>NC_085054.1:15424674-16024674 GCF_963662255.1 Cinclus cinclus
ACCAGTGTTTGATTAATTTCAGACAGTTTTAATTAAGAAGCATTCCCTCCTCAGTTAATTATGTGTTTTATGGGAAGTACATATGGTTATCCGAAATCAAGCGAGGGATGGTGTTTCTGTAATCTCATCAATACAGGGTATAGCACCACTGGGAAGTAAGACAGTGTTAGCAGATAACCAGAAACACTCCCCCTTCCCCCCTCCCCCGGACACTAATAGATCCACCTTAAATAAATATTTGAATATTTGCTTCAGTGTACTACATATTGTGATTTACCATCTTTTATATTAAAGGCTATCTGTCTTTCTGTTGATTGCATTTTTATACCGTGGTGCTCTGTGCGGAAAAGAGGATTATTTTGAAATAAGGCAGGGCTCCAGCTTGAAATATCTGGAGCAGTTGTGCTTTTAGATGCATTATTTCTAAAGCAAAACATTCAGCTTGCAGTCTCTAAATGTCTCTTTTTTAACAAAACGAGTGCTTGGTCTTTCCTTCCTTTGATGATCAGGATCTTTTACAATAGCTCACAAAGGCATTCAGATACGACACCTTCTAAATCAGCTGTAATACCTGAAAATTTAAACCATGTTGAGGAAAAGGTAATAATATAGGTACCTTTAACTGCAACAAATGTACGCATACAAAGGGATGCTGCTATGATACATAATCATGATTATAAAAATTTTTGGTCCTGTAAGTTTTCAAGTTGGCAGACAAAGAGTATGCAACAGGTGAATGACAGAAATGAAACAGGACACTATAGGAGGTCGACAGCAAATAAAATGTGATCACCAGGACAGCAGGAATCACATGGACCACTGCCTGCATATTTTCCCTAGACTCTATAAATATGTCCTTCTGCAACAAATGCAGACTGTAGAAAATTACAAATGTCCACTTTTATGGCTTTTAACCTTATCTATGAATTGAATAATTTACATTACTGGATAGTGAAATGGTGCAAAGTTGTTTGAACGTCGAAGGTAAATTGAAGTCTTTTGTGGGAGACGTTTTGCAAAGGAAGGGTGTGGGAAAGTCAAGATGTGTAAGCAAGACACAGGATAACCTCAAGGGTGATGTGCTTAAGCTTCACTGAATAAACAACAGAATGATTTGATATCCTTCCCAATAAGCTTTACAAATATTCCTTCGCTGTCTGAACGTATTTCACACTAGCAAGCTAACACGGTGTCAGAAGTGGCAGCACTCATGCCAAGACTCCACTCTGCCACTTCCCAAGTTAAGTGCAGGGACAGTAAATTTCATAGCATCTTTAATCTTTGTCTCAAGTGTAAATAACTTCACATGGGCTTTAAAAAAAATTATATCAAGTCCTTGCCTTCTTGCAGGTTTAATCTCAGTGCTGATGCCTGTTGATGGTTCAAACACTCAGTTCCCTATTTTTAAATCATATAACTGGCTCAATAAATGTCTTAGCCTTTGGTTTGGTAGTTAAATCAATTCTTAAAAAAGAAAATAAGCTTGTCAGTGAATCACATCCAAAGATCTACCTTTCCTTAGAGCCAGTTGTAGATTATATAAAATAAATTTACTCTGAAACTTTCTTGAAATGAAAGGGACTGAGGAGAGCAAATGCAAGAACTGCAAACCAGGAGCAGTGAAGGGTTAGTTGCCATCATGGTACCACAGATGGCCATAGACAGCTGTATCTCTGCCATTTGCAATGAGTGGCTGCCACCACCACACCTGTCCAATACTGTATCTTTGCAAGAAAAGCACAAATGAAGTAACAGAAGACAACTGTAATGAAAAAATTAAAATGCTTAGAGAGCCCTTAGACCAGAGCTGGAGAAACCTCCACGGGGTTTGACTCCACAGAAGGACCTCAGCAGTGGGAAATGCATCTGTGTCCTGGACAGCACTGTGATGGACATCAAGTAGCCCTGAGGTCTGATTTATAAGAAAATGGTATTGCCTGTACCTACCTCTTTCTCTTTTCTGTACTGCTCAATAGTTGTGGCTTGTGGTTTTTGCCCAAAAGTCTGGTTTGTCATGAGATGCCAGGGGCAGGTATGTGAGGGGGTGCCTGAAAGATACCTCTGGATGAAACTTCTATTGCATTGATTCTTTGTACTGCAGGTTGGACTTAAGTAATTAACTGTAGGGACAAACTGAGTCAGAAACAGAACACAGAAAAATAGTCCCTTGTCTTCTGAAATAAGAGATGTTAGTCACTTAGGTCAGAGTGAAGTCAAGACAGCAGAATAAAATTTAAAACTGCTTCTTTCTATTGATGTTTTTTTGCTGCCAGCTACTTAATCTCTTCATGCTTCTTTTTTTTTTTTTTTTTTTAGTTTAATAGAAGGTAATATTTCAAAATTTTAACTTCCCCAAAAATGTTTTCAATTTTCCTTTATTTTGGGGGACAGAGATTGAAATAATTTGAAAATTTATCCCTTTTCTTCACAACTGAATGAACTTATGGTTGCCTTTCTTGGTCTTTTGAATTTTTCAAAGATTAGCAAAAGTAAGTTTTGTGACTTTGCCTTGTTTGCCAAGTTTAAGAAAGCTACACAGTGGAGAAATAAAAAAACCCCAAACATATGGAACATAGAATTAGAGTGAAAACACAAGAACAAATTTCAACAATCACCTAGATTAATGAGACATTCTGAAAATGTAGTTTTTCTAAGACTAAGGAGAAAAGTTGGTTTCTACCATTGGAAATATTCTTTTTATTATTTCTTCTGTAGGTGCAAGAATATACAAGTCTGCAGTCAGAATTTGGGCCATACTTTTTCAACTGGAGCAGCCTTTTCTGAAATGAGTCTCACATTATAATCAAGAGTCATATATACTTATTAAGCATTTGAACAGGATTATTTGCTTTTAAATGAAGACGGATTTTAACTTGCTGTTTCCAATTAGAATAACAATAAACATTTTCCCTAATGATGATGACATGCAATAGTGTTAAATTGTAAATGCAAAAGCTTTTTCTGTTGGTACAGTATAAGTTACAGTGTCATTAAATATATAATCAGCCATTTATTGCTTGTGTTATTTTTGAGGCACTTAAATGAAAAGTTGATTTGTCTCTTATCAGACCTCAATAAATGTTCCTGTAATAGTCATAGGGTATTTTAATGCTTTACAGAATCATTGTCATTAAATTGAATGCAGGACATTGGACTTAAATAAAAGAGAAATGGAAAAACTTAATAAATCAGGGTAATAAAAGCTTTTCTTTGTACTGTTTGAATTGTGCTGAAATGTATATGTCTCTTAAACTGCCTTACAAAGGCCAAAGTAGCTTAATTGCTTTAGGGCTTGATTATGCTGCATGAGTCAGCTGTGAGACTGTGGCAGTAAAAGACACATTTCACCACAGAAAACTGAGGATGAATTTTGCTGCTCTATTGGTAGACTTCCCTCAGAAACAATGGCCAGGTGAGAGAAATATACTGCAATGACTTCTGCATTATGGGAATCTTTCTTCAATATCAGGGACGTGTGGAGAATGCAGAAGGCACAACACTTGGGGATAATTCCTTGCCCTTTTGTATTGATTTTCTTCAGCTCCTATGGGTTACTCTGGCATTCAGTGCCAAGACATGAAATGGCTCTCAAACACTTCATGAGATAGATCTTATGAGGTGTATAAACTATATATATGATATGACGTATACCTTAAACATATTGATCAATGTTATCCTGAAAAGCAGACATTGACCATAACAGTTGTGTCCTAAGCATCTCAGAAGTGTTATCTTTGCATGAACTTCTTTAGTGCAAACTTATTACTGAATTTATCTATGTATTTGATTTTAAATATAGTTGATTCTTCTAAATTGTGCCTACTTGGTCAGCTCAGTTATCCAGATGAAAAGCAAACTTTTATGATGCAAATTATTAATGCTCAGTCTTTTTGGGGTTTGACAGCTTTGGCTCAAACAAGGATTTAGAGACCTGATCTATTGTGAAATGAGCTAATTTACATGATGAGCTTGAGCCGGGGAGATGGGGATAGTGTAAACCATCCAATATTCTCTGAATACAAGAGTTAAAGCCACGTGGAGTTGCTGTGCCCCTCCAGGTATTTTGTGGGCTGCCCTAAGATGGTGTCGTGCATCAAAAGCTCTTCACACATCCTGCTGCTCTGAAAGCTCTGTGGTTTCTTTTATTAGTTAAGTTAGAAACATCTAAACTTGAAAGTCCTCTTCTTCTTGGTAGCCACTCAGCATTCAAATAGCTAGAGATGAGGACACATGTGAAAGCCTTGTTTTCCTACTTTCCCCTCTATTATTTGCTATTTAATTGGTCAACATAATTTGTTACTTGTGGATGTAAATAGGAGAACAAATATAAAAAGGACCTATGCCATGGCAACAGAAAATATTTCATTTAGTCACAGAGCATGTAGGTAGAGATGGGCAGCAGGAGCTTTCCTAGAATGGCTGCCAATTCACTTACCCTGTAAATAGAGAAATAAATACAGAGGCATAAAAATCCCTGAGCGATGACATGTCCCTTTGCAGCTGGTTTAGCTTCAAATCAGAGCTGTCTATCATGTCTAGGTATTGTTTGCTTTCTTCTGACCCATTATGTAAATATTCTCTTAAAAGTGTGCTTTCCCTTACTTTATGATTGGACCTGCTTCCTTTTATTGAGAGCTTCATCCCATAGAAATATGACAGGTTTGTATATTACTGCAAAAAGTAAAATATTACAGGGAGATAACTACTGATGTCAAGCTCTAGAGATTTTCCAGGTCAGAATTCTGACATGGAGACTTATGATTTCTTGAAAAATTATCTCAGATTCCAATAAATCCAGCACGTACTATTCCACAAAGTCAGCCTTTGATTGTGAAGAACAGCCTGGTTTAATAAAGCCTAGTGCTGTTGCATATTTTGGAGCTTGTGGTACTGGGATGCACAGCAGTGAGTACACCCACAGCCACAAAGTTTAAAAAAAACCAAAGTATTAAAGCAAAAAAAGCTGAAGACATTGGGGTCAAACATTTTGCAGAATCAAGAAAATCAAAAGAGATTCTTCGTGGTCACATTATTTATTTGTCCTTTTGCTCCCCACACAGGAATGTTCTGTTTAAACATTTTCTCCCGTAGACTCTTCCTTCTTGTCCTAAAGAAGACCTGCAATGCTGCAAACCTGCTCGGGAAGTGAGCAGGGGGAATGTCCCTTTTACATGGGAGAGTGCTGGGAATACATGGAGTTTTGCCTGGATTGGATGTTGATCCAGTTTATGGTTATCAGTTATGGTTTATCAGTTTATGGGTCAGGATTAGAGACAGGATAGACTAGATTAGAGGACTGTAGAAATTGTGGGAAAAATTCATTGGGTAAAACCTCCATTTTCATTGGTACAAGTATACTGGGATTTTATTCTCTAATCCCATTAAAAATAGACTACAAGGAGGCTTGAGAAGCAAGACTGGTATCAGATGGCAATTGCTGTAGGGAGTTAAGTTTTCATCTCAGTTATGTTAGTGTAAAACAAATTAATTTTTCTAGATTTATCATGGTGCAAGAATAAGATTACATTAGGATTAATTAATTAAAATCAGAAAAAAATCACTCTGTGAATTAATAATGAGAAGGTAAACTACCCTACCAGTTCCAGTTTCAGAGGGATTACATTGGTGTCCTAGGAGATAGAATGTAGCTACTTTTTCCTAAGACAGCAGAGCAATTTTTCTCCAGTGATCTGAACCCAATTATTTATTTGTATTACAGTTCTTTTCCCCCTCCTATTTTAATGTATTAGAGTTTTCTTTTTTTATTTTTTTTTTAAATTTTGGCTAGCAGTGATCAATCTCTTTAAATAAAGAAGTAACAAAGACAACACACAGAAAAACAAAGTAAACAAAAGTCATGATAGTTTAGAAAATCCTTCTCAGATAATTTGGAAGATCCTTCTCATGTTGAATGCTGAAGACTCATCAACATTCAAAAGTAAAAATTTGCAGAATATTTTATAATCTCTTGTCTATGGTAAATGTGATATGCGAGTTAAAACAGAATTCTGTGCTTTATGAATTTTCAGTTTTAAGTACAGAAAAGATATGATAAAAGGAGTAATGAACTAAGGAGGAGCTGGAAAGAATTTAGATTAAGGGATAAATAGACCTTCTGTTAAATCACATCTGACTCCCAGGGATGAAAAGTTTGTTGCTTCATAAATGATGACACAATACAGTACTGAACCAAAAACTTTCACAAAGGAATGTTTCCTAAATAAATGCTTGTTACCAAATAGTGTGGGAGTGAGGATCTGGAGGGTTTAATTTTTGTTTGGCTCTCCTTAACTGTATGTGGCAGTCAGGTTGTACAAATAATTTCAGCAATGCACATTGTAGGCTAATAACAGACAATGTTATATTCCCAATTAAAAATCACAATTTCTGCTAAATTGGCAGGTAATACCAGGTGTGAAAGTCTGAAGGTATAAAATTCTGGAGGGGAATGCTCTTGTATGTGGACATTGTGAACCTCAGATCACTGAGTCCTGGAGGAAGATTTAGGATATAGAATCTTATTAACTCAAAGTCCAACCTTGCCCCCAGGACTAGATTAATTTACCATCCATAGTGAGCCCTCACACTCACATCCTGGGATGAACATAAAACTGATGGACAGCCTAAAACATTAGTCTGTCTGCAGGCTCTTGTATGTGGTAAGGACAGATCAAGCACAGACAAGATTTATTTCACCAATTAAGTAGTTATTACCATGTTGGGTCTGCATGCTCAGACAAGAAATCTGCTGGGTTGGAAAATATTCACTTTGACATTTCTTTAAATCACGGACTGATTTTTCAATCTCTTTTTTGAGGTTCATTGATTGAATTTGCTGTCACTTTTGGTGTGACACGTAAAGACCCATCTGAACTCTCTTGAAGCCTCTCTGTAGTGATTATGTTACACACTTGTGCGCTTTGCTCACTGTAAGTCAGCTGAAGCTGAACTGAGCTATATCCCAGGCAATTTTTTTTAAAGAAATGTGAAATAAGAAAAATTAAGAACCAGACACAGGTTAATAAGAGCAGGAATAATTAGTCTTCTGTAGATTTGAATATAATTTTTTCAGTGGAAAGACTGAAATATTGTTGAGACATTCTTAGATGCTCTACTACGCAATTTGTGAATATGTTTATCAGAAGAGAGCTTTTACTAGCACAGATCCTTGTGGAACTCCACTGTTAACTTCCATCACTTACTACTACATTTTTTCCAAATACAAACATTATTTTGAAAGGAAAAATTAAAAATTAATGGAAGTAGACATATTTCTGTATGTTTATAAATTTTCTGTGTTATTTCAAAATTATTCTTTGATGGAAAAACACCTGTTCTTTGACTTAAACTTGCCTGAGATTCTAACTAATAGGTAGAGAAAGGAAAAAACCCAGAGAACTCTTATATGACTCCAGTGGTTAAGGCTTTAGGGTATTGAGGCAATTGATTAACAGTTGTAGATACTGGCCATTCATCTCAAAGAGATGATTTGGGAAATCTCAGCCCTGCTGTAAAGTGTGACATTATAAATATTTGCCTGAGTATGTCAATTGCTCTTTATATTCAGAGGATCTGGACAAAGCCCCTGAAGAGAGATTAAAAGACTGAGGCATTTAGAGCCTTACAGCAATATCAAGGATTATCAAAGCATCTCTGTGCAGGAGAGCAGAATGGTTGTGTCAGACCATCTCTGTCTCTGGGAGGGAGATTGGTCAAATCTCTTTGTAGAGAAGGGGAACACAGCCTCTGTTAGGATTATACCCAGCAGGAGACAATTTAGCTCCCTTCGAAAGAGGAGCTTTAAAGGATTTCATTTGAAACCCAGTCATCTCAGAAAACATTGTATTACAATTGAGGACAATTAATATGTAACAAGAAGCGTGTGGAGTTTGTGCTCAGTTTATGTTTCTTCATCTGGGAGGTCTCTTCTGTGCTCTCTCTTCCAGCTCCTATCAGCTTGGATTACACTAAGCTTCAAGCATCCATGCAAGCAAAAGGTAATTACTTGAAGAGCAGCAAATCCAAGGGAGAGTCTCAAGGATGCTCTTATACTTTATCTGATGCCTACCAATGTGTTGCCTGTGTCTGTTACAGGAATTCACAGTCAAGTCATGCTAAGAACTTTAAGTAAAGTACAAAGATTCTTCAGATGAGATGTGTAGTCTTACAAAGCACATATAAAACATCAGTATGATTGCTGTAACAAAATGGAAAGGCAAGATCAGATTATTGCAAGGTCTCAGGATCTCTGCTTCTCCTTCAGAGTAAGTCCTCCTTCAATTCTCAAGGCCAGTTCTGCTTGCCTGAAAAAAAATACAGTGTCGTAAATGGGGGTGAAAATGCCATGTGTTTCTCTACACACAATCTCTTTCCATTTTTTCAGGCCTGGGAGAGGTATTTGGCCCATGAGAGGATCCTAGATGTCCTCATAGTCATGCAAAGTGTCAGATATCTTTGAGAAGCACATCTGGATTTCAGATTAACACCGAGGTAGAGGACTCTTTAGCATCTCTGTGATCCCTATTTTGTTTCTATTATAATCTGGCCATGCCGATCAGATTATCTGCTGAAGAATTTGGGTTATCGTGCTGTTCCTCATGTCCTTATCTCTTTGTGTTGTGCTTGAAGATCTGGGCTCAGAATTATCTTTCTTTTACTATTTATCTCCTCTGCTGGCCCCATAGTCACTTCTTACAGACTCCTAGGCACTATGCAGAATGAATACTTGTATTCAGCCAGAAGCTTTCTTCAGTTTGTCTCCATCTACTTGCTGCAGGCTTCAAAATGTTTTAGCCTAGTTCTGTTTTCAGTTTGTACAATATAAGCTAGGTTATAGGGAAGTGATACAGTCTTTGATTTAGGGTCAACATTTACTAATTTCCTGGCCTGGCAAGCTGTTTTGTAACCTGAAATATTGACTGAAGCCCCTCTCTCTGGTTAAGTAAATGGTGCATTTGCAGCATTTTATCTGCTGCTAAAGGCTTTCAGACATTTCTTTCTCACAGTCTTCCCTGGAAAACCCTGTTGCCTTGCCCACCTCACCTCACCAAAGTCTGGAGTCACTGTGGTAGTTGGAGATGATGTTACTCCTTCCTCACAGAGGAAGGGAAATTTCCTTTGCAGTATCTCACATCCAGAGAGGGACAGATGCTATCCACAGCTCTTAGTCTGGATTGAGAAACCTGTGCCAAACTGCCTTTCCTTGAAGCCATCTCCTATCCTTCAGAACCACCTTCCTTGCTCTGCCTCTGAATTTCTGCAGGGCCCAGTCACCTGCTGCTTAATTGGCCAGAAATGGATAATAAAAAAAAGTATACAATTAAGATTACTGATAATTCAAATGCATGAAATAAAACTGTATGGAAATATTTTAGTGTGTAAAAGGTTAAAGGAGAATGACTTTAAAATTATTGATTTTCCCAACTGAAAACCTCAAAATTCACAGGATCACAGAACCACAGGATGGGTGAGGTTGGAAGGGAACATTGGAGGTCATCTCATCCCCTCTAGTCATCTAGAACGTCCTTGCTCAAGCAGAATCCCCTAGAACATGTTATCACTTTTGGCAATCATAAAGACAATAAGCAAAATTTTGTAGTTTTTAATGCGTAGAAAGCTTGAGACATTTTTATGAAAATAAATTCTAAAGAAAATCAACATTTTTTCATAAAGGGCAAGTATTTGGTTTGTGACAGGACAAAATGTTGTTTGATTTCAGTTTTGCTGGTTCTATTCTCAACATAAGACTGATCACATTTTCCTATCTATCAGATAGCAGCTAATTAGCATGAGAGTCACTAAGATGTTTGGTACACAACCTATAAACCCTGGTCAGTCACCTGGGTAGGAGCTGAACTCTTGGCTTATTCTCTTTACTATAAATGCAAGTTACAGAACAGAATAAGATTTTTTGAGCCAACACTTCCTAAAAAAGTTAATTAAAATATTCATTAAGGTATTTATTCACTGCTCCTAAATTCAAATATAGGTTTTGAATCAAAATTTATTTTTGTGAGCAAGCAGGAGGGGATAGAATAGTTCATGGTGAGAGTTCTGTTTCTCCCTTGAAGTCTAATCTGATGAGTAGTTCCAGAACTTGAACTGACTCAAGGCAGTGACACAGAATTACATTTTCCTTCCCTGACAAGTGAAGGAGTGCAGTTGAGCTTGCTCATGAGTAGAAATGGAAAAGCTGGGGCACAGTGATGCTGGGAAACTTTAGAAATGTGTCTTTACAGGTCACTGGGAGGGCTCACAAAGGTACTTTGATTACCCCAGACTTCCAGGAGGGACAGCAGCTCTTGCCTCCTCAGAGCTGGGCCACAGGCAAGAAAGTTGTGGGGCTAACATTTCTTAGGTGGGGTGTGCTGCATCAGATACTAAGCATGTGAGGTGTTGGTGTCTATGAAATACATTGATTTGTGTCCAGTTCTCAGTGAAAGGGTTTCCACCTCACCACTGGTGCTCCTTTCATATCTCTTTCATCATTGCATTAACTTCTGAGCTCAGAGATGGCAGGCAGGCAGAAGGAAGCTGCAACTCCAGTCCATAGAGGAGAGAGCTGTTCTGTGCCTGGGTTACAGCTCATTTGTTCCCAGACACAGAAGAGCTGAGGGAATGTAGTCTGTGAAACAGCACAGCAGCCCCTGTGAGCACAAGAGTATTTGGTTTAGAGCATGCTAGTCTAGTGAAATCCTTAAGAATGTCCTCAGTTAAGTATGAGGCATAAACCTATATTTCTTTTGAAGGAAAATAAGACATAATATACTCACTCCTTATGCAATTTGTTTTTTCTAGGCGTCTGTCCTTGGAATGGAAACTTTGAAGGTGCAAGGAAAGCAGGCTTTTTTCCTTCCTACAGACTGTGTCCTGGTGCTAAACATGTTGGCAACAAGAAAAGTCACAGGCAGATTGAGTGTCCAGTCTCTTAGGGTGTACATCAGACAGGTAATAACATCACAGGTGAAACCTTTCAAGGGGTACAGCTGGAAGAAGGTCAAGGTTGGAATGGGATGTTGAAAGAAAAGGGTTAGGAGTGGTGCTGGTGTTGAAAAGGAGCCGTGTCAGTCATCTCAGCAGCACGACATCTTAAGCAGCCTATTGATCTTCTATTCCAAATTCACGCAGGGCGACTCCCCGTCATAAAACATTCAGCAGCCAAGATCAATAGGAGATGTGGAGCACTGAATCTTGCTGCTTCAAAGTCATACTTGAAAACAACAACAAAAAATATCACTGCTACTCAAATGTCACCAGGGCACCAGCTTGGTTTGGACCCAGCTCAGCAATTTCAATGATAAAAGTTTTCTTCCTGTTTTTCCAAGTGGGAGTCCAGCTGGAAGGTGACAGGAACTGGATTCGGCTGTGTGACAGGTAATCTATTTTCCACCCCTCTCTGTTTACAAAGGAGGTTCAACAGAAAAGATAAACCTAGATAACATGAAGCACTTGCTGAGGTAGAGCTTGTCTTGTGCTATGAATCTGTCAACATTTAGCAGTTCCCTGGCTAGGATCACATCCTTCAGCGGCAAAATGCAAGGGGTCTGAGAAATGCATTACATCACCAGAAGATTATATTCTCTTTACAAACATACCGTCCCCACTGTGATATGCATCAAATTGCTCAATATACCCATTCAAATATAACACCTAACTGGAGTGGCTTCTGGAGAATTAAATTGAAAGTTATCTTTCATGTATTTCTGTGTTGGCATGTATCTCATTACTGTCTTGTAGACTAAACAATGTTAATTCTTTCAATCTCTCCTCTGAGGTCATATTTTCATATGTTTCTGCTTCAATAAAGGCCATTGGCATCTGACAGTCTTGTGGCACAAAAGATTAATTCTGTCCTTGCCTGGCTCTGAGCTCAGTGGTTGCCATCATCTTGTTCAGCCTGAAGGGGAGGATTACTTTTAGTAGTTAACCAAAACCCTGGGTATTTGTTCCATTTCTCATGATTTCCAGAGTAATTGATGCTGCTAGAGATGAATACTTTACAAAAGCACAAATTGGACAGCCAGGCAAAGTGACAAGCAGGGATTCAACTGGGAATATGCAGCACTGAGATGAGCTCAGAAAGCATCTGTTGTCACAACACCATCTCTCTGTGGCAGACAAAGAAGCACAGAAAAACCTGGATGCAAAAGCAATAAATATAGGCATCAATGGAAATTTAGCATTTGATTTCAATAGATTTGAATGGCTGTACTGTAGGGGCTCTGTCTTGGGACGTGTGATAGCTTGCCTGAGATGGCTGTAAACAAAAACACAAATTGAAAAGCCATTGAGGAATAAAATCAGCTTGCCTATGTAAAGCTCCCTAGGATTAAAGCCTGTTTATGATGTCATAACTAAGCTGTTCAGAGCCGTGCTGGCTGGCTCATCTATTAATTACATGTTGATTTTAGTATCTGTGTTTATTAGGATAAAGGGCTAGTATTACCTGGACAACCAATAAACCAAACTTCTATAATGCTTTACTAGTTAGACTGGGAGTCAGGCTAAATATTCTGGAAACCCACAGTTTAATTAAACATTTTTTTCAGTTCTTGAAGCCGTTGATTCCTATTCATAGCAAACATACAAGAGGCTTGGATTCTTCATTCTCCATTTTTCTGTTCCAAGGTCGATAATTCTGTTCCTTACTCTTTCTGAAGAAAAGTTTCTGAAGGGTGTTCTTGTAGGTGACATTCTAATTTATGATTCTGAAGGAGGCAGGGGGGGAATTAAGTGACATGATGGAAAGTTTGTTAAGTGTAATCAACAGTGAGGATAAATGCTGTTTGAGATTTCTGCATATTAATCTGGCTTTGTTTTGAGCTACTGCAGCACCTGTGATGAAACCAAAAGTTATGAATTTGGAATCATAAGCGTTGGCTCTCTGGAAAAGTATAATATAGATCTCTAATCAATAAACTGACTGGGCTTGACTGGACTGATCTCCAGGACACATGGGGTAGTGTGGACATTTCAATCCAGTGCTGTGTACAATGTGCCTGACTTACCACGGTTATCCAGAATAGGAAGATTTTCCTACAGGTGCTGAGCCATCTCTGGCAGCCCTGGTGGATGTCCCAAATGGGGGATGTCCACAGGCAATGGAGAACTGAAAGTGCCCCTGTGGGGTTCAGGTTGAACCTCTAGAAATAAATATTCAGTGGTGTTTGCATGTAAGATAGGAACTGAGCTCAGTCACCTAAGCCAGAAACTCAGAGCATTTGGGACATGGCACTGTGCCTGTGATTCTTTATGGGGAAGGCAGGGGTGGCACAAGAACTGTGGGGGATTTGTGCATGCTTTGACACTGAGAAATGCAGCTGGAAAGGAGCCACAGCAATAATTAAACACAAGCTCATTGGAAGTATGGGGAGAGATGGCATTTCTGTCTAGCAGAAAAAGGGCGAAAATTTAGGACTCTAAAGCATAAACCCCAATGCTTGATTCTGTTGACTGGAGACATCTTAATTTAGAGGATCATAATTTTTTTAGAAATGATATCTATATTTGTCCTGCATCCTTGTTGTCACATAAATAATTTCTTTTTCCTTTTCCTAGATTTAGCTATTCTGTTTTAGACTGTTTATCTTGTCTACCAGTTCTCTAAAGTATTCATTAAAATTCTACTTTATAAATCTTAAGTTTTCAAAAATATGAAAAAAACAAAGTTTGCAAAGAATAAATTGTCATTACTTGAAAGTGTCCCTGACCAGATACAGGACTAATTATTAACCCTTCACTTTCAGACAAGAAAGAAATTATTTTTCTAATTGCTAAGGAAAGTAGTCCTGAAACTTAACTGCCAAAAGTTACATTGGATTCTTCAGTACTAGACATTGTTTTTTTCAAGATGGAACATATTTTTGAAAGAGATTGTCATCTTCATCTTATGTAATTATATCTACAAGACTGTGAGGAGCTATGCATCTATTTAATAGATGAGCCAGGTTGAGATTGGAATGAGCACATAGAGAAGGCAGATCTTTCATAGCAATGTGGAAGAGGTGTGTAATAATCAAATAGCCCATACCTAAGGCAGTTGCACTTTTCCTGAGGCACATGCACTTACTGTGGTCTGTTCCTCTTTTCAGAGAAATTGTTTTTTGTTTTTGTCATGGGCACCTGCATGAATGGAAAGACACAATTCCATCCTTTTTATCGTGAAAACATTTTTTCATCATGTAAGAAATAGTGCAAATCCTTGTTTTCAGATAAAAGATCCTGTTCTGCTGCTGCAGAAGTTTTCATAATCATTAACTCCCTGTGCTTAGTTTACCAGGCATCAAACAAGATAGGAGTTTTTTTTCTACCATCAGTCTTCAAGGATGAATAGTGACTGAGAAAAGACTCTGCTACTCACACAAAATTTTCCAGGCCCTCTTGTCATCTTAGAGGAAGCATTGATGTTATTTTTGGGAAGTATTGACACTTTTACAGAATAGGAGGCTCATTAAATCAAAATAACAACAACATTTTCAGCTGCTTCATTGTTATCATTGCTATTGTTACAAGCCACTGCTGGAAGCTGGGAAAAAAAAGAAAGGAGAAAAAATGCCAGTAAAGAATAGACACCCCGATGTATCCTGAGCCCAAGATAAAGTGCAACACGTCTTTTTTATGGCTTTTAAGTACTTGGTAGTCTACCACTGAGTTCATAATCATCCTGAAGAGGCAGCAGCGCCACTGAGAAGGACAGGGGAGCTAAAATTTATAGAAAGAATGATAAACTGGAAATGACAGAGTCACACAAAAAAGGGAAATGTTGTATGAAGGTTGTGTTAATGAAAGTATTGGGTGTTGCAAGCAGAAAGAGGGACTTTAATCCACTTCCATCACAAACTTACGCAGAGTCAGCTTGGGGGTAAATTGCATTATTTTTTTTAAACAGAGGGGTCAAATTGTAACAAGTGAGAGGGAAATCAAGGAAAAAATACAAAATATGGAAAATGAGCCATGTGGAACCCAGAGTGGATGGTGCCCAGGAGAAACAGACCTGAAGGGTGACCAGATATAAAGCACAGCAGGGAGGTTTCCTTTATTTGCTGGGAACTCTACAAGAAGTTGTGAAAATAGGAAGATTTCTCAGTAGTATGGAAATCTATTCTGGGGAAAAAAGCAGCATGACCAGGAAACAGGAGATTTTTAATTGTACAAATTTATGATTTTAGGACATGCAGCAGGGAGTAAATGTAGTAATCCAGGAAATCAGTTTAGTTTTTTTTGATGCGCTTAAGTAGCAAAAATCGATGTTTCTAACTAGTATTCTTAGTATTTAGAGTACTAACAATCCCCTCCTTACAGGACACCTCAGAGCGGCAGAACAAATGATATTACAAAGCAAAATGGGAAAAACAAAACCCCAACAAAAGTTTCAGACAAGGACTGATGGCTTCCTACCTGGAAGATCTTAGAGAAGTTTATCCAGCAGTCATGAAAACCTGCAAAAAAGTCTCAAGCTGAACACACAAAGTTGTGTCAAATGGCTTTTGAAATTCTTGGTCAAGATAATCTGCTTCACAGAATAAGCAGTTTACAAATGTAAGTTTTTATTCCTTGTAGTCATGGTTTAACCCCAGCCAGCAGCCCAGCCCCAGGTCCACTCATTTTCCCCATCTGGGACTCAGGAGAGAATCAGAAGGGGAAAACTTGGAAAATTTATAAGTTGAGAAAAAAGGTGACTTTTTAATAGTTTAATAGTGAAAGCAAGAGCCATGCACACAAGCCAAGTAAACCAAGGCATTAATTCACCACTTCCCCAGGACACACAGGTGTTCAGCCATCTCCAGGAGAGCAGGGCCCCATACATGTAACAGTGACTTGGGAAGACAAACTCCATCACTCCAAATATCCCCCCTTCCTGTTTCTGCCCCCCACTTTATATACTGAGCATGATGCCAGAGGATCTGGAATATCCCTTTGGTTGGCTGGGGTCACCTGTCCTGGCTGTGACTCCTCCTAACTTCCTTTACCGGTGTCAGTATGAGAAACAGAAGAGGTCTTGGCTCTCTTTAAGCTCTGCTCAGCAATTACAGAAACATCTATATATTATCAACCGTTTATTCAGCACAAACCCAAAACACATCCCCATAACAGCTACTGTGAAGAAAATTAACTCTACCCCAGCCAAGACCAGCACATTGGCCAGGGTCACAAATCAATAAATAGGAGGCAGAGATGAAAAAGTATATGCAGAGTTGACACAAGATAAAAATGCTCATTAGTAATATATGCACCTTTTCAAGATATTTCTACAAAAATAAGATCTGCATAGACAGTGGCATATGTAGATATAGATCCATATAGATATACAGGGAGTATGGCAAGTATGCAGCCTTCTGAAAGAATCAGGAGGGTAGCAGCCCATTCTAATACCATCTTTCCAAAGCTTGTTCTCATACCTTGCTGTTTTTCCTATTTTTTAAAAATTGTTTACTTTCCTCCAGTTTTATACCTTGGCAACTCAGTGGCAGTGGTTGACTCAAGGATGCACTGGAGGAATAAAAGTTTCAAGACGACATTCAGTGAACAAGGCAGCATAGAGAAGTTGACATGAATATGACTGACAGTTATTATTTCCCAGGAATTCTCTTTGAAACTAAACACAAATGTTACTGCTGAACCTGCAGTAACCCATAACATTTAAATTGTCCAGCCTATTAGAAAGTTCTGGATTCTCAGCACTTTTATTGTCACGTAGATCTGGAAAAAAAAACCCAAACCCAAAACTACTTGGGTTTTACTTTGTTATTTGCTGTCACTCCAGAAAGAGTCAGTAGATGAATGCCTTTGAAGCAGCTCAAGGAGAGAGAAGCCTGCTGGGGAAACATTGGATGCATTTTTCCAGTGTTGACCTGCTCACCCTTTAGAATTGTGGAGTGACCATCTGTGTTTTTCCAGCTGCAGAACTAACTCAGGGACACTGCCATCTTCTATTACCTTGCATGTCCTCCACACTGGACCTTGAGCAGGAATGTTGGTGTGGGGTTTCTTTTTGGCTGGGATTGACACCTGCAGTATCAAGGTGCCAAGTGAATGCATTGCCTGTGGTCCCTGGGGGTTATGCAGCAGTCAGGATGTTGTGACACCTGTCAAATGGATTTTCACTTTCTGGATGACTAAAAAGCAAAATCTCTCTTATCCATTTTCAGTCGAATTGGGGATTTCTAAGGTTTCAAGGTCATGAAAAGTGTGATGCTTATCCCCTCTGATGTTTCAGGATAGTTTTGACTGCTTTTGCACTTTGCCTGGATCTGATGCCCTCTCCTTTGCTATCTCTCAAGAGATTAATTGAGATTAGTCATGCATCAGTGGCAGCCTGTTGGAAATGTCACCAGCATGACATGATGAAATGTCGGACTGGATAAAACCTCTTTGGTCAATCCCAGACTGGGTAAAGGCAGGCACCGTATTCTTAAACATAGAACTGTAACAAAACAATAATAAATATTGTAGGAAATCCAGTAGAAATGTAAGAAGTTTCCCAGAATTTCCCAGAAATTGGAGAACTTTTATAGGACATCAAAAACTGAGTCAGTGTGTAGGTTGTAGTATACAAGTGCTAGTATATAAGTTCTATCCTGCCTTGAAAAAGACATTCAGTGGCTGCTCACTGGACTTGGTTGCATAAGGAAAGAACAAAGTGAAACTGTTCCTTCAATTATGAGAATGGATAAGGTAGTTAAAAATGGTTCTGCTTGTAACACTCCACAACAGTTTTGAAGGCTTCCTTTCTGTAAATACTACTGCATATTCTTCTTTGCCTGCACAGTATTTTCTCCTATAAATGACTCAGGAACACAGCTTTACTGCCTATTTTGAAGTAAGGAGCCTTGTTTTTCTAGCCCCTGCAAATACTCAGAGCAAAAGTGACAGTTCTAACACCACAAATATCTCTGGATTCTACTATTTACAAAATACTTTTTTTTTCTACAGAAAGTGAAATTATATATGGTTAATTAATAATGCAGCACAGAAATTTCTATGTTACTCACTGGCATGATTTTATTTTGACTGTAAGGATTTAATAACCATCAAGAATTTTTTTTTTGCAATACAAAATTCCTTGTGTTGGGTGCACTCAGCCAGCAGCTAGGCAACTAAAGATGTTGTTTCAAAAGTGGATTCAAGCTAGTTCTTGTGATCAATTCCTGTAGCTGGTCTGATTTAATGCCTTTGGAGTGGATGAAGAAGTGTTTCATTGGCTGGATTCCCCCATCAGTACCAACTTCTTTGTCAAATAGTGCTGATCCTTGAAGGATTTGGGAGGCAGAAGCATGGAACAGATTCTCATCATCTGCAGCCTGCACTTCCATTTACAAGAAACAAAGTGTACTACTAGATAAAGAAAATTGTGTTGAGTAACCTTCAAAGATGATAATGGAATAAATCTTTTGTTCTTATCATAGTTCAATCTTCAAGGCTCTAACAGAGCGGTTACTGTGATATTTGACCTTCTCAAGAGGTGATGAGGCTGTGACTCTTAAACCTCCTTGGTTCCTATAACAGATAATTGAGCTCTTCCTGTGCTGTGCCTGTTGCCTCCATGCACCTCCCTCTGCTCCCATCCTGTGCTGGTACTGAGCATGGCTGCCAGATCCACCCCAGGCAGTGTGTGATGGACAGCCAGGGGAAGGGGTTCTGGGGGATCAATAAGCCTCCACATCCCTTGGGAAGGGGTAGAGGAAGGTGGAGATCAGAACTGTAAGACTCTATTGCCTTCTACCAGAGATAAGCTCTTGGTAGCCCAGTGACATGCAGAGCCTCATGGAAGGTGGAGCCCAGGATATCCCACCATTGCACAGCTGCTGTTGGGTGTCCCAGATGGTCTCCTTCCTTCAGCCTTGCTACAGGCTTTAGTCTTGTAGCCCTTAATAATCTGCCACTATAGACAGCTGCCTACTCTGCCTCTATGTAAAACACACTGTGTTGCACAAATTAATTATAAATCAGCCATTCCAATGCTGTGACTTGCTACCCTGGTAGGCACAAATGGTTCTATGAGTTGTGAGAGCACAGAGGATCAAGATCCTAGTCTTAAGTGTAATGCCTGAAAAAAGAGCAATAAATACAAGAGGCAGCAACAGCATGACCAAAACAGAAGAAGTATAAATCATGCTGTGGAATGAAGTGCAGTGATTCACCTGCTATGCTGGGTAGTGCTGCCCTGCAGACAATCTGACAGCACAGCAGAAAAGAAATGCAACACACCAGAAATAAATACTCACCCTGAACTTACACAATACTATTCATTTTGTGTTAATATATTTCTTCTTGAAATTCATCTGAAACCCATGGCAACAAATCATCCCAACATCAATACAAGGTAAATGCGTGTGATTAAGGAAGGAGAGGGACAGCAGCACTGTTTCAACCCATAAAAGTTGATTATTGTCGGGTTTTATTTTCATGACATGGAACTTTGATAATTCACATATGTTGGCTTGCCTTTCATTCACCCTTAGGCCTTCTTTCTACATTATTGGTAGTTTTAAAAATTACCGGTTTAATTTTACAATATAGTCACCAGAATTAAGGTGCAGTCAAAGAAGATAGAAAAAGTGGGAAAGACAGTCTTAGAAAGGGAGTTGTAATAAAGTTGAAAGTAAAGAGTCAAGGTGCCTTGAGAGATGGCCACCTAAAAGGTGGAGGTCCCTGGATCTGCTGACAGTGAAGAAGTCATGGCTCTTGGGAATCATTGTTGCCTCTGGAAAGAAGTGTGGTCAGGACCAAGCACTACAGAGTAGGAGGGCTCTTAGGTTTTATATGTGAATCAGCAAAAGCTAATGGAGGTTTATGTCCTTCCATTTCAGAAAGAGTTTTATAAACCTATTGCTAACTTGCTGTAAGAATCTGAATTAATCTCTGACGTCCAGTAACTTGTGTATCTCCATGATAAACACGGGAACTGCTATTTGCCTACCTGGAGGATTGTGAACGCTGATTAATACCTTGTGAAAATGTTATAAGATTATTTGGAGAAAGTAACTGTGCATTGCCTGTGTGCAGTAGCAGATTTTTCTGCTGCCAGCCACAATAGGGAACCTTCCTTTCACTTCTCTGTTCCTCCTTCCTCATACCTGGTCTCAGCAAATGCTTTCTTGCTCTTGGCTTTTTGCTGATAGAAAAATGACTCCCCAGACCTGAAGGCCAACATGCACTTATCTTTCATTTCCCAAATCACCCTCTAGTTACTACCTTGTACAAGGGCACACAGAAAAAGAGTTCATTGGCTTTTGCAGGTCTCTATGACAGGATGTGTCCTTTCACTCTAATTTGCATGCTGTTTTTTGTGTTCTATATGCCTAGCAACTTATATCCTTACTTTTTTTTTAAATAACCAATGTTATCGATTAAAAAAAAACAAACTGTAAAAGAATGTGATCCAGACACAACATGAACTTCTTATTATATCAGGGAATTTACCTCACAGCTTTCTCTTATTTAGCCCTTTCTTTGGTCCTTCAGATCCTGTGCCATTTTTTTCTTAAAAAACAGCCTCTGCCCTATATTTTGTATAGATTTTCTGAGATGTGGCTACCTAAAGATTAATTTTTGGAGAGAAATCCTCTTAGAAGTGTTCAGGTTGTCTAATTTTATGAATTCATGAATGCAAATGGGTTCAGATATTCTTGTACAGCAAGAACATCTCTGGATTTCCCTTAAGGACCAGCGATACATTCATTGCACAGCCATAGGATCATGCTGCAAACTTGCATTCCCTGCCCCAATGATTTTACTGCCCTCCCACAAGGAGCAAGAGACAGTAAGGGAAATGCAACACAACACTGATAAAAAGCTGAGGTCCTGGCATACTGAGCACAAAAGTGGTTCTGTCCAATAGTTCATGGGCACCAGAGGTAAATTGAAAGGAGGGTGGCAGAAAGAGGCATTCCACTAAGGCTGTAGAGATTTACAGGTAATGTGTTGCAGCAGGTGAGATAGTGATGAAGCCAGGGAGAAAACTGCACAGATGGGCTGAGCTTCTCCAGAGCATGTGTGAACTGAAGCCTCTTCAGCAAATGAAAATGAGACTACAAAAACTGATTGGAAAACCCACTTGAGAGGGGCACCTCTGACTTAATGGAGGCTTGTTGCAGGGGGAAGCTTTGCTTTGGGGTTTTGGGACATTTTGGACTTGGATGTGTGAAGGTGGCCACGCTGACCCATATCCAGGGTAGGACACAGACCTTGCTCTGCCATGTGTGACAGACCTTGCTCTCACATCTGTGACTTCACCTGAGTCAAATGCTTCTGTGAGAGATCTCCTGAAGCTGAATCTAGGCAGATGTTTTCTGTGCAGCAGAAAAATCCCTGCAGTGCTTTTTCAGTGCTCAGCTAATGAGGGAGAGAGTGTGTTTTATCTTTGTTACCACGGAAAGTTAACCACAATCCAAGCAGTGATTTATAGGTAATGAGTCCTGTCACACTTACAATTCATGCCTCACATGAAAGTCATCAGCATACCTACTGCTGATCAGAAATCCGGGTATATTTCTCTATGTTTTATTCACACTCTAATGATCTGCCAAGGCAAAGGTTGGATTTAAGGCTGATTGCTATCAACATTTACATCTGTGAATGCATCTGAATGCCAAGGAGCATTTAGGAAATGAGCTGTCAGATGATTGCAGCAGAAGATACTTCCATTGAGTCAGGTAGGAAGGAGCAGCAGGGGCTCGGGGGTCATTTGGAAAGAGTGAGGAAAAGAGGAGCAGAAAATAAAAAATACATTTTTTGGACACTGGTGGTGGGATTGCTAGCGAACAACAAATGTCTGCTGTGGCTCCCACTTGCCTGCAGTGGAATGGGGTAAGAATTTCACACACGCAGTTGGTTTAGAGATAGTTTTGTCTAGAGATGGAGTAAAATATCCATGGCTGCCCTGGAAAGCTTGCTGCTGTCTATGGAGGGTCAGATGGACACCAGACACACGAGGGGGGATGTTCCCATGCACAGGACACTGGCTCCAGCCCCCAGCTGGTGCTTCCCTCGGCTTGGCATGGGATAGGTGTGTGGGAATGGGGAGGAGCCCCTCTGTGGGGTGAGCAAATGATAATGGGACCGTGGCAAGGTCCTGTTGGCTCCAGTGAGCAGGCAAGGAAGGAGGTGGGGCTGCTGTCTGTGTATGTAATTAGTTTCTGTTCTGCACAGTTCCAAAGCACTCTTTGGAGACCAGTCCTTTCTAGGAGCAAGTGCTCTGCTAGCAAATCTGGTATTTGAAATCCCATGAATTAGTGCATGTTTCCTTATTTAGTGCCCTATCAGCACTTATCAAACTCACTGAGAGTATTGTCATTTCAATAGAAGCGGAAAAAGGTTTTGCTTTATTTATTTTTATTTTTTTTACTGTATAAGACAGAGGACAGATTAGGAATTTATCAGCAGAGCTGTGCTAACAATTACTTTCCCTTTGTACCAGGGGCAAAAAAGGCAAATCAAAGCAGGACAAGAGATGCATCACTTTCCCTTACACTTTTGCTGGACAAATGTGGTGAATAGAATATATTTTTCCCACTTTGTGAAAAGTTGTCCCACACCTTAATTTATTTTTCACTTGCATGAACAATATATTTAACAAATGAAAACACATGGATATTTCCAAAACACAGCAAGCTTTACTTGTATTTATAAAATATAAAATATAAAAAGGAAAATACTGTATTATGAGAGGAAAATGCAACAAGAGAATGAATTTTCCTTAATTTTCTGCTTTTATGATTATTTAATTACATGCTTCTTTAATGTTAAACAAATTTTTTTAAGTCCCCTTAAATTTTAATGTAATAAGATGCAATTATAAAAATGTTTTTCTTCACTTGTCTTCTGCGATGTACTGACTGTTCTCAACAGTTATCTCAGCATATGCACAGTATGCAGTGAAGAGACTGATGCATTCTTCAAATAAGATGCATAACTTGGAAAGCAACAAGGCAAAATTTCTTCTGAAAAATACCCCATCTAAACCATTTTTGACAGAAAATTTGATTGTAAACATTTTTCATGTTATGTATGTCATGTTTCTACACTAATCTGAAGATGTACTTGAAAGAAAAAAGAATTCAAATGAAAGCAAAACTCCGAAATTTTTTTTTCTTTTTAATAAAATGTTACAATTCCTCAGAATGGCAATGATTTCTTTAATGACATTTTCCATGGAAAAATTGAATCTCTCTCTGATTCATCATACCCACAGTGTAACACATACCATACAATTTGCCTAATAGAAAATACCACCTCTCCTTCAGCAAAGAAAATTCACTCTCACATAATCATATTCAATTAGAGTCCTGCAAGCTCTCTGATTTAAAATTGATGTAGACACTGCATTCTTAAAAATTAAGATCCTTTTTTCAGGAGAAATAATGTTCTTTTATGTTACCCTCCAAAGTGCTTTAAAGCCTTTTTAAATGATGAATGCCTGACCCTATTTTGTTTAAAGGTGACGAAAAGAAAAGCTCACTTAAAGAAATGGGGACTGATTTATTGTGAGGATCATTAACCATTAGCAGTGTCAGATATTGCAGCACAGTAACTCTACTGAGACTTCAAGATTTTTTCCCCCTCTATGGTTTATTAGTAAATATTTGCAGTATTATTAATGGACTTTTTATTTTCTGTAGGAAAATATAGATTTTATTTTTTGTGGGAGAAGAAAGAAGTGTCAGAAAACCAGGACGAAATGCTGGTTTGGACTGCCTCGAGGTCAGTTTGTGCTTGCATGAGCTGCTACAATGCCACTGTGAATTTTTTGTCAAGCACCTCAAGTTTGTGCTGCCAGGCACTGGAGGAGCGTGGCTGATGGCTGTGGGGGCATGGGCAGGCAGGCTGCTTTCTCTGGCAGCACAAACACACATAACTCAGAGTCAAGCTGAGCCAGAATGTTGCAAATGACATTTCTTTATGAGATGTTTGCTGCAGAAAAAAAAAAAAGAAGAAAAAAAAAATCACCATTTCAGCTTCTTACTTTGAGACTGAAAGCATTGATGGAGTTTGCACTTCTCTTTTTCCTTCATCTTTCATGAGGCAAAGGAGGTAATGGAGGAGATGGAAAAGATAGGATATAGCTGTGACTATGAGAAATTTGGGTTTACAAAGTGCAATTGCCTAAACTGCAGTTTAGCTAATTTCATGGACAAGTTCTAACTCATAAAAGGTATTTCAAGGATGGCAGATACCAATTCTGATCAGCCCTTGATTTTTTAAATATGACATTTGAAAGATGATGAAGGGTATAAGGAAATTGTTTAGATTCTTTGGGAATGCACTGTCCATACTGCCCTGAAGAAACGCACAAATTATTCATCTAAGTGCTCAGCACTTTGCAGTATCATCTGCTCTAGAGGGTATTTCATTGGGCAGTCTGTGATCATTTAAGCTTGCAAGTTGGAAGAAAATGTATTTAATTCAAAAATACCGGGGAAAACCAGACAAGACAGAAGTCTGTGATTTGAAATACTTTAGCCTAATTGACTGAGGTCTCAATTTTGGGCTGGTTTTGCTATTTATTTGTTATTGTTGTTTTTGTCTCTTTATTGAGGAAATTAATTAAAATAAAGCAATCAGTATTTACTTTTTAGGCAGAAGCAATAGGTTTAAAAAAAACCCAAAAAACAAAGCCAAACCAAAACAACAGGGAAATGGCATTTTTGACTGAGCAAACTAGAAAACATTACCTGAAAGACTGGTGAGGAATTTCTGAAATGATGATCCTTTTTTTTCCGGTAGAACCTTGCCTTGTAATACGTCCTAGGACACATGGTAGTTTATGGGAAAAAGAAGGAAGAGTGGAGTTGTGTGGTGTGGTGTATGTTGAAATTTGATTGAAGAGACAAAATGAGACTGACAAATGTGACAGGAGCGGAAGAAAATCTGGAACACAAACCCATTGGCAGCACACTGGGATCCCAGGGGGCAAGAGGCCAGAGGGGATATTAAAGCAGCATGATGTCAATTAGAAACTGGTTTTATTATGGGATGAGCATCCTTCCAAAACCATCATTAATGGAAACCTCTGAAATACTGACGAGGGTGATAGCATTCAAATATGATGCTTTAGTTTCAGTTGGTATCCTGGGTAGAGGGGAATAATAACAGTAATGATGATTGAAGTAATAACAGTAATCACAATAAATATGACCCTTTATCATTCTCACTATCTTTGTTTATTCTTCTCAGAAAGTTTCGAGACAATATAAAATAAAGATTTTCAGACTTTGATTAAGAGGACTATTACATTGCATTTTCAGCAAACTGCTTCACAAATCTGAAGAGCTGAAATAGCTTGAATTTGCTGCAGAACATGCTGTACTTGAGGTTTCTGCTCTCCCCTGCATGACAAATTTGCATTGTACTCACCAGATAGACACCGCTATTAGTCTGGCATTTAGTGGATGAGATGCTGTCAGTTTTGCTTCATGCCAAGTTTCAGTCAGTGTCTCATAGTTTCAGTAAATAACTTGTTAATGTGATGTTAAATCCCTTCTTTCCCACAAATCTCTCGTCTCTGGAACATGGCTGTCTTGGCAGCCCTGAGTGAGCACACAAACCCATCAGCATGCGAGTGACACAGGCAATTGTCACCACGTTTGAACCTTCTCTGAGCAGGCTGTGTTGGCCTTGGGTAAAAAGGCTCTTCCATCTCGGCAGCTCTAGGAAGTTCAGTGGTTCTTTTGGAGCTGAAAATTCTTTCCTTGCTACTGGCAATGTGGCCAGTCTGTGCAGGTGGGATTACCTCTCACTGCCCAGGGGTTGAGGTTGGGGCTCTGCTCTCACAAGCTGTCCCATCATCCGAGACAGATTGGTTGTGTTCCCTCTCTTACAATGCTGTCCCACTGTGTTGCTCCTCCAGACATCCACACTGCCTCTGTGGTACCTCCTCTATGGGCTCTGCTCCCCCAGCAGGGATCCAAGTGAATTCAGGCTGGGGTGACCTCATGTCATGCTGTTTGCCTTCAGCACAGGCAAAATCATACTGCTCTGAGGAGCACAGAGCATTGCCCAGAGGGGAGACTGCCCTGACAGCCCCCTTGGTCTGGATGCTGTGGGGTGTTCCTGTGCTCGCACCAAAGACACCCTCTCTCTGTGACTCCTTCTCAGCAGCAGCATGGAGATGAACATTTCCCTTAGCTGTCATGTCAGACAAGAGCATGGGCTCTGGGGTCACATTACCACCAGATATACTTCATTAACATCAGCTTCACCTTCCACCTCTTCTCACTTAGAACCTGTCACTTGGACCATGCAGCAAATAGACCTTTTGCTCTCCTATCACTCAAGCACTATATTCCTGTCAGGAAAAAAAACCCTGATGCTGAACATCTTAGCAACTTTCAAGAAAATTGCTTCTGAATTTCACTCTCACTGAGTCAGTTTTGAACAAGTGGTGATCACTTATTTTCTTGAAATTATTAGAGATGAAGTGCTAATGAAATATATTCAGAATGCAGAATGTGGGTGGAGGATCTAATTAATGTTAAAGAAAGCCATTATAGATAGGGAACTAGCAAAAATCCTCCATGGATAGGCCCAAGCATGCATACTAAACATAGATCATGAAGTTAGCAGATAACATCAAGTAACACCATCTTTTTCCGTCTTAACAAACATGGTCTGCAGATCTTCTGGTAATTTATCATCCTTCTTGTTCTATTGTCACACTTTGCCCCCAAATGCTTTGAGGGATAAAACAAATTTCTTATTAATATACTTTCCTAGGAAGGAGATGAGGGCAAACAAGGCCTGGGATATCATTCTGCTCTGCTGGTTTTAATCTGCTGTGATTTCAGAACACATTGAAGTTCAAAAATTACAATGGGAGCAAAGCAGTCCCTTCAGATGAGGAGGGTTAATTTATGAATCTGTTCCATCAGTACAGATTCCTTCAGCAAGAAGCTGGCACAGATCTGTGCATTTTTCTAACCTTATACAATGGGCAAAAATTGTCTCTTCATATCTTTGAATGATTCAGGCCATTTACTCAGGATCAGTGGCATGTCTGCACTCTGCCTCCACCCCTATGTTTGTTGCACAGGAAAAAATGGAGTTACGTAGCCTTTTGTGCCACATCACACAATTCCATGGTGTGAGAATACCTGAAAGAAGAGAGGAACTGCTCTAATTGTAACTTTTTTGCCAAAATTCTTTTAGTGAAACCAAACCTTCAAAGCTACAAACTTCTTTTCCTGTAGGCAGGTTTTATAAAGCATGTAACAGAGGAACACCCAGTAAAAATACTTTCTAAAATTAATTCCACACCTACACTGATCATGACTGATCAAACATTTCAGACCTGTGATCTTCATGCTCAAAACAGATTCTGACAGCTGAACAAGAACTTCCTCTTGCCACCTTATGGTTAATACATGCCTATTTAGGAATTTAAGGTGTGTATCCATTTCTCTGGAAATTAACCGTGATGCTTAAAATATATAATAGATAACATATACATTAAGCACTGCAAGAGGTCCAAAAGAAATAAATAATAGATTTTTCATATTATTTATTTACTTTTTGCTGAAGTAAGCATCAGTCTCCTACCAAAACCAGCATGAAATGTTCTGTTTTTATTTTGTGGGGAGGGATTGTAAATGTCCCTCAGCAAATGAATTCACAACCTTGCCATTGATTCCCAGTATGTACATAAAGAGAACCTAGAATTTCATTAAATCTCATCAGAACTTTGCTGTACATGAAGGCTGAATTATGAGTTTCCTTATAGTGACTGTAAAGCAGAAAACTGAAAGCTTGCTCTCATGTGCTTACTAGAGATGGTCTGGGACCAAAATGCCCTGCAACAAATATATGAAAAATACCTGGATATGTTATAAGAAATCAGCCAGTGCTGCACTGAAGAAAAATATTTAAAGAAAAAAACATGGTATTTGTGGTTGGTCCTTCAATGGAAGATGTCTGTAGGAGCTTGCCCAACAGTGCAGGCTCTCTAACATCTTCCACGACAACACAGAGTCATAGAATGGAATCTAGAATGGACTCATAGAATGGTCTTGGTTGGAAGGAGCCTTAAAGATCATCTAGTTCCAAATCCCATGCCGCAGGCAAGGAACCTTCCACTAGACCAGGTTGTTCAGAGCTCCATCCAACCTGGCCTTGAACATGTCCAGGGATGAGGCATCCACAGCCTCTCTGGGCAACGTGTCCCACTGCATCACCACCCTCTGAGTAAAGATTTTCTTCCTCTCATCTAATCGAAGTATTGATCTTTTGGTTTAAAACTGTTACCCCTTGTCTTACCACTACCTGCCCACATCAAAAGTCACTGTCCCCCTTTTCTATAAGCTCCCTTTAACAGCTTCCCCAGGTAAGTGTATTTTTGCCCCAGAATTAGGAGTGCTCCCTCTTTTCATAGAAGCTGCCCACTTCAGTCTGAATTTAACTTGCATTATTTCTACATAAAGAGCCACACACTTTCCAAGAAAGCTGTCCTGGCTACAGGAGTCACCTTCCAGAAACAACCTGCTCCTGCTGTTGCATGGTGTGCTCACACCCAGCCATGCTGCCCTGGGGTAGAAAGCCCTGTACTCTGTCTGGTTCTGACAGTGTCCTCTGGGACTGGCTGTGCTTAGTGCCTGGAGAAGGCGAGCACGGAACTGGGTAATGGCCACAACAAAAGGTTCTGAGGGCTGGCAAAAGGGGTGCAGCCCTGCAGCTGGCTTTGCACAGAGCTGATAGCTATTGCTGCTGTACAGGGAGACCCGGGATACTTGGGATGCTGCTGGTGGGGAGGCAGGGAGGCCTCCCTGAAGGGCATCTGTCCATGTCCTAACCCAGCCATAGGGGTCTCATTTTTCTGGTGCATCCTCTCGCACTACTGTGATCTTTTGTCTCCGGGGCAGAATTTTTTTCTTTCTTTGGAATAATCCTTTCCTCCCAAGGGGAAATTCACTGCCTATTTCTATTGTATGGAGAGCCAGACCCTTCCCAGCTGTCTGGATCTGAAAGGGAAGATCAAAACACAGAACTGAGGTGAAAAAAGTTGAGCATTTGACAGATCTGTGACAAATAATGAGAAGAGTGAAGCAGAACAGGGAATTCACCAAGACACAAGAGTATCTAGTGGAATAGTCAAGCAACAGGGGTAGAACAAAGTTACAGAATAGCACAGCTCAGCTGTAGAACAGTAATTATTTCCACTACATGTTTTACCAATTAGTAATGGTTCAACCCCCTCAAACAGCTGGACACATTTATCCATTCAAGGCTGGATACAGAGACAGGCATAAAATCTTTGGCTCAGGAAATTTCCACCGAGCAGGCTGAAAACTCCAGGGCTGCATGGAAGGGAAGGGATAGTTTGCTTTATCCAAGTGCTTTCATAGCTGTGAACCAACTTCTCCCCAGCAAAGGGTGCATGTGGGATGAGCAGCTCCTCTCTGCTCATGTGCACAGCTCCCAGGGTTCCCCAGCACAAGTTAACAAGCATACACAAGAGATTATTTGCATTACTTCTTTACCTAGATTTGTCCTCATGTTACCAAGGACCTGGGCCGTTTTCTTCTAAAACCAGCAGTACTTTATGCTGCGGAATGGTTGAGGAGAAAAGAAACAAAAAATAAAATCTGAGGTGGAGCTGTTCCCTATTTGTGGCTTACTTCTCCTACTCAGTTGCAAAAGACACCAAGTGAATCAGACATTTTAACTATCTGGCATCCTTGACAGAGACAAAACACACACTACAACTCAAATCTGCTTTCCCACACCTTTCAGTATTCTTTGAATGAGCAGGTACCAAATTCGGCTTGCAAGACAACATTAAATCAGAGCCAGGGGCAAAAGATGTAGGCTGATATCTGGTAGCCTGGGAGAAACAAAGCCCAACAACACAAACCTGCTCAAAACAATAAGAAAGTGCCAAGAAGCTACTCTTGGTACCAAAATTGCACTAATAAATTTTCAATAAATCATCTTGAACTAAGTTGAGAAAAGCCAAGAGCTGTGCCCTGTGCACTGGGTATTTATGCTTCTGGAAAACAAGAGTCTTTCTTTCCTAGAGCATCTTCTTGCTGCAATTTTCCATTGTGTCCTGTAGAGTGCAGAGTGGTGTTTTGAAACGGAGGATCTATTAGTCTCAAAATAGGATAAAGTCTAAGCCTGCTTGAAATTCTCTTTAGTAAAAGCAAGGCAGGCAGGCTGCTTTGAGTTATGAAGGTGGCCTTTTAAAAATGGAAATAAACAGACAGAGAGAAGAGATGACTTTAATGAACAACTACCCGTGTCTTTTTGGGTCTCAAATTCCATTAGCAAATGGAGACTGAAAAACCAGAGCAGCTCCATCAGCAACAACTAGCCACCCCCTCTGCACCTGAGCTTTTCCCAAACAGAGGTGCTTTCACTGCAGAGAAAGCCTGAAATAACAAGGGACATCCACCTGCAGTTCTTAGCTTAGCAACAATCTCATTATGGCTATGAAAGCCTTGGAGAGAATCAGCCCCAGCTGAAGGGGCTCAGAGCCAGGTCCAGATGCCTGACTGGACCCATCTTTCATTTTGCTTTTGGCTGTGCATTCCAGGGGTCTCCAGACATCCCAAATGCCCCAGTTTGGGGAAATTGATGTTTGATGTGAAGCACTAAGTATCATCTCCTTCTCTAGTGTCCTGAACAACACCACGGCACCTGCCAGAGACACTGAACTCATGTGATATGAGCTGTAACAATTTGAGGGACAGATAAAGTGTCCCTGGGTGTCCTACATGGGCAGCCCTGGAACATAGGGTGGGGAAGTGGCTGAGGCACCAATCATTATCCTGTGCTACTGTTTGTGGGCACTGGAACAGGCTGCCCAGGGAGGTGGTCATGGCACCACACCTGCCAGAGTTCAAGAGACATTTGGAAAACACTCTCAAGCATGTGGTGTGATTTTTCAGGTGTTCCTTTGCAGGAACAGGAGTTGGACTTCCGTGATCGTTGTGTGTCCCTTCCAGCTCAAGATGATCTATGATTCTGTCATTCTGTGTGATTTCTATCATTGCAGTACTGCTCAGGAGGCCATGCAGGGCACAGACATAACCACAGGAGCCTGAAAACAAGGATAGTATTAGACTGTGGCTGGCTGCAACAATATGGACCCCTTTTTGCAGCTAGAGAACAAGCTGACAGTCTTCATTTTGTACCATTACCATCCTGTTCCCAGGAAGCACAGCATGCTTACTACAATCTTTGTTGCTGTGAACAAATGAGGAAAGGAAAAACTGAAGGAGGGATCTGGGATAAGATTTTTCAACCATCTGAGCAGTTCACAAGATGTTGCACTGGAAGTGGAATGGTGCTGACTTGCACTAGGATCCTGTATGCCAGTGCTGACTCGGCTCTCATGTTCCCTCGCTACCACCACAAAATCCTGCAGCACAGAATAGGTAGGAAAATGAAGCCCATAAATTACCAAGGAGGATGGGGAAAAGGGAAGCCTGGATCGCACTGAGCAGCAATACTATCTTAGGTCTGAAATGCCTGCCAATGGAGATAAGTTAATTCAGACTTGCCAGCTAGCTGCAGGAGACTTGGAGACCTCTTGTTTCCTCACGGCCATGGCATGCAGAGCTGTACCTGTCACAGATACTGGATGAGACAGATCTTATATTATTCTTATAGCTTTAGGGCAACTGGAGGGTGAAGGAAGGGAGAAAATCGAATCAAACACAGAAAAAGAACACAAACAAAATCTTCCCAAATGTCTTCTACTTGACAGGGACCAAAAGTGACGTTGTCTGTTTTGGGAGCTGCTGTCAATTATTTATTAACACCTTGAACACAGCAGAGTAACTGAGCGTGTTGCAATCCAGGGTTTCTCTGTGTGAGTAGGACTGAAGTTTTATTGCAAATCAGGGTAGAGAGAAGAAGAGATACTCTTTGTCCTTGAAGGCATGCCTTTGCAATTCTGCATGTGGCACAGTAAGAGCAAGTTCGTTTTCCTCTCTCCCTCCTCCATACAGTGACCATCTCTGAAACCCATTCCAGACTTATCATTTGACTGCTGGAGGGAAAAGCTGCCCATCCTGATAGCAGTGTCCTCCCCTTCCAGCAAGTCAGACCTTGTGGATGGCATAAAAAACTGAATCCCTTTCTGGAACGTGTCAGGGTTGTGCCTGTGGTTTCCAGTGAGTTTTCCACTTTTCTCTTAGCTGAGAGCAGACAACGGCTTGATCTTGGTGGGTGCACATACTTCTCTTTCTCTCCTTGCCTTTTAGTTCCTTCAGGGACAGCTGCCTTTCTAATTTCTAGTGTGAAGATCCATGAGCAGTGGAATCTTAGCTCTTTTGGTGGTATCTGTGCAATCCTGCGGCTAAACAACTGGTAAGTAATTGACAGAGCTCAGAATCACTGCTTCCTATTGCTATTGCTTCCCACTTATTGGTATAAATAACTTACACTGGTAAGTCATTGCAAACAACTGGTAAGTCATTAGATGACTTACACTGTTAAGCCATTTACTTTAGTTTTGTGTTCTTGACCATCTGACAATGATTGACATGCTTCTGTATGCTCAGTGAGCTCATGATGGCTTCAGTGCTTCTTTCCATCACAAATATTTTGGCCTCCACATTTTTGCCTTTAAAAGCTCTTCCTGCCTATGCTGTTTGATAGCTGAGAAACTCAGCTAAAGAAGGACTTAGTTATTTCAGCAAAAAGTAGAACATTCAGATAGGTCTATAAAGGAAGTCTTTGGAAGTCCCAGTATTATTGCAAGGCAATTGATCTTCAATTTCCAGCTGCTGAAGTCTCCTTAAAAATATCATTCTTTCATTTTTTTTTTTTTAAGAAATGCTGTCCTCTACTTAATGTAGCATTGCTTGCTGCAAATGTTACAGCTTCAGCTTTATAAACTATCTTATGTATTTTTGCTGCTGTAGAATGCACATTGGACTACTCTTGTCAAAGTTCCTTGTCTGTGTTCCCTTTGCTGTCAAAGGAGAGGTGTGATTTCTGTCAGGAAGACTATTTATCCTCCTCTACTTTACAAACACCGTAAGTTGGGTGAAATGCCAAGGAGAGCTCACCTCTCTGTTCACTGAACTCAGACCCAGCCTGGGTAGTGTGGTTGCCCTTCATGCTGACTCTTCAATGTAGATATTCTAATTCCTTCCCTTTAGGCTGCAAAGATTTCCAAAGCAGCTCCAGTGATTTCAATGAGACAAAATGCAGTGCAGAGCATGGGTCTCAGTACCCAAATACCTTTTGAAAATAGTGCTTGTTTTCTGTGGTCTGTTCTTATGCTTGAAAATACTGCTTAAATTCACTTAAAAACAAAAGGGAAAATGTCATGAAATCCTAAAGAAAGGAGATTTTATGCAAAGCTGATGTAAAAGGGTAGATTTACAAGTGCAGCAGTTTTGAATCACTTCTAGAATTAATAGTAGGCTTTTAATTTAAGAAGTCTCTTCTTGGAGACATTCACATCACCACAGGAAGGAAAGGTGATACCGTGCTATGAGGTCAGAGAGCTCCATCTGAAAAAATAAATGACTGAATTGTAATTTTGATCAATTCCTGCAAATCTTTCACAGTTGAAATGGATTTGGAACCAAGGGACATCTTAATTGATGATTCCCCAAGATGTTGGGATGGGCGGTGAACATCTAGGTAGTTTTTAGAACACATAAATTATCAAGACAGTGATATAGCAGCAACTGAATGAATAATGTAGAGATCAACATGGCTTATTTAAATTTAGCTTAACCTTTTCTTCCATGGGAGAGCGAAAGAAGAATAATTGCCTCAATTAAATTTTAATCTTGGATATGTTGATCTGTAACTGGGTTTGCCACAGACTAGGTTTCCCTTTCCCATATGGATGAAGCAAGGCACCTAAACTTGAGGTTTCCATACTAATATTGATTGTAAAATACCCAGAAATTTTGAAAGGTAGACATTTATGTGTAGCAGCACACGTATCAGCTAACCCAAGGGTATTTATTTTGTGTTCCTATTTTCCAAAGCATCATGTGCATAGAATGGGCATTATAATGTATTTTCAATACAGCATATCAAAAACACTCTCAAAAAAGAAAAACTGGGGAAAGAAAGTCCCTTTATCTGAAAATTATTTTCATTCAGGTCCCTGCTGTACATGGTAAAGAGATAATAGATGACTTTAGTTGAATTAAAACAAAAATTTATATAAAAAATTCAAATGTTGCAACTGACTGGAAGTGAGGGGTATTTCCTGAGGTTGCTTGAATTGACAAGAAGCAGATTCATTTTTGGTCAGCCAAGTTGTCTGTGAGCATTAAAATTCCTTGCTCATTATTTCATCCAAGTGTAAAACTGAAAACAAACCTCAGAGTTTGCATATCTTTATTTCATTATTTCTTTCTTTTTTAAAGCTAATTAGCCCATATCTGTTGAACAACTCAAGGACTGGAAGCTTTTGTGCAGTGACTGATCCTACATTCTCAGTATTGCCAGAAGTGAGGTCCCTGAGCAAGAAATACCTTTGGGCTGGGCGAAGCTCTGCTATGCCTTATCCTATTCTACTGTACTAGCAGGACAAAAGGCAAGTCTTTTACTGATGCTATAGAGGAATAAAAGCTAGAAAATATATGTATGATGTCTATCCAAGAGTAGGACTCAACTGGTAATTAAAAGATAAATTGTGGGATGACAGAGCTGGAGACTGGTAGCAAGTCACTAGTGCTGTGCTCTGGTTGAACCAGTGGAATAGGAAAGAGAAACAGCTATGAAAAGAGGTGGGTGACTACAAATTCTTCAGAGTATCAAAGGAGTGGTTTTTCTGATCTGTTTCTTTTCTGATCATAAACAGGAGAATTGCAGCATGGCTCACCAAATAATTCTGCATTCAAAACTGCTTGATTGAAAACTTCACATGTGCTCCTGTTCAGGTGTCAGCCTGTGTTTCCAGAATGAGGATGCCTCTGGCTACAGACTTGTTGCCTGGAGAAAGAGGTGCTTGGCAGAAAGTATTAAATGCACTGATTTTGAAGCTGGGGTGCAAGCATGTCACTTCCTAAACATCAAACCAAAGTAGCATCTCAATTATTTTTGTACAGAACACAAAACCTCACACAAATATGAAGGGAAATAATAATTTAGTATTGACAGAAACACTTGGAATGCATGTCTTCATACACTTTATCAGAACACAGTACTACACCTGTACCTCTAATTGCTCTTCTAACACAGAATCATTTACTCTTTTGGGGTCTTATTGCATCAACCAGTCTTTAAGAGTTACATCCTCCCTTTGAGGAAGCCATAGCTTATTATCATCAATAGCACAGGGAATGCATGTCACAGGACAGATAGGTAAAAATATTTAGGCTGGGTAGAGATGAGCCTTTATGGTATCTCACTTCATTAATCTCTGGTCTTGGCTGGGACTGCAAAGGTGACCAGAAAGTTGCTTATAAAGGCTTGGCTGAAGACATAACTAGGGTAAAAACATAAAGTTTTTTTTTTTTTTCCTTAGATTTCTGCCTTAAATACATGATCATCCTGTCACCCAAAGAACATTCTGTCACTTTTCAAAGGTATTGGGTAATTCTGCTCAGAGACAGTTAAAGAAAACATACTGTAGGAGAAGGAGGGAAACATGAAAAGGAGGAAAGCAGACCTAAGTGGAAATTATAAATGAAGCATTATTATGTAAGGCCAGTACCAGATTCTCACTATAATTAAGATGGATTACTTTAATAATCCTTAAGAGCTTGATTCAGAACTGCATTGCAAACCATTTATGTGGGACTTCTGCACACATTGCCTCTGTGACAAAACTGTAGGTGTTTAAATAAGAGAAGGCTAAATTCAGAGTTTTTTATATTTCTTCAAGCAGTGTCCTTCAGTTTGGAGAGATTAGTCCCTGTTTCAGATTTATTTGCTGAGGAGGGTGCCTGAGCCTTGACAGAATTCTTGGAAAGTAATTACCTTTTGCAGATTTTACACCTGAACATATATACAGGGCATGGAAATTTGGCTAGGGAAAAAAAATCCACACAACTTTTGTGCAAAGAAGAGCTGCTGTTTGGACTAATGAACTGAAGAACTAATTTTCTCCCCTTCACAGATGTCACATATGCCTTTAAAATATATTCTCTTCCCTTGAAAACACACAAGTGTTGGAAGATAGTGTGCTTCATAAGTGAGACCATGACTATCTGGGAAACCAGAAGGCAATGTTTCCATTTTCACAAGAACATCTTTATGTGAGAATGAGAAAAATGATAAAGAATGCTACAACTCAGAAGGAATATTTAAGGTTAGGGTATTTAAGTGTAATGTTATAATCTTTTGAACTTCTGTCTTAGTTTTAACTGAGTTCACAAGTATTAAAAAAAATGTATTTTTTCTGAGTGGGAGATGGTGGGGATATCGCCTCCCTCTTCCAAATATTTGTAATCAGAATAATTTCAGAGCCTAAGGACAAAGATTTCCCTGGTGAATATGTAGACCTTGTGAATGTGAAAGATAACATGTACTTCTCAGCCAGGAAATGTATGCAGGTTATTGTCACAGACAAGCTGCTGAGGAGTTTGCTATATACTGTTATGGGCAGAATAGAGCAAAAACACCTCCTGTGATATCCCCCCTGTGAAGAATCTGAGGAGAAAACCCTGTTCTTGGAAAAGATGATGAGTGCCAGCTCATTGATCTGGGGCAGCAAAGACCATCTGTGGGACCATCTGTTCTGTAGGGGTTGATAAATCCTCAGGCTGGGATTTGGCACATGCCAAAATGCCCACCATGTGGACTAGAACTAAGCAAAGCAGAACTATGTGGAGAGCCATGACCTTGTGATGGTCAACCCCAAGGGATGTGGCTGAATGGTTTTCCCAGCAAAGTCCAGGATGGAAACCTGACCACAGATGCAAGAGTATCTTCATCCCTGTTTCCTTTTGCTTTCCTTGTTTCTTAGTAGTAGTGCTGCATTACAAGTTTTTAGTGAAATCCTTTGTGCTTCACTGTTTCACTTGTTGAAGGGGTTGTGTGGGGAGAAGAATCAGATCACTGTTTGTCAGTCTTGAGCTTTCTGTGCCTGGAACATTCCCTGCTAGGCAGCACAATGAAATCGTCATTTAACAGGATCTGACCAAGTCTGACAAAGAAGAATTGATCATTCTCATATAGGTATATTTATTGCTTTTGCTATTTACCAGATCACTTTATTTTCCTCCTAGCTGGGCAGAGCATGCTACAGGCATATTTTGATTCCTAACTACTGAGGTCAATGAGAGTTAGGAGGCCAAATATTTTTACGGATATGATCCTAAGCTGTATAGAGAATATATCTTCTTAATAACCTGCCTTTGTCATGTATTTAATTCTTAAAAAGAACTATCATTTTATTAGTTCTTCAGGAGCTCTATGCCACATTTTTTTGAAGGGTTTGTTGATGCTCAAGAGCAGCGACCAGCTGCACTGTGTGTGCAGAAAACTGACTTAGAGGGGAATTGTGCAGTGGGTTGACCACTGAATATAACTCCCCTTAAACCCTTTCAGTACCAAATCCAACCCCCGGCCCAGCTCACTGCACTGCAGACCCATGGCCACTCCAGCATCTCAGCAGCTCTTGGGGGTCAAAGCTTGCAGGGTTTGTCTTCAGTAGTGGGGGTAGCAGGAGTGAGTAAGAACAGAGGGAGTTTGTATAACAATTACACTGAATATTTTTCAAGCATTTATATGTAGGTGGTTTCCTAATGGTAAACCTCAATCAACTTGTCTTGCATTAGTTTTCTCTTCTCCCCTTGAATCCAATTAAACTGTTTCCATCATTAACATCCTGTTTCACAGCCTGATAACACACTCTTAGAGGAAATACACATTTGTTTTGAGCTGACCTCCTTCTACTTTAGTTTGAATCTTCTTAATTCTTGCACTAGAATATAGATGTCTTCCTCTGATTCATCTATTTGACATCCATGAAAATGCAGTATAAGACTTTCTGAGCTGTAAAATTCAGCTGATCAGCAGCATCAATAGCTCCTGACGGTCTCTCCTCCCTGAATTTGCCTAATTTCTTTTTGAGTCTATTTACATCTTCACCTCAAAAAGATTCACACACAAATATGTCTGACTGAGGAAGCTCCTTCTTCTGTTTGCTCTGAAGCCACTGCTTGATCATTTCCTTAGTTGTCATGTGCTGGGAAATACCAAATGCATTATTTGCTATTTGTCTTGTCTGTGCAACCTGTGATTTTATAGAATTCTGCTCCATTCTCCTGAGTCACCTTTTCCCAGGCTGAAGAGTCACAGATTATTAATTTTGCTTTCTGAAGAAGCTACTTCAAACCGCTGAGCATCTGTGTACCTCTACTCTTCCTCTCTGTTTACTCTCTGTGACCCTTTCAAAGAGGTGACTGAAATTGCATGTGACATCCAGGAGATGAACAGAGAACTAATACATTCACATCATTAAGTTACTGTCTCTAACATCACAGGGCACAAAATAAGTGTAAATGGGCTAGGGGTCAAGACCTGATAGCACTGGAGGTCCATTGATTTAATAATGTCACTACATTTTGTATAGATGCACATCTCTTACATATAAGTATGCTTGCCTTTTCGCATTCTGTTTTCATTCTGTTTTCTTATTTTAATATAAAAATATGTGTACTATCCACTTATATTTTCCTAATATGTTGAAATTTTAAAATTATGTTTCAATTTACTGTGGTGAAGGAAGTTCAAGAGAACAGAAGGAATTTAGATACTTGGTTCAAAGGCACCTCAGTCTTTGGAAAATTCAATTCTTGATGATTTGGGAAACTGAAAATGGGCTGTGATTCAATTCCTTGCCATGACTGAGCTACACCCTAGTCCAATAACAGAGAAAAGGTATTATCTACTATTTCCTCTGACGTATGCATGGTCTTCAGTTTGTTTTCCAACAGATGATTTTTCAAATTATAAAATCAGAAAAACTTCTCCTTGACATGCAGAGTCTCTTTTCATTTTTGTTGTCCTTCAGGAGAGAAATTCAAGTGCACATTCTATTCAACTTGGAGTGATACTTAAAACCTGGACACATATTGTGCAATGTCCACAACTTGCTATTCTCCTTGAGGTCCACAGACTCAAGGCCCCAGTGAGAGGAGTCTGTGATTTATCCAATGAATTATCATGACAAATCTGTAGCCTTATGAATAATACATAGGAAGGATCAGGGATATCTGTTGCCATTTCTGTGGATGCTACTAATAACCAGTAAAGCCTCTCCTCTGGGAATGCTGTTCTGAAAGAGCATGGGATTAAAGTTGCAGAGCATCTTGCTTGGCATGTAGAATTGCTGTTTATAATGCAGATTGCATTTGTCAGTGTGCACACACACAGAAAAGAGAAAGAAAAAGAAAAATAGAAAGAAAAAGAAAAAATAAAAAAAAAGAAAAAGAAAAAGAAAAAGAAAAAGAAAAAGAAAAAGAAAAAGAAAAAGAAAAAGAAAAAGAAAAAGAAAAAGAAAAAGAAAAAGAAAAAGAAAAAAAGAAAAAGAAAAAGAAAAAGAAAAAGAAAAAGATGGGGAGAGGCAGCAGATCTCTTATTGCTGAGAAGCAGAAACAGACTTTGTGCTGGGAGGTAGAAGGAGAAATGATGGTCCTGTAATATGCTTTTTGGCAAATAATCATTTAGAAGACATTAGAGAAATAAGTACAGTATGAAATAGAAGTGGCATTTTTTTTGCCCTAAAGGAGATACCTCTTATTTAGCAATGTTGTTGAATAAAAGATGAACCACACAGAGGTTTTTTTTTTTGTACTTCTGTGTTTTTATTAAGATGTTTAGGGTTTACAGCTCAATAAATTGCCCAAAGAAGAAAAAATAATCTGGAGATGGTGTTGTTTTTATCCAATCTGGATTTATTTAACACATAGCATGCAAAATCTGTTTTCAGAAAATGGGCTTTAATTTAAAAAGCATTCTGGGCTGTCAGTTATTCTGTCCCAAGCAACCCACAGCTTATATACTGCTTTCTGATAAGTTCTTCTCCATCTTCTCCTCTTTTTAAAGAAAATTTACCCGATTTCAAACCTATCTGGAGCTTGTGTAAAACAAAGAAACAGGTTTGATCATTACAGCTTAGTTAATCTTTGTGCCTATTGAATACAATAGACAGAGGTGGGTATCACACAGACTCCTGGTGGTTCAGCACTCTGAACAACAAGCTGGAGGTGTGTGAAACCAATAGACGCATATGGACAAAAATATGTCTCATACAAAAATATATCTCATACAAAAATGGAGACGGTCTTTCAGCTATTCTGCACTTAAAACCACTTTATACTCCCTGTCCATTTAAACAAAGGTCACGGAGAGAAAATGTCTGCAAACCCCCTTAATAGCAAAAGAAAGGTCCGTGGCAAGCTTGAGTGTGGGCTACAAAGTAAGGAAAGTAGAAATGAGTTCTCAATAGGTAATAGAAAATTCTGCTTCATTTCCAAAGCCATGACATGACAAGTGTCTGTCTGGGACAGGTTTCCTGTACTTGCAAAAGAGAAAGATGACTTGTGGGCAGGTTTCGTTTCATTTTTTTGATAGAAAATAAGCTTTCATTATGCTTGAAGAAACCCTTGCAACACTAAAATGCCTAAGTAGCCATTTTAACATCTCCTTTACACAGAGACATTTATGCTGCTCCAGAACAGGTGGGCACAAAATAAGCTTTGATCTTCTGCTACAATCTCTTTTCTAATAGCTTCCAGCCTCCTCCCGTATTCTTGACTACTTGGAAGGCAAGAATCCTAATTGCTTTGCTTTCACAGTACTTTCAGTTTTTCTTCTTTTCTCTTTGTGTGCCATTTTTCTTGAGAACTTGACAAAGTTCCATTCTAGCTGTTTGCTGGCACCACTGCTCAGATATCCTGCATATGTCTGTGTTCATGTATGGGAATTGTCCAAACAGGAGTGCTCAAAATGCATTAGCTAATCCCTTTCATTTCCCCTATAGGTGCACAGAGATTCACTTTCATGTGAAAGGATGTTTCAAGCTGGAGAGAATCTCAGTAGGTCATCCAGCCCAATTCCTGCTCAGAGCAGGATCTGATGTAATGTCACAAAGCTTTCTTCTCATGTAGCAAATGTCATTGTGTTGGTTTCTGGGTCTACAGGATGAATTTAAGAAAAAAAGACTCCTGGATGCTTTCTCTGGCCAATGACTGTCAGCCATGCTGTACTCCAGAATATCTGCAGACTCTGTGCCATTGTGCCACAGAGCTCACAGATGCTGGATATTAAGATTGAACTTTTCAATGTCTCTGGAAGACACCATGAAAAGTAGTACTCATTCAGCCCTTCTGTGTTCAGAAGGATTTTATTATGTGAGAATTTGAACTTTGCCAGAACAAACACAAAGGAAAACCTTCAGACAATTTCAGTACCCCTTTGTGTTGTTTCATAGAGAAGAGAGGAAAATTGCCAAACCTTTGATATCAAGTGACCTGACAGAGCCTAAGAGCATAATTAGCCCAAACAAAATCATGGGAGACACATTGCTTCCTACTACATGTGGGAATGTTCGTGATCAGATTACATCAAAATAAGTGGACTCATCCTGATAGCCACATCTCTGCCTTTTGCCCAACACCAGCTGCTGAGAATAACTTAATTCTATTTGCAGACTAATCACCAGGATGCTTACTAAAGGAGGAGGGTATTTTTTAATATCTAGAGTGTAAATTTATCAAAGACACTTATAAGTCCAAAACCAGAATCTGCTCACACCCAGGCTGAACAGACAGGGTCAGATGCATTAAAGGTATTAGAAGAATTAAATGTGCTAACACACAGAGAGTTTTATTAAGATTGAGAGAGATGAATATTATTAAGCTTGGTGATCGTACAAGTCATTTTGGGAGAGAGGATAGTAGAAATAGAAACAAATATCATTAACAGCAACTAGAAGAACAGTTTCATCTGCATACATAAATATTTCAGTCCTTGCTCTTCCTCTGGGCAGACCTTGGAGGAATGCTAGAGAAAAAATAATAATAAAAAAGGATATTCACTCTGAAGGTATTCAACTGAAAAAATGAATACAAGGTCAGGGAATGTAGGGAGAAATAAGAGTGAAGGGCCAGGCTATGAACACTATAAAAGCAGAGTAGTGTTTGTGACATTTGTACCAACAAGAACTAGAATGTGGGTCTGCCATATTAATGCTGAGTTTTTGGAACAGCAGCATGTACATGAGTTTTGTTATTGCTTTGTGAATTTTGATGACTGGAAATGTGCTTGCAGTTACATCTGTATCTCTGACTTTAGTGGGTATCTGGGAGCAAATCCCTGAGGCTGTGAATTTCATAGGTAATTGCCCAGAGACCTTCTCATTGTGGCTTTTGCCTTTAGGAATGCATCAAACAGCTATTTAAAATGAATGGAAATGCAACGTGTAAGGTTTGTGCTGGATATCAACACAGGAGAAAAAACACACTAATGGGATTTGCATGGCCAATGTCATGCCATAACGTATCATTGCTTGCACCCAAATCCACTCTCCCCCTAAGGTACCACCCCATTGTTCTTTCCAGAACTAGTAATGGAGATGTCTTGCAATAGTCTCCTTGATGTATCAGTTTAAAATCACTGCTTTGGAACTGTTTCAAAGCTTGAAAAGGAGGGTTGTCTTTGCTATCCTGAAATGTAAATCAGCTTTCCCAAGTTTATATCCACAGCATCACTGCTTTTAAAAGTAGCAATAAATGTTTCCTAAGAAGAACCACCCTCTCTCTTCCATGTCATGGATGAATATCACTTCAGCGTGATGCTGGTCTATCTGTAGAGTCAAAGCTGGCAGGTAATTCATCATCCTGCTCCAAGCTGACTCATTAGAAACCCAGGAAACTAGATATTAACTAGCTCCTGTTATATGTTTGCCTTTATTCTCATTTCACAAAGTTTCCTGTGCCTCTGTTTTGTCCTCTGTTGCTAAATTGCAATTATCATGGAACCTTGATCTCTTCACCTGTAGATGGCCCACTCATCCATCACCACAGAGATTTTTTTTAAACACTAAAAATCCAGGAGTTTCTGCAGGTTTATAAAACATTTAATGCTAGCTCTTGCCTGTAAAACAACCATGCAGACTGTATAAAATGAGGAGCAAGGATGCAGGGCTTTACCAACTCAAAACAGTTAAAGGTCATTTGTGACTTAAAAATCAGATTTAAAGAAGACATGTTTGTTTGTAATAAAAAAAAAAATCCTTTCATTTTCAGGATTTCATTTTTCATCTCTCTTTCTTTCTCTTTCTGGTAAGTAGAAGTGACTTGATGGCCAGAAATGAGGGTTTTACAGAAAATACCAAAAATCACAAATAACCTCTATTATCGGCTGCTAGAATCTTTAGTTCTAAATTTGAGATGCTACCAAACAATTTCCATCACTTTGTCCTGATTATCTGGAGCATGTGTAATCTATCTAGAGCTTTCAGCTGGATTTACTGTGTGCAAACTGAATAGCTAGACAGCAAGAATACCATATTTCTGTTCAGCTCCTCCCAGCAGTGAGATACTTATTACAAATCCAGGATAGAGCTGATTTGCAAAAATATCATGAGACTGCCTGGGTTTTTCTGAGTGTGGATCAGATCTGTTAAAACTCATGCTGGCTGAATATACAGAAATCCCAGAAATAAAAAAGTAGAAATTATCCACAAATTGTTTGTGCTTATATCTACACAGAAAGAATAGAACTTGTCTCAAGTAAAGGTTTCTTTTCCATCAATATAAGGTTCAACAATTCTATTTCAAGACCACATTCATTTTTCAGAACTCAGTTTTACCTTCAGTGAGTTATGTTTGAATCTACATCTTAAGAAAGATTTAGTTTTAAAAAGAAAGGCAACACAAAACCCCAATGATGAATTCTTCTCTCTTCCAAATGATTAAATGAACAGAGGCTACATTTCTGTCCTTATGAGAGATTTTTTTAAATTTATTTTTTCCTTCATGTTTTATACTTTTTAACTAAAACTTCATTTTTGCACCAGCAATACCCAATGGTATCTCTTTAAAATTTTAATCGAACATGAGGACTGATTTTCATTCACATTCTACCATCCCAAGGGGAAAAACGGAGGCATTTCAGAAATTACCATATTTATGACATATTGCTAATGAGTGTGAGATGCCATCCTCTGTCAATTCTCTTCGGCTCTATGCTCTGCCTTGGCTATTTCTTAACTATTCCATGGGATTATTCCTGCATTGCCACAGTGCCAGCATCACCAGATTAATAGAATCATAGGATCATAGAATATACTGAGTTGGAAGGGACTCAGAGATTCCTTCTGTGGGTTTCCCTGGTATCTCAGGCATTTGGAAACTCAGAATTTCCAATTGAAAATATGTTGTGCCTGAATATGATATACAGAACATCCGTATTTGGTGAGGAGAGTGGGTACCTTTAAAGTAACCCTTCAGAGAAGTCTGAGCTTAATAATAAGGGTCCCATGAAGTTCTAAGCATCCCCCCTCCCTTTAAAGCTCCTAAAACTGAAGAGTTCAGTTGTATTTTTAGAAGCAGGGTACCTCTGTGAAGGCTGTAGTGCCATGGCTGCTGACCTCTGTCTACAGACAATTCATGGTTATGCTGATCCCCCTGGCTTTGGATGCTTCCTCCTGCTTTAGTTGTCATTGATACTCCTGTGATTGGGCTGTTACCAGCCAAAACATTTTTTTCTTGTTATTTTACATCGGGTCCTTTAACCATCGCACTTCACAGTCACAGTTCCAGTGGTTGTGCACAACTGGTGACTGTGCACCCAGAGATGGAGCACAAGACTTGTCCAGATTTGCTGGTCTTCTCGTGACACTGCTGAGTTTGGAGCCATCCTAGCACTTCTGTCTCCACCATCCATAGTGTTGACACTGTCTTCAGGCCTGGAAGGACATGCAGAGGCAGAAAGGGACCTGGAGAGGGTTGGTTTGGGTCCAGAAGTTCCCTGCAAACATAGACAAAAGCCCCCTGTGCTTCTGTGGTTATGGTGTCTGACAGAATTTCATACCAGAGGGCACAACAAAAATTTCACAACAAAAAATGACACTTTGCTTTGAAATGCAGTTAATAACCATTAGCCTTTTATAAATGTCATAATGTACAAGAAAAATGCAATGTGATTTGCTTGTCTGTTTGTTTTAAGATAGATATTGCAATGCACCCACCATCAATCCTACTATTTAGGCCATTTTTTCTAAGCTGTACTGTCTGCACAATATTACCACTTTGTGCTTCATGACTTTGGGCAGATTCATGCATAAAGGGCTGTAATAAGGTGTGAAATAAAGATTTAGTAGTACAGCATTGCAAATGCAGTCTAGCAAAGGAGTTCATTACAGTTCCATTAAGACTGCAGAGTTAATATTAAAAACAGCCAAGGAACACAAAAAACGTAAGGTGTTAATGTTCCTGCAGCAGCATTAAGTCAGTCACATTGTACAACCAACAAGCTCTGTTCCTTGCTCTGGGCCAGGTTGTACAACTTTCAATTTTAGCACAGTTGTCTGATCATAGTCATAGGATCTGAAGGTCCCAGGAATCATCAGCCCACAGGATTAGGAGCTCTGCCTAAGTGAAAGAGCCTTTATTTAGTTTGATGAACACCATTCACCTTGCACAGTCCCCCAGCACACAGCACAGCTGGGAGATGTCAAGCAAAAGAAACTTAATCAGGTCAAACATTTCAATTTGTATCAGAAATGTGTTTAAACAGGAAAGAGCTGTTTGTGCATCCATGAGGGTAACCTCTTTGCTCCCATCAGCTCTTGCTACCTCATTCATTTCTAAGTGTTTTCAATCTTGACCTCCAACAGAACTGGAAAAGAAATGTTTTCAAGATTTTGTTTTCTGCACAAACATCTTGATTTTTCTGAAGTTGGTAGGGGCTTTTGGTAATTATTCCCCTTAGAAATGTTTTAGAGAAAATGTTTTGAGATAATGAAAGTGTTTAATTTGTGCTTTTTCTGAGATAATACACATTTTCAGAAACAATATTCTGGAACGTAATCAGTTTAAAATGTTGATTTAGAGCTATGGGAGGCTTTAATGCTTCTCTTACCCGAGGAGGTGTCTGGGACCAGTCACACAGACCCTGCCCCTCTCTTGCTGTTGCTCTCCCTTCCCATCCCTGGGGAAAGTGCCTGAGCCCTGCAGAGTGGAGCAGAGTTCTCAGAAGCAGTGGTAAGATGCAGATGATCTCAGTTTTGGGCTTTGTCCATCCTTGTTTTCCACTGTCTTGGGCTCAGGGAAGGGGAGAGCACTGCAGGGAGCAGCCACCATCCTGTCTTTGTCCCACTGCCAACATGGAATGAAGTTGAGGTGGTGAACACCTTTTTTGGTATATTTTCATTATAAATTTTGCAGCTGTCCACGTATGTTTCTTATTTCATTGCTGTCTTCTGTCAGTAAATTATCTCAACCCACATGCTCTGCCTTTGTCCCTCTCTTGCTTGAGGGGTTCTGGGGAAGGTGAATGCCTTATTTGGAGTTTAGATTCTGGTTACTTCTGGCTATTTAAACCACCACAGTGACAATTTTAAGAGATAGCTGGAAATTTTGCTGTGATAAGCTGTGCATCACTACTCTTCTGTTTCATTCTCCAGTCTGTGTTTCTGTCTTTCCTTGCCATACCATAAATCTTAAAGAGGAGGTCATTCAAATGTTCAAATAAATGTCTAACCGTAGTCATCATATTTAAACAGTTTATTCACTTAAGTGACAAATTTTCAATATCAATCTGTCTTTTTTATCCTTATATAGGACTTCTCACAGGACAAATAAGAAAAACTATCCCTAAATAATGAAAACTAAGAGTATTTGCAGCAATGCTTCTCAGTGGGGAAAGCATGGGCAGGCTGCCCAGGAGAATTTAGTCGATTTCTGGTTTTGTCACAGTCCTTCTTTTGTTTTTGGGCAAGTTCTTTGGCCCCTGATTTCCACTCTTTTAGTAAAGAGTCACACCTTTTGGGTTGCCTGTTGAGGCTTTAGATCTCCTGCCCAGAAACTGGGTATATATTATGGCCTTAGTTCTTGATATTTAGGGTCTAGGGGTGTTTCTAAGTCCCATGTGGATATAAGCCACAATCACAAATATTGCCTGTTAAGAGAATTGGCAAGGAAATGTGTGCAATCTTCGCTCTCTAAAGTGAAGGCTGCCAGACTGAGGCAATAGAGATTTAATGTATTCAAGCATTGCAGTGCTGTGTGTAAGTGGATATGATTTAAGGTAATGCATTTTAACACGGCATTATACACTTGCCAGAGTGATTTTATGTAAAATTATGGTCCTGCTTTTAAATGACAGTACATCAAGACACATCTTGAATCAACTTGACCGAAAGCATTTTGTGATAAACAGCTGGTGCAGGGTACAGGGTACAACTGACCCAGGCTGTACAGGGACAACATGTCTGCTGGATTTTGGGAGATTACTCTGCCTTGGGGTATGAGTAATATGTTGGCCTGAACATTGTTTCTCTGCACACAGGTGCACAAGAAGGGAGAAAGCATCCACCTTCCCTGCTCCAGGGGTGGTGCTCTGAGGGGTGCTGGGGTGCAGGCTTGGAGGCCAGGGTCAGGGGAAGGCAGCTGCCCTCTGTGGTATCAGTTGCCCCAGAAATGTCAGATAAATGGAATACAGACTTCTGGGAAGCTCATCCCCAAGTCAGTGCCAAAGCCATGACTTTCTGAGGCACGGCAGGTGAATTTGACAGGGAAGCAATGAAGAGGCTGACGAGTCTCCTGCCTGGCAGTGCTGTCTGCTCACCTGGAGCTGCCCTAAAGGAGCCCCATTTGGGGGAAGCTTCCCCTGCAGCGTGCCTCATCCAGAGTGCTCCCTTTAGGTACACTAAACGGGGAACACTTTTAGGGGTAGCATCAGGATGGGATGCTGGCATCCTGGTGCCAGCTACAGAAGTCTGCTTTCTGCAGGGAGAATGATAACTGCCAGCAAAACCAAATTAACAGTTTCCACAGCTTGCATCCAAATTCAATGGAATATTAATTATGACCAAAAATACAAATGCAAAAAACATCTCCTTCGGAAAAAGAGATTTATCTGTCCAAGTAACATTATGAATTATCAGTTTATCAGCAGCTTGACATAAAACACATAATTATATCAGTGAATAATTTAATAATTAGAGCACAAGTTAATTGACATTATTCACCAGCTGAATGAAATCTCCATGAGGCAAACAATGGCACCCAATGGGGTAGAGGTAATTTTAACACAGTTCTTCAATTAATAAGGTAAAAAATATAAACCATACATAATTACAGTAGTCGACAGGAGTGTATGTGTGGTTGTAGGGAGGAATAGGAGTTTCAACAAACTCAGGGCAGTAAATTATCAAAATTTAATGATTTCCCCAAGTACTCATGTTCTGAGGAAAAGTATACTCTGACAAAAGACAGGAAAAGAAAGGAGTGAATAAAAAAATTGGAATAGAATAACAATAACGGTATCACTGACTTATTCTGAGCAAATCTGTGGAGAAATCAATGCCTGGTATTTATGGGCTTCCCATAGAGACAAAAGGAATTTATTTGTGATCAGAAAAAAGAGTGAAACAACAAGCAAAATATCCTTATAGCTTCTTGGTAGATGCTTTTTTTTTTAAAATCCCTGCTATTGCAAAACACAAAACTATGTCTGGATGGGGAGTTTGGGCACTGTACCACTTCTCAGACTGATGGTATTGGAACAATTATTCTGAAATCATGAATGAGTTGTTCCATGCCTCTCAGCACTATCAGACAGCAAGGTTTCTAAAAACTGGATACTTAGATAATTCTTTCCCTGTTAAGTTTTGAGTCTTGAAATTGCTTTCATATAGCAGTTGTCAGATAATATTTTTTCTTCATTCGGGCTAGAAGAGCACTTTAAAAAACAATAATGAATGTCCCAAATAGTCATGGTACTGCAAGAGCTGGGATTAAGGAAGCAAGTAGCACTTGTTGCCAGGTTGGCAGTAGCTGCAGGGGCTGCAGACAAAGTGCAATAGGAAGAAATGTTCCTCCAGCTCGTCTCTGTGTCACATCTAATTCTCTGCATCCCCATTGCATTTGGTTTTCACTGACACTGAGTAATGACACAGCTGAATCTGCGATATTCAGAAAATATCAGACAATCTCATCTGAACTGGATATTCAGAAAAGATTATAAGAGCATATGGTTTAATTGCTTTCCATGGGTTCCGCACCTTTCTGGACAGGTAGTAAATGGATTTAGATTGATTTATCTCTCAGTATTTAACATGAGAATGAGATCAATCCCATGTCTGTACTCAGTGTGAGAAGCAGGAGACTACAGAGAGCCCATGAGAACTCGTAGTCCTACAAAGGACTCTGTCATTTATGCTGGTGTGAAGAATATGGCCTGGCTGCTTATCATGTTCAGCCAAGTGTCAGGCTGTGCAGACTGACCCCAAGCACGAGGATACAGACACGGTGAAACCTCACCAATTCCAGTTTGGAAAGGTAAGATCTGTGTGTCTATCAGTAACATGGGCTTTTGTTGTACCACCTTTGCTAAATCACAGGCAACTCTATTTTGCCTTCTCCTTCTACTGTTTATCATTTATACTGCTATCCCTATCCAAACTGAGACTCATTGTGAAAGAAGCTGTACAGGCACAGGGTGAGGGATAACACAGCGAGACAAAGCAGGTGAGAGAAGCACCTGCTTTTGGAATGACTTGCCTGGGATACACTGTCGTGGTGCTCAGACTAGGACACACTTCAGTCTTGTTCCAGGTACATTCAGATACTTAAACAATGTGAAAGGCTTCTTGTTGTGAGTCAGGTAGCAGAATCCATCATTATTAATTGAACTGTTCCTGGAAAATCTGCTAATTTTTCTCTGACTTGTGCAAAGAAATAGAAGGAGTCAGAAGGAATGAGACTATAACAACAGAAGCTATAGAGGCTGGGTCCAATTAGACCATTTCCTGATATTTTAGGTAAGAGAGAGAAACGTGAAATGTAAACAGAATGTTAAAAACCTGGTATTTGCCTGAACATTTAAATCAGAATACTAAAAGCTAGGCTGGGCCAATGTGTTTCAGAAAATAAGTTTCCTTATAAAAATCCTTAGCAGACCCTTTGAAGAAGTGATAATGCATGTTGAGCTGTAAGAACTGGGAGTTAATGAACCACAGGTCCTTGCTGGCTAGGAGCTCTTAAATCACCCATTCCTCAGGTGGAACTTATGTTCTGGGTATCACCTTTAATAACAATGATGTTAACACCAGTGACTAGTTAACAGCCACAGTATATAAATAAGCTTGCATTGGACGTTATCTTCATTTTGCCAAGACACTGAAGATTTAAAGAGGAGTTCAAGTGGAAGGGGTTACTCACTGCTAAATGAGATGGGAGAGCAGTAGAGTATGTGGAGCTGTGGTTAAGTTGCCTTGGCTTGCTCAAAGAACTGGACAAAATTATGAATAAACAGGCTAGGACAGAGTTGTTTAGCTTAAAGGATTGTACTCTGAATGATAAAAGTCTAGAAAACTATGCTGGGAAACGTGCTCTCTGTATCTAATTAGAAGAGTCTCTTAGGAAGGACCCCACAAGCTGTTGCCCCAAATTTAACAGTTTGTTGAGGGAATAAAAGTATGACTTTGGTAGTGTCGAATGAGGAAAGACTGAATGTCCTGTAGAACCAAGATGGAGACCTGATTTGGAAAAGGAAATAGCATGCAAGTCAACAACATGGGTGCAATGTGCCCTGCCTCATAGGAATGATTTAAAGTATAAATACAGAGAAGAAGCGTGAGCCAGGTAGTATTTTAGGGAGGAGAACAGTAGGAGTAGGATAGCAAATCAAGAATTTTCAGACCATGAAAATAATGCAGATCTCATTCTGGGATATAGACTAGGAAGATTTCTTGCAGGCTGTTTGAGATAATAATTCTTAGGACTCAGTAAAGTCTTTCTGGGGTGCCAGAATGTGAGCCTTATCACTGTATTTCAGGTGGTTCTGATGTTGAGAGCCTCGAAAGCGCTGAAAACTTGAAGGCTGCTGCCAGGAAAGTAGAAAGAAACTGAGAGTGAATTGCCTAGGGAAGAGATAGCCAAAGGCAGGCATCCATCTAGCAGTCTGCTTCAAGGCAGAAGGGAGAAAATTGCTCTCTTCATTCATTGTGAAAAGAAGTAATGGCCTTAAAGTATAGCAAGAGGTGTTATGTGTAGTGTTGTGTTACACACTAAGAAAAGCCTTGTGGCAGAGTAGTGGTTACGCCCTGGAAACAATTGTGTGGAAGGATGATGGTTTTTCCTTACTGAGGTCTCAAAGAACTGGGTAAACTCCTGTGGTCTGATGGGCAGTAGGGAAATACTGGCAGTGTAGGGAGAGAATTTGAAAGTTTGTCATAAAAAGAAGCTGTAATTGTCTGTATTCTGTGAGCAGAAAATTAAAATCTCCCTGTTTGAGAACTGAATAAAGGCACATTCTTTGAGAGAACAGCATCCACAAGCGACCCAACCCTCATCCTGCCACGTATGATTTCTCCAGGTTGGGGAACATATCACCTCCTTGTCAATCCGAGAGATAATCAGTATTTTCCTTAAAAAAATTCTCACCTGTCATTCAGGTTTTGTGTTTAGAGGATGGTAATTAAGGGCTATTAATATGAAAAAGTCTTTTATCTGATCGCTGCTTGCGCTTGGTTTACACAGGCATTAACCTAGTCTAGCTTGGTCCCATGAGCATCATACACTTGTATATGTAATAATAATCATGATAGTAAAGAGAGTAAAATTAATGAAATGAACAGTTATTTCTTGAGCTATATACATCTATTTATAAATGCATATTGCACTTTGTTAGAAATATTTAAGAAAATGTCTTTTCCTTGTGGAATTCTGAATTAGTTTCCATTTCACAGTGATAAGCATGTAACTTTTAATTTTTCTGTTTTCAATACTTTTCTCAATTCTTTCATATCTTTTTTTCTACTCCATGCTTAAAAAATATTTTTTCTTTGTTTTCCAAGGTCTTCTATTTTTCCAGCTATTTCTTATTGAAAATTATCTTGAAAAATATGATTAAAAGGAGGCAAAAAAGTACTAAATAATGGGGAAAGACAAAATATGAACAATAAATAGAAGTTATTTTTCGAAAGGTAAATCCAGACAGGCTAAGGTAAAAAATGTGTTATGAGAGTCAATTAAAAAAACTAATTACTATGAAAAATATGACTACTTCTATAATTTCTGGATGTGAGTTCTCTTTTATATACTTTGTATTTAGAAGAACCCCAGATTTCTTCCCATGGCACTGGAAAGTGTTATTTGTCAGGAGTGGAACTTAGCAGTCTCCAACTGTTTGATACTGTCCCCTGATTTAAGACCAGTAGAAGATACCACCAGCTTGAGAATGCAAGACTACACAGGAGGGAAACTACAATGTTGTCTGGTGATACAACACCACCAATCTGCAAAAATACCAACACCAGAGGTCTCCCCACCTCCTCTCCCCTCCCACTGTTTTTAAGTAATTAAAACCCACTTTTATTTTCCATCCCTCAAAACTCCTTGCTCCAAACCAATAATTAATTATTACTCCCCAGACTTAAAATTTTGCAGGTGTTTCTGTGCTTTCTTGAAGTCATAATGAGCATTTGATACCTAGGATTATTTCTGCAGTTAATAACAATATGTGATATGCTATAAGAACTTTCATATCCATCTTACTTGGGTAGAAGACAAAGCAAGCTCAGGGGAAAGAAATCTTAATGTAGTAATATCTTGGGTAGTGGCAGATTAAAGCAGTGAAAAATACCAGCACAGCTAATGCCTCTTTGTGCAATTATTCCCACTTTCGTAAGTTTGCCCCAGTGTGAAAGTTTTCTGCTTTAAAATGGGCTGGCAAAGATAATCCATTAATTCAACAGCACTGGAAAGTTAACATTTTTTCCCTTCATTAGCAAGTTCAAAATTGCATTTTATTTCCATTTTGATGAGATTTTTATGAGTTAGAAGAGAGAAAGTTGAACCCCAGGAGCTTAATGGACCTAGAAAGATCGCAGATACAGGATTGAATTCAGTGAACTATGAGGAGTTTAGTAAATTAATTAAATTTAAGAAAATAATGATTTTTTTTTTGTCTGCAGGATTAAAATTGCTAAAATGCAATGAAAAGTTAATTTAATGCTAAAACTTTTTTCCCTAAATTTATTTTGCATTGATATTAAGTAACTTCAAAGCTTTAAAAGCAGAGAAAAAGAGGGGAAAAGGCTTCTAGAAAAATAATTATTGCATTATTTTCTGATTCCCTATTGTATCCAGTAATTACTTGTCTGAGGGCTGTCCTTCAGAGCTGTGAATAGCATTCTCTGGGGTGTTGGCAGCATTTCCCAGATCCACATTTTCCCTGTAGCCCTTTTTACTTGGTCTTCTTTCAGGAAAAGCTCAGCTGTTGAGAAGTGGCTATGTTCTCACAGAACATTCATAGCCCAAAATGTTCACATGTGTCTGTGATGCAAATCCCTGAAGCAGCTCACAGAGCTACAAGACTTTCTAGGGTCAGCAACTGTGGTTTCCCTTTTCAAGTGAAAAGGCAGAAGGGTTTAAATTTGCCCATTAAGCTCTCTGTGTCCCACTGTAGACTGGCTTGTAACATCTGGTGCGAGTTCTTCTCTTCTTGGTTCCAGCCAGCATCAGCCCTTTGCAGCATTTCTTACACCATATTGCAGAAAAATGGAAAAATCCAATCTTGAGGGTTGCCTTCCTGCATTTTTTGGAGATAAAAACAAAAAAGAAGGCAGCACCCCCAAATAAACATTAAACTGCTGAATGAAGATTATTGCCTACACTCCTCGACCCACGCAAATGTGAGAACCAAGGAGATCAATGAACATGTAGGGTCAAGAGCTACTTTAATTCTCAGCAGCTCAGTATTTTCTTTCTATTTTCTCTTTTCACACACAATGTCAGGCATTACAGAGCCAGCTTTTCCCATGTCAGCTGCTTAAGCTGTAATAAAGCAAGGAACACAGATAATTCCAGCAATTGGTGGGAGGTGTATTAATGGCACTGTGGAAAGAGACACGAGGAACCCTGGCAGAAAGAAAAGTGAAACACATAATTTTGAAAAAGCAGTATTAAGTCCCTTTCCTTTCCTGCTATTCTTCCTCAAGGGAATCCTGTTCCAATGAGTGACATTTCAGAAGTCTATCATTATTGATGGTATGACAGATTCAGGTGCAGTCATTGGAGGAATATGATCTTATTCTGCATTCAAAAACAATGCATAAATTTTCTCTAAAATAGCAATTGTCTTTGTCCTGTGATTAATGGCCTGCCACTCAATAGCAGCTAACCAATCTCCAAGGTATGGCATCCAAAAGAAAATTAATCAGTTGCTGAGAACGGGTATGACCAAAACCAGAAAAGAAACCTCCTGAATCCTATGAGCAGAGTTATGAGTTTAAATCAGTCACATGGTATATTCAACTCTTACTGACAGTGTGCATTCAGCACTGCTCTTCAGTGGAGTTCAGCTACGGAGATGGGCTCCAAGGTCATTTGATGTTGATGAAACCCTACAGAAGCCACCTAGAAATTACAGTATTTTTCCATGGATACCAGATACCCCTGGACTCACAATGCTCAAGGGCTGTGAATTCATACACCATGAGTTGTTGCCCACTGGAGGTGTGCCCAGGCTTCTTGAGTAGAAAAGAGATTACTGAGTTTAAAATGCATGCAAGAGGTATGGAAGAAGATGACAGTTCATTTAAAATAACTAATGCAAGATGCAAGGGGCTGATTATACATGTAGGAAAGGGGCATCATTTGAGTTCACTGGATATGGCATCCAGGATATCTGGATCTCCTTGTGCATTGCTGCAAATCGACACACCACATCAAACTTGGCTCCTGCCATTCTGCAGTAGCAATGAATACAGATTTGAATTTGCCTGTGATTCAAAGCAACTGTGAGATAAGGGCTTTCAGTCAGCAGGGTTCTGTAGCATCTCTCTATCTGATGCAAAACCCCCCAACACTTCCAAGAGCAGCACCTCTTCAAGGCTTATCAAATAATAATAGTTCAGAGTGTAATGTTTCCATGGAGGTGCTGGGAATCATGAACTATTCTCCAAGAGTATATGAAAACAAATTTTCTAATATCTTATATTGAATCAGTACTTTAATTGCTTCAAAGAGCTTTGAATTGTGTGACAATTTGGAGAATGATTCTGGACTCAGTTTATGAATTCCCTTTGATAGTGGGAAATCTCTGTAAGGGAATGAGGAGCATTTTTTTATAATTTTTATTTTTTTTTCTTTCATTTACTTTCCAATTGAGCCAAAACAAGAAAGGAGACTTTTACCTTGCTAGAGCAGGGCTAGTACAAGGGCTAGCAGTGAGGATGATAAATTTTGATAGCCAACCTTTAAATGAAGACCCCTTGAAAACAAAATACCTTAGCTCAAGGGCAACCATTCTTTCAAGTCTAGATTTTTGGGGGATGCAGAAGAAACTAAACAATGAATCAGATGGTGAGAGATTTTAACTGCTTGCTAAGATAAGGCTTGTCAGGGAATGCTGTGGCTGTGGGGATTGGAGGTTTAAAGTGCTCTCTGACCAGCCGTGCCTGAGGAGATTTGAAGAGAGAAGGTCAGTGGAAAGAATGGTCATACACCTCTGTTCAGAATGGAGCACATTCCTTCATCCTTTGCAAGATCTAATATAATACTCAGAAAATGCTCATGGCACACCTTTTGGTGGCTAGGAAAGTGAAGAAGCCAAATGCATAAAAACACATATTCTGTCAAGAGCTCTGTTTTCCTGTACTGGAGAAAGCAAAGAGATCTTGGGGTGCCCACATGCTTGCATTAAAATGTACGTCATTCAAACAGACCAACTCAGAGTCTGTGCGAATTCAGTCTTGAAAAGGAGTGCTTCTCATGCTTGGGGAACCAAACTGAGGCAACTTAACAATCAGGACCCTTTTAAACAAAGGAGTAACGAGTTCCTAAGCACATTAGTTCTTCTATGAGCTGCTCCCACAAAAGAGGTTTGAAAACATCCCGCAGAATGAACAGGAATGCTCCTTTTCTACTGTAATGCTGGCTTGGCTTCCTCAGTCTTTGCAGATTTAGCAGGTCTGTCTACTTGGTGTGTAAGGACTCCCAAAGGGGGTTCCCTCAACTCAGTATTAACACAAGACATTTTCTTCTAATCAGCAAATAGCCACATGATAAACCACATTCATCCCAATTTGCATTTAACTCAAAAATGAGCTGGGTGTGCACTTCACATATCACCTTAATTTACCCTCTCTTGTCTTCTGAACATTTACTAGCAATTTTAATATATACAGCTATGGAGCTGTGGTCTGTTTCTTGTTTTGCTTTTATTTTCCAGGGGAAGAATAGGAAAGCAAGTTTGCTGGAGCCATTTATTAATTTTCTAGTGTGCCACTACCTTCCTGCAAAGTGAGAAGTAATGGATAGAAACTCCAATAGGCTGTTAGCACACTGACACTGAGACTAAAATGGGATGGATAAAGCTTTAATGGAGTCCTGAAGGCATCTGTAACTATTTGTAGCTTAGAATTATACCTGTAGATTACACAGATCTCTTGGAATACGTTCCAGCACCTACCGTGACTCCTACCACTTACCAGCAAGCAAGATTTTTGCAGTGAAGAAACACGTATATCTCTCACTGGAGTCACTTGGAGTCTGAGGAGTCTGTGACCAGTGGGATTTGGTTTGAAGTCTTCAGGCAGAGAAAGCAATGGGCCTGGCATCCTGTTGTGCCAGTGGCCCTGGGGATGACAGGAGAAACACAGCAGTCTCTGTAACACATTCCAAATCACCAAAGATATGGTTATAGCCAGAGCTTGATAGCTTGCTCTCATTTTCTTATTATGGATTTTCATTGGGTTATTCACTCACAAGCAGACAGCTGCCATGCCCCAGGGGTAGGCTCTTCTGCCCTTGCTGGGAAGGGGAGGGACTCACAGGACAGATGCTCTGTGAGTGTTGGTGGTTCCTATGCCTGAAGTCTGTCCTGGGACAGAGCAGAGGGTGTTGGGCTCAGAGAAACCCTTGTGACAGGGAGCCAGATGTGGGTCAGAAGTGGTGAAATTACCCCCCAGGCTCCCCTCTCTGTTCTACAGCAGTGGCACTGCTGTCCAGGTCTTTGGGTGCATGCAGTAGCCATTGCTGGGGTAGGAACCCAATATTCAGAAGTAAATTAGCAGCACAAGTCTGTCCCTCTGTCCGTCCTCCCAGTCTGCCTGCAGACCCATGGCTGTGTCAGGGAACAGCACAGCACTGCAAACTCAATGTCCTGGAGCTGGAGGGACCTGCCTGTCCTTGGGCAGTGAGGAACCAGGCCCTGAGGAGAGGGAAATGAGCTGTTAACTTACATGCAGCACACTTGGGCTGCTCTTTGCATTCCATACCCCAGTGCTTTCTCCAAAGTAATTTAAATGTCTTAAGCTCTGATGCCCCCATCACTTTCCCTGGCACATTATATTGCAGACTAACTCATCTCACCATTTGCATTTTTCCACATGAAATTAAGGAGAAATTTTCCATACCTTTCAATCCCTTAGTTTCACTGAACACTTTGCCATGTACTCTGCTTTCCTTCCAATGCCTCCTGCCTCTCACTCTGGCTTCTCTCCTGCTCCTTTGTGTCTCCCAAACAGGACATGGCACACAGAGTGTTCAAAATGCTCAAGCAAAGGCAGGGTGGGTTACTTTTGCCACAGTGACATACCAATGGCTAGGGCACAAATCTGAGATAGAAGGCCACAAACTGCTCAGCCACTGGCTTCCAGTATCCCACTATTCACTTTCCCGTTCCTTACCACCTTTATAATCTGTAAAGTATTTCAGAAGGGAATTGAGGATTCTTTAATGCCATTTAGCACTTTATATAGGCCCAAGCACCTCTCTTCTCTTTTTGTCTGGAAAGATACTCTAGACATCACCATTTTTGTGCACGTAATAAATGTTTTTTGGGTCTGATTTAAACATTAGAGAAACTACTGTTTACATAGCATTTGGATAGTATTATAAAACAGAAATCAACATAGAAAGTATGTACAGGTAGTTTTGGCATGCAGGTTTTTAAAAGACTAAAGGAAACAATCAAAACATTTCTCAGAAATTATGGAAATGTTGTTGGGCAAAAAAGATTATTGATTTCAATACTTTTGTATGAAAATGAGAAAGGACTATAGGCAACCTGTGACAACCAAAGGGGTTAGTGTTATTTACAAACTGTAATGGTATTCAAATGTTTTGTTTTTTTTATTAGGATACCCTGAAACAGAGATTGTAGTGGTTTTGGGACCATGAACATTTTAGGCATGCTATAACCTATGGTTTTAATAACAATAAGTCGTTTTCTCTGGCTGATTTAAAACCTACTTGTCCCATAAAAGTGTAGTGGATGGTTTTAATTAACACCGCAACAAAAGCAATTTTTTTTTTCGGGGGGGGGGTGTGGATTGAAGCGTGGGCTGCATTTAAAATTGTATCTGGCAAAAGGAAATCTATTTTATACTTGTTCTTCTCCTAGAACAAAATTTATCACTGGAACTCATTGACATTAGACATTGCCCATGAGAACAATTCAATACAGTAGCATTTTGACAACTTATAGACCCTTCATTGCACATCCATAAGGTGAGAAAAGAGAGTCTTAGGATATCAATCCCTGTGCTTTAGAGCATAACACCTCTCATTAACGAAGGCTTGGCCAGAAGCTGCCCCTATATTATTCCAGTTTTAATTTATAGGACTTCCAGAAACTTCATTTGAAGCTGCCAGTGTTTTGGAGAAAAGAACAGAGGTGCCAAGGAGCCCTGCTCTGAACTAGGTATCCATTTGCTCTCAGTCCAGTCCCCATCTTCTCTGGGAACAATATACAGAAAGAAGTCAATTTTGGGGTGTTCCATATGATGCAGTCTAGCCTAACCTATGGCCAGTGCTGTGGCATCTGTTGGACTTGCTCATCCTGCTGAGAGACATAGTCTTGGGGAATGGGTTTGAATTAAGTAACTTGCTTCTGAGATGACTCAACAAAAGCATGTCCCATATGGAGGCCTGGAAAAAACATTTCTGAGATGAGTTTCTTGCTATGCTCATGTAGTAGATGAAAGATTTCTTCTGATATGTTTTCCTGTCCTCTGCCTCAAATTAATTATAAACCTTTTCTTTGCATATCCTTGTGAAAGAGTGCCACAGAATGTGACCAATTTTTAGAACTTCCATCTATTTTATTGCTTTATTTTTTTTCTTGGCATTTTGCCTTCTTTTTTCCTATGACTAATATTGTTCTCTATCATAAATAGCTCTTCTTTTGCAGTCTTAGTTTCCTGAAAAAATCTGTAACAAGCAGGTATTTTTTACTTGGTTTTCATATTGCTTGGTCAAACAAGCCAAATTTCACAGGAGATGTGGACATTGTAGTTCTCACCATCTCAGGAACCTGTATTTTAGACATGCTTTTCTGCCATTCTTTTGAACATGCTCAGGGGACATAGCAACCCTTTTATTTCAGTCATCTCCCTGTAGTCATTGGCTATCAACATCCAACTCAAACTCGATCATATTTGGAAATCATAAGGGAAGGGGATCTAATTAGTGCACAATGAGAAAACTCTTGTTAAACACCTTGTTTTGACTGCTGGACCCTCCTGGGGTGCCTAGTGAAGCCATGCATGTCAGGTCGAAGAAAGATGTGAAGTTAAGCAAATGCAAGCCATCTGTCTGGAGGGTGTATAAAGTATTATTTGCTCTTGATAAATCAAACAAACAAAATCATCTTCGGTATCAGCCTGTTAAAAAACAAGAAAATATGAAAGATTTTGCTCACTACAGTCTCATCAGTTAGCACTCTGAATACATTGGGGTGCTCTAATGACACCCAGAAATACAATACATACAAAGGGGATGACTTCAAGAAACAAGGGAAAGGAATTTTTTCTTGTTTATGTAGGCATTCTCTTTCTTGGCATCTGTTTTACCTATTACCTTATTGAAGAAAACTGCATCATCTAAGCAAGATAAGGCATTTTGGGTGAGTACAGGAAATGCTGAAGACATGGTTGTTGAAGAAGCCTGCACAGTCCTGAAAGTCCATTTGAAACATCTGGTAGCCTAGAACAGGATGTAGAGCAAAGGATGACAGATGGATGGGTACATGATCAGGTTAATATCTGCAAATGCATATTGAACAGGGAAATCTAATTACATTTAAAAACAACAACAAGGGAGTCCATTGATCTGAAATCAGAATTTCTGTCTTTGTCTTTCACTTGCTGTTTGCCAGCTTCTCATCATGGAGCAGTTCAATGTTACTCTTGCACTCAGGAGAGTTCAGTTCAGCTCAAGTCTGTCTGGATCTCACTTCTGTGGTTTGGTCAATTTACTTTTTATTTTCTTGTTATGGAGATAATATCAGCACTTCCTTTGTCTTTCCTATTTAGATGGCAATTCTTTGGGTGCATTTTATATCTTATTATTTCTCTGCTTAGGCCTGAGCATAAGGAGAATCTGACTAGGACATACATTTTCTCCTTTATTGGTTTCTTATACAAGTACTGCTTTGAAACGTCCCAAAAACTTTTGTCATCTCTTTTTGCTAAAAAACCAGCATTATTACATTGTTTTTATATTAACTTAATACAACTTAATCCTTGCTAGAGAAAACATAGCTTCCTTTGTCTGTTTCTATGTATATGCATTTAAGATATGCTTCCCTTAAATTACAGCCGTATCATGCCAAGAAAGACTGCTTTCTCATCTGGAATAGTCAGACTTATTTACTTTATTTTGTGTTCCACCCTGAAACAAAGTAGAAAGTAGATGTAGATGTGTCAAAATCAAAAAGGAGCTATTGCTTCAAGGTACATCCAACGTGCAGGTGGATGCGAGGAAAACTCTCTTCAGTGGAAAATGCTGATAGTATGTATACAGGAATGTACAGAAAAGACATGTCTCAATTTGCAAAAATAACTCTGCAGGAATTGTATTGACCACCAGCCATCAAGACCATGGGTTTATGAGCCATATCTCCATTTTATTCTAGCCTGAACTTGTATCCAGTTGCAAGTTGTTGTTTTCAGATATTGCCAACAGAGAACATTGTGGGTATATATTGTATGTGCATATCAATAAAACCTACTTAGAATATGGTTTCATTTCCTTACTGCCACCTACAAGGAAATAACTACCAGGTATGAAGTTTAACAGCTGTCCCCATGATTGGAAAGTGATTTTCATTAGGTTTTGAAGAAACACAAGGATAAAACATTGATTCATATTCACCCTTATAGCAAGCATACAGGGAGCCTTGATTGATAAGGACGTAAGACTGGTAAATCATAATGTAAATAAAAGCACTATTTTTCATGCAGTTTATTTACAATGGCTTTAGTATGCTACATTTCCAGGGAAATATATGTTCTTGTCAGGAAACTTCAAGGGAAGTAAATGAGTTTGAATCACATGAATAGGTTTAAATGCCATGGCTGAAATTTAGTAAACTATTTTGCACTATCTCTTCTTCTTCATTAAAAGTGGAACATTTTTCTCTGCCTCTTAACGTATTTAATAATAAGACTGGATTACCCAGTGGGATGCTGGGTAGGAGCAACATCCTTTAGCTTTTCTGAAAAATCTCACACTTAAGCATTAATTCCTCATCATGAGTCAGAATCTGAGTCTGAATCAATATATAATGGAGTCTGGATCCATGAATATTCTTGCTGGTTTCTGTTTATCTGTGTATCACATAGTTTGGGACCCAGCTATCAATGCAGGATCTGAGTAATATCCACAGCAAAGAATTTAAAACTTTGAATATACATGCTGCTTATGAAGTCTCCAACTTTCTCTCAGCTTGGGGTCCAAATTTTGCATTTGGGAGAAATATATCAGCAAAAATTTGGGAATGGAAAAAGTCATTTAGTTTATGACCGAAAGAGATGAGTGTTAGGGTTTCAGTGGGATAATGTACTTATACATTCCTGGTTTTTAGTGTCACACAGAAGTGACAGGGTTATAGGATGGTGAGGGAGACTTGACTATAATTGCATTTCTGGCTTTTTGTGGCAGTTTAGACATGTGCAACTGGATGCAATTGCAGAAGTCACCACATTCTTCTGGTTGCAAGAAAGTAGAACAAAGTACACAGGTCATAATCTGAATTAATAAATACTTCTTAAGAACAGAAACTGACAACTTTCCTAAGGAAAAGTGAGTACCTTCCCTAATATCCACACTAAAGTGTCTTTTCTGATTTTGGAAACATTTATTGAATTTTGATGTAATAAAATTCATTTGGCTTTTAATTTCACACATGAAATTTTGGAATTAGGACCCCATGAGCCACCAGGCTCTGGCAACCCCAGGACATTGATCAGTTTCAGAACCTGTAGTCCAAATTTGTTTTCTTTTTTCTTTCAATTTTCAAAATATTATTTTTCAGTTGTGCTGCATATTTACGTTTCAAGTTGTCCGAATCCACACTCAGCTTTGGAGTAGTGCAAGGTGATGAACAAATACACCAAGCAGATGGGAAAAACCTCTCTAGGTCTTAGGAGAACAGATAGCAGTGGGAACTGAGGTGAAATGAACAAGGCAATGCTTTGTGCAGTTTAGGCAAAGTTGAATTTTTTTCTTATAGGGTTCAAATTAGGAAAGAGGTACAAATAACTAAGAATGGTATGGTATTTTAGATTTGAGATCAGGAAAACTTGTCATGTCCTTACCAACTGTATGCATCAGCTGAATCTAGTAAATTCAGAACTCATTATTCTTTGATAAAACCTTTCTACCTGTGCAGGAATGGTTCTCATAATCCTTGCCACATGGTTATCTCAGATTCACTAAAGACCTGGAGCTAATAATGAGATAAAGAAACCAAATCGTATGTGAAGCATTCTTAATTCATTGTGAAGACATATTATGCATGTGCCAGACAATTCATGATTACCAATTAACTTTATGTGGAAGGTACTAGGATTTTATGAAGATCAATGACATAATAAAATCTGTACTGTAACTTAGGAGGGGTGGATGCTTTCTGAGTCTTGAATAGACTCGAGTGGTAACTGAGCCTGACTAGCTGTACAATTACTCACCAAACATTGTCACCTACAATTTTCAGCAAGGAATCATTGGGAACTCAGTGATATGAAAATTTTCCTTTAACTGATAATACTTACACAGTCTTCATTTTCCAGGTGGCTTTATTTTCCTAAAACTTGGGCAGCACAGGTAGGGTGCTTCTTGTCACTTAAAGGAGATGGAAGGGGGCAGAGAGAGAGAAAAATAGAACAAAGTCAAAGAGAGCAAAGAAAAAATGAAGGGTGCAAATAAAAGTAGGGGTGTGATGATATTCCTTTTGTTTACTTTTGGAAACACTGAATAACTTTCTCAAATTGTGTTTAAATTGTCCAGGAAGTGAAAGGTTTTTGGAAATAGGACATTGGTCATCAGAGCTGTATAACAGCACCCTCCATCCAATATAGTTACGTTGTCTTTTTCCTTAGCAGATTTTCCTGATTAGAAAGAGCCTGAAGGTAAATACAGAAAGAGACATTTCTGAATTATCACCATTCTCAGCAGCCAATAGTCACCGTTCTTTGAAGCTGCAGCAGTGTTTGTTACATATTCAGTCCTTCTCCCAGATGAATCCTTCTCTACGAGAGTCCACTTCCTCCTATAGATTAATAAATATTTCACTACACAGGAACCTGAAATGTGTATATATTCATTAGCCAGAGCTCAAAGAAGAGACAGCATTTTCAGGTGAGTGATCAGAAGGACCAGGAGGTAATGACTATCTGCACCACTAGTCCTTCTCTGAATTAGTTGAAAGGCATCGTCCTCAGTTGCAAATGATAAAAGTTAATGACTTTTTCTCCTGGCTCTAGGGTGAAGCAGATACTAGAGAGCTCAAGTAATCTTTCATAGAGCAATAATTCTTCAGCACTGGGAAAAATTAAGATATAAAATGCAGGTTGAAACCAGCCTTTCTTTAGATGATCAAAAGCATGGACGTGTAGGATGATATAAGCCAAGGCCGGCCTAGCTTTGATCCCATTTCAGTTGATATTTCACAAAGGATCGTGAAGTCCCTGCTGAGGCTTCCAAATGTCCCTCCTTCCAAATAAAACTCCTACATTACAGGACCAGTTGAAAATGAGGCTCTCTTCTTTGAGAACAGGAAAGTGGAGGGACACACTTGAGGAAGGTAATGTAGAGAAGTGAAAAGAAAAATGGTCTTTGCCACAGGGTAAGAACTTATTGCTCTGATTTATATAAGTCTAGTTTCAATGAAGTCTTGACTTATGCCTGAGATGTCTTGGTTATTCCAAAACAAAAAAGCAAGCAAAGTTAGTTAGGAGGAAAAAAAAAATTACTATTTCTAAAGCACAAAATAAAGCTATGTAAAGCTATGTAATTCATTACTTCAAGATATACTGATGTAATTTCCAGTGCAAATGATAAACATATAGGTTCTTTACATAGTTTTCAAAGTTACAAAAATTGATATGTAAAAATGAAAAATAAGTAGAAAAGTTTATGAATCATTATGTAAGCCCTCATTTAACAGGTAGGAGTTAGACAAGGTAATCCATAATTGTCAACTGTGAATTCCCTTACATTTCCCTCCTGAGAATTTGGTACCAGACTTTGTGCCAGAGACAGGATGCTGTATTAAATCATCCATAATTTTCTCCAGCGAGATGATTTCTGTGTTTCCAGTGATGTCTGTCAATGAACAAAAAGCATGTCTCTCTAAATTTTATATGAAGTGGGAACTGGCTGCTTGCTAAAATACAATGTACCTGTAGCACAAAATAGTTCTGTTTCCAAACCACACAATATTTAATAAGCATTGTGATGCAGAATGCAATAACTATTAATAAAGCCACTCCACTGAATTGATTTTAGCATGATTAAACTTTTCTTTACCTTATTTCACAGTCCATTTGGAACGTTCTATTTTTCCTTTAATGGCAAAGGAAAATCTGATCTTTAACAAAACACAGCAGCATAAATTTAAGGCAGCATATGGCAGAGATGAACAGAAAGCTTTATCAGGAAAAAGGCAACAACACCAAAATCAAAACTCCAACCTATCACTCCATGTAATTGATTTAGCTAGAAGAGCATCTGTAAACACTAAGCAGTGAGGAACTGTCAGCAATGGGCCAAGTTACAGTTTTTCAAGGTTTTTTTGAGAGTGTGGTCATGCAAATAATGCACCTTTGTGGGAGGTAAGGAGAGAAGGAGACGGTTTGCAAGAGGTTTGCATCAGCTTTGGTCTCTTTTTGGGTAAAACCCATATCTGTCAAAGACCATTCCTCTACTCACAATGGAAAGCCCCTTCCTTCAGGAGAAACACCCCTCTAAATGCGGGCCAAGTTTTACAGTATTGCTCAGGGTGAGATGTTTCCCATTTTCTGAAAACATTGTCAAGGCCAGGACCGCATGGTTGTATTTTTCAGGGTGGCGATACAGATCTTGTTCCTTATAGAAAACCATACGGGCACAGATGGGATAGTGGATAACAACTGTCTGTGGGTGAAAAGCAGATCCAGATTTTTAATGTAAGGTTCAGTTTAGATACCAACTACCTCAATCCAGGAGTCTTCCTCCCTTTTATGAGTGGAAATTACAGCACTTGCAGGTAAGTGTGAGCTGTGGGTGTGAGTTTCCACAGCATGAACTCTCTAACCCTTGAGCTTTGGCATGAGAAAGGAATTTCTATGGCTGACTTTTGCAAAACAATATGAGCTGTCACAGCATGTTGTGCATGTGGTCCAAGGCCATCTGTATGTTATGCAGTTAAGGCCCGCAGCCACTGATACTCATGACGATGCACATCCAGTTGTGTCAATGATAGACTTCTGCTCCAGTGACTTTGTTGGAAACTGCATAGGCAGTGCTCTAAAAACTTAAATATTAATGAATTAATAGTATTCAGAGTGCAGTGCAAGATTAAAGTGCATGATACACAGGCTTAGCTTTCTCCAAAGAGGGGTGGTTTTGTAGGTGTTGGGTATGGCCTGTTTTGGAAGTTAAAATTGTCAAGTATAGGTCACAATAGCTTTGATAAATGACTGATGGACTGAAACTGAGGACAAAAGTACATTATGGAAGGCATTTACCACCTGCAATGTATCAAGTCCTTTCCATCAGCAGACCCAGTGTGACTGATCGAGCACACATTCATGCTTACTTCGGCTGTAAAATGAAATGTATTAACTTAAACCACCATGGTTTATGTTCCGTTTTCCTTTCTAAGGGGGATAGGTTAGGAGTGTTCACAAGGTCACTCCTGGTGCCTCAACGTCTTCACCGACAGATGGCTACTTGATGAGCTGTGGTAATGCCATCATTTCCACTCATGTGCCTGTACTCAGGAGTCCTGAGCATTTGCAGCTCAGTAAAATACAGGATCTTACTGTGCCTCAAGAGAAACAATTATAAAGGACACCACTTCCCACCCCATGTGACCACAGGGAGCAGGATGCAGAAGTTGCCTGAGTTTTCGATCACACCAGAATCCCTTTTGCAATTCATTGCCACTGTTGTTTTCAAACCTGTCTGTCTGACAGCCCCTGTTACAGCAGGCAGACCGTCTGGGAGCTGACAGTTTTTTCTGTATCTCTTTCACACCTCTTTAGGGATAATTTTTGATGTGAGGTAGGTTTTGATCAACTGCCTCCTCTATTATATGCTCAGCTAAACAAGCTATTTGATTTTTTTTTTTAATACATTGTGATGGGTAAATATGTCATTCATGTTGTGAAACATGTTGGCAACAGGAGATGTAAATATGTCATAGCTGATGGTTACAAGCCTCACTGATCATCTTGGGCTTGAATTAAGGGTTATTTTTGTACTACCTTTGCAGACACTATCAACCAGTTCTACTGCCTTTGAAATCCAAGGAAATGCTTTGGGACCATATGAAAAGAGCCACTTTCCATAAATGTAGAAGACACTGGTATTTTTCACATTCATGCGTATTTTTTGTCCATGGAAATAAATAGGGCTAGAGAGAAGCAAGTAAGTATAGCTCTCCCATGTGAATTAGCCAGGAAAAAAGGGGTTATGGAAATTTGCCTAGATAGATGTTCTTGTCCTAAACCCTCCCCTGTTATCAATTAGGGCAATCCAAGTAATCCTGCAGGAGTCAACAACAGAAGGTGTTTTTCCTAAGAGTGGTGCTTAATGAGAAAAGACTTTTTATGGTCCTGTCCTTTGTTCATGGGGGAGGGTGGTGGAGAGGGTAGTGGGAAGGGTGTAGACAGCATGGTCATGAACCTCACCCTTAGATGTCAGAGGGGAAGTAAAAAGGGAAGGGAAAAGTAAAGCTGCTGTGTTGAAAGAAATCAGATTTTTTCTAGGGACAGGCTTCATGTGGCCTATGGTTTGCCCAAAAGTCTTGGAGTCCTTCTGCCTGTAAGGGCACAAATCCTTCTACCACCGTCTTAGAGCTACAAATCCCATCTACCACCATGAGCACTGTGCACCAACTCCTTCATGTCTAGGTCTGTCCCTTCCTACAGACAGTATTGTCTCAACTGAGCTGCATGACTGGAAAACTATTGCTAACCAACATCTGTCTTTAGCTGACTCTAGTGAACCATTTATTTCAGTTCAAGATAAATACTAGGGTAGTTAAGACTGAATCTTTAGTCCTTCTTCTACTTAAGTGGTTCTGAGAACTGTTCATACAAGGTTTTCTGCTTTGCTTTACTTTATGTTCTGCTTAGCTTTATTTTATATATTTTTCCCTTTCCCCCTTTTCTTTTGATTTTTTTTTCATTGTATTCTAAAACAGTGGTTGAAAATCCACATGCAAGTGAATGTCAAGAATCAAGATTTACATTCTGTTAATGTTCTTTCAAAATGCTTTCTGATGTAAGAAATGGAATAACATCTCTATGTTTTCAAGCTGATCACCAGCCTCTGTTCCAGCCAGGCAATCTCCTTGCTGATAGGGTTATGTTTTGTGGCCATGTAAACTCCACATGAGTGTGTTTTTGACAAGTTGTCAGGACTAACCATCTGGAGTGATATCCTGATGTATTTTTTTTCACACTTAAAACACCAACCAGAGAAAACCAATGTAATGATCATCTTGTAAAGTGATGTCTTAGAATCATATTATCAGGGAGACAACTGTGCTAAGAATGCTGCTAAGCATCTATCCCAGACGGTAGAATAATTGAAGGTGTTTACTGGGGATCTGTCATGAAAAGAATAACTGACTTCAGAAAGTATTCCTCTGAAAAAAGAAAAGGTTTTGAACTTCATTAAGAAAAAAACTTTTGGACTTGACATAATTAGAGTATTTTCTAAAATTAAAAAATTAGGATGGCCTTTTCTACAACCCTGAAATATTTTTGATAAAGCCGAATACAGATTTGTTCTAAGTGAGTATGAAAGTATCCAATAATGGATTCTGAATTCGGGAAGAGGCAAGTGCATTTCTCAGAGAGGAGGGGAGAAGGGATTCCCACCCATACTTCTCTCTGCAAGAAAGTAATGTTGTTAGGGTGGGTGTTTTTTATCTTAAATACTGGTGACCACCACCCTCAGGATACTCTCCTCAGAATTAAACCATAGCTTTGGGTGCCTTTGGGGTCTGGCTCTTACTAAGAAATGCTCAACACTGGCAGCAAGGAAAGCACATTCTTATCTGAGGTTGTTCAAGGATACATGATTTGTCTATTATTAAATTTTAATTAATGGATGCTACTGCACTGACTAATTAGCCATTGTGCTATGAAGACCCGTGTCAGTGAATTCATGTCTTCAGTGAAGAATAAAATTTTTCACAGCGGGGACTCATTGCTCTCACTTTGTGTTTTTATAGCATCTATCACAACAAGGTCTTGATTTCACTTTTTGGTCCATTGCTATAACATAAGTATTACAATAAAAGTTAGAGTACCATAATTATTCACCATCATAATTTTCTGTAAATATCTCTGTTACTTTTACCAAATAGACTTTACAGTATGTATCAGAGAAATAAACAATGAACTGTGTTTTTCCACAGCTTTTTGAAACTGCCTCATAATACATCTATTTAACATCTGACAATCAGGCTCTGTTTAGCCTGAGAAATCCCCTCGGGGCAGAACAGCTGAGATATGCTAAACCGAAGGTACCCTGGGAGTTGTTTCCCTTCATGATTAACTCCCCTGCCAAAGGCTGAGTGAACAGGTAACTCTTCAGCAAAGGTCTGCTAATAACAGGGCATATTCAGTTCCTTGTAGGATTAATCCAGAAATTCGTGCAATTGGGCTAAAAGTTAGTCAAAAACCAGGTCTGAGATCAGACCAGAGAAGAAGTCTGCAGTCTTGGAGATCTCTAACTGCATCCCTGAAGAGCAGTGACTCCTGGGAACTGGGAAGAACTGGAATATGGATTTGACCAGGCAGCAGAGTTCTTCACAACACCTTCTGCAAGCATTACTGAATGGAGGTATCTTACAGCCCTTGCTGTGCCCAGGCTGAGTGTGCCTTGCCAGTGATGTTACAATCAATCTTGGAAGCCCTTCAATGGGTCAGAATGAAAGACCATGCAATCCTAAAGGACTGTAAGTTACAAACCACAGAAGTAATTGATTCTCAGACAAATATTTGTAGCAGAGATCTCTCCTCAGTATCTCTAGGACTGTTGCCTGTTTTGTTTATTCATTGTGCATCTCTTTTTAACAACCTTCTTATTTTTATGACACATTTGTTTCATTTCCCGTACTCCAGTTTATCCCATATATTATGTTGTGCGTTACTAGTGGATCTGAACTTCAAAATTGTTGAAACTAAAGTCCTATTGCCATAGTTTATACTTCCAATTTCTTGTATTTGTTTTCATTAATCAGGCCATTCTTCACAGGTGGTTTCATGTATTATGTTGTTATTGATGCAAGAAAAACACAGAGGTTTTTTTTTCTCTCTCATGCATTTACTTTCCCCATTTGAATTACACCTGTTCCACTTATAAGTGACCATACCTGCAAGGCATTTGGGCACTTAGAAGAGAAATGCTGATGAAAGACAGAGCTTTGAGACACTCCTGTCCATTTGTGGTTAATTTGGGCAGCATCCACAGCTCATGGTCTTCTGTCTATCTGCATCCAAATCTCTGGGTGGTTGTGTTCTGCTTTTGCATTGCAAATAGAACAGAAAAAAAGACAAAACAAAACAAAAAAGAGAGTAATATGCAAGAGTACAAGAGTATAATAAGAAAACAAGTGAAGGGTCAAAATGGCCTAGATGTAGCAAATTTTTCTCCATATGCTGAGTGAAAAACATCTGTTCAGCTTTGGGAGAAGACATATTACAAGCTTGAATATAAAATAAAGTATGTATATGAAGGCAAAACTGGAATTATTCTTGGTCTTTTTTACTGATAGGAGTCACTTCAGAGAAATGAGTAGACAAACATTTAAAAACACACTTTTTTTTTGTGCTTCTCACCCCACACCCCTCCAGGGGGTGATAATGAAAATCAATCTTCCAGATTTCAGACACACATGAGGCTTTTAAAGGTATCTATTTACTTATTACATTAATGAGAATTATAACACCAATAAAATATATAACAACAAATCCCCAAACTCAGAATTCCAGTATGCAGAGCTCTAGCTTGTTTTTGTCCTCACGATGTTGAGCAGAAGGTCTAGAAAAATACAAGGGGATGTTGCTGGATCTTGCAGTACTTTGACAGAGTTCATGTAGAAGTAGTCCAATCATCTTTGGTGACTGGGGAAAAAGAGGACACCGTGGATCACAAGAAAGAAAGGGCTGTGCTTGCATCAGCAGAACTCACAGCCTGAACTCCAGCTCGTGGTTTCTAAGTGCCAGAAGTCCTTCAACTAAGCTTGCTGGGAGCTGGCAAGACAGGGCTGAACCACAGCCTCAATTAATTTTTTAATTACTAATACCCTTGCACTGCCTTTAATATCTAGGAGTCAAAATGTAAATGAAGATAGCACACAATCAGAACTCAGATACCTTATACTGAGCTCCCTTAGTAGCCCATGTGACAACTTAGTAACCAGCATGTCCTTTATCTTCTACACCCAGATCACTGCTCCGTTTCTTTCGGTCACCTGAGGATGTTGTTTCACCTCTCCTGTTACAAATGAGTTCTGGTCTTGATCTGTCAAGACTGAAATAAATTCTCCTTTTTTTGTTGAGTAGGTTTGGATCAGGATCTCTGGGATGAGAATGGCAGTTTAATGGGACTCTTTGAATATGGAAAGAGGGAGGAGAGAAAAGCAGTTGCCAATACCTGGACTTTCTGAGCTGAGGGCTATTATGGGAGCATATGTAGGGCCCCTTGCTGTCCCTGTGTCCTTCCTTTTTCTTCTTCAGTCCATTTTGAGAAAAGCAGGTATTTTTCTCTCTTGGTGCAGGATGTGGCACATTTTTCACCTTACAGTAGCATACAAACCAAAACCATTAAAACAGCCAAAGACCATCATAGCAGCATGGCAGGACCATAAAAATGAGTCCACCTCTGCTCTGGAAATGGCTCAATTTTATTTTCCACCTGCCATGTTGCCATAACAAATAAGAGCACACCTACAGACCTGTGGGAAGGGCATCTATTATTTCTCCATCCAGGTTCTGCACAAAAATTGAGCTCAGCTTTTGTGCAGTCCCTTCCAACCTCCTTGTCCATTATTAATCCAGAGATTTGCTGTTGCTTGGGTTGTATTTTTACTGCATTAACTACTCAGGGTCAGATCTTACCTGCTTGCAGAAGCTATAGTAAAGCACCTGCCTTTTCTGCTAGAGTGAAAAGTCTGATCCTAAGTGTCAATCCAGAATAAACATATTTAATCCTCTCCTAATTCTTACTGTGTTTATCCCAAAGAATTTCATTCATTCTGGAGCATATAAAGCTGTCTTGAGAGCAGTTAGTAACTGGTTTTTGGTAGATAAAAATACCAATTTCTACCTATATTTGCTTCATACATCTGTTGAAGAAATCATGGGTGTTAAGACATTGATAAAGTGCAATCCCATGTGCAAGGCACAGGGTAACACAATGATTAACTGAGGTATATCACATAGGGAATATGTCTATAGGTACCAAAAGAAATGTGTTCAACATTAAGAATACAAATGCCATTTAAAAAGAACAGTTAAAGACTTTGCATAGGGCTTTCACTGGCATTCTAGTCTACACTGAAGAGAGCTGGTCGTATCCTGCCATTGCTCCAGGGTGACCTGGAGGCACTCTTTGTCCTCTCCTCTCCTTTTTCTTTCCTGGCTTTTTGCTACTTCAATCTGTATGCACACTGGGGTGTGATGGGACTCTGATTAGCTCTGCTGTAATGGAAGTAGCAGGTTGATTAAAAAACCATTTTTTTCTTTTGTTTTACTTGAGGAACCTTGCAATGCTCAGAAGAGTGGGGAAAAGTTTAAGTCCTTGAACCCAAAATCTATCACCCAGAAGGCAAGTCAAGCAATCTTCTCTCTGCTTCCCTTTTGAAGCCAGTCTTATGGTTCAGGGAAGCTCAATTCTCAGTTTTACTGCAACTGCAGTCCAAGAAGACAAAGTGAAAACCATTCATAGTTTAGCTTAAAGAAAGACTGGCCTGTACATGTAAGATAAGTCCACACAACTCCTTACTCTTCTGCAAAGCTGGGACAGCCAAAAGGTTGGCTTTGCACTGCCTGCTCTGTCATGGATAAATTTCCCATCTATTGGGCAGGCAAATGAAAACCCACTTGGGAAGGGTGCTTCTTTATCAGCCAACAAAGAGGCTGACATCACCTGCCTTACTAGAGCTGCCAGTGTGCAGAAGTGGGACTTTTGCAGCACATCTTCCTGGCTGGGCTGCGTGCAGCTGGATGTTCAGCTTCCCAGATGTCTTGGGTGCACTGATGCTTTGTGCCAATGGCATATCTTGGCCTTTGTAGAGGGAAAACACCTCCAGGCTAACTTTTAGCATTTCAAAGAGCGCAGGATTACTCTGCAATTCTACAGGTTGGGTGAGAAATCTCAGCACAGGGTGGATCCCTGCTGCTGGCAGAGATAAGGGCTGCATCTCCCACAGGCAATCTGCCTGAGCCCTGCTGCAAACAGCTGCCTCTACCCTGCCCTTCCCCTGGCCCAGCAAAGGCTGGCTGCAGCTAGAGATTGGGTTTTATGGTTCTCCAGCCAGCTTGGGAAGACCTGGCACAACACAGTTGTCAGGCAGATTGTCCCTGACAAGCATCATATGCTTTCCTGCACCCGGATAGCCTCCTGCTTTTCTCCCCAGCCTGGCTGTCACTCAGCCTGAGGAGCAGGTGCTTCAGCATCTCTATGTAACTGCCTAAGAGCCAATAAATCGTCAGATTTGCCAGGTGGAATTGTTACTCAGCAAAGCCAGGGATAGACAGCCTTGTCTTTACACTGCTGAAGATAGGCTTTGCCCCTCTGTCCTTCTCACAGCCTGTCCCCAATGTGTCATACTGTGGTTATTGAGAACTTCTTTTAAATAATTTCCCTGCGGTTGGAAGATGCCCCAGTGCTCACATTACTCACACTTGTCAAAACCGAGCAAAGATAGTAAAACATCCCTCTGGTGTCCTGAGGCTCTGGACTGTCTTTCCACATGCTGTGCTTGGCTTAAAGTACCCTCTGACTCTGGGTTTCAGGATGAAGAGGATGTTTGCATGCCTGAGGGAGGAATACTGTCCAGACAGGACTCCTGAGCCCTATTCTTGCTCCTTTGAGCTGTGAGGGACTTGTAGGAAAATTAACATTTTGACTACAACACAGTCTTGCACCAGTTAACACCAGCTTGTGATCCAGACTTTACATTATTGACCTAGTTTACGGTGGAACTCATTTGGAATCTATTCTCTGTGCAATGTCCTTACATTGGATAACTTTCTGCGTCTTGAATTTATCAAAGTACATGTGTTAAGATATTTGGAGCCTTAGCTCGTGTACATGAAAGCCAAAGGCTATTGTTGAGCGCCTGTGTTGAATTAGATGCTTAAATAATTTAAGGGCATCTAAGATAAAGGCTTGTTCAGATTAAAACGTGTTCTTAAACTGTGTAATTACATCTGGTCTAGTAGAGCCCTGATCACAAGCAGCCTTGCAAAAGAAGGCATAGGTAGCACCCTCGATATTATCTGCCAATCATGCTGTATAATTAATAAATGCACTTCCTCCCACAAAGCTATAAAGTAGCTATTTCCACCGAGTCTGATCCTGAGCTGAGACATGCAATTTAAGGGCAAAGTGCTATTATTGCTAAACATTAGTGCAGAGATTACCTTTCCAAAAAGTAATCTCACCTCTGCCCCCAGAAAGGAATCTCTAGAAAAGTACTGTACATTGCTCATCAAACTGGCCAGCTCCATAGTGAGGTGTTTTGTTTACCCTGGTGCCCTTGCTCCCTTGCTGTTTTTGTTTTGAAATAACTCTCTTACAGCTCAGCCTTATCTCAGGTGACATCTGAGTTTCATTTAATGCACTGTTGAAGCAGAGGTTCAGTCTGACTCCTTTAGCTCATCTGGGGATCTTTTCCAGAGTCACAATACCTCTTTTGAGAGTGCAAATCGGGTCCCCACAGCTACTGGAACATGGGAGCCCTGTGTGACAGTCCAGCACTGCTCTGAGTAAAAGATTCTGTTTAGCTGGGGAATGCCTCAGCATGGAACCAGTGCTAAGAGGCCACGGTTCAAACTTTTTGTGTGCAAATTTGTGCAAGAAATTAATACTTCACTACTACCTGTTCTCCACAAGATGAGACATAATCCATATGAGACAAAGTCCACAGGGAATCTGCTATTTTTCCCCATCAGGACTGACATTTACAGCTCTAGCAATATCAATGAATGTTGCTGCTTCACTGCTTCATAATGACAGTCCTTTGGCTCTGCCATCCTGCCACAGTGCAGAGGAAAAGACTTGGGATATTTTTCCAGCACGTGAACTGGACTGACCAACTGCTTTCTGTCAGCCCTGCTGTGATCGTGGGGAAAGCACTGGTGAAATCCAGAGTAATACCATTATTCATGGTAGGCTTTTTTATCAGTCATAGTAACTTTCCCTCTAATGTAAAGCATCATTTTCACTAAATTAGGTATTTGAGACAGAAGAGCTCAGCACTCACAGCACTTAACAATCAGCAGGATATCCCTGAGCTGGGCAGAAATCCCTGCTACCGGCTGCCCTCAGAGGATGCTGCAACACCCTGGAGAGCTTTGGCTCATGTGATATTGGCATATACATTGCAGACATTCAGCTTAACAGAGCAGGAGGTTGGCTGGTGTAGGGCTGAAACACTGCTGGTGTTGTGTTCCTTATGAAAGGAGAAACTGGCAGGGTGTCTGTGGACCTGGGGCTGTGCTGAGCCTCGGGCAGCACCTTGGGTCACTGACAGGACTGCAGGGGCAGGAGAGGTCTTTGGCAGGGCTGCTGTGGGCTGCTGCCTGCAGGCACACTCGCCTCCCTTGCGCCATGATGGGACCAAAGGCTGATGTTCCTGGTTTTTCCAAGGAAAACTGTGTTTGGGTTTTCCCCAGGTGTATGTTTTCCTACAGCAAGATGCTAAAATGCTGTAGATAAAGCACAGGTCATGTTTATTCCACTCATTTGCAGACACTACAGCAATCATCTCCACTGTATCAGTCCACAGCATCGGATCACTAAGCCCCAAGATCACCTTCAGCATTAAGGGCATGAATGAGTCGAGAAAAGCAAGTTAGGAAAAATGAGGGTAGGAGTTTCTTCTGAATGCATCTAGATGAATATCCACTAGCAAGGAAGAGCACATAGGAATAGGGTGTGTCATGTAGGTCACTGGAATGATGCTCCTGGGACATTCCCTGTTGATTTCAGCAAGTTCCAGGTGTTACTGGGGCATACAATTTCATCCCCTTTCCTGCTTCTCTTATAGTAATTTTTTCCCCAACACACTGCAAATTCACTGCATCCTTGTGTGTTACCCCAACCCTGTCTTTCTCCTACTTGTGTATCTTCATAAATGTCCAGCTTCTGTGGTGGTAAGGACAGTATGATTCAGATAGAAATAGGAGGAAGATAAGGACAAGGGTTGTCTTTAACAAATATTCCCAGGAAATTTCCTACTAACATCTGTGTGTAAATGTCTGGGTATTGTATGGCAAGGAGGCAACTGAGTGGAAGAAGATAGAGAAAAAAGGCAGAGAGACCAGACCATGCTTGTTTGCCATTCTTAGTTTCTAAACTAGCTGTGGAGAGGTGAGTTTGGCCTTCCACTGAGCTCTTGGTGTTTTGTTCCACTTCTGCTGCCTGAAACAGTGTGTTTCAGTAATCAATAAATGTGATTTCTAGGCACTGCCACAGAAGAAATGGTAAAAACAGAAAGGGTGAGACTTCAGATCTGATGGGCTTAAAATTGCTAGTGCCTGGAATTTAATAAAAAAAAAAAACTGGTACAGACAGGATTTGTTTGGGTGGGCAATCCACCTGTGGCACTCCACTGATGGCTGCCTTACTCCAGCTGTGTACCTTCAGCTAAGAAGCTGTAAATTATTCACCAAGGCAGCAAATTAATGGAAGCAGCAGCACCTTAGTGCTCAGTGAATCATCCATAAAACATGCTTCCTTGGGCGAGGGCATGGTGTGCTGGTAGAAAGCAAACTGAGTAGGGAAGGGTTGTGAGATGAGGAGCTTGGGATGGGAGGTAAGAATCTTCAAGAGAGATGAATTAGAGGGAGGGAGGAGTAATTATAAGTCAAACTTCCCAGGTGCTTTCCGTGTTAATGTCATGGTAGGCAAAGAGAGAAAATATAAGAAAAGAAGCAGTTTTTAATACCTGGCAGGAATTATTAGAGATGATAGAATGGCTTATTTTATTGTTCCCTCCCAGATATGTTTCTATGCATATGGAGTATGATTGTAAAAGTCTTTGCCTTTCTGAAAAAACCGCAGGAACATAAAGTGGCCCTGGCCTTGGAGTGAAATGTGCTTCCAGCTCCACAGCCCTCTGTTGTGCTTGTCTCTCCCTGAAGATTCTGGTTTCAAGTGTGCTGAGCTCTAAAGCATCTCTGCTCTAAAGGCACTCACCTCATGCAGCAGTTCCCTGCCATGCTTGGAAATCCCTGAAGATCTTGCATATCCCCTAGTGAAATTTCCCTCAGGGCCAGTGACATGAAGGTACTAGCCCTTTTTGGGTTGATGAAGCCCTAAGGTGCTGCTGACTTTCAAAAATCCTATGGCCTGGAAGAAGTCACTGCACCCTTGGTTGAATCTGGAGACAGAACCAACTCATCAATTTATCTCTTGATGTAAAAAGTGAAATACCCTTTCATTTGAGTGAGGTTTGTCATGGTCCTCAGGCTTTAATGAAAAATTACTTTAATGAAATGTCTTTACAGACAAATCTGTCTTGGTGCTGGGTGGATGTTGGACTAAAAAATGGAAGCCCCTTTGAAAGAAAGCAAAGCATTTCTGTCAGATAACTGGCAGGCTGTGGACCAGCATGAAGGTCTGGTTCAACAATGCAGGAAAAGCAATTTATCTGTGCCATTAATGGGTTACATGGTGGCTAGAGCAATATTGCCCTAGAACTTACAACCCTAGCCCTTTGTTCAGGAGTTGCCCATAGAGCTAAACCCCCTCAGCAGCTTGTAAGTGCTTAAGAGTGGGGAATTTGCTCTGTGGTCTCCAAGGGCAGGCTCCAGGCACAGACTGCGGCAGCTGCTCCCCTTCTACCCCACCATGCTCTGTGCTCGGACTAATTTCCAAATTGTCCACAAGATAGTAGTTGTGATAGACAGTTCTCTGCAGTGTGTATGGCTTTGTGACAGCAATCTAGAGAGCTTTTCATATATCTAGAGGTTTCCCACAAATGTGGCAGGCTGGAAAAGTATTTCACAGACAGGATTAAAAATAGGAAAACAGCCCTAACTGCATAAGGAGTAAGGAAGGAACTTGTTTCAAACCAGGTTTTGGGAACCTTGGGTTTTTGGTGTGCGTGTTTTTTTTTTTTCTTTTTTTTTTTGTCCCACATCAAAGCAAGCTCTTAGAGAAATATTTGCGCATTAAACAGTTAATTAAATCTGACTGTCCTCACAAAGAGCATTAGAAGGATGACACTTCAGAATCCTGCAGCTGTGGTTTGTGTGGGCAGTTAATTCCCCATGCCCTGCCCTCCCATGATTTTCAACATGTTCTCTCAGGGTTATAATGAGGCTGATGATTGCTGGTGCCCTTTCCTATTTAATAAATTAATGGTAATAACAAATGTCTATGCATCCTTCATTAGTTGATATGGAAATGACTTTACTCTGAAGCTGGGATTGCTGGAGCTTGACGGCTTTGCTGGATGGGTGGACATGGGGGTTAGTTACTCAGTTTATTATGTGTGCAGCACAGAATTTTTCCTCTCACCTCCTGGAGCTCTCAACCTTGCGGGTATTCACTGCTAACTTTCCCTGGCAACATAGCAACAAAAACAAGAAGGTAAAATTCCAAAGAAATAAAACTGGGCTTTGCATTGGAAGAGTGAGATAATGTTTGGTTTCATCCTCCCAGAGTCAAAAGAAACAAAATCCTGTTCACCAGGATTTGTCTCCTTGTTTGAGGAATGCAATTTTTTTACCTCTGGTACAAATGTTTGGTGGGGTGATGGCTGGAGGCTTATTTCATCTGGCAACTGTTTAAGAAAATCTCAGAGTGTCTGCAAGACCTTCATTATTCAAGTGCAGAAGGAAGGTACAGTCCTGACTTCTTCTGAAAGAGATCAGAGAAAAACAAGGGAAGAGCTATGAGGATTTTGGGTTTTCTTTTACTGATAATTTTGCACCAAGGTCTTCTGGGTGGTTCAGTACATTTGGTGCTCTTAGATTTGCAAGGAACAGACTTTACCTATCTTTCTCTGTAGTTTCAAGCATCCCAGATTTCTGCAACTGCAGGTACTGCATTCAGCTGAACAGTGCTCAGCCTGACCACTTGAGGAAAGCATGTACTACCATGATTTGTGATTGCTAGATGTTTTCCCCCAAACCTCCTAGGTCAAAACTCACTGTAAAAAAAAAAAAAAAAGAGGACTGAGAATTGAATAATTCCTGTTTATTCCTACTCTGCAGTAACACCTTTCCCTTCCCTATAATTTTGTGCAGTGAACTTACCTATACTCAGAGCCCGTAGTATCCCACCTTCAAATCTGAGTCCAAGTTACCTTCTGGACACAGTTTAACATGTGAGCTGTCACAGAGTTAGAGGTAGCATATGAGTCTTCTCCACAAGTTTTTCTTGGAGAAATACTACCCTAGAGTATTTGATATCACTAGGATTATTCAAGATTCAAACACTGGGACCAGAAGCTAATGTTGGCATTGGGTTATGCCTGAAATTGGGTTTTTATGGCTGAAGAATTGCAAAGCTACCAGAATCTGTAAAAACTCACTGACTGAAAAATACCTCAATACTCTCTATACTTGGGTTTCATTTCTTTCTGATGTTCTCCATCAGAACTTGAGCTTTCCATCCTGTAGTAAACCTTGTGTCTGGGATCACCTGGCCACCAGCATAACGTCTGTAGCTAGGTGCTGTACTCGGGGTCTATCAAACAGGCAGGTTTGAAGTCCATAGTGGCTGCTGCATTATCTATCCTGTACCAATTGATATTTGGCAGTAACTTGTGGCAGACAATTCAGTGACACCCCACTCACTGCTACTCTGCATTGCAACAGAGAGGACTGAGATAAATATGGCACCAAGGCTTAACCATTGTAATTAAAGTCAAATTAATTGTATTGCCGTGGTGCTTTTTGCTTACTGTTTGGTGGCATGGACACTAAGCTGTCTTTTCATCTCTTCATTTTGGAGACCAAGTGTACAGAGGGGAGTTCTGAAATATTTTGAGGAGAGGTGATCATTGAGTTGCATTGCTCGCTTTCTCCTGATATAGGTGTACTCAGCCTCTTTGCCCTGTTGCAATCTTAATTGTTGTCCAGTCTGGGTCTTCTGTTGTACATTTATAAGCCAAGAGAATTATAGTTTGGTTTATAGACCATTATTTCTGATGGTTCCTTCCATTTTCAAGGCAATATATGTCCTCCATAAATGCAGGTGCTGCCCAGGTATTAAGCTCCAAGCTGATCCGTAGCTAATAGGAAGCAAAGTTTTAAGAAACTATGAAACCAACCTAATTATTTCTTGTCATGGAATGCAGAGAAGTGATGGCAGGAGAGTAAAAGTGTTCTGCTTTGAAGAATATCCTTATTTCCTGGTCTCCAGAAAGCTGAGATCTAGTCAGGAGGGTAATGTAGAAGCAGAATCTTCATGCTGATTCTTTTATAACCTGTCCTCACGAGTCTGCTTTCAATCACACAAACTCTCAGCAATGTTTTTGTTAAGACTGGGTTAGCAAACACATGGGAAGGCAGAGCTGGCCACAGCTGCAACACTGATGGGCCTCACACGGACAAATGTGTAATTTCTCCTGCCTAGCTGAGAAATTAAAATGGTCCTTTACCCCTGCTCTCAATTTTATGGTGTGCTGCTCCATCATAAAAAAATCAATTAAATTGCATCTGATGGAGGCTGGCCCAGAGAGTTGTCTCTATTTGTGTCACCCCAGGCAGGTAGTGGCAGCAGTGCCAGAATGCAGGATGGCCGTGGAGTGGAGCCAGCTCACAAATGGAATGTTCTACTACAGGGACCCAGTTTACTGCATGGCAGCAGCTCTGCTTTCCCTGGTGACCCCTTATGGCTGGGCTCTGCCTTAGCCTAATTAGACCAGATGAGGGATTGTCTGGCATTATTATCTCCAAAAATGAGTGACCATAACCTAGTGGCTGCTATCCTGCTCAGAGGACAGAAATAGTATCAACATTGGCAGCTAAAACCAAGGGAGCACCAAGTGACCTGTGTATTTTAGCATTCAGTCACTCTCTCAGGCTGAGAAATTTGAGGTAGATAGGAGTGAAGCATTTTTTTTAAATCTGCTTTCTCATGGTGTCAATGGTATGAATTAAATTCTTGTATTCTTTGATTTTTCTAGTAGCTTCCTGATAGTGTTTTCTTCCTTCTTATGAGCCTATACTGTTGCTAAGAGACTATAAAATTAAAGTGGCTGTGTAGTGTTTTAAACAAACCATCCTGGGAGTAATTTCCATCAATTAAAAATGTCTTCAAAACTTTTAGAATGAAGTTTTTGTAGGGATACTTCATCGACCTGTTACATTTTTCTACAGGGGTTATTGCAGTTCCTGGAAGTCTTTGAAATCTGGGCTGGGCCACTGCATAAATAAGAGACATGTTAGTAAAAAGATAATGTATGAAACATAAAATATAGTCTTTCCTACTGCTGCATTACCTATTACCCTGTCTTTATCTCAACCTAGGAGTTGGGTTTCTCTCCCCACTGGGGAGAGAAAGAGTGTCTGTGTGGAGCCGAGTTCCTGGCAATGCAGCACAATATAGAAACAGGTTCCAAGTGAACACGTTGCCCTCATGTGCCTGCTGTGAAGGGTTGACGTATTGTTGTGGTTTGGTTTTTTTCTGTTGTAAAGTCTTCTCTTTAGTTTATGCCCCTGAAACACATTTAGTAGAGCACTTTGGTCAGACAGGTTTTTAAATTGGATGGTGTCCATCATTATTCTACAGAAGTGATTAAGACCTTCTTTTTTACAGCAACATTTGTTTGTTTGCTATCAATCTTTTTAGGTTTTAGAAGCCATAGATTGTCAAGGTATATACACTTTCAACATGAGCACTGTATTTAAAGATTAATGTTAGAAGCTCAGCTTTTCAATACTGGCATTTTCTGTACCTAACTCAGGGGAGATGATGGTTAGTTCAAGTGTTAACTGTTCTCCAGAACCATTCTTCAAGTATGTTTTGTGCTGCTGCTACAGCCTCTTGCATCTTTCCCAAGATTGCTGGTCAACAAACAAATCCATCCAGGCTTTATCTAAAGAAGTTTTTAATGTCACCCTTGACATGTATCTCTGACAGCCCTACCATTATAGATCCATAACTCAGTAAACTTGAGGCTGAGTCTTCCAAAACTTTTGCTTCCTTTTCATTTTGGGGCTAGATGTGTAATCTGGTGTGTCACTTTTTTTAACATAAGGAGATAAGAAAAATCCTAATCTCGAAATTCTTCTGTAATGGGTATTTTATTATTTAGCCTGAATCTTACTCTTGTGAACCAGGCCTGTCTGCTTTTGGCAATGCAGGACACAGTTTCTGAATTTGATTTAAACAGTAGTTAATCACACTAAGAAAAAACCCTGTTGATTATTTTTTTAAAGAATTATTACTTAACGCAAATAAATAATCTAATAATGTGTATCTAATCTTTCTGAGGTGAGGGTTTTGTTTCTTGCTACCTTCCATCTTGGGGGCACAAGTATTTAAACCAATTTTAATGGCTAATATGGAGAGGTAGGATAAAGGTAGGATTTACTAAATAAATACATCTTTCAGCAGTCTGCTTTTCTCTGTCTTCATATATTTTGCGCCTCAAGAATACCCATAATGCAAATGTGAAACTGGCATAAGCATAAATAAAGGACTGTTTTGAAGTTTAATAATACAGTTGATATTTGTGGGACCACGACAAATAGGTCAGCAAACTGAAAGAGTGCCAAGCTGGAGAAGTAGGAGCAGAAACTTGGAGAGGAATGGGGCAGGATAGGATTGCCTTGTACTCCACTGTGGAGCTGGCATCCTGTGGAACTACAGGCTGGAGAAACTCTGCAGGGGAAATTAGACTCATCCCAGTCTCCAGGGTGCCCACTGACCTGGCTGCTTTGAAGCTTGTCGTGCTTTTGAGGTGACACTTCTTTCTACAAGAACTTTTGCATATCTGTAGATGAAGGAAGACAAAGAACCTGCAGCCAGCCCCAAACACAGATACGGAGATCTGAAGGTATGTTACAACAGCATTAGCTCTGCTACTGCTTCTGAGCTTGTTTTTTCCCCTCTCATTAGGAGGGAGAGTGGAGAGAACACACCTATGGTAAACAGAAATAACTTAGAAATGGATCTTATAGATTGCTTTTCAGGTACTGCAAAAAATACTCTTGTCATTGGGAGTGGTTGCAGAAAAGCTGACATCTCAATATACCTTTTTTCCTTACTACTAGTAATTTAATCAATCTCAAGCAGTTTGAGTAAAGGTTGATTTTAAATTAAAAAAACCCTTCACATCCTGTTTTAAATATTGATCCTTCACCTTTTCCAGGTGGGAGGTAAAAAAAAAATAGCTGCACAGGTTTAAAACATTATTGGTTTTCCTTCCAACTTAGCTGGTAACAAAATCCATATTTATATACCAAGAATCCATATTTATATACCAAGAAGAAAATGCTCTAGCCTCTGTATTACACTGATTGCAGTTTAACAAAAGCTAAATTTTCTGCAGCAGTTGCTTTGAGATTTCCATTTTAAGTCCCAGGGTAAAAGGGAAGTTAGTGAGGCTATGGGTTGGAAAGTTCACTGTGGATCATGCTGCTGACAAGAGAAGTGACATTTTTACTGATAATAGTAGTAGTAGCATCAAAAGTATATGCCCCAGATCTGAGCTAACAGGATTCCTCTGTGACAGCCACCAGATATACTCAGATGACGGAAGAAAATTCCTTCCCAAGTGAATTTGCAATAACAATAGACAAGATGAACAGAGTAAGCTCTTTCCAGCCTCGTTTTTAGGCATGATGAACCAAGGCAGAGGACTGAGCTAGTGGAAACAAGGCCTTCCTGTTTCAAGGGGAATCTAGTTTTGAGTTTTTGTTGTGCATCCTGCCCAGTTGTTTTCAACCCTAAGAGATTCCTTTTCTCACCTGGAAATGGTAGAGCTGGGTGCAATTCTGCACAGTCCAGCACCTGCTGCCTTAGTCAAACGATGTAGTAATGCAAGTAATGCAGCTTAATGGGAAAGGGCACTTCTGCCACCAGGGGGAGAATCCAAGATGTTACAAACTTCCTGACCAGAACAATTTTATGAGGTTGCTCTTTATTCCTTGGGGTGATTTGGTTTAAGAAAATCCACTAGTTAGTCCTGGGCATCCAGACATCAGAAAACTTGCACAAGGTAGAAATGCAGACCAGAAATGCAACACTTGTTGCAACCAGGCTCTTTCCTGCAGTGTTTTTTGAGTGCAATGAACTGACATTATCTGAGATTGTTTTCATAGCAGTGATCTGCAGGTCTGCTACAGCTGAGTTGACCTGGGATGACTCAGATATTTGTGATCAAATGAAAATATCTTTAAACACTGAGACCTGTGAGTGCACAGTTGTTCTGTAACATATCCCTTTCTATTTACAAAAGCATGGAAGATTAGACCCCTAGGAAAGATGAGGTCTGATAGCAGGCTATCACCATCAGAACAATTTATTTAACCAGTGTGTTGTCCTGAAAAGTTTCTAGCAATGGACTAAAAGCTGTAGGATTTTTCCTTTATTTGCACGAATTTTCAGGTTAAAGGATGAGAATCTGATCTTTGCCGAATAGTCCTGAATTATTTTCTTTTTTTTCATTTTCCATGTGCAAAATTAATTCCAAACATTTTCATGAACTCTAAAACCAAGACCATCCTGTTTTTTTAATGCTGTAGTATTATTCCAAGAGAATGAATGGCATTTACTTTAGAAGCAACTTGGTACATAATGTTTCTAAAGCCCCAAAACTAGGGAGAACAACTTGCTCTGCAGCATTTTTGATTGGAGCTGGCAGGCTATGCCAGCAGAATTAATTAAAGGTGTTAATTTCCTGTATTAGTCCTTGGCTTCTGTGGCTTCTCTTCACCTGTACTAACTGTAATTTGTGCAACTTTCTTTAGCTCTGCTTTAAAAGCTATTTAAACCCTGAGCATCTCAGGAACCTGCTGTAGAATATAGATATACTTTGTTGAATTGTTATCCTGTTTCCCAGTAAGAGAGCTTTGTGCTGTTAATTACAGCCTGAAGCTATTGAGTGCTACTGCTGTGTTAAAGTAAGTGGAAGGAATGCTCTGTGTCTCTCAACATAGGCCACTGAGCATGATGGGTTCTTTATAACCTTGCTAATTTTTTTTGGGGGGGTGGTAATTTCACAATTCTTAAGAAACATTTTGTCATATTAAATGATGTGGTTGAAAGTCCTGCTTAATTATTGATGCACTGGAAGCATCAGTATGGATTTAACCTACCATCAGATGGTGATTTTTTGCTGCACAGTGAAAGTTTAAACTTCAAGAATGGTGTGTTGATGAATTGAGGCAGGGGTCATTGCCAACATTCTCTTCCATATTTTATGAGGCAAGGAAATGATGGGAAAGATGGCTGATTTTCCTGCTGGAAATTCCACCTTTTAACAAAGGTTGAGCTAAAGGCAAGCTCTCATATCCCCGAGAGAAAGCTTTCATGTAGAGATCAACTGTTTTACTCTACTCTGGGTGACATTTAGTGTTGAGAGGATGAATCTGTCCTTTTCAAAGAATATATCTGACTATTTTCCTAACTTTGTGAGAGGTGTGATGACTCACAGGCTTGACCAATATTATTCTCTGTGTTGGCATATAGCAAGGACTCCTGGTATTTTTCCTGATCCTTTCATGGCACACCTGCCTGCTGTACAAAGTCATGTTGAAGATGAACTGACCTCACTGCAAGTAAGGTTTGAGAGATAAATGGATGGGTGTCCAAAGTGATCATCTGCCAATACTGTGCACAGAAGGATAAATCCAGGGCTCTAGAAAACAATTTCCCATGGCCAGAGGAGGCCAAGACAGTGAGGAAAACTGGAAAAGCTTTGAGAAACTGAGGAGATCCTACCACGAGGTATTCTGTGTCTTGATGCTTACATTACATTTCTCCTAGAGAGCAAAGAACTTGAAGCCAAAACTCAGAGTAATGGATTCTTTAGCTGTGATGCTAAAAGCTGAGCATTAAAACATTCATTATGTAAGAACTAATTTATTTCTGTGGACCTCAGTTCTTCATTTCCTTTCTGTGCATGGGGGAAGTGGGTTTGTCCACTTGATGGTTGTGCTATCATTTCTTTCCATAGGACAGTTTAGAGAATATATGGCTCTACAGGCTATGGTAAACAAAGGCATTTCCTTCAGAGGGACCATGGGCTAGATGGCTCTCATCCAACTCATCTAAGGCTGCTTTTAGTAGTCACTGCATTGTAAAGCTATGCAGTCCTTGCCTTAAGCCTTGGCTGATCTATATTTTGGATCATGAACCCCAATGGCTGACAACAGTGTGTTTTTTCCTTTGTCTGACAGTCAGAACATTTTCATACTGATAACTGTTCTGGGAAAAATGCACTGAAGATGAGGAGATTATCTATTCTCACGCACTCATCATGTCAGAGGGGCAGCACAAATCTCCTCTGTTGTAACTGGCCTCCCTTGAACCTTGTAACAATGCCTATAAACCTGGAACAGCTTCCAGTGAATATATTATCAAATTATCAACAGACAAAAGAAAACTCTGCAGATCCTCCCAGTCAGCTAGTACCTGTCTGTATTAGACGTGGGCAGATTTACTCATACACGTTCAGTGTTATCTTAACTTGGTTTTGTGCTAGTGAACAGGACTTCAACAGTGTACTTGAACTATAATATCTAGTACAGACATATATGATAAGAGGTTAAAGGTCTGAGCTTTCCAACAAATGTGCAAACTAGAGTAATGGAAAATAGCAGTAATCTGCAAATGGAGAGCTGCTTCTATATTGTCACACAACACCATTGCAAGAATACCAAGACAACAACAACAACAACATAAAAACCCCAGGCTGCCTCCACCCCCAACATTAAAATATCCATACTTTTGAATAACCTCATACTCAGATTTAGATACAAAAAAGCTTTCTTGTTACCCTCCCCTTCACCTCAGTACCCTCTGTGAAGAGATTAGCTGGAAATGTGAGAGAACAAAAAGGTTAAGGCATCACAGAAAGCATTTGGGATTTGTTGGGGCTGATTACAGTCAAATGGGAGAATAAGCTTTTTATGTTATTTTGAAAATATTTTATCCCATTCCATTTATCAAATTTCATAACTTACAATTTAAGTCCAAATCCCACTCAGAATGGCTACAGATTTTAATTTTGCTTTAAACTGTGTTCTGATTGTTATATATTAAACACCCTGCTGATTGAATTTATAGGTAAATGCTGCTCTTTTCAAAAATTAGTAATTTAGCTCCAATCCCTGTGGTTGCTGTTCCTTGTAGAGAGAATATTGTGCCTCTCTGCACTTACATTGTGACAAACTTGATTTAGAAGTCAAGAAAGGAAACACATGGAGGATATTTATTCTACTACAGAGTATAGAGACTGCAAGGTCTGCTTCTGCAAGGTCATTTAAATATTTTCTTCCTGCTGGGTTGGACATATCCGAGTTTGGACCAAACACTGGAATGACATAGTTCACCCATGTTTCAAGCTACCTTGTAGTTAATATGGGCAATTATTTAGAGACAAGCCTACCTTCCCTTGAATATACCTTCTGCAGTTCATCTTGGCTAATCTGAAAGCTGAGGACAAGATACAATGACCAGAAAGGTAGTTCAAAGCTTTTATTTTCTCCGGACATTGTACAATGAAACAGTTTTGAAGGAAAAGCTTATGAGCCATAATGGAAGAGAAAATGCACCTGAACTATGCAGCCTGTCTATCCTATACCCAAGCACTCTGTGCTAGGGAAGTCAAAACAACTTGGGGAGGGTGAAAAAGTCACCAGGCTGAGTCTGATTGCTGTTTATGAGTTTTTCAGCTTGTGTGTCTCTAAAAGAGTGAGAGCAGGGCAAAAAGGCCATATCATGATATGTTTGCCATCATCCTTGTGCCCAGACTCTAGTGTAATACCCTGAAGCCAGAATTGGAGATGGCAGCACAGAAATAGTAACAGAGGTTCAGTTGGAAGTAAGAAGAGCAGTGGCTAGACTGGAGGTCTACCTCACCATCTCTGCTAGCCTTTGTGCCTGAGAAAATGCATAACTGGTTTTATTTTGAGAATGATGGGATCTGAAGTTTAGCTGATGGGGCTGAGGGCTTAAGGAATGGAAATGCAGGCAAATTTGGACTACATCAAATAGTGAAATTGTCTATTCTATACCACAGGTAATGAGCAGTAGATTCTGCATTTACATCTGGTCACCTCCTCTATAGCCAGGCAGTGCTGAGATTGACCTACTTCAGAGACCAGAATGAAAATCTCTTGCTTGAGCACTATTATATATGTATCTATAAAAATTTAAACGAGAAAAATGGGTGCTTCAAAGTAAAGTGTTTGGTTATATTTAAATTCAATCTCTGTCTAAAGGCGATTAATTTTAATCCTCCTCTTTTGAAGGAAAGTAAACAAATATCCCCAAAGAATAACTGCAGGACTCTGGGTCTCTGAGGTTCCCAATAGAAATTATATTTTCATTTGATGGATCTCTTCTGGGACTGTTCCTATCAGGAGTTTGGTTTTGCTTGAAGCAGAAATTTTCCAGTGTCATAACCATAAACCATAACTTTTGGAATGTCAGACACTTTGATGGAACTCGAATGACTGGCTAAGATACAAACCACAGTGTATGAAAACACTAACCCTTAATCCAGTTGCTGAGGGAGTGGGATCTTTTTGTGTATGGAGCAGGCCAGGGTAACTGAGTCATCCTGAGACTGGGTGTGGGAGCATCACTCTTGCTGCATGTACCTAGAGCCACCATAGCTTCAGAAAGACTTTTTTTTTTTTTTTTTGAGTGTAAGCAGTCTAGCTTGTGAATTGGACAGTTTTTTTTTTTTTTTAAAAAAAACAACTGGCCTAATGATCTGCTACAACATGACCCTTCATATACGGTGAGAGGTCCAAACAAGTGCTTCCATCTGGCAGGGGAATGTTACCCATGGAAAAATAAGTAAATATTGAATTTTCTAGAATGGAATAACCAACTCTTCAGTAGTGTCACCAGCTGTGTCTGCCATCATCTGTCTCTCACTCCAAGCTGTGGTGACAGACCTAAAATGAACAGAAAACCCCCAAAAAACATGATATAAAAAATATAATTCATTTTAATTCAGGAAAGGAAATGAAACCTTGTGATTTCAATGAGGATCAATTGGGCAAGCTTTGGTTCAGTCCCCTGCAATTCATGTTATCCCATTTGCTTTTGTTTTTTTTCAGCTGGTTTTGGGAGTTTGTTTTTTTGTTGGTATTTTTTTTAGCATTTAATTTCCTCAGTTTCTTCTCCTGTCTTTTTGTTTACCTTTCTTCCCTAATTTTGGGATTTCAATGGAAGTAGTTTTGCCCATTTTGGGTCCTTTTCACTGCACCTCATTTCAACTCAGAACATTTGGTTGTAGGCACTCCAGTGCCAAATTCTCTGGATTTTGTTCAAATGCATTTGATTTCCTCTTATCTCCTCTCCAGAGTGTTTGTTCTATTTGGTTCTCTGATTTCAAGATTTCATTCTCTTTCTTGAAAAGAAGTAATCAAAATAAATTATATACTTAAATTCTCACCCATATAATTTCATATGAATCTCAAAAGCATCTTGAATATATTTCATAGAATGGATTATAAGATGTATGGAATGTATATGGTGAAGTATCATATATCAATTTTGTCTGTAACAAATTGTTTGAACTAAAAAGTGATTAAAATATTTAAGTACTTTAACTGTCTATAGCCTTTTTTCATGTTTCATTTTTTTCCATCATATCTTTTTCATGTTTTTGGGGTTTGTATTGGGATGACTACTTCATACTTTAGCTATCTGCAAATTAACAGCATCATATGTTGGGGAATTTTGATAAGCTTTTCAAAGTCTGAATGTTTAGCTAATCCTTTCCTAGTTTTGGAACTGGCTGGCTATCTGCTGTGATTAGCTTTTCTAAAAAAAAAGATGTCTGCAAAGGAGGCATTTGTGGAAGAACCACTAAATTGTTATGTGTGAAGATGGATGTTTATTGCCTTCTTTCTTCTGTTTTAAAGACAATCTAATATCTGGGTAGGTTTACATAGACAGCTTCTTTAGCATTTATTATGTAGATTAATTGTGGTCAAATCTCATTTTAGGTCAAATTATTTCTTATTTGCAGGAGTCAGTGTTCTCTCTATTAAAAAACAATGATATTTCCTAACCTTTGAATGTTTTGAAAAGGCCAATTTTTCTTGTACATGTTCTACAAATTATATTCCCTTTTTCAATTTTTAAAGCTATTATGATTAATCTTATTAAGTCTGTATGTTTCCATCACCTACCTTCCTGTGGGTGGAAACATATTTTGCCAAGACAATTTGTGCAGCATTAGGACACTGCAGCTGAAATTGTATTGCTTCTCATTAATGACTTTCCCTTAATTTTAAGAGAATATATACAGAATTAATGTCAGAGAAAAGTGTTAGTAGCTGAAAGACCACCAGACTTCCCTGAAATAAAGTCTGTCACAAAGAGGGGGCCCCATTTCTTTCATCACTAGTTGGAAAGATTGGCGTGCAGTGACTACATAGTTCAAACATTTGTTTATAGAAAAGGTTACAGACCTCCTGTCAATAGCAATAGCCTTGTGCATTTTATCTTCAAACAAATAATATTTTAAAAATCCAAGTATTCTACTGAACAATTGGAAACCAAAGCATGACACTGATGTTAAATTGAATCAATAATTATAAAGGTGAAGGGAGACCATCACTTTTTTATGATCACTTTAATCACTAAGCCTGCCTGCCTACTTAAAGCTGGTGAAATTGGAGCTGGACTCAGTGCAGTGAAGAAAAAAAATGTACTTGGACTGTTTTTTGGGCCCCTTTGTTGGTTAATTGCAGCAATGACTTCACCTATTGAGCTCCCATGCTTGCATCTGGTTTGTGTGTTTGGAGTGGCAGCTCTGAGCCCTGTGGGACGCAGGAACAGGGGTCTTTGGGGTGCAATATCCTCATCTGGATCCTTGGGATGAGCACCCAAGGACCATGCTTAAACCATCTGGATTGAAGCAGGGAAGTGAGCTAACAGATATGCAGCATGAATGCCAGAGACCCAGGCCCTGGGCAGGAGCAGTGAGCTGACCAAAACGCTGGTGTTAAATGCTCATTGAGAACTGAAGGGACAGCAAGCATGTCACCACTGATTTCAGCAAAGGATCGTGTGAATTCTGTGGGGAGGGCTGCTGGCATCCCCTGGGGTCATTCCTACAGTGTATGGAGACCTCTTGAACTGAGGAGTTCAGCTTATGGGTTTTGAAATTCACTGACTGTACGTTCTTAGGTATGTGGCTTCACCTCTGAGCCTTGGGCTGCCTGCTAAAATACATTGTAAGACTAACACTATAAATGTAATTTTGCAACCAGAATGTGCTTTGAAATCCACAGAGGATAACTGCATTAGCAAGAGAAAGTGTTATAAGGGGTAGGAAACTCAGCTGCTCTCTTTGCTGTAGTCTTCTCCAGGTGAGTTTGATCCTGGACTGGAATAGGTCTCAGATTTTGTGGGTATTTATTGTTAGTTGGTTGTTTTTTTTCTTTCTTTTTTCTTTTGTTTGTTTGTTTTTATTTTGTAGGGCATGGGGTTTGCTTTTGGTTTGGTTATTTTTAAAATCTGCTTTTACACCTGAGACTTAGAATTTGAGATTATCCGGCCACCTTTCCTTTTCTGAATTCTATTAAAGAACCTGAATGTCTTTGGGGTACTGTGACATGTTGAGTCAAAAATTACTATAATTACCATGATGCCTGTGGAATTTGAAGTGTGCACAATTTGTGCCTCAAGAGGCTTGGATCCTTGGAGAGTCTATTTTCTGAGACAGCAAGAGCTGTGAAATATACAACTCTTGATCTGCACTCAAGATCAGAGTCTGATTTGTACGGTTAAATAAAAAAAACGCTGATTTATACAATTTGTTCCTGGGTCATAATTATGGTCTAGAATTAATTGAATAGCCTGGAGGCTTCACTACTGTACATGGTAATGATTACTAAAAATTGATTCACTCCTATATTTCTTTATTAACTTATCTGTAAATGACATATAGTGAAGAACAGGTTTAAATATTGCTGTGCTGAGCAACTTTGTAAATTGCTATTTGAGCCATTCATGTTGGTGTTTTTTTTTTTTTTTCCTTTTATTGACTTTTATAGGTGATTTATTATTCTATAAGTGCCTGAGCTATACATTTATCCAGAAACACAGTGAGGGTGGTGTTCAGGTTTCTGACTAAGCACATTGCTCTGTTAGCCTTCTGGAACAAGACACCTGTGCCTTTTAGAAAGACAGGCTGGATTGCACCCTCCAGACACGAGGACCTTTCACCCCCACGAGACACCCAGCGTGGTTGGGCTAGCTCAGCGTGGACTAGGTGCACACAAAAGCAGCTGACTTCCAACCGGCTTTTGGCCACTTTGAAGATGGAGTTTTTGAGATATTTGATCTCTGAATGGAGTGAGTTTAATGCATAGCTACAGAAATTTTTACTTTTTAACCTTTATTACATTTTTGTTATTCATTATTATTACCTCGGTGGGCTTCCCTGGATAGGTTCTTAAATATGGGGTCTATTTTTGTCTGGTGCAGTCACTCAACAAGCAGTTCTGCAAACACAAATGTTGAGGCAATTCCATGGAAATTCTGTGAAAGAAGAAAGAAAATAGCTGTGAGAGTAAGACCGGATCCTCTGAAGTTATAAAGCAAACAGTAAAAACGGAAGTAATGTTACCACTACTCTTTTGATGCTGTTGTCATAGCTCTTAAAGTTTTGTTATTGTCATAATAGATATTTTTGTCATGCTCTGAGAAGTATATTCTCAAAAGGTTTCACTCCAAGTTGATCCAAATGTTTTAGATAAAGGTTGACCATGGCAAAAATACCATCAATAGTATTATTTCAAATATCACTATAACTTTTAGGAGGATGGGAAATTAGACATCTGACCTCACTTTGGCAATTTTTTTCCAGTGAAACTTTGCAAGTTATAATCAATTTATTGCTATAAAACTTTACATTTCATCAGATCAGCACTTTCCCACAGCCTATTATTTTACTGGGTAGTTTTCATCTGGTTCTTAATTTGCATTGAATATTCTTATTCTCAAGAAAAAATGAAAGCACTTCTATTATGCATGTTCTACATCCCAGAAAAGGATAAGAAATTAGGAAAATAATATTTTTTCCCCTGATGAACAGGAGTAACCATTATAATTCATTGATTTATGTGCATTTCATCTGAGTTGTCTTGATTTTACAGTGGAAAAAACCCTATTTGTAACCTCAGTGGGGCTTCTTGGGCTGCCTCTCAAAGGTGGTGAACTTGCTGCCTTCTTCACCTCCAAAAGCCTCTAAGACTTGACCTATGCTGGTGTCTGCCAGAAGGCACAGACCAAGACTTGATGCACTCAGGTCTGCCCTAGCTAAGAGGGCAGATGAGAGGCTGGCAAGGTACTCCCTCTCCTTATCAGCTGCCAAAATTATGGACAAGAGATAATGATAATTTCTTGCTTGTTCCCAGATTGGGAAGAGCAGGGCCTGGTGCAGGATATTCTCCTCTGTGACAGTAAAGCCTTTGCAGATATGTCCTTAATCTCCATGGTATCTCCCCATCTGATGGCACCACTGAGGTCTGGCCTTTTCACCCCTTGAGGCCCCTGTATTTTCACAAATTCCAGCTCTGGACCCGATTTTACTTTACACCTCAAAGACAGTCACACTACACTGTCTGTGTGCTGCTCACCTTATGGCACTTGCAGACTGCTGCTGCCTTGGCTTTGTGAATTAGATCTGCTGGAGAATGGCCCTCTTTTATCTTGTAGTAGGCTGTTCCCAGGAGAAGTGAGCTGGGTGAAAGGTAAAGGTGCTTCCCATCCCTACAGCATGTGTTTACTTTCACCAAAGTAATTTGCAATTGCTTTGGAGAGAAAGGGCTGAATGTGAAGGGATTTAAATAGAATATGGGGGTCTTCACCAGTGGCTGCAGAGACCTAGCAATAATTTGCTGATTGCTTAGGACAGAGTCAGGGACAGAGTGTGGTGCAACCTCCCTTCTGTGTTCTCAGTCTAGAGAAATGTCTTGATGGAGATATGAGAAACTTTCTTATCCCTTTATACCAGAAAAGGAGTAACATGTCAGAATAACCTCTTTTCCATAGCTGAAATAAAGTGAGATGCTATTTCTCTTGGGATACTAATGGAAAATTAGTCCAGTTTGTCTTTCTGACATGAAGGGAATCTTCACACCAATTATTTATGTTTCCCTGCATTAATGCCACCTCTTTTTCCTCTTACTAACCCCTCTTAACTCTGCTGCAGATTTCCTGGCTCTTGAGACCCTCAGTAGATGCACAGCAACAGAATATTTTTTCCCCTCTGTTATTGTTTCCTCTGTTTTGTTGTATATAAACATGCAAGGATGTCTGACTGTTTATGGGTTTAAGTGCTCTGGGCAATCCTAGCATTCAAGCTATCAAACTATTAAGGGTCAAACTCTGCAAAATATCTTCTCAGAGCTGTTGAGATATTTCTGTGTTTCTTGATGGGCTTGGCTGGGTATGGAGGACATTCATCCCTTCAGGCAGAGCTGAGGATCAGGCCCTAATTGGTGTTAAATTTAGGACAAACAGCCACCAGTGTTTAGCAGGGATATGTGTTTGCTGGAGAAAGAGGAGCTTCATGCTGTGTTGATTGATGCTGATTTCCATTCCATTATTTCAAGATGTTCACTACATGCTACCAAGAGGCCAATTATCAAAGGTTGTTTAAAAGACACATCTCTGAGTACTGGGATTCATCATTAATTCAGGGGGCTATACTTCTGCCTTTCCTGAGTTTTCTGTTCCACCCACAAACAAAACAAAAGCACTTGTTTTACCTGTATTTCCAAGTTTCCACCTCTGAATGTTGTGCTTGGGTTCCTGTGGAATTTGGTTCTGTGCTCAGTGAAGAATCACACTATGTTTGAGAGAGTTTTGTCCTTTGCAGCGACATCAGACCCAGAATATCAGACCTGGACAAAGAGGTAGCAACAAAATGATGGCTCATTCCAGTAGTTTATACAATAGGCAACACTCCTAAAGAAAATAGAACATATATTTGGTTCAGTTCAAAAGGGACTAACCACCATAGAATTACTAAAAGATCTTGCTAGCAAAACCCCACCTAACTAAACAACAAGTGGGGGAAGGGAAAAAGCAAGTGGTCCCAAGAGAGGAAGAGAAGACTGTGGTGCAAAGTCGCAAAACCTTGGCACAGTTCCACTCATGCCATTCACTAACTTACTTTACCTGATGCAGAAATGATGCTGCCCATCTGATTTAATCATACACTTTCAAAATAATGTGTGGAACAAAATCCTACTTTTAATCCCTGTGAACATCTGGAAGCAAGAAATTTAGCAAGTTTGTGGGGTAATAGGAGTGCTTTGGTGAATGTTGCTCCAAACTGTGCCCTTACGAGTGGAAGAAATATGGACCAGTCCTTTCCAGAGAGAAGTCACATCAGGGAGGCCAGGGGTATTGTGAATCAGATGTCCAAAAACCTGGGATCCCTGCACTGACAACCAAAGATGTCACCTGGAGGGGGTGAGGAGGCAGACTGTGGTGAGGCAATGCCATTGGCTTCATCCTGTGCCAGACAGATGGGATCAGTATGAATTGTTCTTCCACCCTGAGATCAGACCCTGCTGCATTCCCCAAGCTCATCAAGACCTGATTAGAACTTAGCATTTATCCAAGTCTCTGTATATGCAAGCTAATTAATAGTCACAATACTGTGGTGAGGAAGATGAGGGCGATATTATTACCCTAATTTTACACATGGGGGCACAGAAGCGGAGGGGAATGCTGAGCTAATACTAAAAGTGTCAAGCTCCCACACTCCCAGACACTGCCCCTGCTGCACTCTTTAGTACATGATATGGATGTATATATATGTAATGAGCTATTCACGGGGTTTTCAGGATGCTGGCTTTGCTGCTTTTTCCTTGGTTGCAGTCACAAATGTGGAAGTGTTTATCCAATCGAAGAATAACTCTGTCTTTTTTCAAATTTCAGCCTATCCCTAGTGCATCCTGTTTCATTCCATTCAGGTGAGTTCATTATTCTTTTAGGTGCAATCCTATCATTGTGTGGCCAAAATTAATTCAGATTCTTTCTGGAAAAGCCCTGATTCTGATCTGAATCTACAAAGAAGATTTCTGTGGTATGGAAGAGAACTTAAATCAGTCAAAATAATTCGCTCTGAAGGTACTTCCTACACAATTGAGGGAGAAGAATTTTAAAGCCTACCTAATAAATTGTTAGAAAGAAATTAATTCTGTTCTATTCTGTAGGATTATCCAAAGAGAACTGTAACAAATAGCACATTTTCTAATAACCCTGTTCATTAATAGAACTTGTTCTGTGTCAGTCTGTCCTTCCCATTGTCACTATCACTCTAAATGGATTTTGGCTTATGCTTCTGTTAGAATCAGTAGACAGAAACAGATATTTTCAGAGCAAAAATAATTCCATAAAAATATAACTTGGATGAAATTGAATTAAAGCGTCCTCTTTTCCTCTTTCAGCAAACGGACATGAGTTCAGCTAGAGCTGATGTAGAAGATTAGAAGATATGAAACTTATACCCTCAGCTCTCCTTTTCTCCCTCTTTTACACTGTATTGTAATTTTCTTCTGTGATGTCAGCAGGGATTGACCCAGTCAGCGTTCACCCTTCCATGGATTCTGAACCAGGTGCTTTGGATCCTGCTGACAACCCCAATACACAATAGATCTAGTCTTTCTCCTTCCTATTTTAAAGGATCTGCTCCCATGCAGGAACATTCAGAAGATCAGTTTTCTATTTCCTTTTCTGTATTACTGAGTTTATAAGTTGCTGTGGTACCCTCGGGCTCAGAGTTCCTATAGTGCAGGGATGTGATCCCTGTGATAGCACCGCTGTGAAGTTCTCAGTAGCTGAGAGAACATCCTACAGAGAGATTGCAGGCTCACCTGGGCTTCCTGGTGGCACTTTATGAGCCTCCAGCAATGCTCTCATAGGCAAATAAATAAGAATTCCCCAAGCACTGAGAGTGCAGAGGGCATTGCTGTAATGGGTCTCCAGGGTTTTACAATACAGTTTTATTACCTTGCTAAATATAACTGCTTGCTTCTTATTTACCCAAGAGAACAAACATATTATTTAAAGTATATGTTCCTTTTTTTCCTCTGCTAGACAGACTGTATTTGTGTGAGTGTATGTTTTTGTTTATACAGTATATTGAGCAATTTTGGTGGCTATTTGCCAAAAAAGATAATAGTGTTGTAGTTTTAGTGTCTGTTTATTTCTCCCATTTCTTCTCCAAATCTGTCTCTCGCCTCCCTATTGATTTAGTGCAGCCAGTGAAGTTTTACAGCCTGCATTTAAGGAGGCTGCTGTTTGAAATCCATGAGGGGCTGCTAATCAGAACTAACTGCAAGCATCAGGTGCAGGCAGTGACTCTGTCCTGGCCTGTTGGCTTAAGAGAGCATGAAGGGCTAATTTCATGGCTGATAAAGCTTTCTGTCAGGGAGGCTTCCCAAACAAATGAACATTGACTTTCCTTTACAATGGAAATAAAAATGGTCTTTTATCACAACTGCCTGCTTGTGCAAGGTAAGAAGTCACATCCCTGTGGGCTATCACTGAACATTTGGGACTATTTGGGAGCTTGCTTAGGTGCTCAGACAAGGTTTACAAATGAATTTTGGAACTTAATTCCTCATAAGGTCATTTTCTCTCTTGGATTTCTTGGACTCTTTTGGTTTTAGGTCCAGAGGTGATAAAAATACCAGGGGCATATCTGCAGGCTTTGCAGCACTTCCTTAAGCCTTTTCTAGGAAATAGGAACTGGGTGCCTAAATCCCATTCAGAATCTGCATCTTTATTGCTTTGCCTCATTTGGTTCACCAGTTTAATGTCTCCTCTCTGTTTCATCTGACTGACCTCTTGCTATCACCCACACTCTTAGGACAACCCTTCTGTTTCCCTGCTTTGACAGTATGGGGTTTAATTTCTGCTTGAAGGGAATACCTATTTGCTCTTCTGAAGAAAATAATGCTGATTATTTTAAAGCACATGGCTAGAGGGCCTTTCTCTGAGAGGGAATGAGGTCAACTTGATATCATGCAGGTATTCTCCAACTCATTCAGTCTCTACTCGGGGAAGATCCTTTTTCTATTCTGTTTTCCTGTTATGTATTTATCCTTTTAATACTTCTGTTTCTTGGGAATATGATGTAACAAGTAGTTAACTGTGCAGTTAAAGACTGATTCTTTCAAGGAAATAATTTCCTTCCATAAAATTAAAAAAGCCCTCACATACTTCATGGAACATGGTCCTGGAGCTTTCAAAGTGGTATAAATTTTCTTTTGTTCTTTCATCATGTTTTGATGAAATGTAATTTCAGCCAGAAATGCATTTATAAATTGTTTAAAGGACAATAACTTCTCTATCAAAATGGTTTTTTGCCAGTGTAACTTCATTTACATAGAAGGGATTTGCCAGAAGAATGATGTCTATGTATGCTGCAATTTTCTTTCCTGCAGCTTGTCATTCCACCTGAATGCTACAATGTGGACTTGGCTTTCAAATTAGGCTGGTGAACAACTCAGTGAGAAAAGCTTTAAAAGATTTTTACTATAAATCTGCAGAGTTTACTCGGGTCTTGTACTTAAACCACTCTCCCTGGTAGATCTAGCTATATCAGCTTGTTCAGGAATGGAATCAAAGGTGCTAGATGTGATGCAGGCAGGTGCATATTGTTGGCATTAGAAACTGGTGTACTGTGCCTGCACCTTTCCAGCCTCTGAGTCACCTGGCACTAGCTGAAGCTTGTACCTTATTGTCTGCATGTTTTTTTTTTTTTTTTTTCTTGCCACTCCTCTTGAGTGGCAAGCTTAGATTGAGACTTTTCCCCCACTGTTGTCTGAATATTAGTGGTGATGTTCTCATACCTGTCCTTCAACACAGACTGAGAAAAAATTAATATCACAGGCAGACAATTCTCTAAAGACTAGATACAGACTTTGCTAAGACTTTTGGGACGACGTGTAAGGACAAGGAGCAATATATTTAAAATGTTACATTGCTTTTTGAATGTTCTATATATTTAGGAAAAATGGTTCTGAAACAGGCTTGGATTTCTAACTGCATGTTATTGTAAATGCAGGATACAATCACAGGTAGTACTTACAGTTTGTGCTATCAAACAGGGCTGGCTTTAGGCAGAATTATTCCCTGGGGTTTTCACTGTTCCCCCATGGCCTGTATGAAGACCTTATATGAAGATTTCTTAGACTAAAGCACAATTCTTTCCTTTGTGGTACACATTTGTTTTCCAGTTAAATTAACAAACTTCCCACTTAAGCAAAATACATTCTTTTGTTGGTGGGCTGTTTACAGCCTGCCTTGTTTTATGTTATGCCTGAGAATTGAAGGCTGCCCTGCAGCCAGGCAGATCAACACAGCTCTGCTGAAATAAATGAGTCTTCAGAGGACAATCAATGGTCATAATGTGCCTGGATAACTACAGTGACACCTTTAAAAATGTCAAACAGAGATACTGATCCTTTGCAGACATGATCTGCCGAATGGACAAGTTTCATGCGGGGCTCGGCATTTCCATTTTAACCACTGGGTTCAAACAAATTTACAAGTTTCCCTTCTTTTCACCACCATTATGACCTTATTTTTTTTTTTCTTTAAGCCTTTGGAAGACCATAAAACTAGTTGAAGATTAAAATGTTTCATGGTGAGAAGACAGATATGATTACAAATGAGAACACACCAACCCCCAAGGAAGCCCCGGGTTCCCCTTTCATCACTATTAAAGTACACTCCACATGAGAATATTTACTTCCTAGTTAATGTCCTTGTATATTGTTTATGAATATGTAGTATACACTTACTTTGTCTGGAGAAATACACTGCATCCTTTTTTGCTTCACTTTCTCCTCTATTATGCTCCTCATAATATGTTATTGCAGGGTGACTCAGGGTTTGCTTTGAAAAAATAGAATAACTTATTGCTCTGATAAAGCAAACCTACCTTTGACTGTTAAACAAATGCTAAGGAAAGTAAATTGAAAGATTAATTAGTTCTAATAGATAATTTTTATTTCATGTACAGTCTTCAAAAATGTACTCTGTGAGGATGGAGGCTGTACAATTTACATAGAATAACTTTACAAATTTTGATTTCTCACTTGAATATCATTTTGTGAGAGTTGCAATCATTTCCAGTTATTTGTTCTGGAAGAGAAGCTGGATTCTGCAGAGACAATGTGAGAACAGCACATTTCCTTCATAGGCTAATAAATATGTGATAGAGAGGTGTGGAAAATGTTAGTAGTTCCTATGAACTCAGGCCATACACTTGCCTAGGATGGATATCAGACTCTAGGGTTGAAATTCAAGAGTCACAATGGGTTTAGACCATCTGGGCTGCAGGACAGTCAACAGAGAAAAGCTGGTGTACTTTGTCAGGGGTTAAAGAAGGGGATCTGCTACAGCACTGAGTGGGGCTGTGATTTGGCAGCCTTAGCAATTCATTCATTCATTCATCACTTCCTGTAATGCAAATGCCTGAGCCTCTCTGAAGTGCTGTAAAAGGTGGTGATGGGGTCGAATAGGGACCTTGCTCCTGGCACCTGGTGCTAGCCCAACAGCACTGGCTTTGCAACACCCTTGAGAAAGGAATGAGTTACTTTACCTGCTCAGCATCCTAGTGCAGGCTTTGGTCCAGCTTAAATACATGTGTGCTTCAGCACCTTGATGGACTAGGGTTTTAGGCAGCAGTTTAAACGTGAGTGTAGGTTCATGGGTGTTTTCTGTGTGTGCTGGAAGACAGAGCTAAGCTGAATTGCCCAGCTGAATACACACAAATCAAAGAGGTCCTTACTCTTCTCTGGATCTTAAACTTCTGCATGGTGAAGCATACAGGAACCACAAGCTGCTCAATGGGGCCTTTTCAGGATAAGCCAAGGGAGAGCTACAAAGCAATTGCAAATTTAAGCATAGGCTGCTCTTCAAGTCCTGCTGAAAAAGGCAGCAAATGCTGTGTACAGTGCTCTCAGGAGGAAAATGAATCCATTTGATGTGCCCTCACTGATTTTGGTGCATCACTCCAGCATTTTGTGCAACAAACAAGAAAGTGATAAGAAGGTATTTGGATTTCTTGACAATTGTCACCTGCCATATGCCAAAGTTAAAAACAGTCTTTTGTGGATTATATGTGCTGTCTCCTCTAGGCAATCATGACCATTTTAATGTTTTGAGATACTTTCCTATTTTTCCACCTGGCAGATTTACCCCTTTTCCCAATGAAATTGTGTTTTAGCTGACTGGCAGCTTTTGCAATTTGCCTGTGCAGTGTGGAGGTCAGCAGGAGAAAGTAGCAATCCCTTGCAATGTTTCAAGGTCCTTTCTCCAAGGGACAAATGCAAAGCAATGTAAGTACAGCCCTTTCTCAGCAACATCTGTAAACTGCAAATATGCTCAGTCCAATCTATTTCCCCATGTTTCTCTGAGAATTTCCAACTTTTACACTGTTCATGTGTCAGTTAGATGCAATTGAACAAAAAGAAATAACTTGGTAATGCCTACAGGGTTACTTTGCAGCACACAGCAGTGACCAGCCAGGTGCACACTGAAAAGAAAATTCTATTCCCTTTGTTCTGACTGCTGGGATACCCTGACTGGGACACAGTTCAATTGTTTAAATGCAAAAGCCTAAATTTCACTTTAAAAAAAATTAGTAAAGCCTTGAATGAATTACTGGCCCATTTGTCATCCTGGCATAGAAGGCATTTTCCATTTCTCCTCCTGAAGCTGTTCCATTTAGTATAAATAATGAAATATTCAGTGAGCCACAGAAAAAGACTGGCTCTGTAGCCTGGGGGGCTCCACTGAGTACGAGAAGTTCAGGTGAATGGCTTTATCATAGGTGTATTGGCTGTACTGGGTATGATCTGCTAAAACTGCCATAAAGCATTTTGGCTTTAATCCAGTCTGACTTTTGAAACCAAAAGAAAGAAATAATGTGGAAAAATTTTCATCATCTCTATTATAGGTGTGCAATGCAAGTGTCAGTTTGTAAGGAAATGGGAATTAGAAGAAAGAGCACTGTGAGTGCTACCACCTTACACACTATACCTCTCACTGAGCTGAGCATTTCTAGGAGATAAAGAAGTTAGAAATTGTTTCTGAACTGTAACAGACTTGTGATTTCCTAAACTTGAAGGGGGTCCAGAAGACTCCCAAGCCTGTAAGCTCTTATATACCAGAGAAGCTTAAACTACTAGTAGCCAGAAAGATAAACTGCATAGAAATTAATACTGAGGTGGACTAGTTTGATACTACTTTCCTGAACTTCAGCAAGTGTGAAATGGAAAGTCATAGAGAGAATGAAAACTGTTCATTCAATATATATACTTTATAGAAATAATGTATAGAGATTACTTTTTTCCTTTTTTGTAGCTAATTATTTTTTGAAAGACCAAAATGTCTAAAAATAAAAATATATTATAATATACCAGACTTACTCCACTCCTAAAATGGCATAAATCACATGGTCATCACAGCCTTTAGAGATGTTCAGCAGACCAATATGTAGCCCTGTATCTTCAATTGTAATAAATCTTAAATTAATGTGGGATCAGAGATTCTGGAATAGAAGAGAAGAAGTTGAAGAATTTTCTATTAGTCTGGGTTTAATTGGAGGTATATCATATCTCCCCAGTTAAGACATTTGTACTTTCTTTGCAATTATCATTACAGCTAATTGACAGTAAAGCCTCACATTCACTAGCTATACTTAAGAGGTGATGATACCAAGGAGGAGTGGCAGGAAAGAGATGTAAATTTTTAATACCTTATTTGCCTTACGTCTGCATGAGAACCCTGAATAATTGATGGTAATGGTGGTTAACCCTGAGCCCATCAAAAGGATCCTTACATGTTTTCCATTCCCCAGCCTCTTCCATAGCAGCTCTCCCTGACACAGAGCATGGCTTTTTGAGGCACTAATCTGTGATGAGAGTTATTACTACCAATTAAGGATGTTGATTGACAGCTGCTCTCTATACAGAGGTTTCCAGAAAATGCTGTGGCTCCCAACCCTTCTCAGCTTCTTGTCCCCTCAGATTTGCCATCTGATCAGCTCAGGGGAAGGCTGTAACTTGCTTCGGTCACAATCAACCAGCTGAGCTCAGGGGGTGTCAGCAGAAGATCCTTACATCTTTGAATCTTGTGACTGGAGTGGGTCAGGAATAGATGGCAGAGCCTGCTCAGCTGGCTGGTGACTTCCTGCATGAGGCTGGCCAGATGTTTCTTCCAGCTGGACAGAAACATGTGAATTAAGACATTGTTCAGAATCTAGTGAAGCCATCTGGACTCTCAGGTTACATTTGTACAAAAATGAAATGAGAAAGGAACTGTTCCCTTGGCCTGGGGCAAAACGCCAAAACTTCTCCTCCTCACAAATTGTAGTTGTCCATAGGGCTTAACAGACACAGTTTCTGGTCCAGTCTGTTTCCTAAGCTTCAGCCAAAGCTCACTGGCACGTGCAAAAACTGTGCTAGAGAACGTGGTGAAAAACCCCCTAAAGCAGACCAGATTGGTCAATGTCTTGCTTAATCTGCTGATATTGGGAAAACCACTGTGGCACCCGGGCTGTCTAATGCACAGCTGGTAGAAGTTGCCCTTTTTGTAGTCTACCAGAGAATACTGGGCTGGGATACAGCTCCAGTCACCCAGTTTAACAACCTTGTTAAATTATTTCTGAACATCATAGGGTATTCTGGAGCTGTCAGGGAGTTCCCAGAGTTTGATAACAAAGCTAGGTCAGATTTGCCTTTTTTACTGCTGAATTGTGGGCCTGTGATAACCTTTTGGCACAGAAAAGTCAAGGCCTGGGACACTGCCTGTCTCAGATTGATTTTTGAACTGAAAGTAGAAAGGAGAGTGTGCTCTGGAGCTCTGGAACTGGATCAGGAAGGTGCCTGTTTATTCTGGTTTTGGCAGTACCAAAGATATCTATTAAAAAAGCTCCATCTTGATCCTAAAACTCCATGAAGTTGTTTGACTATACCCTGCTCTTAACACTCTCTAGTAACAGGCAAGATATCTGGAGGAGTTCCTCACTTAACCCCAAAGCAAACCTTCCCTGAGGGGCCTGAAAACTGGAAACTCTTTCTGGAATGGCTCTATTTCAAATATCTTCCTATGTGACAGTGCTTGTTCACTGCTGGGACCTTCCCCAGAGGGTGGTGAGGGTATGGATGGATAGGGATGGGTGGGCTTCTCTGATACCTCCAATCTCTGATATCTCTGATTTCTTCCTTTTCTGTTTCTGAAGAAATAATCCTGCTTCCTAGGACAGAGAGGTTACAGGAGGGCCATCAGGTGTGGGTGGATGATGGAAAAACACCCCGAGACCCTTACTGCCTGCTAGCATTAGTTTCATTTGAACAGCTTGATTCTGCTTTGAATTTGGGTCTGCATGGGTAGAGCTGCTGGGGAAGAAAACTGTCATCAATGAACACAAATCCTGCTGTATTTGAGGAAGAAGCATTTACTGGCTTGGTGACAGGCGAGGACTCCAGTGGGAACACAATCCCCCTCTCCATTTACAGTCCCCTCCTTGGCATGGAGTGTGCAGGGAAGAAAAGCATCCCACCTCTTCTAGATCCACATTTAGAGGATCTGTTGAGCTTTGGGCTGTGCAAACCGACAGTGGATAGGCCAGGAATTACTGAGGGGAAGGAGAAAAGGTGGCTTCCTTTTCTCCCCTGCACACCAGCATGGGTACAAGGGAGGCTTTCACTTTGTGGCTGCACCAACCCATCTGGAGAAATTTACTTTTCAATATTAAAAAACAACAGGTAGGACAGAAAAGAAAAATTGAAGGAAATATTGTGTCTAATCTGCTTAGTGATGATAAACCTTTCTTCTGCTCCATCTTAATAAAGCTGTAATTGGCAGTGACTGTTTTTTTTAATTTCCCATATGTGCCAGGAGATAATGCCCCCTCTTTCTTCGAGGATCTTCAACTGATGTTTAGCAAACAGCGATTGTGTAGCCTGCAGCAGTTTGGGTTGTAGTGTGGGGGCTGCAGCACTGTGCTTAGCTGGGAGGATCAGCTGCCCTGTTTAGGGCTTCAATGAAGGCAGGCTGATAAGGCACCACGGGACACATCTGCACAAGTGGGAAGGATGTAGGATGGAGTAGGGCAGAGGAGAAGTGATCAGATGCTTTCTCTTGCTGAAACTGATGTGAAGCACCCTGGACAGTGGTTAGAAAAAGAGAACTTTCCTCTCTAGAGGTGCTAGAGTAGATGCTAAACAAGGTGGAGAAAAGGTTTTCTTTGGGCTGATTGGCTGAGTAGGAGTTAAAGGCTGCCTTGGAGGCACAACCCAGGGAATACACAAAGCTTGAGGTAATTCCTGGCATTACAAGGAAAATTTATGCAACAAACCACTCAGTGGGGAAATGAAAGTTGCCAAGAAATTCCTGACAGCATTCAAGTGTTGCCTAATTTTGGTGGTCATGGCCACTGGACTAAAGCATATGCTTAGTTTTAAGGACCCATCAAAGTTCTTTTTTCAAGAACTCTGATGCTGCTCCTGCCACTGCTCAGCTGCTTTGGATTTAAGTTGGATGCTTTTCTTCTGCCACCTCAATCTCCTAGGTGGACATAGCAGGAAGAGATGGATTGACATATCTCTCTTTGTACAAAGATTATGCCAGCATTTTTCCTATTTAATGGAATGTTAACTCTGTCTCCATAGTGTCTGGAGCCATGTGGAGAGCAGGCTGCAGCCTATGGAGGGATGCCTGACTTACCTTTAAACTAACTGGATTGTTGGCTGCAAAAAGCTCAAACTAATTACAAATTCTAGGTAAGGATTTATCAGACCTTTTTTCATTATCCTCTCTTAAGTGGATTAGACCATGCTGGTAGAAATAGAACAGCCATGGAATGAAAGTAAGCCCCCATCAGATCTGAATATATTTGCCTAGTTATTATACACAGAGCAATAAGAGGCAGCAGAATTCCAGTAATAGTCAACTTAATGTGTTGTTAGTTTCAAATGATTGTACATCTCTTCTCTACAGAGGAATTGTTTGCTACACAAGCACTTTACATTTAAGAATAAATAAAAACACTCTCTAAATCATGGCATTACTGTAGACTCATTTTCTGTCTCCTGGGGCATCACACATCCAGTGAACTGATTCTGGATGGATTCTACTTCATTGGGACACTGTATGCAGTGCAAGAGCATCTGTGAGCTTTTCATAATGCATTAAATGCTATTTAGAAAGATCTATGCCTATAAGGGATACATTTCATTCAAAATGAGTGACTTTCTCGCCAACTTCCCATTACAGAATTATTTTTCTCTTTCCCGTTTCAGGAGATACACTTAAAAAAATTCACAGTGACCTGCTATCTAAAGGAAAAGGCTCATGTTGAGCAGAATATTGCATACCAAATCTGTTTTGGGTCTGCTATTTTTGAATTGTGAATCCTAGGAATAAAATTAAGAAGAGTGTGAAGAAGAAGAAAGGTACTGATGACTCTGAACATTTTGGGAATATCTTTCACAGCTTCATGTCTGATTTTCAAAGCAACTTGCCTAAGAAACTCCATGTGGAGTTCATAATAGATGCATTAAATTCACTAGGAAGGGAATCAACTTTGTTGATCAGTGAATTGAGTTCACTGTCCTAGCAGCAAAAGGAGCATTTGACAAGTTGCTCTTCAGTGATCTGTATCCCTAAAGGACTCATCATAGACTATGAGAGATGTGTAAACATCTCAAATAACAACTTAAAGCGTTCTTCTTTGTTAAAAAGAAAAAAATATTCTGCCCTTTTTCCTTATGGAAATTGCCTTAAAAATATTACCCCTTTGCTAGGACTGACAAGTGTGTGAGTGAAAATAAATAGGCAAAATCACAGTTTGCCTGAAACCTCACCAGCTGTGCTGCTGCCTGATGCCTCCCCAGCTACCACAAAACAATTCCTAAGTCAATTAGACTCCTGGCAGAGCTGTGTGTGCATTTGATTGGACCTGCCACATTTTTGGAAATTTGGGCTCTTTTTTAATATGCTAACTATCACTCTGAATTTCTTGGGGCTCTGATGGATGTTTGGAGAAATAACAATGTTCTGTATAATGGTGTTATCTATAAGGAAGGAACCAAAGGATCAGAAAAATATAGCAAACTTTCTCAACCTGAATGGAGTTTCCTACCAGAGTTTCTTTACATGCCTCTGTGTTTTCCCTCTTTCCTCTGCTTACATCCATAGCCTGGAGCTGGTAGTTTCTTGAAGGTTTACAAAGCCACTTTCTATCTATCAAAATATGTTTGTTGTGGGAGACACAAGGAAAGGGCTGGACACCAGTGAATGAATACCAAGGAACTTCTTAAAATAGGGTGGAATAGAAATACACATCAAAAAGTCTGAATTTTTGAATTCTATTAATTCAAACCTAGAATTTATAGAATTGTTTTAAAACCCAGGTTGTGTCACAGCCTTCCCAGTTGGGTTAGGGCACATAGCTGGTCCCACATTGCTATAAGTCCTCAGTATGTGTTAGGAATTGTTTTTAACCTTAATTTCAGCCATGAAAATGTCTCAGCATGTCTAGAGGCTTGCTGAAGTCAACAGGATCAAGAACATAATTTAAGCCAAAAAAGTATTTACGTGAACTGAGAGGCCCTACCTCTTAACAGGGAGCTCCTCCCCTTTTAGGTGGATTACCCTTCTACCTTCAAATATCCCAGATCTCCTAGGAACTCAGATGGTCTCATTTTCAAGTCTTTACCTTGCCAGGAAAAGGTAACCTTTGTTTTTTTGTTTTCTTTATAATGAGTAATGTAGATTTTTTGTCTCTGTTTCTCTTGCTCTTCATGCCATTAAAATTTAAAACAAAACCCTCATATTATTTTACAAGCAGGTTCCATGCTCTTCTTTAATCACTTAGTTACACTGATTTAGACACTTTATTTTGTTTTTCATAACTGACCTTGCAGATTAAGAGTTTGAGAGTTTCTACAAAGGCTTATTAATTATTGGCAATAATAATTCACAGCAGAACTGCAGATGCTTTTAAACTAAGTCCTTGGAGGAAGGGAGGAGGGAAGCACTGGCTGATTTTCTCCCTCTTCCTCTTACAATCTGACATATCCTGTAATCTGAAACATTTATGGACAGCTTAGTTTTCACCAGAGCCCTTACTGTGCTCTCTCTTAACTTCCTTCTTATTTCAACCAGCCACAAGTGGATATTTCCTCTTAGCTACCTTCTGCTTAATCTCTTTTCCAGATTTGTATTTTGTTGTGGTAATTGGTTGCCCCACAGACATTGTTCTCTCACACTCATTTTTTTACCATCCCTTCTCTATCATTTAAAGGGATAAAATCCTATAATGGCCTTGCCTGAGAGCCAAGACTCCAGCAAGGGACTTATATTTTGATGGCACATTAAACTGTGTCACTCAATAAACCTCCTAAGCAAGAGTCAGAGCAGCCTACAATGTCCACAGAGGGGAGGCTTTGGGTAAGGGCTTCAATCTCTTCTTAACCTGTGCTAGGTCCTCTCCAAAGCTGCTGTGTGTAGACGTATTCTGTTTTATAAAAACAGTGTGAGGAGGGCAGGGTGAAGCTTTACAGCACATGACGTTCTAGGAGATGAAGCGTGAAGTCCTCAGCAATAAAGACTTGTTTTACATGTAGCAAAAAAGCCACACTTGGAGAAAAATTGTACTTCGGACTACCCTTGAGACAAATGTAATTAAAGATAATATATGCCAAGAACTGAGGTAAAGAATATCCAGAGGAAGCAATTTGTCATGCAGAACACTGACACCCTATTTTAATTGGTCTCACAAAACCCAGTAACTTTGACATCTGTCTACTGACGCCTTCTTAATCAATCAGATGTTGGAATATGTGCAGATATCGTTCTCAAACAATGGGAACTCCATGGCCTTTTTACAAGGTATACCTGGAGGTATAATCAGCCACTTTCCCCAGCTGTCAAGGGTAGGGAACTGAAGAGCTGCCAACTCTGTAACACAGGCAGAGTGTGCAGAGGACAGTGCTTCAGTGTGAGGACAGCAGTTCAAGGAGAGAAAAGGAAAATATTTGCTGAAGACCCCCATTCCCAGCCCTTTACAAATATGCACATGCTCTCCCCTGAAAAGCAGTGATCAGCCATTGCACAAGAGAATTCTTGTTTGTGGTGTGGTTTGTGAGATGTTACGTGTGCAGGCTCGAGTCTGATGGAGCTCTTGGCACCAGCCATGTTTGTACAGCTTTTTGGTGTCATTTACCTGCTTGATTAGGAAGAAGTAAAACTGTAGGATTTTTGTTTGTTTGTTTTCCAAAGGACTGCCACTATTTGTATTATTTAAAAATTTCATGTTTCATTACACAGAGTCTCTTGAGAACAAAATGTAATCTTTGGCTGTTGCATCCCAGTGACAGCACCTTCTCTGTATTAATTTCTTCTTTATAAACCTTGCTGGCAAAGTGAAATACATGTAGTAGGAACAGCCATTTGATAGCCCTTTGGAGATTCATCCAGAAATAAGTGTTGGGACTTTTATGTCTGATGATCACTAAAACCTAAGATTGTGCTGGTGCCTCAGTGCCTGTTGGCAAGAGAAATGAGATCCCAAGGTTGGAGCTAACTGAGGAGCTCCAGGAGCATACAGTGAGAAAGCTCTCCTGACTTGCTGTGCCATTCTGCAGTACCTGGAATAAGAGTAGGAAATGCAAATGCAAAGTTGACTCAGTTCTTATTTAAAGGTGGTATTACATTATGTGTCTCACTTTAAGTAAACATATATGTGATAGAGATTTGAGACCGAGATATTCGAAGAACACCCAAGGATATTTTCAAGATTAGAGAGTCCTACGTTATCATTTAACAAGTAGATTTGAAAAATCTTTTTGACTGCAGTAGATAAAGTTCTAATCTAAAAGCAATACATATGCTTAATTGTCTTCAAAAATCAAGGTCTCAGAAAATACTTATTGTGATAGCAGTGGAAGGGGCAGCTGGTGTTAACTCTGTCCAATTTTTTGGCATCACAGGCAGCTGTTTCACATTATGTTTTCATACACTGAATCATATTTCCTCCTGCACCAGTTAGGAAGCTATCCTTCCCTATGGCTGAGTGCTCTTTCCAGCTTCCTTGTTCTCTTAGATAGAATTTTTTTTTTTTTTAAATTTAGCAGCCTAACCATTTTTTTGGAGAGGCCACAACTGTTGCATGTTACAAAGATCAGATTCAGAGGCTTGAAATTGCCAAGCTCCCTTTTTTGCTTCTCCTCTGATCTCTCTTTACTACATACAGGTGGTACATTCATTGTTGTCAAAGCATGTATTCCCGTTCATAAAAACTTGACAGATTTATTAAAAACCCTTGTAACTTAAGTTTCCAAAGGTGAAGACAGTCTGACTTCTTCAGTCTTATCTCCCTCAGTTCCGAATTTTCCTTTTGCCTCAGATATAGCTGTGCTTTCTCTGCACTCTTGTCCTCACCCTGCATTTGTCCCCTCACCCTACATTTGCCCCCACACCACTGCCCTTACTGAGCACTAAGAATAAGTATGCAAGAACCATGCCAAGCCCATCTTTAATCTCTACTTTATCCTCACTGCTTAGCAGCCCAATGTGTTGCCTGTCACCTGAAGGAGCATCTGAGCCTTAGGATTATTGGTTGCATTTATTTTTCAGCATATGCCTGGGAGCCAGTCTACCTTAATGACACAATTCTCAGTAGTCTGTCTTTTCCTCTAACATTACAGAAATTGCTATTCATATCCAGCTCTGAACCTGGAGGCAGAATATAACAAACTCCCAGCACTACTCAATAGAATCTCGTTAATTTTTCTCCAAGCAATTTCACATAAATGAAGTCTATTTTACCCATCCTACTCCTTCTCATTCACTGTGCTGCATCAAGCAAGGCCACTAGGCCACCTTCGCCTCTCTGTTTGCAAACATATTAGAACTATGGTCACAATTTTGTTATGTTTATGTTACTCCATTTATTTCTGATTTGACATCTAGATAGCATCAATGTTCTAAGACCTCTGCTTTATTGCCCATGTAATGTGTCTTGGACTAACATACAGTTTCACTGGTAATGCCCAATGTCTTGACTAGATCAGGCAAGGTCATTTTAACAACTCTATCACCCTCCTGACAACTGGGGAGTCTCAGAATATGTTTGTCTGATAATATGCCTCTGTTATTATACTCTGATGGAACCAATGGAGACTACTGTGCAGTGAGACCCTTTGCTGTAGTACAGGTGATTCTTATACTGTGCCAGCAGTAGGCTTCCTTTCTCTTTGCTGTTCATTTTCCTGCTCAGTCTACTCCAATAATTTCTTTTTCTTGTATGTTTGATTTTCCTTTCACTCTTCAGTAAATTCAGGGGTGGATTCAGCACACATACCTCTCTCCCCATTATCTAGTTTAAAGCTTATCAACTTCATCTCATCTGTCTTGACCACATGATGACCTGGCAGGGTTCAGTAACATCCTGATTTGCATTGAGAATATTACAGGCAGCTGTGCACACTACAGGAAACAGAGGCAGGCCATGGAATTGTGAGGCAGTGGACAGAGAGCAAATTAAAATATATATTTAATTCCCCACACTGCACCTTTAAATGGTTGAACTCAGGATGTATTCAAACAGAGGAGTTCAATAAGAGATTTAACAAATTCTAGGCAAAACATCTGTAAATGATTTTATACACAATGAAGCAACCTGAGGCACAGGATGGCTCCCAGTGTCTTTGATTTTCAGGGAGCACCACCCCAGGAATCTGTTGCCCTGTCCTTTTAATCCATCTGTAAGCTTCAAATGATAGCCATTAGATGGGATAGGACCCAGAACTATGCAGAATTCATGTAAGTCATGTAATAATCTTGGATCACCTGGGGAGAGTTTACTCTTCTGTGCATCCCCAGTTTGTAGACATTTTTCTAGTGATAGAGCTTTGATGAGCATTGTTTTGACTTTTCTGACTATAAACCCTTGGTTTTGTTTGGTTTATTTTTTTTTAAATGAGGCAAATAGAAATAAAAATACTCATCTGCAGCCAAATCTGTAGTGCTGGCATTACACAACAGTATGAAGTAGGACTTGAGACAGAGATAAGTTGCATTTCTCTCATCTGACCAGGTTCATTTGTTTGGCTGGTCTAATGCATTCTGCAAAATAGAGAGAGAGAGAGAGAGAGAGAGAGAGAGAGACTGCTTTTGCCCTCTGAAAAGTAGAAAGTATTATGAAAAATAATGAAATACAGTACAGTCCTGATTATTCAGATGCCATAGGGAAAGCTAAATAAGCCTGGATAACAGAGGTTTCAGAAATCCAGGGGACTTGTCAGCATAATTAATAGAAATCAGGGGACATGGCCATGTTTTGGATAATAGAAATTTCCGGACAAAAGAGAGGCAGATGACCCAGGGTTATATTGCAATACCAAAGTCATGTCATAGCTTCCACAGCTCTCATTTTGAAAGACTTTCCTAATATCTGATTACCATCCAAATATGCACTCTGCTTTAGAGAGAGAGAGTAACCACCATGGGTATTACATACAGTAAAATAGGATCAAGCCCCCTGAATTACTGAGGAAGGGAACATTAACTAGTGATGTTTTTATATTTTTTTCTCTTCATGTGATTAATTTAGTCAAAGTAAAACTACTCAACGACCTACAAAAGGGATAAGCTTCTACATGCTTTAATTCTCTAGGACTTTGCCCTGTTCACAGCATCCATTCATGCTGCACATTTTTGACTCATCACAAAAGCTACTCTTGCATGTGTTGTTTTAGGTACCATTCACAAACCACTGTGGGGTAGCTGTTGGCAGAAGCTAACATTTAAATAGAAACATTTTAATGGCAATTAAAATAATTTATTCTCATTCCATTTTGCAAAGTTAAGCTATGTTCTGCTCTAAATATAAGGCACACAAATAGATAAATGGATAATTGTGCAGACATCACACTGTCAGAACTAACACTAGTTGATCACTGGTTGAAGGCAAGATTGCATTTGGCTTCTCATTCTGCAAATGTTGCATTTCCAGAGATATCTGAAATGTTTTTCTACATCCTCAATGGAATTTTGTAAATTGCTTTTTGAGAAAGTCTTCATAAGTAAAATAGAATATTTTCTATACTTGGTATCTGAAAATAAACCTTAACTGCTTTTAGACTCTAAGACATCAAGAACTGATAGAGGTTTAATCAATCTGACTGTCTATAAAGCTTTTCAGAGACCACTTATTTCTGATGAGGCCAGTGGAAAATTTGCAAATAATAGTGTTCTTTTGAAAGTGCTTTTGGCAATTTATTTGGAAATATATTCATATATATAAAAGTTCTATTTTTAAACAAAATAAAAAACAAAACAAGAATTCTTTTATCTCAAAAAACCAAAAATCCAGTCAAAATGCTATAAATAAAAGACAAATTCTGGTCATATCTATTTCATTATTGTACTTCATGCCTGAATATTTAATGCTCTCATAAGTAATGTAATGTTTTAATTCATTGTTTTCAAAATCCCACTGAAGAAAATGTCTCTGCTTGTTTTGGTCTGAATGTTCCAGCTGTACAGCAACTGCAATTCTGTCTCCTTTTCCATGGTGCAGCTACTCTTGTGCAAGGTGACCACAGAATATTGGCACATGGTTAAATCAGTTTTGTTATTCTTATTCAAAGGAGACAAGAGGAGAGGAGACAAGAACTGCTGTCTGTTTTTCCCTTTATCCCTACCACTGCTTAAATTTGTGTGGCTATTCCTAAACTTAGTAAGGAAAAAAATCCAGACTAAAATTAACTTTTTAAATTTTTTCCTCCCCCCCCCCTCCAGGAATATCTTGGAACTGCTAAGTAACTTTATTGTGTTTATCATTAACTGATTCATCAATAGAGACTCATTATCACTATTAGGAAAAAAGTTATGAAAAAAGTATGGAAAATACAAGGATGACCCCTTGGCAGGTGTCACAGTACAAACACAAGATTGAGAATGCTTTGCTTTTTGTGAGGAAGGTTCAGAAAAGATCAGTCACTAGGACTACACACATCTGTGCTTGAAATTAAAATATGATGGAAGTTCAAGGATGTATAATGCAGAACTAGAACATCTAGGTTTCACAAGGCAGCAGTTCAGGACCCAGGGCATTTTATTTGATATATTCATTTTTCAAGTGATCCATGCTGAATTTAAATAGTGAAAACTCATACATCTCCCTTTTAATTTACTGCACTGGAGCAACTGGGTATTTCCTACAGCAAATCAACTCAGGTAATGAACATGCATGAGGTGGGTTTTGCTGCATTTTTGTTCTTCCTCAACAATATATTGCTTGCATTGATGGGTTTATGGCATATGAACTGTGGGCTTGCACTGGTGGGCAGCTCTGTGCCATATCTGTGGTCGGGGCAGTTCTGGGCTTCTCTGCCAAACAGGGTGAAGCCTGGAGCTCCAATTACACAGTGGAAGCTGTATTGTATGACACTGCTTTATTAAAGGTAACAAATGGATGCTTTTAGGAAAAAAAACAAACAAAAGAAAAACAACAAACCAACCCAACAGATGCATCCCAGGAAAATTTCTGATTGCATTATGAAACATAAAGACTATTTGTGTTGTCAACCTGGGAACATTTATGATTTATTTGGATTCCATAAGAAAAACCAACCAGCTGACAGAAGAATTACTTCAAGCATTAAAGGAACATTTTATTTTTATAAATATACAGGAAATTCAAACCAGCTGCAGTTAAAAATATCCTTTTATTTTGCAACCAGCCAGTCGAAGTTTTGTTTTGGAGTTTTTATGCAAGTATTGTCATCATTAACTGATATGAAAGCCTGACATACTGACAGAAGTCTTTATGTGCCTGTATGGCAGGTGATCCTCATCTCCTTCTGACATCCCTGTAACTAACATCACACACACACTTCCTTCAGCACTTGAGATACCTGTAAATAGTCAACTGTGTATTTGTTCTGGAAATCTTGTTATACATGTTGATGCTATTAAAATATAAGTCATATATTCACAACCAGGAAGGGAGTTGCTTGGCTTCTATTGCTATTTTCTGGATAACCCAATCTGCATCAGGATAAAGCATTTTGCAGGTCCTTATCAGTTTCTCCAATCTAGCACCATTTTTTTTTCAGTGATATTTCCGGAGTTTGACCTCATATTTTGTTACTACATCTGTCCTCTTGCTTACATATACATGAAAGGATCTTCATAATTCTTGCATTGAATATTTAGTTGACATTTGGTCCTAAGATGGTATCAGGGACAAAGGACCTGAGGGAGAGGACAGATGCACAGCAGCCTGCTTAACAGCACGGGAATGATCCAAGCAGTGTGGGATGCTGCTGGAGTGGGCAGGTAGATCAGGTGAAGGCTGAAATGGGAGAATGGATGGATATGGGAGGAGGCAGCCAAGAGATCAGCAAGGAGACTGAGAGGGCAGGACAAGGGAGCCATGGAAGAAGGGATAATGAGATTAGAGGATCAGAGAGTTCAGCTGCAAACTAGCTTGGCGGGTAGGTGTGAGAGGAAGTTCAAGGAGGTCAATGTGCTCTTGCTGGAGAAGCAGTGATGCACTGAAGGGGAGCTGCAGCAGCTGGGAGATGACCTCTGAAACAGGCACAAAGATCATGAGCTCAATTGCTAAACTATTTGAGCAAATTAATTACGTAAATGCTGCATCTTCCTTATTTAACAAATGGAAAATTAAAGAGGCTTACATTGCAAAGCAAACAGCAATTAAACTTGCTGCATCTGCACACATGTATGTGCACCTGGATACCAAATCTCTGTTACCCAGGGCCAGGATAGTCTGCTTCAATGATAGCAGCTGAGGTAAAAATAGTGATGAACTGGGGAGAAAAGCAGTAGCCGCTGCAATGCTTTTAGGGGATACACTTTCAACTAAAACATAAATATTTCAGTTTAGTTATTTACCATAAGTCTATGGAAAATAGATTTCTATTTTCTAGAAATCCATTTCTAATGTATATGCATGAGAGGGAGTACTGGAAGCCAAAAGTTAAATCCTGTGGTATATAAACATACATGCATGCATATTGTTTTTGGAAATAAATTTGATGTAGAAGTGGCTCGTTAAGCTGCTGTAGTTTTTAATTAAAAAAAAAAAGGAAGAAGGCTGGATGCCATAAACAATACCAGAGTGAGTAGAAAAGGGTCAGGCAGGGTGTCAGCCTTGAAATTCAGATTAAGGCAATTACTCAAACCAAGGCACAAACAGGAAAGCCAGATGTAGTGAGTACTGAAACAAATACTTTCTTCAGAGGAGAGCAAGCAGAGTGAAAAGCTGCCATTCACCCGCAGTGTGATGTCCTAAGGCTGAAATATAACAGCTGGGGAACGACTGCAAAATTTCGACTGAAGTGCAGATCAGTTTGGTGTTGTGCTTCTGTGCATGGCATGTGGAATGGGCTCAGAGCAGGGACAAGGCAAGTCTTCCTCTTGACAGAGGTTCCATCCCGGCCAGGGTGTTGCTTAGGCAGGATCAAAGAGCACTGATACCCAACAGCAGAAATGAAAACTCAAAAAAAAGGGTTGATTTTCTTTCTTGTGACACACTCCTTCTCACCTTGCTGTCTGATAACCTTTATCTATTTCACAGGTGCTAACTTCAGTCTCTCTCACCTCCTGTAATCTCTTCTCCCTCACTAAATGCATTTCTACTCCTCTTGCTGCTTACAGACCCTTTCCATTCAAGTACCTGACTGATTAAAACATTTAGGTTAACCTGAGGGCATAATTTCTAACCAATGGTCACACCTTGACTTAATCCTTGTTGGGACCCATGAAGGAACTGCATACCTCCTAGCTTTGCGCTTTTCTACCTCTAAAGGTAGCTACAGACTATGCCACTTAAAATGCAACATATGCATTTTTGACCCATTAAAATAAATTTCCTCAGGAAATCCACCAAGACTTTAACCTGAACAGAAGAAGAAGAAAAATGTAGAAGATTAGTATGTCAAAGTCATATATTTTTTCCAGCCTGCACTGAGCGGCCTATGTGGCAATTCTCTCTCTTTTGACCAAGGGAATTACCAAAGCCAACAAAAATAGCTGCTCCACTCCAGAAATGAGCGTGGTCCCAGAAACACCTGCAGTTCCCCCGGGTAGGAATGACAAAACTTTTCTGGAAGCCTTTTTTGTCAGCTCCCAGGCACGAGCACAGCCGCCTGTGTTTGCAGCGCCGAGCAGCACCGGTCCGGACTGGGAGGGAAGGACTTGGTACCCAGTGGCATTCCAGACAGCCAGTGGTACCTGGGGACCAGCCATGGCCCCCAGCTCATCCTGCTCATCCCAGCTCATCCCGCTGGGCCAGCCTGACTCCCTGGCCTTGCTCCCACTGCTCAGAGCAGGGGCTGGCGCTGCAGCTGCTCAGAGCCTGAAGCGCCCATGCGGGCAAGAGTTTTGGTTTTACTTCTCTCTAGTACTTGAAGCCACAGATTTATATCTGTGCAATGGACAGTTTTGAAAACACATCAGTGCCTGGACTGGCCACAAAATGCCTCATTACCTTTAAAAAGCAGAAGGACAGCTCATAGCCTGTGAGAGACCACAGGCTGAAGCTGGGACCCTGATGTAAAACTCCCAGCAGGAGCCAGGCTGGGAGGAAGCAGCCTCTGAACATCCCCACAGAAATGTGGGGATGAGCCTGAGCCTTCTGGAGGGAGTCCCCAAAGCCCTGCAGGAAAATTTCTCAAAATGTTTCTAAGTTTGGCATCTGATTTAGATCAGTTCTTTGCTGACTTAATCTGGGATGAATGAATAAGTAGTTAATTGGATAATATGAATCCTTCTTGGTCCTCCCACTGATGTGTTGTCAGACACAGCTATTCTGGACTGTGGTGCTCCTCTGAACAAGATTTTTCCAAAAATGGAGCTGGACACCTTAGTAAACTGTACAGATGCTGCTGTGGTTCTATTGAGGCTTAGTGAATCTGTGCTGGAGTTGTGAGCTGCTAAACTTTGTTCCTGTACTGTCCCTGAACACTGTAAGTCTGGATTCCCAAAAGGTCCAGAATCACTCCCTTCAGTGTGCTCAGAAAATGACTTTCAGTCAAGACATTAGCAGTCACAGGTTATTTGCAGTTCTCTTAAATGTAAGGACTTTAAACGGATCCTCTTCCTTTTGTTCTCTCTGAGCCTCAGGGCTTTTTCATGCAGAACTGCTACAGTTGTTCCTTTTGTTTACTCGACTGTGTAAAATCCTCAAAGAATTTCTTTCTCAGGACCACTGGCAGGAAAAGTCCTGGTGCGGCTGCTGGGCAGAGCAGCACTGCTCCTCTGAGATAAATTTAGGCAAAGTCAAACACTTCTTAGTAACCCGAATTTGAGCTTGCATGGGGATTGTAAAGGCAGAAATATCCCTACCACTAACAAATCTCAAAGTGCTGAGGCGATGAGAGCATTCCTGGTTTCTTCCAGAGGGCTGTGTTACTTCAGCTGCATGGGAAGAGATGGATGGATGGAGAGGGCACACCAACCTAGGGGTGGGTACTAGTCTGATAAATCAAAGACTCGTCAGGGTCAGTCTTAAGGTCAATCTTCCACAAGTCCTGCTTTTCCCAGTGTCCTGTCTGTGTTAGAGCTGAAACACTGAGGGATAGAAATGACCTACTTCCATTTTACCAGAACAGTGAAGTGTGTCTTCCTCCAAATACCAGCTGGGAAAGGCAGTCCCAACAAAATTGCAATGGTCCCTGAGGCAAAAGTTTGAGCTTGGCTTTGTTTTCTGCTCTTCCATTGACTGATGGAGTCATAGGTGTTCAAGTTTGGGAACCAGGAAACCTGGATTTCTCACCGATGGTCCATCAGCCTGCTTCCTCCTCTATTTTGCTAGGAAAAAAAAAAATGAGTTGTCTAAAGGATCAACTCTCTCTCTGCCTCTTCAACACCCATGACCCCTGCTCACCTGGGATGCTTGAAGTTCTGCTTTAAGATGTCCAGACCTCATGGCTGCAGTCTGCCTTTTACAAATCATTTGATAAAGCCCAATTTTTTTGCAGGTTACCTTCACGTTTTGCTCCACATCCAAGCAGACAGTCATCTCATTAGATGGAGAACACTGCCATTTTAAGACCCACTTTCTTGGAAAGTTTTAGTTAAATCAGAAAAGACTCACTCAGTGTTAAATTTTTTTATTTTTTTTTTTTATACTTAGGAGGGGTTGTAATATATCCTAAAGCTTTAGAAAGCAAAGCCAGGGAGTTCAATCTGTGATATGTATGCTCTAAATATGAAGGAAACCAAACCTGATAAGCAAACGCAAGTGAGCCAGAATCAAAACCTGCAGATCAAAACACTTCTGGGGAAATTCAACAGCCTGTTATGGGGATATAGATTTAAATCTTGCAGGTGGCTTTTCATTCTCTTCTGATAAGCTGAGACAAATCCCTACATCTAAAAGTCTCACATCTTTCCAATGCCCAAAGCTTGGAGCAGTTCTGAGTTCCATGGTGGGAGCTGGGCTCCATCCAAAGCTCATCTACAAACACATTTGCCTGCACTGACTCAACTTGGGGCTGTGTTCAGCATAAATCACCTGACATGTTTATATGAAAAGGTGCAGAACACTGCCTTGGGCTCAATAGTGAACTGTGAGTTATAAGACTGATTCCCTGTTAAGCCTTTGAACAAGCTACAACTTACATCACTGGCTTGAGGGTGGTGGGGAGAGAAGCTGTGAAAAACGTGTTGCTCCAGCTATAGAATACACTAGCTGAGATCATAAGATGTATTTCTATCTTAGCCCATCAAACATGGAGCAAAGGACTGAACATCAGGCCAGACAAGTTTCACAAGCACCAATAATTTAAAATCTGGACTTAACAGCAGACAATAATGTCTTCATGTATTTGGAAAGATGAATACCAGTTTCAGGAAGGAAGTTGCCAAGGAGTTGCCATGAAGCCAGACACATAACATGTGGCTTGAGCAGCAGCTGTTGTTGAAGCGTCTCAATCAACATTTTCTTTAACACAGTGTCCTCATGTTGCCAGCCAGGAAGGAACACTTGAAGCAAAAAAACTTTTAGAAATACTCAGTTTTATTAAGGAAACAGGTTTCAATGGAAGCTGATGATAAATTTGTTCATTTCTCCTAAATTTTCTTGGGAAAATTAATTTCTTGGGAAAGGTAATTTTTTATACAAAAAAAACCCCAAAAAACCAAAACCCAAAGAACAAAAACATAACAACAACAACAACAAAAAACAAAAACCCAGAAAAAGTTTTTACATTTTCAGTTATCTGGCAAAACATTTTCCATATTTTTGATAGATGCTGGCACTTCTTCTGTCATCTCAACCTCTTTTTAACCTTTGATGAAAAATTATGGCTTGACAGGTGATTTCTAGCTGGAGACCTCATCAAGAACAACAGCAGCAAAAAAATTACCAGCCTCAAGATCAGAAAAAAAAATAAATTAAATTACACCAATACAACCAGAAATTACTTACAATCACTCGTCTCCTTGTTTTTTCTCTTTAATAGCCAGGCCATGCTTTATTAATTACAGCTCTCTATCGTCAGGTGGCTGCCATGTGTGGGTCTGAGTGGCAAAAGGAGCAGCGTGGCAGAGAGATTCCCCCAGTCCTTAATTTTAATGGTTCAAAGCATGGCATCTTATTAAATAATAACTTAATTGCCAGCAGCTCCAGTGCTTTTGTGGAACAAAAGTTAATTTTTATTTTCTCCCCCTTGCAGCAAAGCATGCCTCCCTGCAGTCACTACGTAGTGGTGACCCTGGCTGGAGGGAAATGGTGTCTCAGACTTTTGGGGAATATCTTCTCTCTTTTTAATTTCAGTGGCCTGGTAATTATAAAAATCTATTCCCACCCACATTGTTAATTTTCATTAAAAACCAACAAGGGTAATCAATCTTCAAGCTTGTATTTGAGGATCTTTTATAAACTGCCTAAACCAAACTGCTCCAAAATGCCACAGCTTTTATTAGCCCTGGAGAAACCAAGAGTGCAGCCAGAAAGGTAGTGAGGCCTCCCAAGTCCTCTCTGCACTGTAGAGGAATTGGTCTGTTAGTGAGAATAGTAAAATGCACCTTTTCACTCTTTCTCAACCCAAACAGCTGATGTCATCTCATCCATCAGGATACTGAAAATTATATAAACCCATCATTTACCATCAGTAAAAACAGATTGAGTCTGGCTATGCAGCCTGAGTTTAGTTCAATATTTAATGACTCATGTGTTGCATTTTATTTCATCTGCAGTAGTTTTCTGCTTCCTTATTTATTACAATAATCTCTATTCCCTGTCGTAGCACCCTGCAGTCAGACTGTATTCCCAGCTGCTTTGAAGGGATAAAGAAGCCAGCTCCAGAGCTATGTTGACGTGAACAGAGAGAATGAGAGAGTGAAGGAAACACAAGATGGATGAAGAGGAAAAGAATTACAGTTGTGCTGGTCAACTTTTTTACATAATGAAGTACAGGATTTTTCAAGGTCCTTTTCCATCCTATTTGTGATGGTTCTACTGTCCATACTAAAATTGTATGTGAAGGTCTCAGACTCTTTGTGGCACTTTACTTTGTCTCTGTGAGATGCAGCAGGACTCTTATCCTGTTGTACGATGGGGAGCTGCGCAATGTTCCCCATCTACCTGAGGGATCTCAGTTGAGTTAAAAGTGCTGTTCCTACAGGTGGGGAAGAGAACACTAAGGAAAGTCTCCAGCTAAACCAATTTCTGGAACAGATGGCAAATGCACAGATTATGTCAGGGTCACTGAAACAAACAGCAGCTTTGGGCTAAGAAACTTACCCCGTGTAATATTTTAAATCCAAACAACTAACATGAAGATCATGAGGATGAAATCAAAGGGCTCCCTTCTATCTCAGAATGGGAATCTGGGATTGGTGTCAGGGTCTGCTTAAGAGTTTTCTGGTGAAAGAGGCTCACAACAGTAATAAATCCTGTGCAAGGTTATTTGCCATGTGGAGCCAGAGCTGAGCCAGTCCCATCCAGCTCTGAGGGTTCAGCTGCTTTTTTCCTCAAGGGAAGGACTCTCACACCAGGCACACCAGGATACATAGCGCTGTGGCAAAAGGGGCAGAATGTAGTGAGTCAAACAAGCTGTCCCCTGAGAAGACAGAAACCTGTCCTTGAGAAGCCTTTGGAAAGTTGGTTTGATGTTGATATAATTTTTTGGGAGGGCTGGAATTTAGTCAAAACTTGTTATGAGATTGATGCATTTGTCTGCCTGCAGGGATGCTGGTGTGGAAACTGCTGAGACAAACAGGATTGTAGAACAGGTTTTGCTAAATTTAAAAACACTGCTTTTGTCCCTTTTAAATTTTATTTTTAAATTTTTTAAAAATTTTTATCTCTGCACCATGTAGTTCATTAGTGTCATAAATTTAGCCAAAGCATAAGAGCAATGCTAGATAATTTGGATGCTCTAGATAATGTGGGTGATGTGCTTGAGAACCTGGTATATCAACATAGGGAGATCATAGTCTGACAGATTCCTGCACATCAGCCAAGCTGTGATCAACATCCAAAGGCAAAAGGCAACTCACATATTAGAAAATAAGAGGTGAAATTAGAAAACTTACCTTTTCTATTAAGGGTGATGTTACACCAATCCAACCCTTGATTATCCTTACCCACATTCCAGGCTCACATTCCTCTTCCTCTCCTGTGGACTTTTGCAGGGCCAGTTCAGCACACTAAGATGAAAACAATCAACTTCTTCACCAGTTTTTGCCACTACTAGGTAGAACAGCTTTCTGCTACCCAGCTAAATAGCTGTAGGCTTCTGTGGCAATGCTGCTCGAGGCTCAGGCTCCTTGAATATTTCTTTTGGCAATGGGATGAGATGTGGTCTCTCTTCTTGAGCTCACCATACTGTTGGTGCACTGCTTTCCTCTGATGAAGAGCTCAAATGGCTGTGAGGAAATAATGGAATGTGTCCATTCACACTGGACAGCAGGTAGTAATGCTTACACAGTCACGCAGTGTGGTTTTGATGATGTGAAAAAGTAACTTTCTTCCTGCAAAACTGTCATTTTCCCCCTAGATCTCTCAATGGTAAAGGCTAAATGGATTATGGTGGGAAACTAAATAAAGGCTTCCCATGCTTTGGTCAAATAATCTGGCCTGTGTATATATACACACACACACACACACATACACATATATTGGCAGCAAAAAGCAAGAGAAAGTACCCTGTGTTTGAATAGCAATTGGTTTTCAAAAAAATCTGTGATTTTTTCAGTGCCTTGAAAGAAGAAAATAGAGAGAAATCAATCACAAGAAAAGTCTTTCAAACAGACCACATATCATGAAGAATTTGACCACTTCAACTGATAAATGTAAGCAGCTATAAACCATTGATTTTATCTGTGTTCTTGACTAGAGTGATCTTAACTTCAATGTTATACGTTGCAGTTAGACCTGCAGAATCTTTAATGGCTAATAGACAGCCTGACCTGGGGAAGAAAAGGAGATCTCCAGTGTCCATATGCTCCTGCCTCTCCTAGAGACTCTTGGGGGGTGCCCCTGTGTGTGTCTGACACTCACACACCTTTGTGCAAGAAATCAGATTTTTCTTCTCTCTTATTTTGGTTGACTGCTTTGCCAGAGGGAAGGAAAAATACTCTGTGGGAAAATGTTATCTCAGTAATGGAGGATTAATTAATGTTAGCAAGAAGGTCATATTATTTAGATCAAGACAATTTGTGGTGTCTTACGGGGACAAAAATGTTCATCTTTATAAAAAACCAGAAAAATCCACCCCTAAATATAATTATCCACAAACAGAAGACTTTTCTTTATGATTTTTAAAAGATTCTGTTAGATTTCAAAGCCTACTCTTTAGGGAACTCAACCTTGGGAAAACGAGACTGAAAAACTGTTGCTGAAGTCTATTTTTTCCAGTGAAGGACAGCTGGTGTATAGAGGTTTAATTCAAAAGACAAACTAGTGACTTGAATCTTAGAAAGGCAGGTGCTAATATGGTATAAATGGGCCAGCTTTGGAACCAGGATTCACTAGAATATGACTTCACAGGATTTATGTCTATTTGTCATAGATGGATTTAGAAACTGTATCATGTCCTCACTGAAATGGGGTATGATTTCTGTATAGAAAGAAATAAAAAAGAGGTCTGCTGGGGCCTGAGCTGCCATATGTGGGTGCCCACTGTATTTCATCTTTATTTTACTGAAGCTGCCTAGAAAGATTTGTCCCAGCTCAGAAAGGAGATAAGAGCAGATAAGAGCTCTGTGTCACCAATGATTCTGTGCTATGGAGGATGCAGCTTGGCCATAGGCACAGGACAGACCCTTAAATTCTTCATTATACCTTCCACTGACATAATTGGATCTAGTAGTGGCTGCTGTCTTGATTAAATCTGAACAGCCTTTGGGGTTCTCTGACTCTGAGATCAGTCCTGTACAGCACCATGGAGCAGGGCTTCATGTCACCCACAGATACTTTATATTTCACAATGCTCCCATGAAACAGGAAAAAAAAAAAAAAAGAAAAAAACCCCAAACAACAAAACACTCTTCAAAGCAGATGAAAGGTAAAAATCAAGCCCTAACAAATTGGTTAGTGACACAAATTAAGCCTTCCAAAGTTTTTTGAAAGAACAGGTCTTTTAGTACAAACTCTAAAATATAGAAGGAATGGAAGAAAGCCCCAACCAACATGACATAGAAACAAATAGACTGATGTGTTTAAATGAACACTTGTTACCAGGACTTCAAGGTAAGGAACATTTAAGGATCTGTACTTTTGTCTTGAGTGAAGAATTGACCCAGTAAATTTATAAATATGCAGATAGACTGACTGGGTTACTCACTCTGGAATGAATACAAAATGGATATAGTTCTCAGTTTTACTCATTTGGAGAGTGATTAGTGACTTTTAAACTGTAGATTGTTACTAAACACCCAGTGCAGATAATAAACAGAAAGCTAAAAAAAATTATTTGTCTTGGTGTTTACTCTATAGAAATGGGAGAAATGCTATTCCAATACAGGGCATGAATCTGGGAAAAAAGGTCTAAAATTGAAGTTTCAGCACAAAATAAAGTTATATATAGTTCATTGAAGAAGTCAAGGCATGGGCTGAAAGTAATGACTTAAGTGGATGAAATATACTTGGGTTTTTAGGATGTTTTAGGACAACTGGCAATTTGGGACAATTTGGTATAACCAAATTATTGGGGTGAAAAAAAAGGTGCAAATAATTATAGTTGAATAAAGCATAAAGTCATTGTGAGATGAGATAAATCTTATAAATTATTACCTGATTACTAAAATCTTCACTTTGCCAAGCCTGAGTTAAAAGGAATTCCAACACAATGTAGAAGAGTGAAACATACCTGGGGGCTGGAGGTAATCAAGATATTAAGGAATGATCTGAGAAAAGCAGGGAGTAGTGAAATGACAGAGTTCATATTAGCACAAAGCTTATTTAGACTTTACAATCCTGAAATTGATGGTGCAGATAAATAGTTGTGGATGGATGAAATAGAGAGGCTGAGTAATAAAATGGTAAATGAAATTTGGTGTTGCTAGGTGCAAAATAATACCCAACAGGAACAATAACTCCAGCTATCTACATAAGTTAGATCTAAGTTAGTCATTGAAGATTTCCCTGAAAAAACTCCCCTTATGCTTGGCTGGGGTCAGAAATTTCAGCCAAATCAAAGTATAGAAATGTCTATCGGCAGCTATGAGGAAAATGGTAAGAAAAGGGCAGAAAATACAATTAATTCAGTCTCTAGATCTGGGCTGTCTTCACATTTCCTGTCTACAATATAATGTGAGCATAGGGATGACACAGTTTGGGTATATGGACCAGAACAGGATCAGTCTGTGCAAGAGCTGTGCTAGAACCATGAATTTCTCTGGGACACAGCTGAAAGGTGACCTCAGGGGCAGGAAAGAGGCACATGCAAGGGCTGTCCCCTCCCAACACCTGCTTGAGGTAGTAGAGCATTGCGAATGCCATGAAATGCTGCTGGCCCTCTCCACTTGCTGCTTACCCTTTATGGAGGCCAAAGGCCACCTCTGCTCCAAGACAGGGGGAAGGTTTGTTTCTTCCCATAGCTCCAGCTGCTTCAGATGCACAGCAGATTGCTGTTATTTAGCTTTGGTAAATTCTTGACTTTGTAATATTCAGATTATGCAGCCAGCTGCATTTTAGACTATTAGGCCAAAGCTGCTTCTCGCTTGCTGTAGTTCTGCTATAATAAATATTCATAGCTTCATTACAGGCTATGGTTTTCCAACCTACGTACTAAGGGATTATTTGGGAGTTTTGCTTTAATGGTGCACAAAAACTGTAATAGTCCTTTCAAGAGCCTTATGCAACAATATGTTTGCTTCTTCTAAAAGCTAAATAACTCTTGTTTTGAATGATTTAGTAGCAAACTCACTTAGTCACTGTGCTGTGGTTCAATGATCTGCAAAATTTTCTTTTAAGAAATACAAACCCATTATGTAAATACTAAGGAGCATCTTCAGGAAAATTAACTTCAATTTGTTTTTGTCGGGGTTTTTTTTGTTTATTTCAAATTTTATAAGCTTGAGATCACTTGTAGAGCCTTTTTTCCACCTTTAAAATATGCAAAGTAAAATTGTTAGTTGACTCAAATCATTGATAAAAGTTTTAGCTGTGAAGCACTGCTCAAAGTGAATTTTATATCTTTCAAAAATAGAGGATAGAAGAAGAGGGCAAATCCTTTAGAAAGGATGTTTATTTGATTAGAAATTGTGGCTTCGCAAGTTGGTCAACTTCTATTATTTGGTCCCTCCATTTTCTTTCTCCTGAATTTCCTACTTCTGAATGCCTTCCATCTCAAAACGCTATCATCTTCAGAAGGGAGGGATCTTAACTTAGTACTTGTTCAAAGATGTGAGAATTGATTTTTCTGTATGTTCAGCTTCTTCCACATAGATATCTTGATTCTCTCTGGTAGGTTTATATACTTGTGGAATACAGTCTTTGCTAAACTCTTTTCAATGCCAGAAAATAATTACTTCATTAAGGATCCTCACAGTTTAATGACTATAAAAGCTTACATTGAGTGAATTTCAAGACTTAAAAATACCCTCACTGGGAGGACTCTGTTTGGAGAAATGTTTCAACCTTACAGAAATGGACAAGGTAGGTATCTTCTAGCATGTTCTAACTCCAGGATTATTTGCCTAAAATAGACACCTAAATCCAAGAAAACTGGTTTTTTTAAGCAGTGGAGGGAGATTGAGATACTGACTGAACCTATTTTTCACGCAGTGGCATTTATTGAGCTATTAAGTCCATGTTATGAAAAGTCAGGTCATTAGAAGAGCAGTGCTGTGCTGATAAAAATAAAATGTGTGAGAGGTGGCAATGGCTGGGGAGGAAAGTCACATTTTGGTTTATTTTTCCCACTTGAAACAGCACAAAAGTAAAATGTTTAATTAATTGTTTGCTCTGCATTTAACAACTTTGCATTAGTTCATTTGCTTAAGTGCAGCAGCAATCAAGAACACATTAGCTGATGCTGCTGCTCAGCAAGGGGGGAGGCTACAGGCAGGTGCTGGGGTCAGTGTGTGCAGGATCAGGGGACCATCAGTCTCCTCCTGTGTTAATTTGTCTACAGGAGTTTTCCAGAGTCACAGCGGCACGGTTGGAGGTACCAGCCATTTCCAGCTGGAGCATTGAGGGTTTTTATGAGTAGATCCAGCTGGAAAAGGTCTGAAGTCAAAGAAGTGTATACTGATGAGTGACACATTGCACTGCCCTCCTGCCAGTCTCTATTAATTCTGCTGTGTGCTTCATCCCCTGCCAAGAAGGATGGAGAAAAATGAGGGCACTGTGCAGGAGCCATGGAGATTTGAATTAATTTACTTCTCCTCCCTAAACTCCCTTGAACAAATAATTCATGGCAATATTTGAAAAGGAACATGAAGGTATGGTTTCAAACTTTCAAAAGAAGATTTAAAAGAAGTCGTTGAATTATCCTCATTTGGCTTCACTTGGACCAAGGCTCACAGTCTCACACAATTTTCAGATGAATAATATGAGACATTGAGACTTGTCTCAGGTCTGCCAGATGCATTGCAAATTATGTTTATGAGAACTCTATGGGAAAGAACCTTTAATAGGGGGCCAGGAAATCTTATTTGTAAAGGGATTTTTCTCAGAGATTTTCTTTTGTGTTTTTTTCCCCCCTTTCATCAGAATAATGAAGACTATTTTGGATTTCTTGGATGCACATATTCCAGATACATCTGTCCCAGAGAGGCCAGCTGGGGAGAAGCTGACACTTGTCCAAGGTTTTACCTCAGTCATCCAAATCATGAGCTATGGTGAAAATTTAAGCTCCTGTTTAAGAGCAATGAGATGTGTCTGAGCAATGAGGAATTAACATTAATGTTACCTCCCATCAACTGAACAGCAGTAACCAGCCACATATATCCTTCAAGTTCATTTAAATATGACACAAGTGCCTTGGCTTGAACCACCACAGGAGGGCTGTACATCACATTTGCTGTGTACAGGAAGAAGGCAACTGGCCTGTGTAATGACACTAAGGTGAAGAAAACACTCTGTATTTTCATCCAGATGTCTGTATTGGGGAACTTTGAGCCAAATACCAATGCATTCTGATATTTTATAGTTTTTCATTTAGATCCTTTGTTTGAGTGTAAAACTATCCCAAAGCAGTATCCCAAATCTGTGACTGGGGAGCAAGAGGAAGAGATCCAGGGAAAGGACCCAAAGAGGTCTGAATTAAACTATTGAGACACAGGAGCTGAATGATACATTTGAATACATCAAACAGACCTCATAGGCAGAGAGAAACTTCTTTTTTTATCATTTCCCCCCCCCCCCGCCCTCCCCCCCTCCCCCTTCTGGGTAGTTCTATGTCTCTAAAAGCATGTTTAATCTTGGCTGATTGAACTTGCTAGCATTCAGCATTTAACAGGCATTTTATTTTTTAAATTTCCTTTGTGTTTTTGTTTTTAAAAAAATGATATTTGTTGATGATAATAGCCTTCTCAACCCAAGAGCCTCCTTTTGAATTAAAAAAGATAAGGAAGGGATCATTAAGAACAAATACGAGTTTGATTTTTGATTTTCAGATACTTAAACCTTAATTGATTTATTTTTATTCCCTGTTGTGCTTTAAATCATTTTGCTAAATATATCCTCTCTTTTCACTTGATGGCAGTGACAGACACAGGTAACTGCAGGAGAAAGCTGTCTGGAGATGCAGGAGAGGAGAAAAGGTATATAACAATTCAGAATATCCCCCCATTAAAACTACAGTGAAAATCCAGGAGCACTTACTGAACGCAAACCACGACAAAACTCTCTTGCTGCTACAGTCTCGTGGTGAAACATGTATTTGCAATCATCATGCCTGTTCTCTTGCACCACCTCAGGTCTCACGGTTCCTGAAGCTTTAATGGCTCGTGCCCGTTTCTGCAGGGGTGCTGCTGGGTTAAAGCTGTTGGCTTCAGGCTGCTCTACCTGCAGGGCTCCAGCACCAGCCCTTAGACAAACCCCGTGCCAGAGCTTTGGAGTGCCAGGCTGCTGTTGTCATGTATGACGAGGAGGAAGGAACGCCTGCATGATCAATTCACCACCTCAGTGCCACACCTTGCAACTCCTGCTGCCACTCTTCATCCCCTCATCTCTTTTCCCTTTCTGCAGCAGGAATGGCCTGACGCAGCTCAGCACAGCACAGCAGAAACAGGGCTTCCCCCTATAGCTCCCTGCTCTTGGCGAGGAGCTGGATGGAAATCCTCACTGACAATGGCTCTTTTGGGTTGCCTGATCATCCCACTGCCTGGCCCAGCTCTCTCACAACAAAGTACAGAGACAACCTGCATATAAATATATCATTTGAAAAATCTGTTCTGGGAGCCAGAGCAAGATACAAGGCTCTTGGCACCTTTTTAATTAATTGTTTATTATTATTTTTTATTTAATTTAAAATCTCTTATTGAAATCTTTTACAGCATTTAAATACCTGGAATTCTCAAATTGGTAGACAAAAGAGCTCAGTTTATTAACTGTACCACTGTAACTGTACTGCAGGAATCTATTTGAATTTTTTAGGGCCATAGTTTATAGCAGGTGCACCAGCCTAGCAATTTTTAGCTGCTTTTCTGCTGTTTTATCAAACACTGTGGAATTCGTCAAGGCTGCTGAAACATAAATAGTGCTAGATTGGGAGAAAAGAAGCTGAAAAAGAGATTACCAAGATTAGAAGAACCAAGTTAAAGGTGGGCAGTGAAGTGCTGGACTGTAAGCAATCATCTTACCTGCAAGGTGCATTCAGAGCACATGGACAAGATAGAGGCACCGATCAAAAAATAAGTGATTGTGTGAAAAGTGGTTTTAGAATGTAAGTAGGGCATAAAGCAAACAATAAATCAGCTTCTGCATAATCACATTGGTTTGTCATTCGGAAGTCCTTTGTTCCTCCACTGTACCACTGCAGAAATTAGTTCTGCAAAAAACATATATACTGGGCAGTTGTGAAATGTTCTTTGATTTAAAAGGCAGAAGAAGCCATACAGAGCTTCACCGCCTAGCTGTAATGTTGATATGCTTCAGTCTCTAGAAGCTTTCATATTTTTTCTAGTTTGTCACAAAAACCCCTGCACCTGGCTGTCGTAAATGACTGGATGAGAAGAGCCAGGGGTGGGATCCTGTCAACAATGGTGCCAGGAGGAAATTCCAAGATAGGGTGCTGCCACACACAAAAATATGATCCCAGCCTCCAGGGCTGCTATCTTCATATTTAGCATCACTATTTACATTCTTATTATTTTTCCGTTATTTATTCAAATTCCATTTTAAATCTATGTCAGCTTTTAAAATCACTGGCTAGGGCAAAATCTGGGCCATAACTTTGTAGCAAGGCTGCCCAGCATAATTTCCTTAAATTTTCCTTATTTCTTTGCTTTAGATCAATAAAGTTGTAAGTGGAAATGCAGCCGAGCTCTTCAAAAGCTAGTGGGAATCTGCCAGGAGGTGCAGGTTGTTATCTCTCTCTTCAGTGCTGCTGCTGGCACAAACCCACAGCTTTTCCCAAAATGACTTTGGTAAAACAGGGTCAATAAATTCCATGGTCACCAGCCTGGAGGGGATCTCCTGCTCACTCTCCTATAATGAACGTTAAAAGCTTTAACAGGATTTATGTAAAGTTTAGTCCTCAGGTAAAATGTGTGAGTTGGGCTCTGGCTTATCCTTTCACATGTGAGTTGCTGGCATGCGGAGCATAAATAGCCAAGGAGGAGATATATCTCTGAAAGGACTATACAGACCCATTCCTCGTTCAGTCCACTACTTAAATTGCAGTGATCCCAGCTCAGGCATCCTGCTGCTGCCTGGGAGTACCCAGGCATTCATCAGATCATCAGAAATTACCTTACATGTCTCCCAGCCGGCAAGAATCTGTGTTTATGGCAACACTCAGGATAGCAAACTTACAAGGACAGTATTTTTACAGTGAAGTTTAGAGCCTCAGTTAAAAATAATGGACCATAATATTCCAAACTGCCCATTGGTTCAAACAGAGGGTTGGCAGTAAAAATGCTTTCCAGTGTCCTGCGTACATCAGACCTCTACAGTAATAACCCTGTAAAGAAGAAACATTTAATGAAGTAGCTGAATAAAGGACTTATATGGTACCCATGGAAGTCAGTAGAAAAAGTCCCCTTGATATCATCAAGCTCTGAACCTTCAGCTGTGTCTCACATTATCATGAGGACAGCACACTGTGCTTGATCCTGGAGACAGATGCAGTTTTCAGTAAGGGTAACAATAATTTTTCTATTGCCTCAATGGTGACAGGCCATAAAAATCAACAGCTTGCACCAAAGCTGTAACAGTGTTTAAAGTGGAAGTTCTCTGTTTCCTTTAGTGTACATGGGTGTTTTACTTAGTGCTGGAACAGCACAGTGTGAGGGCTCCCAGCTTCCTTCCCTATCTGCTCCTCAGAATCTTTCCTCAGCTCAGAGGGCACCAGTTTTTATTTCTGCTCTGAGTCACACATTATGTTATGAGTCAGGCCTGGGGTAGATGAAGTCAACAAATACACAGTTTTAATGGTGTCTCTCATGGATTTCTTCTGAGAAATCCTCCATCTGCTCCTTATGTCAAATTTCTTACCTAGATTTTGTTATGCCAAAGCCAATGATGAAGAAAAACTTTTCTTCAGAGTTTCCTGCTCTATCTAGTTGCTTTTTGTTACAAACTAAATAATTGTGGTGCATCTTCGACAGCTGGAGCATTTGTTCTCATTTTGCAGAGAACTCAGACAACTCAGAGGAACTGCTGTGTCACAACAACAGCAGCTGTGTTCTCAACTAACACACAAGTGTCAGAGGCTTTGACCAAGCACACACACACAGCACGATGCCCAAGATCTGCAGGTCTGATACAGCATATTGCTGCTTTCTGTGGTGAATGAGCTGCTTGTTGTAGCTCTTAGCAATGCATCAGAAAATCCTTGCAGTGTGTTGAAGGCAGCATTGTGAACCTGCAATGTCTCTCTTCAGCAAGAGCTGAACATTTCATTTCATCCATCAGCAGAAGAGGGAAATTAGTTGCTTCACATCACTGCAATTTACTGCCCTCTAATCTAAACCTTTGGAAGTTCAGGGGACAGGAATTGCCTTTATTGCATGTGACCAGAGTTAGCATTAACTGTAAAGACTTTCCAGCTGTGCGAAGTAAAGAAATCCACAGTGCAGCAAATTTTTACAATGGAGTTGACAGAAGATGGAAGCCTGCTCAGCCCATAATGAGTGGTTATTGTGATACCCATCAGTGTGGCAGCAGGCTCCTGGATGGGCTTTTGAGCATTATTATAATATAAATCACTCATGGAAAGAGAAGGAATCCCACATGGGATTGACCTGGGCTGGGGATCATGAGCAGCCTCTGTCCACATTTCTCATGTGGCACTGCCTACCCAGGTGAAGATGAAGTCTGCCTGTAGTATGACACACTCATCTGCCAGGTCAAGCTCTAAATTATCTTTTAAGGACACTGGAAAGCTCAAAATGTCACCTATGGCAATTGGGCAGCTGCTGGCCCAACCAGACCCCGCAATCAAAAGTTTTGTTACCTGAAGTGATGGTGAGCCTCATCATCATGATGGCCCTCAGTGGACAGACTGGGTAAGTGACAGCAAAACAATGGCACTGGTCTCCAGTGCTGCAGCATAGGATGGGTTGGTCCACTGACAATAAAGGGGCAGCAATTATGGCCACCAAATTGTTCATCATTACTCAATGAGTGGTGCCCATGAGCTCTATGCAGTGTTGGCTGTCCTTTTGTTGTATGAGCCAAATCTTCCTCTGCACCTTTTTGGTCAGGAATGTCTAAAATTCACGTGTGGCACAAACTTCTTAATATTTGAGGTGTAATGTGAGGATGAATTGTACAGGGTAGGCTAACTTCAACCACATTTTTGGGGTTGCAGTGAGGACATTTGGATGACATAATGCTGGTAAAGATAGTTAAATCTGACTCCTTCAGTCCTTCAAAAGCTTGTTTTTGCTTTTTAAATTATTGTCTTTGAAACACCTGTATGAATTTTATTCAGTTTTTCATAGAGAACAGGAGGTCTCTAGAGAGGAGAACCCCAGCATATTTAGTGGATATTTCACAGGTAGATAGCAGCTTTATAGCAGAGATTTTGTGCGTAAAAGTATTGAAGAAACAATCAAAACATGCCATGAATTCAAACAAGCTTAAACAAAAACAGATGAAAATCAAAGCAATAGGTTCTTGGGAGTGTGCAGGATGCCAATGAACATTATATATCAAAGAGCTAAGGGTAGAGTCTACCTGTGTTTGACAGGATGTGGCTGCCAGACATACAGGCCCTGTTGATGACAGCACCATTATCAGAGTTCCAATACTGACTGACTTGTGCCCAAATATTCTAGTTATTTCAGCCTAAATAGTACCAAATTGTTAAAGTTTTCATTTTCAGAGAGACAGATCAAATTCTAATTCATAGCAAAAGGTGACAGTTAAAAATAGATTGCAAAATTCAATGGAAGTGTGTCCTGTGCCACCAGAATGTGTGACATGGGGCGTTACTGTCATGCAGTACTAGAGATGAAACCATGCTCTGACACCCTGCACCACATAAGATGGGGAAAGGCACACAAGAATTATTGTCCTCCACCAACACCACAGTTTTTGGAAACAATTTTTTTATGGAAAAGGTCAAAATTGGCATGGGGTAGTTAATTTTGTTTCAGTCAAAACTCAATTTTACATTTTTTTACATTTTATATTTATGTAAATCCATTTTTTTTTCTTATGAAAGAGTTTTTAATTGAGTATTTTTCCTGTATTGGTTATGAATCATCCCAGATGAATGTACCAAAATTAATCTCCCTTTTCCTAAGCCCACACTGCTTTGAATTTTAGTAAAACTCAAAGTCTGAAAGTCAGAGTGTGATGATCAGCTCAGTGCATGCTCACTACAAACAGCTTAGAAAGCTACATGCTTAGAGAGCACCAGGAGCTGCAAAATAGCAATTCACATGATAAGGTAGGGTAATGTAGGATTGTGCCATCTCTCTTCTCTAATAGGACTGGAGAGTCTCTTCAGATTTGTGGTTTTGAATGGGATGGAGAGGGGCTCTGTCATATGTCTCTGCCAGTTTTCATTTTGTTAGAGCTTCCTCCTCTCTCAGCACCTCCAGTTTTGTCTGTTTTTTTCAGCAAAAGACAATTAGTCTTCAAATTATAACTACCCCATTACAGAAACAGCAAGCTTTCTTAGAGGAAGCAAGAGCAGCTCAAACCCTGCCATCCAGGGAAAAGAAAATCTCAAGGTTTCTATCTAGGCTTCCCCTCCCACCCTGTGGCATCCTGCTGCTACCTCCAGCTTTACCCTCTTTGCCTTTCCCTCAAGAGGTTCAATTACTTTTATCTTTTCGTTTACAGATGTTAAAATGACCTGTCACAACATGAGCTCCCAGCAGCAAAAGGAAAGTTGCTGATTTAGACTGGGGGTGGCTGAAAGCTCACTCCTTTTATTCTTCTTTCAAAATCCTGTTGAAAAGAAGAAGTAAGACTTTTCAGAGAGAGAAGTAAGACCTCCTGGGCTTCCCAAAATCCAGCTGTCTGTAGATGCCTACTTCAGAGCAGTTCATCTGTATTTTACCTATGGTCATAAGTGCTTTATGCAATAAATAAAAGCAATCTTGCTATCCTGGAATAAAGCTTAATGATCAGGTATCAGACAATTGTGTTTAATTCCCTTGCAGGAGGGAGGTCTGCCGGTCTAAAATCTGATTAAGTTGATATAAATGGCCTATGTTATTTCTATCACCTTTCAGTCACTTGAATCTTAATGGCTCAGTTTTCATAAAGCCATACTGAGACAAATAGAAACTTATTTATGCTGGGTAGGGAGGCATGGCTGCAACAGTCACCCCAGAGTTTGTGTCCTCCCGTTTGCACTCATGCTGCACAAAAACTTCTGAAAAATTACACAGAGGAGGTATAGAAATACCTTCTTCACTTATTTCTACTGTAGTGTTACCTTGCAGGAAATGTGCCAGGACTTTTGGCATGTACTTCCTATTGGGCTGAGTTCATAGCCAGGCAAATGCTAAATTTAGGGTTGCAAAATGCTTAGAATGCTTTGTGTCCAAGGCATGGTGCGTGTTTAGATGAAAGCACCCGGTGCTGCAGTGAGCACTTCATCCAAGAAAAGGGCACGGACCCATTGTAGCACTGCTCCAGGCAGCGCTGAGCTAGGATATACAAGAGGTTCTTGGCTAAAGGATTTAAACACTCAGCAGCCTGCATGGACACAGAGCAAAAGAAGGTATCAGTGATGAGCTGCTATCACAAACGGTCAAAGCCCTGGTCTAACTCCAGGAAGCTCAGCAGGAGGTGGGAAGGAAGGATAATCTTGTCATGTTTTCAGTGCACAAATCAGCACTTAGAGGTGCAAAACCTGTTTAAATAGAAACAATTACTATTGTGAATTGGTGTGAGAAAAAAATTCACCACTGTAATTTCAAAACAATATCAGTTACTTCAGTTTTATTTATTTTGCTAAAAACCAATCTGCAAATAGAATTTTGATGGAATGGACAATAAAACTTTACATCGGCCACATCAAAATAGGTAATTTAAACTTTTATTTTTTTTCAACAGAAAATGCTTTTCATGTAGGAGTTTTGTCTAGATAGACTAATTTTTGCTGAAAGTTTTGCTTCCAAAGACAGCAGCAATTTTTTTGAAAGCTAGAAATGTTGGGTAATAGCATTTCCATCTCTAAAACACCAAAAAGCTTAAGAAGAACATCACAGCAGTGTTGCTGGAAGTCAAGGTAATGTGCATAAAAGGGTTATTCTGTCTGATCTGTCACAACTACTTAGGCTGAGTCCCCTGAGAAGTACTGTAAATTAGGCTTTAGAAAAAGCCCCACACAGTACATGCTACATTCTGAGTTCCTGGGCTTCATTGCCAGCTCTCTTGATTTTTCAAGACGCGTATTCATTTCCATCAAAACACTTTCGAACTCCTCACAAATGTACCCCCACAAATGTGGAGTAATTTGGTAGGAAGAAAAGCCTCTTTAGGACAATGTGTGAAATAGGCCTGTTTATTTCTGCTGCTAAACTAAGTGAGAGGTTTTCTATTGATATCCTTGGGCTCTAGAGCCAGTCTGTGCAGAGGTGGCAGATTTGCAAGTGGTGGCATTAGAAAGACTGGGAGAAGAAAATCAAATTTGCTAGAGGTATCTAAGATGGGAGGTAATTTCACTGGGCAGCTGAGCTACGAGACACCAACAGAGAGGTCCTGCTGATTTATAAGTTGTAGATCTCTATACTTTGCTGTGGGGACCCATTCTTCTGCCTATTAACTTACATAGTTAATTTTGCAAATAGGCAGACACATGTAAGTTATTTTGGGCATGTTGCTATTCAATTTGCATAGCAAATAGAGCCTGAGAGATGCATGAAAAATTCTTTGGACAACTTCACACAGGCTTTTTGAAACTTTGGTTTTGCCTTGAGACATGCAGATGCCTGAGTATTGTCTCAAGGAAGGGATGAGATTTACAACATTCCTTTTACAGATATTTGCTCAGAAAATAATATGCTAAGGTTGTTTTGGAGCTTCCTCAACTTAAAGAATTTATGACACAAAGTATATGTAACTTCAGTGCAAATTTGGGGAAAATCTTCACATCCAACAGTATAGAAATTTTATTCCTGTATAGAATTGCTTCCTTCTATGGAACTGTTGTCCTTTCCATGAGTACATTCATTCAGACTCCCCTTAATTAATGACTCGACACTTCCTTGTCAAGACCTCTTCATTACATTCTGACTAATTCCTGTGGTTGTCATTGGACAGAAGGTCTTGGGTTTCCAGAGTGTGGATGATACCCTGGAGGAGAGGAATACACTCTGAGCTGGACTGTTTTCTCTCCTACTGTCAGTCAACTCTCCCTGTGGCAATCCATATGTCTGCTCAATTGGAAAAGAAACACCAGGAAAATATTTATTCTTTCAATGTCTTAAAGCAAAATTAGCTACCTGAGAATAAGCAGAAGTCAATCTCAGAATGAGGTATCCTTGGAAGACCACAGATGTCATTTCAGTAATTTCCTATGTTCATGTATGACAACCTGCCTGGAAAAACTTCCAGCCTTTTGCCATAAGGTAGCCAAGTGGTGTTCCTAGAACCAAGCTGGCTATTGTAATAATCCATGTGGCTCCCAGTAAATAATTCCTCCTTGCATACCAGACACACAGCACAAGCAATATGAACTGCAGATAAATGATTGTGATGCCAGCAATGGTTATGGAACTAGGAAAAAGATGAAACAAATTTGAGACCCCTGTTGTCACCTCCTTTTCCCAGTGTCTAACTGGGATGATGCTCTTCATTCCTCATCTGTGAAATGAGGCCCGCACTGCCTCCTTCCAGTGATTCAACTGTGTAGCACAATATCTATCAGCAAATTTTCATTAAGAATAAATTTTACTTTCCTCAGCTTGGTTTTAATAACTTTCTCTGTTGATTTCCTCTCCAAGAGATAGGTCTACACTTCCCGGTTTTTCTGATATTTTCTTACAGGTGCTTAGATTAAGAATTATACTCTTTTAAACATTTAGATATATTTACTGCCTGGAAATCTTACCTAGGCCAAATTTGAGGATGTGGGACATTTGTCCAGAATTTCTATCTGTTCCATACATATGCATGAGCACAAATGACCCAAACCATCCCATGTTTCACAGTTTCTTCCTGATTTTATCTATTTATAGCTTGGAAATCTCAGTTTGAAATCCAGGACTCCCATTCATCACGCATATCTCCCACAAAGAGTCTTCCATTGCACCAAAGCTGAGTAAGCAGCCCAGATCAGATAGAGCAGAATTCTCAGCTGTGGGGTTAAGCTCAGGTGTACACACAAGAGATGCCTAAAGCAGGGCTCTAGAAGAAGCTGTTCTGGTGCCAACAATGAAACCTGACCTTTTGTGGGCAGGGAAAAGTTTTAATTTGGATGGGGGATCTGTGAAGTATCCTATCTAGGAGAATCTGAGGCAAATAGTATTTGTATCAGCTTCTACATCTCTGCTTCAAGTGAATTCTCAACAATAAAACTATTCATTAATTCATTTCTTTCATCACCCTATTTGTCACTCCCATTTTCCTTCTCTACTGAATTGATCCAAGCAAACCATAGCGTCTGAAGCGTGTGCAGAGAAATAACAGCATCCATCTTTAAAGTGACCTGCTTTTCCTTCCAAGCAATTCCATTCCCTACGCAGACTACGAAGGCTCTTTGCTAGATAATGTAAAATGACACTAACTGGGCTATTTATATCACTGCAAAGTAGTACATGATGGGATAATTAGAAATGCTATATCTGCTGGAGTGAGTGATAACACAGTAACACGTTTTTGTGTTAAGCAACACAAACAACAATACCTGCAGTTTAAACAGAACCTGAGAAGCTGATAGGCCTCCTGCACTTTTATTTCCAGGAGGCAATAGCTACTGGCTGCACTCATTCATGAGGCACAGCTGTGATGCTGGCTGTATTACTTCTTACAGTACTTGCCCTCTGTGCAGGTAAGTGATTTTTGCAATCAGGCTTGCTTTGGGCAAGTGTGGGTATTCAACACATTTTGTGAACAGGGAAGGCTGTCAAGATTTGTAGATCTGCTAACAAAACGTCACCTCTGGATGGCAAAGACCAAGTGCTTGGCCAGTTGATCACACACTTCTATTCCTGGATGGAGTCCAACAGCCTGTACTGTGTTTGGCTTACATATTGCTTCAGAAATATGTAAGACAGCCAGTCTTGACCTGAATCCATAAAAGTGTGACTGTGATCCATTTAAGCCCACATCTAGGCTGAAAGACTATAACTTTGCTGATGAGAGCCTGTTTTTATTTTTTAAGTACTAACACAGGCACAGAGATCAAGAACTTGCTGTGTTCTGTTTCAGTGTATTTCAATGGTTAATCATGCTCATTAAAAAATGTTTAATATGAATTTGCTCAGTTTCAATTTCCATAAATTTTCTGTTATGCCTTTCTCTGCAAGATTAAAAGATGATTTTGTACATTCTATTTTCACTTGAGGAAGGTTACAAATGCACCAGTCATGGTTGTCTCAGGTCCACTTTGAGATAAGATCAAATTACTTTCCCATAAATATTTTTCTCCATCCCTTGAACTATGTTTGTGACTCCTTCCTACACACCCTGTACTTTTTCAACATCCTCTTTAAAATGTCAGTACCAGAACTGGATATGTCATTCCATTATGCATGAAATGTGCCAGTATCGGGTGAGCAGGGCCAAATAGGGAAAAAAATCATTGCAGTTCTTGTCTGCTGGTGCATCCAAGGAAGGTGTTCACCCATTACATCACCCTTGCAAAGTATGTTGAGTTGTTTTGTTGTTATGAACTATAAATATGTCACATTCTGTTTCTCACTTCTTTAGATCAGTAATATTAAATTCCACTTAATGAAAGTAGATGTTGTGAGATGGACCATACGTTCAATGCAAAATCTGTAACTATCCTTATTGATCTTCATTCATCAATTCACTGATGAGGAGCAATTCTATATTTACCTCCAGCTCTCTGGTGTGATACCCCATGGGAAGGTGGAATAGGACTTCTACAGGCTTGTAATTCCCTGGTTCTAACACAGAGCTGATTCATATTTCATGAAAAGACAAGAGAAGTTCTATTTAACATTGGTAAAGAATAGCTTTATGATTGTGAAAAGAAACTGGAGAGTGATGTGTGAAACTCTGATGGGTGAAACATACTGATAATGTTCCCATGCTGTCAGCTAGTGAGACATTTGCTACTGCCATAACTGGAATTTACCCCACCTGCAGCCTGCAGCTGTTTTGTGTTAGCAGAGATTCTTGCCACCAATTTATCTGGATACCATAACCAGGTCCATCCAAAATAAGACAAACTTAGGGTTCATGTCTCTTATGTACCCATCAGTGCTTTGCCTTGCAAATTATCTTAGTTCAGCTCAGTGAGTTCTGTTTGTTATCTGGGGAAGAGAACAGCCTTACTACGAAGTGTAGAAGCCATTTCTTTTTTTCTCTTACTATTAAAACCACACATGAAGGCAGTCCTGAAAAACCTTTAGTGGTTCTATAATAACATGAAGATTAGAGTGCTGTGTGTTGCATAGAAGCCATGGATTGCAGAGCGTTATCTTCTTGAATGAAGCTGCTGCCACAAAGGTAATGTCTTGCTGACTATATTATGCAGAGAATGGATGTCAAGCTTTAAAAGACTCATTGAACAGAAGTTGAGAGGAATACAAAAATTCTAAAGATTGTAACTTTCCAGCTAATTTAACATTTTTTGAAAATGCTGCTGTATTTTTCCTCACACAAGACAGGTCATGTTACTGCTGCTGTTTTACATAGCTTTGCAGAGGGTGGACAGGGCTTCCAAGTGATATAAGGACCACCAAGGGAGTTAATGGAAATAACTCTTCATCATCTCTTCTGGTGCAAAGACTATCAGGAGTCTGCCAAGAAACTCAGGGAGAGGTTCAGAACAAAGAAAAGAAAGTACTGGTTTATTAAATAAATAATGTAGCTTATTGCTTCAGCATGTCTGAGACACAAAAAACAATTAAATTAACTCAAAATATAACCTATTATTAATGAACTAAAAAATTAGTGGAGGAAAAACCTTACAATCTGAAAATACAACCTTCCTCTGATATGAGAAATCTCTAAAATATAAATATTCCGAATATATTTTAGAGAAATTGAATTGTAAGGTTCTTCTGTTGTTGTAGCCTTCCCTTATAGACCTGCTTTCAGTAAAGATTTGGAAATGAGGTACCAGGTTACATGGACCTTTTTTCTGTCCCATTACAACTCTCCTACAGAGCTACACACATTCCCTGTATTACCAGAGTCAGCCTCTAACTGCTTCTGAAGTTTACTCAGATGCCACTACGAGGAAGGTGGGAGAGATCTGTTGACCTGAGCCACTAGAGACAAAATAAGCTGAATGAAAAGCTCACCATACAGGGAAGCAGACTTCGTATTCACTGGTGGGAAACAACCACTCTAGCAGCAAAGAAACAAGGGCTGAACAAAACTAAGATATTGGTAGCAGGGTAACAACAGGAGAGCAGGGTAGGGATGGCATTGCCCAGCAGACCAGAGTGTGTTCTTGGTGTAGTTCATTCCTCAAGGGGAATGCCGAGGTCTGACTGAAAAGTCCACTCTGCTGAAAAGTCTCATCTGCTGGATGAGATGAACAGGGAGAGAAAAGGAGGGTGGAAGAAATTGCTGCCCCTCTAAGTATACTGGTCTGTCAGAAAATCAGCCTTACATAGAAAAGCCATTGAGAGTCATACAGAAATATAGACCTGCTCTTTTAATTTAGATTATCCTGTTCTCCAAGAGCTATTTTTAGGTGCTCTTCACTAAACATCACTGTATTTTCACACTGCAGTTTTTATTCCTTCAAACTTTTCTCCATACTTCATCTTGGGCTACAAATACATTCTGAAACCCAAATGAGAACCATGCTGTTTTGCACCCTTCTAGTCAAATCAAAGGATGGCTGAAAAACTTCCTTATAAAATCTTTTTCCCAGCTGTGACTATTTGCTAAATAAGAGAGGATTTGCTCCCTAGTGGAAGTAAGCTCAGAAAGTTAACTACACCTAGTTGCTGTGCTAGATTGCAAACCCTGGGTGACTGGTAGGATTCATGCCTCTTAGATAATAGCAGTATTTTGGGGAATGAAGTCCAGGTGAGCAGCAATTGAGTCAGTGTTAAGAAGCAAGGTGTGCTGGGAGTTCTGAGTCATTGATAAAATTCTTCTGGTCATTGAAGCCTAAAATAGCTTTGGTGGAATATGAGTTTAGGCGAAATGAGTTTGAGGCACTTAATGGCAAAGTGCTATTGTCAGTCTTAGCAGCAATGCATAAATAAAGTCTTGGGTATTGACCCTACGTGTCAGTAAATTCAGACTTTCTGAGATACCACAGGTGCAGAGGTTTACCTCTCAAATGTACCTCTGTTCAATTTTCTCTTAGGTCTGAAGGATCCAGCTGTGTATCTCTATTGCTTACTCTGAAGCAGCTACTGATAGGAAGGCTGCCACTGAAGATAGGGTTCAACTCAGACTTAAAAACTCTAATCAAGTCAGGGGTCTTCAGGCAGCTTCTGTTCTCAGTTATCTCTGTGGAAATTGAGCAGCTTTATCAAAACCAGCTGATAGTTTAAGAGCAGAATGGTGGGCAGCAACTGCTCTATGTAACTTTGTCTTCTAAATAACCTTCCTTCTACTGCTAGTAAATCACTATATTCCAGTTCAAAGAGTACCTGAAATCACTACTCTGCAGAACCAAAGGAGCAGTAAAATTCAGAGTATTCTTCTGGATTGTGTTTTACTCAGTCCTGCACTTAATGAAAAAGAAGGGAAAAAAAAGCAAAACATAACCTAATAATTCAAAAATAAACAAAACTAATTTCATGAACATTGGACCTTCACTTTCAGTTCACATATTGTCATGGGAGAAAAATGATTTTCCTATCATTTTATGCTTTAAATTTAAGGGTGATATCTTTACTTTGCAAAGTGCTTGGGTTATTTATGATGGTAGAACAAATTCTATTTTCCATTTCTAATTTTATCGGTGACTACTTCAATTTTACCATCCTTTTCTGTCTGTATTAACTCCTGGCTGCCATATGAGCAGGATTAACCATTTGAAGCATGATAATCCATCAGTCAGCTCCCAGATTGCTGGGAATTCTGAGTCAAAAACGATATTGTATGTGGCCATTTAACAGTAATAGGAAACTTAAACAAAAGTTGGCTTTTTAAAATGTATTTTTTCTAAATCAATGACTTTCCAGGAATTTTGATCAAAAGTAATTGCACTTATAAAATCCATTTTTTATCTGTTTCATTTTCTTGTCACTAATTTATGCTGTTGCTCTTCACAGAAAATGTGAACAATAGCCTTCTTAAGAGTGACTCTCCAGCTTACACCCAATGCAAGATTTTGTGCAAGAGGTGAAAAAACAATTAATTTGTTTTTTTTGGTCCTCTAAGACATTATACTCTTGTAAAGTAAAACTTTCAAAATTTTCTCCTTGATCTGAATATTCCTGTGACGTAACTAACTTTAGACAGGCCCATAATAGTAAAACATTGTCAGTAAGTCTTCCTTTTCAAATGAGCAGAAAAACTTGTTTAAAGCACCTTCCATCTTTGAATGCATTTTCCCCCTCATAAACCTTGAAGTGCTACAGCAAAGCTGGTGCTGTCTGCATACAGCAGCCTGCCTGTCAGTTATGGAAAACTCAAATTTCATGTATCAAGCGCCTGTGTGAAAATTGCTTTGAGTGTTAATTGCCCAAATGATTCAGCTTTATAAGAGCCTCTCTTATGTACTGAAGTATGTCTCATGGCATGCTGAGTGCCAAGCTCCAATAGAGAGCCAGCTGTGCTGTGCTCCCAGATGTTTGAAGAAGATAATTCTTGCCCATCATTTCAGTCCTCCATCACAAAATCATGAAAATTTTGTTTAATGAAGTCATTAATGCACAATAGCATTTTTTTTTTTTGTGATGCTCTCCCTAGAATGCATGCAAGTTTGCCTTGGCTTATAATTACAGTAGCATATTTTCAGATTAACTGTGTTGGGGAGATAAAACAAAAGCCATCAGTTCTGCAAAATTAAGACTCTGCCAACATAATTTAGAAAGGATCAGAACCCTCTGCTTTCAAAGATGCTGGTTTTTTTGCTGTGTTTTAAAGTCATTTTCATTCTCCAGTTTACCTATTGCAACATTAATTTTTCCTGGAAGCCTGACAAGAAGTACACTTCAGTCCTAAGTGTTGGATTTGAGCCTTTTCATAACTGATTCCCCCAGATCTCATTTTTCAATGTGTTCATTGGCCCTCGACAAATTTACACTGCTAAGGTTTTTTTGGGTTTTGTTCTGTTGTTTGTGGGGTTTTTTGAGTCAAAGTAGCTGAAGTGGATGGCATTGAAGTGATCTGTGTTAATTTATACAATATGCTTGTGGACTAAGTCAACCCTCTGGATACAAATAAGAAAACAGCTTTTACAGAGAGATCTTTCTTGGACTTTGCTTGTCAGTGTGCAGGTGCAGAGAATTTCATGGAGTGGTTTTCTGTGCTATATGGTGATAAAATATTTGTGAGAACCACAGCTTCATCTTCACAGCAAGTGATGAACATCATTTCCTGCTGCTTTCTGACTCATCTGTCAGAAGAGATTTCTCATAGATTTTGTTGTAGTTGACTTTGAACAACCACAGATAGGTGAGGTTGGGTTAATCCAGCCTGTCCTTGTGCCCATGCTACTCTTGAATACAAGTGTATAGATGTGTTTACACAATGAGGTTCTAGGCAGTATGAATTCACTTTTCACCATTCCCTAGGCACCAGGGGAGAATTCATTGCTTTCCCAGGTCCATGTGTTTTTGTGTTCACCCACCAACACAGCATTTCAGGATCATAGGTTGCTCTGGTTTCACTGCATCTGATCCAATTGCTCCTACAAGTTATGGAGTCTTCCCAGCATCTGGGCACAAGTGGCCTCTTTCAGCTGTTGTCACAGTGAATTCAGAGTCCATTTTTGCTGTTTCAGTTGCAGGCAATAAGACCCTCTAGAAAGCATTTTTTCAGTGGGTGATGGACCTCACGAGTTGGCAGCAGATGTTGGTGTGTAGGTTATTGATAGCTGAGACATGAAACATGAGAGCTCTTTGTGATAGAGATGATATGAAGCAGCTGCTCTGTTACAGAGCTTCTGTCTCTCAAATGATCCAAAATTAGGGCATACACACCTGGGGGTAAAACTAATTCCCTGATCTTCTTCAGAATGCGTACAGCAGAGCAAAGTTTAACTTTCTCTATAGGGGCTTTGCATTAGACTCGAAGAATGAGCATCCCAGCAGCTGGAGGAGAAGGCTATGTATCTTTGGAGGGATTATTTTATTTTACTTCTATCAGTAATTTTGCCAGCTGGGCTATACCTCTGTTAGGAGGCACCTCCAAAAAAACAACAAATAAACTAACAAAACCCCCCATAACCTTCCCTTCTTTATTGAAATCTGAAGGCAAATCAAGGCACATGCAGAGGCATTCCTCGTGGGACTAATGGAGTCTCTCATTCCCGCTTTTCCAATTCATTGAAGACTCTGTTGTCTTTTTGGCTGGGAATTCCTACTTGAGAGAGATACATGCTAAATATACAATTTCAGGAAACTATATAACATTTTCTCAGCAGTTTTATTTGCCATAATAATATCAATAAAATGAAAAAGAACACTTGGAAGATGGGAATTTTGCCTGGACTTGGAGCTAGACAGTGAATGATTATATATATTTTCCCATCTTCACCTTAGATACAATTCACATAGAGAGAGAGGGCAAGACCCTGGAAGACACTGCACAAAAAAATGTTTATTAGCTAAAATGACACAAACACATTTTATGAATGTTCCTGCAGAGGGAAGATGAAACAAAGTATTACTCTGTGCAATCTTCACAAATTTTACTGTACACCACAGAACTGCTAGAAAAGAAATTGTTTTAGTAAATAATGAACTCTTATTCGTCTGATTGATTAACAATGCTTTTTCTTCAGACTGATTATTTATTTACTCTTTATTTCAGAGAGGAGACAGTTAAGAGGAATTCAGAGATTTTTTTTCCAACAATAATTAAACTTTGGCCAAGAATTTGGTTAATAGAAAATATACTGTTTGATCCATGTCAGAAAAATATTCTGGTACTGTTCTTTTTTAGATATTCAATGCCCCTATGCTTTGGGGAAGGAGGCTGATTTTTGAGAATATGACCTTCACTCACAACTATTCCATTATCTTCCTTACCAAAAAGCCTGACCAACTGGAGTTTAACAAAACAGTTTGTCAAGTTTTAAGGTTTTTTTTTATTGGGAAAAATCCTCACCACAACCAATACAACAGCAGTCTCTTCTCTCCCCTGAAGATTGTATCCGTGAAAAGCTCAGCCAGAGTCTAATAAGAAAATTCCCAATCCTACAGCAGAAGAGGATGAAAACAGGACTTGAGGGCTGGAACAAAATGAAAAAATGAGGACAGGCTTTCAAAGCCCATGTGACTTATACCTGGGAGTGGGGCTAGGAGTAAGCTGACTTGGTGGGTCTGATAAGGTTTGAAGTAATCTTATCCTGAACTATTTGCTCTTATCCTTGTGCCTGTAATCCATTTTTCATTGCAGTCAGTGAAGTTGCAGAGATGAGAGATCTGGTTAAAGTTAAACACAGCTGCCAAATGTTTCTTTGCAGGGAAAAAGGTGAGAGAGATATTGAATGAGAAGACAAAGAAAAATAATTCTGGGGGGGCTTTTGGCAAGTGTTCAGCATATTGCTGTTCAGGGGAATCCATTTGTTCCTGATTCTGTCCTGTGCCTTCCATTTTTCATTTTACTTTCTTGCATCCTGATGTCAGAAGCATCACTCATGTCATGCATGGAGAAAGACCGAGATAGTCTGAGCTCCCTTCATGGAACAACAGTCTTTGTCCCTTTACCAGAAAACTGAGAGATGTAATAATGTCTGATCTTCAACTTTTGTTCTGCTAGGTAAGTTGAGCTGCTGCTGAACAGAGATATTTCTGAGATGTTTCTGCTCTATGGAAGAAATTCTGAGCAAAAGGCTATATTTATGCAGAATATTACAGGAATATGAGAAAAGGTATGAAGACCCCTGAGGGCCTCACATAGATTTGTGAAACAAAAAATTATGAATGGAGAAGAAAGCAAAAATTGACAGTATAGAATGGCAAGAAGCATAATTTAATTGAAATACAATATAAAATCTTATTTATGTTAAATATGAATAACAGGGAACTTCATTAAAATGCTATTGATCACTTCATTAGGTGTTAGAATGAATAAAGATGATTGTTCCCAGTAAATAAGAATGTGACACTGAGTTGCATTTTATCAACATACCTATATATCACACTGAGAAGTCTTTCCAAGTGAATTTGGTAGCAATCCCTCAGTGAGATTAAATACTTTTTTTTCAAGGTACTGGAAACTGAGTGGCCATTCAGGTATTCCTGGTCATTAAGCAACATCAGAAATTAAGAAACATCTCTCTGTATAGTTCTAGCAAGATTAGCTGGTAAGGTGTGAAACCTTTCTTTTGAAGCTAAAATAGAAATGTTAATCAAAATATTTTCTGGAAAACAGATTTATTGCTTCATGGTCTAGACCTTTTTCTTTCTCAGTGTTATCAAAATATCTTGTGCTGAAGCTTTAGGTTGATAGAATAGGTATGAAGTGAATCATATGTATGTGTAAGGTCATGGTGTGTGATGGCACTTCATTCTGAAATATCTTATTTTCATGTACTGCCCTTTCTTTGCTAATATTTTCTTTATTCACCTCTTTGTTTCTGCTGTAAGCATCCAAAAAGGATTCATTTGGTGTGAACACACTCTGATTATTCCCTGGCAATTAGCCTGTGGCCAGTCTCCACAGAATTGCCATGCAGCGCCACTGGTACCTATAAAAGCCATCACAGATTTGGGCTGCTAAATTGGAAGCACCTCCAATAACGCTGATTCCTGTTGTCTGATGTGCTATAAGGTCAAGGTCCAATTTCCACAATGTGCTAGCTATTAATGAAGGATCTGGTTTATAGTCTTCAGTAGCTTTTCCTCTTTGCTCATCTTTGCTTCATCATTAGAACATTGCTGATGAACCATTTGGCTGCTGCTGGCCTCCAAACAGTCCACACATCAATGTCTTACGGCACATTGGAACAGCTTCTCTACAGATATCAAAACTTAGGTGATCCACTGTCCTTCTGGGCCCTACAGGTTCCACCACAGGGAGGAACCATTTTGACCCAATAACATATTACCTGAAGTTCTTTTCTCACTGACAGGAGTGATCTCTGTAAAAGGCAGTGACAAGATTATTAATGGTTGGACATTTTTTTCAACCTTAATGATGCCATGATTCTATTACAATACTTGTTACATCAGGCATATCCTCTCAATACTCTTCAACTGGAGATTCATTAAGATAAAAGATCAATTGTATGGAAAGCATGAAGAACAAAGCAGAAGTATTCACATTTGGTACCAGCTGGGTGGAAGGCAGGTCAGCCAACTGCAAATAGCCATTAGATGTTTATAATCTGCCCAGAATTTTTAAGAATTCCATGCCTTAGATCAGAGAGCAGCACACAGGTCCACACTGACATCCACAGGGTAATGTTTCTTCAGAGGGAATAATTGTTTGATTTCTCATTTGAAGATTCACTCCTTCTTAGATCTCTCAGAAGCTTCTCCTACTTTTTAATGCAAACACCAGCAGTATATCTTTTAGGATTTGTATGCTCTATCAAGAAAAATTCTAGCTGACTATTCCTTTTTGATCTGCTTCTCACGAAAGCAACATAATTGGCAATTCTAAAAGTTCATGATGTTTCGAAAAAGAAGAAAAATATGAGAAGAGCCTTTTAAATGCTGAGAATTACGACTTTAATTATAAAGTTATTAATTTCTTAATATTTTTTCCATTCAAAATATAGTAGATTTATAACATCAATGTATTAATAGCTTTGGAAAATACAAACATTGTAGTCATCTTTAACGTAAAATCAGCAGTAAGCTTTGGAGGCTCTTTTTCTCCATTCTTTTCATAGCAATGCTGCAAATAGACTTTATCAGATACTTTCCATCATACATACAGTAAAAAACAACAACAGAAAAGGTCTGAAGGCAAGAAGTCATGCTGAGAGATCAGCACTTATAAAGACTGTATTTTAATTTAATGTGTTTCTTTCTGGCATGAGTGGAAATACATTTTTTTTTTTTGCAGGAAGGATAAATATGATCAATAAAATGTTTGTCCTGCTGAATTCAGTGGGATTTTGTCCCAACCATGCAGGGAATGGGCACGTAGAATAAGGATTCCTTATTTTCCGTCACTTACAATACTATTGTCTTGAATTAGAGAAGGATCTCTAGTGCAACAAATATTTAACTTCTTTGTAATATGGTTGGATTTTTTTTTCATCACCATCTATGTTTCATTTTGATATTATCTTCCTTTATTTACCCAAATAAGATGTGGGTCCATTGTTTGTCCAAGTATTTAGTATTCTGTCCTGAATGAACTGCTGCTGTGAGGCTTCTGCAAGTTCTAAACATACAAGGCTTTCTCATGTGAAGAATGAGAGGATTTAGAAAATGCAGTAAACCACTTTTAATACATTTAATGTGAGTGTTTTGTTGGTGTGTATGTACTATCATTTTTTGACTGGACTTGCACACACAAGGAGTCCAAACATCTCATTTAATTCAAAGAAAACATCTCATATAATTTAAAGAAATTTATTGTCAGCAGTTACAGTGAATAAATACACTAATTTCTCCAAACAGGAGTATCTATTCTGTTAGAAGAAAATCTTCTCTCCATCCCTTATTGGCATGAGATTACCTTCTCTTGCTCTGCACCTTTTTACTGATTTTCTCAGCATCTTGTCTCAGTGTTTCCTCTGTTCTGTGAGGGATTCTTGCAGGCTTTAACTAGTGCAGTGATTTTCTGCTTATCCTGCAACTATAAATGTTTCAGCACTTTGTCTGTATTTCTTGTTGAAAGAAAATAGTCCTTTTTATTTCCATGTACTTATGTACCCAGGTGATCCCTAGATTGCATTTAAGAGAAAACTTGATGTTCTGAGAAATCCCATAGTCCTGTTTTTAACTGTAACCCAAAGTGATTTGGTCATGGTACTCTAAAATGAAAAGAAATACACATATGTATATCTATATATGTCTTTTTTCCTTGACAAGTGGCTGAAAAAATTCTCCTCAGGTCTGTATTAATGATCAATGGCATATTGGACCTGGGGAAAACCTGGAACAATAGAGAACAAGCCCCAGAAAAAATGCATACCAGGTCCATGGTCTGGTTGGCCAGATACACAACTGAGGCTGATTTTTTTGGACAGAATTACTCTGCTGAGCTGTAATGATGTTTCAGAGGCTGAGATGGGCAACCAGTCATTTTTGTGCAGGGGAGGACTGTCAGCTATGCTCATGAAATTAGAAAAAATTGAGTTCCAGATGTTAAGGCAGAATGCCAGAATATTGAATCTATGAAAACTTTTTTCAAAGACTGACAAAAAGAAATTGTTTACAAGGAGATTAATTTCCTTTTGCAAGGGACTATTTTTATCAGTGAAAAAAATTGAAAGCTTCATGCACCCACTCCTAAAGCTCACTAATGTCACCAGAAATACTATGTTTAATTCTTGTCATTTTCATATATCTTGGAAAAATATCCTGTGTTCCTACAGCATCATGTTTATTTTCTGTCAACTTAGCAAATATTGGTCATTTTGTTGTACTGCTTTCACATACATAATTGAAAAATGACTTACCTATACTTGTAAATGTGGACCCATGACTTCCTATAAGTGAGATTCAACAAGTTTTCATAGGGCATTAAGGCATGAGGACAAAAGCAAGTAGCTCAAGGGATCATCATAATGCTCCCTTGTTTAGGGAGAAACATTGGAGATTTATAGCACTAAATTTAAATTTAACAACTACAGAACTTGCAGTGCTATTTTTAGACATGTTGTCTGTAAAAATGTGGCATATATGATCACTCTGTAAATCCGTCTCAGGTCAGGTTGGTCAGGTTTGCTCAAATTTGACATAAGACTGGCAATCTACACCTAAAACCTTTTTGAGAATTTTTATTGGTTGGCAGAGAGGGGCAGAGCACCTTCATTGATAAAAATAGATAAATAAATGCTTAAGCAAATGGCTAATCCTTTGCCATAGAGAATCCAGATGGGAGCTGAGGGACTGCAAGCAAGAAAAGCAACCACGGTTGAGAAGATGGGGTACTGAAGAGCTGCAGGTCAACAGGCCACAGTGTTAGAGGGACCCCACATAAAAGTATGTGGGGGAAGAAAAATCTGTTTTATTAATCATTCTATTCAGAAAGCAAATTGTAAAAATTATTTAATCTTCAGTGATGAAAAGATACAGCCAACTGAGATGTCTCAGCCTTGTACACAATGTTTGTTTTAGCACAGCATGCTGCTTGCAGAAGGATGTTTTGCTAATTAGTGGTAAAAGTAATAGAAAGTTTGTAATGCACTCTTTTTACAACTAAATTGAATGGCTCAAGACAGTAGAGTTATTGTATAAGTAAAAAAAAAAGCAGGGTAAGGCCATTGGAGTCTGCCAGTCACAAGATATCATGAGCTTTCTTCATAACAAAGCAGCTTTTCCTAAAGAACACAAAGAAACAGAAAATCTCAACAAACCATTTCTTCTCTCTGTTGAGCGTGCTCGAGTAATTTCTAAACACACAAGGCTCCGAAACCCAGAGGGCACAGTAAAGAAATAAATTCACTGAAACTGCAGCTCATGACAGAAGTGCTGCTGCCCAACTGTTCAGTGGCTCGTTACCAACAGGGAAGATGTTCCTGAATGCTTGGACTTTTTGTCAGCCTAGATAAATAGGGGAAATGGGATAAAGATTGTTAATTAAGCTATTAAGAAGAGATTTAGTCAGAGACCAGAAGTTGCATTCAGTTGAGATTTAAGGGGAGCAATAACACAAAGTCTGAAGTTGACTGAACTGGTAAGAATTGGCTGTGGTCCTCTGAACTCATGCTATACCACCAGAAAACCTGGCCTCTACAGTTCCAGTGTGGCACTTTGTCTAAGTCTACCTCATATTTAAAAAACTCACACCCACACCAAAAGACACACTAAGTCTGGTTCCTGTGTGTAACAGGTACGACACAGGTGTCTAATTAAAATCTGCAGGCTCAACTTGAAAAAGAGAATTTCATGGCTGGGGAGAGAGACAGGAATTTATTGCCTATGTCCATCACAATTTTCTCTAAAGTCAACTTCCTGTAACAGTTATAATAATGTTACACTTTCTGAATATATGAAAGGGGACAAAAGGCTGGTAGTCCTCTATAGGTTCTGGTAGGGCTGGAGGAAAGTTCTTTGGTGTTCCCACACTTTGTGTGGGAGATGCAGCAGAGCTCAAGTCACCCCAGTTATCCTTTTCTCAGAGGAAATTACATTTTTATTGAACTGGAGGTTCAGGAGTCTTCAGTTTTATAAACAGTCTTAACAGTTAGGATCAGTGATTTTTTTCTAGGGAAATATATAAAATAGTTCCTATTTCAAAAGTAGTAAAATGATTAAAATATTAATAGGTCTAAGTAGGAGACAGATGCATAATCTCAAAATATTTGAGCTCTGTCAGTACTGTGTTTTGTGCATTTTATACTACACTAGCCACAGAATACAATGTGGTTCTGCAGTGGCATGTGTCTTCAGCATTTAATAAATTTGGCACAAGTTTCACATTCTTTGGTTAAAATGCTAACACATGTGGATTTAAGATTCAAAATTAAAGGTATTTGGATTCTAAAAATAATTCAGAGTCCATCTTCTTCAAGTACTGACAAATGGCTGAGATTGTGATTCAAAGACAAAAAATATCTTGTTTCTTCAATGGGTTCCTCAGAGTCTTGCCTTGCTCAGATCTCTTACAGAGTTATTGAGACCAATGTCAGTAACCAGCACCGGAGTTCAGGAGCTTTCCAAGCTTTGGTGCCAAGAAGTGAGCACAAGTGATCATCAACAGTGTCCTGAAAGCACAGCTGTAGGTGACTTCATATATATGTACACACATATATAGATCAAAACACAGGAAAAGATATATCAGCTTGAGCAGAACTCATCAGTGTCTTATTTGTTATCTTGTATTTCTCCACCTCTATTTTCAGTAGTCAAGGGCACCATGACAGCTGTGGATGAGCAGGTGCAGAGAACAATTACCCTGTTTCTGGAGGAACTGTGGGCTTCAATTAGGAAGCCAACTTACTGGAGTAAAGAAACTCATCACCATTGATTCCTAGGTGAGGAATAAGATCTTTTCATATGACCCACCATGAATAATCTATTTATTTATTTATAATAAATCATCAATGTCAGTGTAATTCTCTGGTCTAGCACACTGCAAAGGATACTCAGAAGCCATACAGAGTGAGAAATAAAGCCAGTAGGATGCAGATGAACAAGTTTCTTTATAGTGACAGTCATGGGGTTTCATTTGTGAAAGGTGTACTCATATCTGCACCACAACTGAATTCCTCTCCCTGCAAAAATCCACAATCCTGCTGGCGGGCACTCAGAGAATTTTCTAAAGCAAGATAAATAAATAAACATTCAGGTAAAAATACCTTACATGAAAAAAAAAAATGTAGCTGAGCTCTATTGTTTCAAAGGGCCTGCTCAAACCAGAATGTTTTATATTTTAATATCTGTCTATTTATGCATGTGTGCTGAAACCTACAGACTAATTGGAATCATATTTGTTCATCTACCGACTATTGTATACTATATTGTAAATTCCAACATTCTGCAATTCTCAAGCTGCCATGCAGAGAAAGTCAGTAATAAATCCTTCACTCTTACCTTTTCCATGTTTTCCAAGAGTTTTGTTTCTTTGAAGTGTCTTCAATTTATATATATATATATATATATAAGATTCAAAAATTAAAAGAAAAATCCCAGTGAGAATCCCCAAACAAGCAAAACTAACTCCCCTGTGCAAATAAAAATGCACATTTAAGGGGATGGGGGGATATCTGGGCTATAGATTTTTTTTTTTTGAGCTATATCACCTCTATCTAGTTTAATGTTTGTTCTGTTACCATTTGAAATTCAATTTCAGGTAGTTCTTCATCATATCAGAATAGGATGCATCATTAACTCTAAGAGGATGTTTTCATTTGGCATCTGCTATTTTCACCAAATGTCAAGGCTTGACATTTGCTATCTTTATCTGGTTTTGGTGTATCACTCATACTGATATTTTGTTTCTTCTTATATGATATTGATTTCAACTGTGACCAGCTGTGTTGCTAATAAAATCAACAGGCAAGTATCTGGCATTTAGTTCTTCACTGCTAGAGGAAAAGAAACAACCCAGTGACAAAAAAAAGTAAAGAGATACTTTTCAATTAGGATGTTCGCCTGTATCCTCATATTATCCATCTCTTAGTACTTCTGTTGATGTTATATTTCTGATTAAATCCCTTGCGGAAGTCTCCATCTAAATGCTTGCCTCTCAGATGAAATATTCCTTTTTGCTCTCATCCACAGCTTCCTGGAGAGCGGGGTCATTTTTCAAAGCGGCATCCGCGCTTTCGGCGAACTCAGTTCCTTTGGCCTCGTTGGTGTGGTAGGTGCCCTTGTGCCTGTACATGTACCGGACCATCACCACCAGCAGGCAAATGAGGACAAATACCACAGCAGCAATCACACCTAGAGGAAGGAAACCATTTAAATGTATCACCAGTGATAAAATACGAGAAGCGTCTCACAGCCAGACATCATGACTTGAGTTGCTTGGTAGAGAAAAGCCCCTGTGTCATGAGGGGTTTGCATGTTGCAGTGGCCAGAGTCAGAACACACTGCAAAAACCAAGATGGGATATAGATACTGCAGAAATACAGGAAAAATTTTCACTACCTTTCTTTTAAAACAATGGTTTGATTTGGTTGAACGTATTGGAGCTAAAAGTACATTACAAAATGGGGAGAAATAAAAGAACATAAAGGAAAACCAATAGGTTTCTTTCATCTTTCTGGTAACATACACCTGGGGTGGGGCATGTTGCAGACAACCCAACCCTGCCTTCTCAAGTGTTTTCAATTTCAGGAAATTTTCAGGGCACTCAGTATTTCATAGGAGACATTCAACAAATAGCAGGAGCTGTGTGACTCTGGACCTGCTCTGTATTTGAAAGCTGCCATTTCATTCCTTGCTCTAATTAAGAAAGTTTGATTGTAGCGAATGTGGAAGTGACACCTGGCAGAAGGAAGGGATAGATCTTTCTTGTCTCCTAGACTAAGGTTAATTTCCAGCTACATGTTGACTGGACAAAAATCTCTATAGATGACCTCAAGGTCATGTGTGTAGGACTCAATGGTGAATGGAAAGACTCCTAGTGAAAGAAAGTAAATTCAATCCTTTTCCATTGTGAAATGGAAATTTCACAACGGAAATCTGAAAATGTAGAAGTCCATAAAAAAGACAAGTCCTGACAAGCCCAAAGAATACCAAGTCCATGACAAGTCCATTCTTTAAAAGCCTATACACTCTATCCCTTCCCTCCCAGATCAAATTTTGACTTAAAAATACTGAAAAAAATTAAGTATTTTGACATTTATTCAACTTGTGTGACTTCTATAATTTTTGTACATAATTTTTCTACATGATTTTTTGCATGGATCTAGGATGTACATATAAACATTTCTGTTGTGATTCTGTACTGAGCTGATTCTATACTCATATGAATCCAGGAATAAGCCAAACATTAAAGAAATACACAACAAAAAGAACAAGAACAGAACATTCCTAGGGCTTCCTCTGCTGTCAGTGAAGGGGGTATGTGTACTAATTTCTTCTAGAAGTGAATTTTATGTTTTGTCAGAAGATTTGCTCCCAGGAAATGCCTACTACCCTGCAGAGACAATGAGGGGAAGTTGGAGAGTACCTCTTTTCTGCATCTTATATTCAAGATAAGTGGCAAGAGTGGGTATCTCCAAAGTTTTGGATTTATCAGCATCAGTATATTGAGTGGGAATACCCTACTGGCATAAAAACATAGGAATAGACAGAATATTAGCAGGGTAAATAAAGATTATAACTCTGTCTTTAAATATATGCCTTAACATTATCCCCCAGATTTCATGGTGCTCGGTTCTGGAATGTGAAGTTACTGCTAGCAGAAATGAAATTGCTTATACAAAGAACTTCAAGTTTAAAATAATATCATGGTTGCAGTGTGGGCTTCATCAATTTTTAGGACCTCACTCTTATCCCTTGACACAAGAGGCTCTAATAGGCTTTAGATGTAGCACAGTACTAATAAGCCTAAGGGACTAAGTACAAATCAATTTACCTGCTACTTGTTCATAGAAAGCTGAAATTAAAGTTACAGGAGATGGGACCTGAGGGAAATATAGCAGAACCTCACCAATTTGCACTAATGATTGGTATAGCCCCTTGTGAATGACTGAAATTAGTGTGTTAGCATGGAAATGAACAAACACAATAAAAATAAAAAGACAGGTTCACTCTGTGAATATAGCTTTGCTCATTTATTCTGACAACTGTATTTAGTTAAAATGCATGAGAGAGCTTTAATGGAACACCAGGAAATATAGTGTGGTGAATTCTGTAAAAATAAAGGGTAGCTGATATAAGGTAGCATCACTCAAGGTGCTACACCAGTTCTGTACAAAAGGACAAGATTGACCCAGGGAATACTGAAGGAAATCAGAGACTGACTTTTCTGTTGGACTGTTTGGTATTTTGTCCTAAAATGGGGAATGGATGAGGGTAGTACTGCTTAGTATAAGGTTTATGCTCATTATCTCATCTTGTTATCTTGCCAATAGCCCCTCTGGGAGCAGATTTCCCACTGGCCTAATTAACTCTAATTGTGCCACTCCTGTTGTCTTGTCAGCAAAGTAGGGGTTTTGCAAAATGCAAGAAATCAACAAACCTGCTGTTTTATTTCTTGTGGTGCATCTTAGTACGGTCTGCTACTCACCTCCAATAACAGCCACATCTGCTCCAGCTGTGGGGCTCTCCATTTCGCCATCTATAAATAGAATAGAACATAAAAAGTTAATTATAAGAAAGAAATTGAATCATATGAAGGAGCAGTGATTGTACTGGAGGTGTTGTATTATTTTAACCTGTGAAACTTGGAACTTAATATCTCTTGTTAGCAAAAGAAATTTATGAAACTTCACATTAGAGTTAGCCTTACTGTAACAGTTTCTGCCATCATAACACTGGAAAAGAAATAGCTAGCACATTATGCAAATTATCATGGCCCTCAGGGAAACACCTACTGCTTATTATGAGCTTTTACCTGTAACATCCTCCAGTGAATGCTTAAATTAAGAGCATTTAGGAACTGTGATTACTCTCAGAAAAGTAGTTTTGGGAAAAAAAAGGTTGATATCTATTTATTTACTCATTTATGGCTCTTCAGAATATGGTCTGGATCCTGATTTGGTGCAAATTAGTCTGTGTGTATTGATTTCAATTCATATTTGTTTATCTGCAATGTACTGTTTTTAATATTTGCATTTGTTTTCTTTTCAGCTTACATTTGAAATCACAGCAAGCCTTTCACATATGTGGTATAAAACACAGTCCTCACTTAGAGTAAGTCTGAATTCAGTGCTGATAAATCAAATAACATTATTTGCATTATGACTTATATAAAAAAACCAAAACCAAAACAATAACAACAACAACAATTAAAAAAAAAACCTTTATATTATAAATGCAGAAGAGAAGTACCTGGACATGGTTTTTTTTGAGAAGTAAGAAACTAGTGTGAAATGTAAGCTGCTGAAAGAGCACCTAGAATTTGAGTTACACTTTTATCTTATAGCCCTTTATAAGAATACTCAAAACAAATAATGAATAGCCAAAGCTTTTTAAAGGGGACATGAAAAAATGTCCCCAAAACCAGTGAGGATATTTCTCTCTTAATTGTTTGATACAGACTTTAAGTAGAAGTAGAAACATACAGACAAGCATTTCTTCACCAACTTCCACTTAGTTGATCAGGACACAGCTCTGAATTGTTTTCTGTTCCTTGTTTCATGCCACTAATATCAGCCCACCTAGTTATGTGGACATCTGAGAGGGCGATAAACTTGAGTTCTTCTATGCTAGGTAAATGACAGGACACTAATTTCTTCGTTTACTTTTGTGTGATTTATATAATTCTAAATTATACCGGCTTTTTGTGGAGACCCTAAAAGGCATCCCTAGTTAGGGAGACACAGGAGGCATCTCTCACAGCACACCCTGTTCTGTCATGCCAGTGTCCCCCTGTTCTGTTCCCTGGGTCAGCCCTGTGTCCCTTCCCTGTCCCTCAGTCTTTCGGTCACTCCCACCCTGTGTCCCTGTTGGCTCCCATTCCCTAACCCCACCTTTGTGCAGCCCCCATATTCCCTTGTAATTGGACTCTGATTCTCCCCCTGCCCTAAAGACCAAGGTACTTCTTGAACCTGGACCCTCACCATGAGTCTGCTTTTGCCTTTGCCTCTGGACTGTCCACGTGTTGGCTGAAATAAACATCTCTGTGGAACCCATGCGAAGGCCCTTCCTGCTTCTTTTCCTGCCACCATCTTAAGCTATCCAGGCTACAACATCTTTTGAACAAGAAAAAAGGGTTAATGTGAAGTCCATTTTTTTTCCCCAATTTCTCTTTGGTAAATGCAGTGCATAGAACAGCTCTCTGGAAAAGGAGAAAATGTAACTCCAAATCCTTCTGTAAACTCAAGAGTGGCATTATGGCTGATACCTGTGATGCCTTTTGTTGTATCTGTATATATGATTCAAGGACAAAACACTATCAGCAGTTTTCTCCTTGCTCATGTCCAGTCTCTAACATCAGTTTGCAGCAAACCAAGAGGAGCTGAGATTCAAAGGATCTACCTCTTCTCAAACATGGGACGTGCTTTTTCTGGAAAGTAAGAGTGCTTTTCTCTCCCTCAGAGATCCTTCCCACATTTTCTTCCATCTATATACTTATGGAAAGATTGAGCACATCTTCTGTAATTTAAAAGCTCTTTTTATGACTGTGTCTATTCAAAGCCTAGGTACTCAGAGGAGATTAATTGCCTCAAGGTCAAAATGCTCCATATTTCTTTACACACCACATGCATGCTGCATGCCAAAAAAGCAGGCTCCTCTACAGCAATCAAATACTGGAAGGTGTGAATTCCAAAGTACTTCCCAAGCCACACAGCTTGCTGGCAAACACTAATTCCAGATCAAATTATTATCCCCTTAATTAAAAAAAGGTTTATGAGTAACTCTCTGCTCGTACTGGCATTCTCAGGTGCCTCTCAGATTCAGATAACAAGCAGGTGCCTTATCTCTAGTACTTGTCATCACGGTGCTTTTTAATAATGGATTGCAGAATCATCACTTTGCAGAAGAGTTTTCATTTTCATCTTTCAAAGTTTGCAACAGAATGTAGGACTCATCTTGAGCTATGGTATGGCACTGCTCTGCTAAGCTGGCTGTACTGTGTCCTTCAGCAGCCAGCTGACACCGTGTTGTGGCTTCTCTACCACAGCTCCCATTTTACTGCAAGAACCAGGGCCTGACTACTCCTGTGTGTGTCTCCTTTTTACCACAGGAGAGGCTTGCTACTCTCCCAGCCAGCCTTCTGCTGCATCAGCTGGAGTGCCAGAACATTGCACCACCAGTGACCAGAGGGTCAAGGTCTGCTCCCCAGATCAGTTTTGGAATAATGTTGATGGAGAGCACAGAGACACCCTTAACCACTGTTTCACTGTCTCTGAAATTCCACTTTGTCCAAAAATAGCTATGTGATTCATGGCAATGTTGCCGTACTGCTAGGCAGGTGGGAAAGTACTGGTGTGGTTGGAGGTTCAAGCAGTGTCGTCCCTCCTGAAATATGACTGAGGAACACATAAGGCATGTGTGATGGAATGAGACCATCTTCCCTGAGCAGGAGTGAAACAGCACTTCTGTCCAGAAGGGAATCCATGCTTGGCCAGGAACCTCAGCAGGGCTTCTCTAAACTCAAAGTCTGTGTGAGAAATACAGTGCATTTCTGTACCGTAGTGTAGGACTGAATCTTCACTTTCTGAGGTAAAAATACATCCAGATTACTGAAGGAATTTTTAGCTCAGCAATGGCTTTGGCCTTCTGGAACCTTCTTTATTCAGCTCTTCTTCACATGCAGAGTGCTCAGAGGTCTGTGTTTCAATAGCTGCTGTTGCACCTGTTTGGATTGTTTCCCTTTGTTTCAAGGACATCTTTTGTGCTGTCTGTTGTTAAATTGTCCTTGCAAAACTTCCTTTCCCTGTTATACTGGCCCTTCTCCATCTACAATCTTTTTCTGAAAGTGTTTAAACGTTGTTATTTAATGCCACTGGTTACCGTGACACACAGAAATCAAAAGCCTGTGGGGAAACATGTTTTTCATAAAATTTCTGGCCATCAGAGTGAGTTGAATAAATCAAGAATACAACACACAAATCAAATTGTCTGTTGTTGGAAAATGTGTTTCTAAAAGCTAGAATGATGGGAAAGAGATGCTTTTGTGTCATGACCTGAAATTAATCAAATTACAGTTTTGCTCATAAACTTACAGATAAGGAAGTTTTGCAATAGAATGACAATTGCTACCTGTCTCATTCTCATCAATCACAACCTGAGAAGGCAGCAGCCTGTGGAAGTCCCAGAAACATTTCTGATTTAAATACTGCAAGCAGATCTCTGGCTTTGTGCTTCACAGGTGGCACAACATTACGGCTGACTTGTATGTTAACATGGCCTGTGCTGACTTATTCCTGCTAAATTTGTTGGTAGATTTGTTAAGCTACCTCCTCCACGTACAATTTTCCAATAAAACTTGATTTTTATGAATTTTAGTAGTTCTCCCCCCCGCCTCTAGTTTTAACCTATCCTCTTCCAATTTGGCTGAGGAAGACTTGTTTGAAGCAGGCAGGTCCAGCAGTGAAAATCTTTGCTTGAGGTTCAGCACTCTTCTATTCTCACTGTGCACTTTTCTGACAGTCGTAATGATTTCTTTTGTTCTAGAAATTGAAAATCTGAACCACTAAAAGCCATAAATCACTTCCTGCCCCAAAATTCTGACACTGTCTTTAAAATAATATTTTAAAAATTTACATTTTCTATCTGAGGTTCATTCAAGTAGATATTTCCAGTTCTTTACAATGCCAAGGACTAAATGTGCTTTATAAAGTGAGGTTTTGGCATGATTTTGTGACATCAGAAAAGAAGTCTCTAAGGAAAACACATAGTATGGTGGTAGTCCTGATGAAGATGCAAGACTTATCAGTGAGCTACTTTAGAAACCTAACCACGTTAAGACATTCCAACCTACAAGCTGTTCAACTTAATGTGGTGGTGGGAAAGGGCATATTCATCCCCCAGATACTTTCTCCCATTCAGCATAGAAAGCTCAGAGTTTACATCTTGCTGCTTGCAGGAAACAATAGTTTTAAGTGATTCGGTGGCTACTTTAGATCCAGACTAAAGCTGGTAGTGTTGAGTAGAGAATGAAAAGCCCGAGATTACAACTCGCATTGTCCTGATTCCCATGCAGCTGTGGGTGATCCTGCATTTTGGAGTTTGTCAGGCTGAGTGAATATATAGATATCTGTGTGTGATAAGCAGCTCTGACAACACCGGTTTCAAAGCCACTCAACAGCAGAGAGGCAGCACTGCTCCTGCTCTTGTCTTTTAGGATTTTCCTACCCACAAGCTTGTGCTTTTGATTCTCAATAACCCCAGCATCTCTTACCATGATGCTCCATTGCTGACTGCTAGGTTACAATCTCAGACAAAGCCTTGGCTGCTAAATTACACTCAAGTAGGTCTTTAAGTGCTTTCTTGGGCAATCCATTCTCTCTCCTGATGTGCCGTTTTGTTGCATAAGAAGTGCTTGAAATTCATTCAATCCATCTGAATGATGGGTTGAACTCCTTAAGGCAGTAATTTCTTTCTCAGGGCTTTCCTAGGCATGCAGACTAGGAAACACAGAGGAAGATGTCATCTCAAATCAGCTCACCTAATAACTTCATTAAAAACTGCTGCTAACGGGACTTTCCAGGTGAGGAACAGCCCAACCTTATCTCAGTGTATCCAGGGATCTGTGTTGCAGAACTACCCCAGATACTGACCGAGTTGTTGCAGGCAGTGGTGTGTAAGCAGTCTCTGTCTGTAGGCACAAAGGTGTCTTTAGAATTCGGCTATTAAATGTTTAATGGTTTTGTCTTAAACATTCATACTGACTATCCATGCATGTCCAGAAAGCAAGGGAGATGTTCAAACTGAATGATAGTTCATTAATCCAGTTGAGTATTCAGGTCAGATAGAGATGGAATTCAGAGGACAGTTTTACCTCAGTATTGATTGTTCTTTCCTTCTTCCATACATTTGAAAGAAAACTTTAGTTATAACAAGATGAATGAAATGCAGTTTACTCAGTAAGACAGATTCTAGTAAACCTCTTCTATTTTTTTGGCTTGTATCAATTGACCTAGCACAACATACCATACTAATCTTGCTTTATTTTTAAAAAGCTGCAATTTAAAAAGAAAACTGCCTTTTTATGTAAAGAACTTAGGTGAGGTTCTCATCACCTTACCTCCGCTCAAGATGATACTAAGGTATTTGATTTGGTTGATAGTAAATCACTATAAATTTCTGAAAGCACTGAGGAGCATATGGAGTCTACCAGGCAGCTTTTGCAGTTGTTAAAAACATTTTATACATTTTAATTTTTTAAAAATATTCTTTATATAGAAATTTATCATAACTGTTCCTTTTCCAGGGGCTCTTGTGTTCTTTGTATGCTCTTCTGCAGTCATTGCTCCTCTTGACTAGAAAAGCAGGTCCTAATGTGTCCCGGTTTTCTCCACTGATGCAAGACTTTTCTTGTCACACACTTAGTATAGAAAACCTAATGAAATCTTAACACCTCCATTGTTTATGCAACTGTGGTATGTCCTCCTTGCCCTTTGGTTTATATTTGTGCCTTGCCAACACACTGCATTCATGAGAAAATCATTAATCTATTAACCTTAGCACACTGATTTAATTTACAAGCTATAGTTAGAACTGGTTCACTGCAGCTGTATCTGTAAAAAGGAGTCAAACCAACTTCTGAAAACTTCATGTTAGAAATATGTTAATTGCTCAAGCTGCTCTCTGGCCTGTTACAATATCAGATGCATCACACTGAGGCCATTCTGAATGAAAAAAAAAGTCATTACCTATTTTAATATTTGCCAGCAAGTGTGCAGTGCCCTGCCAGAGCTGGCATCTCTTGTCCCGAAGGGTCATCAGCCTGAACCCATCAATTTGACATATTCAGCTGAAAAAGACATCACCACCTCCCAGTGGACTATGAAACACATTAAGGCTGTTCTTTCAAAATTAAGGAACAGTTTCTCATCTGTCAATCTGGAAAAGAGACAGAATAATTTGGCTGCCACTTGTATACTAAATTATTATAAGGAAAATGAATGGTGTCATATAACAACAACAATCACATGATCTTTTGGGCAAGTAAATAGACTGTGTTGAAAATGTAAGTTAAATCATGTAGATTAAAAATACCTCCAAAATTAAAATGCTCTGGGCCCAATACTCTTGTTATCCCAGCTAACAAGTACTTTGTCACTAATTCTAAACAGACAAAGCACAGTTTCAGTCAAATAAAGGTCTGTTGAAGATGTCTGACACTTTGTAATATAGAAAAGATAAAAATAAATTATCAAATTAGTTTAACCAGGATTGTCACATAATTTTAATATAATTACATTTTAGTATACAGTGCTAGCAAAAATAGTTTTTCCACCATTCTAGAATACTATGAAGTAAATAATAGAAAATATGTTTTACAATGTTTGTGCAAGTAATGGCTTCACTCACACAGTTTCTCCTTCTTTAGTGAAGCTGAATTTCCATTGGGTTTTGGGGAAAATCAGAAATGGAGAGATACACTAAAAATCATCTTGTCAAAAAGTAATCATATGATATCCCTTAATGATAAGAGAGAAAAGGAGAAACTATTAATGAAATTTGAGAAACTATTTTAGGTTAAAAATAATAAGGATCTTTTTAAAGGGAACAGATACTCTATATTTTGAAATAAAAAACGCATATCGAATTTAAAAAGAGAGAAAAAATGTTTTAAGAATTATATAAACTAAAAAACACAGACTTTTTAAAACCAACTTTTCCATTTATCCCCCAAAAGAACTGAAAAATAAATGACAGTGCCCTCAAATTCCCCCTTCAGTTCGAACAGTTTGAACCACATACTTTTTAGGGTTTTTTTAAGTTTGAAGCTACCGGAGACTTTAAGGTCATTGCTGAGTACCTACCACCAATTCTGATGGCAATTATGTCCATCTGGTTGGAGCCTTAAAATGGCAATTCAATGGCCAGTTTTTGTTGTGCTTCTATGGGAAAGCTCCTCAACCAAATGTTACCTTCTTATCATACAAAGGTGCATGAAGTGTGTGAACCTGGAAGAAGGTTAAATCTATTATCTATTAAAAATATGATGAATCTATTAAAAATGCTGTATGTGGCAATTTGGAAGTTGTGTCCTGTTTTGTCAGTTTCATATGTGTAGTTATACCACTGCAAAATTTCATTACCTTTCCATGGAAATGAGTTAAATTAACCAGGCCATCATTTACATTTTTCCTTTACAGCTGTCAAAGCCAGCTCATATCCAACAAAATAAATTAACCCGGAACTGTTTCATTGAGGAAGGAGTGACAAATGGAGTATGAATCAATCTGGCACGTACAGTCCATGATCAGGACATTTTCCTGCCTTTGCCTCTCCTCCTCCCACCTTTTCCCTCTTCATCAGAGCAGAGTACTCCTTTTGAAGGCTTTATAATTGGGGAGGTTTTGAAAGAAACCCTAAATATCCAGTGTATCTGATGATTCTTGTTAATTTCTGCCTGACTTTCCTCCAAAGTCAACAATTTTAAGTTCTATTCATTTTTTGTTGGATCAAAATGGGAACAAACCAGCCACTTGCTCCTTCACTGAGGTCAAAGCTGAATAGACAGGAGTTGCTGCTTTAAGTGATTAATCATTGCAAATGTTGCAGATGACCATAGGCAATCAAAGCAGCTGACCACGGACATAATGAAAGCCCATCTCACAACCTGTAACTGATATTTCTCCTATAATTCTTAAGAAATAGTTCATGAAAACAGCATACCACACTGATCTTAAACTTTTTGTGTTAAGAATATAGGCAGAAAAACTTGAGTCAGAACCTTTTAGTGAAAAGTCAGAGGCCAAGAGATCTTGGAGTAGGTGATTATTCCTTCCCAATCCCTTGTGTAAGTGTTTACATGAAGCAGTAAGACAACTTCACTGCTAAACTGCTTGTAATTATTTACCAAGGCAAGCTTTTAATTTGTACCTAACTTGTCTACCAGCCTCAGACCTGACTCTCAAGAGTCATAAGAGGATAAGGTGATCTCTGTTTTTTAATGTTGTTGTGCTTGATTTTATGACCAAAATAAATTCTAAAGATTAGGTTTTGGTTTACATTTGAAACATACCCTCTTTTATGGACATGGCACTAAGCGTTTATGGATTTGGCACTAAGACAAACGTTAGTAAAAATTAGTCCCCTTAACTAAGACAGTCAGGACTACTTAGAATTTGAAACGTTTTCATCAAACACTTTCAACAGCATTTTTGCACTGATTTTTTCTGTTCCTGCTATCTGCCTGACTCTCCTTTTATCCTTCACAAATTTTGACTCCATTATCCACCTCCAACTGTTTTTAAAGGAAAAGCAGGCAAAGATAAGGACTGTTTCAATTTTCATGGAAACTGCAGACTGAAGAGAAAAGGGAGATCAGAGTAGCCCAGCACTAAAGGAAAGGCAGCGAGGACTCAGCATTTTTAAGCTCTGTTTAGCAGCAGTCAGCTGTCCCGTAACCAGGAGCTTTCCAGCCATCAGGCACACAGATCCAGACCCCTGCAGCTCCTCGTCCCCATGGGGAGCTGCTGAGGGAGGGAGCCTCTGTGTACTGGGGGTGACATTCAGGGGGCAAAGACACAGATCCTAAAGCAAGACTATTTCACTGACTCTGCTGCTGGCAGAAAACTCGTTTTAATGAGCACAGACATGATGAGATAGAAACACGGCCATTATTCTATTGCGGCTGATTAATGTCTATTTCTCATTGAGATGAAAAAGCTTGACCTTGTGCTTAAACTAGAGATGATATGATGAAACTACACATAATGTCACCTAGAAACCACCTGGAAACTGGTGAAAGCCTGATAATATTGTAAGAGTTCAAAGAATGTGGCACCAGGATCTTATCTTTAGAAAAGTATATTAATTTTCCCAATATGGGCAGGTTTATTCATTTATGCTCACTCCTATCATCGATATTTTGTAGCAAAGCAGTCCAACAGGTGATAATTCTTGGAAATGGGAGTTCCCTGTGCTCTGCCCCCTGGCTTATTATATTTGATATGAATTGTATTCAGCTCCATCCAGCTCATACACCAGTGCTTGCCTAAGGCACTGTCTAGTGTGCATTGCAAGTGGAAATGTCAGGATGTTTAGCATATGCTCTTCAGGGACACAGAGATCTTTCCTGCAGCACAGACAAGATTAATATTATTAATGGAGATATCTGTAGTGGAAACAATCTTCCAAATGCTTTGAATATTGAGCATATTAAACAAAGAAAATAAAACATATTGAAACACCTTAGAAACTTTCAAGGCAAATAGTAGCTCAGGGCAACAAAATTTCTTATTTCCCAAGGTTTCTTCAATGAATATGCAGATTTCTTTTGTGTATTTGCTCTAAAGACCAAGGCCACATTATTATCTGAAAAGCATTTACGTATCAGTTCAAGCTGTCTGAACAGAATTGAGGAATTTTAGCAAAACTTCTTTACCATCTATCATTCTTCTCAGCAATTCTGGACAGATTGTGCAATAATTGTTAGGAAAAAAAGGAAAAAGGATCATTTGTGTGCTATTTTTGAACAACTGTATGGCATTATTTGACAAATAGCACATTATTGAACACGTTAACAGAACTAAGCATGAAAAGACCTGCACTGAAGCCATATACTGAATATTTTGCAGCATAGGACTATATTGTTGTGAAATTCATTAACAGTTTATTGCTAATGTTCCTCTCTCCTAATGCAACACGAATGTCAAGGACCATGTAGGTGGGAGGCTAATAACCAGCCTGACGAGATATTTAACTGCTGGAAAGGAGCCTGTGTGAGCTCAGCTGTCTCCACAGGTGCTGCAGGAGGATACTAATAGGCAATTGGCCGAGATGATAGTTGTGTGTCTCTTCCAACTAGCCCTATTCTGTTCTGTTCTGTTCTGACATGCTTTCTTGCAAGAAGATCTATTCAGCCTCCACACAGTGAGGTGAATCCTGGAGTATGGTGTAGGAATTTCCCTCCTATGAACCAATAAGAAAACTTGGAATAGCTTAAAGAAGCTTAGATTTCTAGAGTCTATAATTAGGGAAAATAAATCCCAAACATTATTGTTAGCACTGCTTAACCATCCCTTTCCAAAGCTTGTGCTGAGGGCTTAACCTTGCTATGAGGTAGTGAGACCCATTTTTTTTGCAGAGGTTTCAACATGCCCTGGTCAGAAGGGCTTGATATCTCCTGTAGGTGCCTAAATGGGGTCTTAGCCTCTGTGTTTTGCCTGTTAAGCTGGAGTCATGTTTGTGGGAGGAAACTAATCATGCCAAAACTTGATGCTGCTACATTCTTAAGTAGAAAATAACTTTACTTAGTTTAATGTCCTAATAAGGAGTCCTTTTGTGTTAATGTTCACTTGAATGGCTCTCTGTAGACAGTGTTGACTTTCATGCAACCTGGAAAATTATAATAACTTCCAAGGCTCCTTTTTCTCTTTCAAATCTGGTTGAGACTGGTCACTGGACCCAAAAGTTCTTGATGAGAAGTGGCAGATGGATGAACAGATGATTAGGCAGAAAGATAGACAGCAGGAACACATAAGACTCATTTCATTAGGAAACTGGACTGAAAACAGAAGTAGTGGTGGGTATTTGGATAATATTCATATTCTGGTCACCAATTTAAAAAAATGCCATGTTTTTGAAACCATTTCAAAGCTTGTAGATGATATCCTTGGTGGTTTAAGAAGCAAAGGAAAGAAAAAAACAGGAACATCGTTGAGATTTTTTTCCAGCTCCCCTTTTTGGTCAGAATGCTACATTTTTATAGTTTGGATTGTATTTTAAACCTTTAAAGCCAGATTCAGCTTGGACAGCCCTGGAAATTTCAATGGAGGATTAATGTGTGTCATTAAGCAAAGAAATATGGTCTAGTAGTTTTCAATAGCAACAAATGCTTGCTATGGTACTTCTCTGATCAACATATTTTTCACTTACTGTAAAGCCTTTGGGCTGCTCCTAAGTGTATGAAGTATCCATGCAGGAAAGCTGGCAGTGAATTGTTGTGATTTGAGCTGGCTGTTAACATTCCTGCAGCAAAGAGCATTCTTCTTCCTAAACATTTTCCTTCCAAGAAGAAAACCAGCTCACCAAAAGGAAAGCCCCTTCCCCATTTACTATTTATTTAATCACTCATAATTACTGTTTACTTAGAGGGCTATTTATTTATTTATTGGCAAATTGATCCAAGTCAATCTGTAGTCTGACTGTCTGTTGGTCCACTAAAAGGAGAAGTTTGCTAGGTGCAGACAGAGATGGCAAAAAGCAGGAATGCTCTTTTGAGTGGTTGACATTGATCATATATCTACATGCAGGAAAAAACAAGCTCCCCAGAAGAAAAGCACAAAGAGAAAAGCAGCTGATTCAAGCAGGAGACTTCTTTTTAGAGTACTCTGAGCAGAGCAGAGAACTCCGTAGATTCAGAGTTCAGCGACTCCTTTGAAATACAGTAGCTCTAGAAGGCCATGGAAAAAGTTGTGTTTGGTATTTCCTATGTAAGATTATGTTGGAATACTCTTAGAAGTTGGGCCCCTCTCTCAGCTGTCAAATCGAGACCCTAGGGCAGAGCTGTTGCCCTGTGCCCTGCTGCCCTGTCCTTTCTTCGGGGGTGCTGCTCCTCCACAGCTCATCAGCAGTGATGGGGCTCTGCAGTCACTGCTGGCCCTGCTGGCTCAAAGCACAGAACTTTCCCAACACACAAAGTGAAACACCAAGTGGTTCACGTGGAAGGTGGGATTTGCAAGAGCTCTCACTGCTAAACTGCTTCTGCTTCCTTTGAAATTGTTTCTCTCACACATTCCACCTGCTCAGCTGGGCCGATGACGAAAGTTTTGAAAAGTCCATTTTATGAGCATGAGAAACATGATAGAATCAAGCCAGAAACAAAATATATAGCCTCTGTCCACCTTCTCTGCTTTCCAGCTCCCTAGTTTAATTCACCAGTTGATACTACCTAGCAGGTTGCGAAAGTCTGCCTTCTCAAGCAGTCATGAGACACCCTGGAAATTTCTCAAAGTACTTTCATAATATATTAAAACTGTTTACCACTGCCTCCAGAGAAGTATGCTTTGGAACAGTCTCATAAGGTCAAGTTATCCCACTGAAACACCTATTAGTATAAAGAGAAGAAAAAAAGAAAGAAAGAAAAAGGAACAAGCCAACAGCAGTAGCGCAGCCCTGGAAAATATGAAGTCATAAGTAGAGTTCAGCCAGAGCAGACTCCCATTAAATTTTGTTTAAGAGCCAAGTTCCACCCTGAGATATGCATGAGCTGCAGTTTATTTCAGGGAGAGCTATGCTGTACTTCATGCCATGGCAAGGCTTGGACACAAGTATGTATCTGTTACAAGAGAGGAGTAAAGCCCACTTCCTTTTTGCATTTTTTTGGTTCTGTCTGTACAGATGAAATAGAAAACTAAAAGAAGTGGATAAAACAGGCCCCAGCTTTACAAGGCCTCTCTGTCAAATGTAATGCCTTCTTTCATAAGACCTGAATGTCTGTCTTTCTAAATCCACTAGGCTCCTTTCATGAGATGTGGAAGTCTTTCCCTGTTCCCCTGCTACACCACGAGTGTTAAACACACAGGTAGGAGCTCTAAGGACTGTTCTAGTTTCTTTGCTCTTGAGAGTTCCTCTAGGAGACAGTCAGCAAGAAGTGCTGCCAAGGAGCTGCACATACTCTATAAAGAAGGGTCATACACAGCAGTCTGGCTTTAACACCTTACACTGGATATTTTTGCCTGAGAAGTAGGAGGTCTGCTTAATAAGGAGGGAAAAAGGGGTGGCAGAGATATTCCCTACCCTGACTGCATTCCAAGACAGGGGTTAGCCTTACCAGCACCTTTGTGCTGTGCTGGGTTGCACAGCTGGCTTCAGATAAAAACCTTTATCATTGCTGAGGTGGGCAGCTGCTGTACAGATAGAGGGGACAAAATGATAAAGTCATGGTCACACAGTCCTGGAGGCACTGGAGTTACCTGGGAGAACTGGACAGAGCAGTTCCCTGCTCCCTGCCACCAGCTGTGCATTCAGTAATGCTGGGCTTCAAAGGTTGAATTCTTTCAACTACCAGTTAAAATACCTCGTTCAAGAAGAGCATCAGACAAGGCTCAGTCCTGCCAAGCACTGAGTCTGGATGTGAGCAGGAGCTTTAAGCATTTCATATGAGAAACTCTGGTAAATGCAAAAGCTTTTATACCCCAAGGCAACCATTTAAACACTGAATTACTGATTCTGGCTCAAAACTTTCCCATTCCTCAGATCCCTTGGTGGTTGGTCTGTGCTTTAACTCTCCATTAAGCATCTGCTACTGGCTCTAGTGGGTAAGACAGCCCATCAGCTCCATGCTCAGTACAGCACTTCCATGGGCAGAGATGAAATAGCTTTTAAGTCCTGGTTAGTCAAGAAAACCCAGCACGATCAGGATCAAACCCACATTGGCCATCACTTGTCATGGATTCTGTAGCAGATGGGAAGAGGTGGCATTGTCACTGGTTAAGGAAGTCTCTTTTCCTTAATGCTGGTGTAGCCTAACAGCTGGTGAAGGCTAAGGGAGACACACAGGCAGCTCTGGTAATGCTACAACATCACTTCATCGTGCAATGGCAGTGAAACAAAGGACAGGGAAAATTGGTACCAAATCCCATTAGCTAGAAGATGGATTGGAAATATCCCAGCAAGGTTGGGGAGTGGAAAAGAGAGATGCATGTGGCCCTGGGAGTCTGAAGATACATATGGCCCTCAGCCACAGCTGACATGCCATGGCTTTGTGTCTATTAAGGGATGGCGTTTGCATTTCTTGCTGTATCTCCTCTCACCAAGGATATTTTCAGTGGAGGGGGGAGTGGGAGGAAATTATCCGCTAAGGGATATGGATGCTCATGTCCACAGACAGCAAGCTGGTGGCCTAAAGCTCCAAGTAGTGGGAAACAAAATCAATTGCAAAGCTGAATACCCACATTTATCCATATTTCCCTGGTGAACTTCCCTCAGCCACCCACAAGTCCTGGACCTTGCTCCATGCTGCGGGCAGCAGGGCTTGACTGGGGAGGGCTGATCTCCAGCTTCTTCTCAGGGATGAGGTGTGAAGGAAATCACTTGGATGGAAAATGGCATTTGCTACTTGTTACAGTTTCCAAGTATCTTTTTCTCGTTCAGTGAGGAAAATATACTCCTCTCTTCTACAATAAATCACAGACACAATCTTCAATTATAGAACTTGTGCTTTTCCTCCTCCCACATCTCCCCCCCATGACAATGGGACAAAATCTGACAAAAATAGCCATCCAGACCTCCAAAGGGAGGAGGTTATGTTTTCACCTCTGGTCATCTTCAGCAGCTGACAGCTCTGCAAGGCCCTGGCAACACAATTGAGAAGGGGGAAGATTCACCCAGAGATCTGGTACTCAGGTCACTTAAAAACAGCACGATGGGAACAGCAGTGTGGACACTGATGCCTGCTCTGCTACTGGACTCTGGAGAAAACAGGACACAGGATATGCTTCCTGTCTGGGGAAGGCTCGTAGCAGCCTGGGAAAGAAAGCATGACCTTTTCCTTAAAGGAAATGCAATTCATGGAGAGAAATTGGGAGGAAAAGTCCAGGTTGCATTTTGTTCTTAAAAAAAGTGTCATGCAGCTGTACCTCATCTCACTTTCTCCTCTGTGTTTAAAGCTGATGTCTATTTATTTAGCAATGCCACGTTTTAAAGAGTTGCATACCTCTCTGGCAGCCCATTCTTGCTCCAGTCAGTCATGAACCTTCTGACAGAAGTCAGAGGCTGTCAAAATGAAAGGTTTCATTCATTGCAAGCAAAGGAAGCCAGGGGAGGTACCTTGAGAGCAGAAGGGCTCAGCTCATGCTCTGTTTCCACCTCACAAATGGTTATGTCCCCAGGATGCAGAGATTAAGCATCTCTCACAGAATGTGGGAGGAGGAGGAAGAGTCTTTGTCTGGGATTCACAGATTTTAATGGATTCCAGAAGGGGAATTTTTTACCCAGGAGCAACAGCAAAATTCAGAGAAATGTAAAAGCATTTATCTCCCCAGTTATATTCCTGCCTGCCAAAAGCAGGAGGGGTGATTTACTCCTCCTTGGTACAAAGAGTTCCTTATGGATCATTAATCCACAGGGGGAATGAGCTCAGGAACGACAGACATCTTTTCTTAATGTGCAAGAGCCTTGAATCAACAGGAAGTTTTCTTTGGGAGAATACAGGATCAGTTTATTTGCTCACCACTACCCTCAGTCTTCAACAGTGTTTCCTACAAGAGTTCTAGTTACCACTGATAAATCATTTTGCCTTCATTAAAATCTGTGGTGATAGTAGATGAGGGTGCTGTGAACTAAATCAAGGCATTTGAAGCATGCCTTAAAAACTTAAGATCTGAAATCAGAAAATTCCGATACAAAATCCAATAAAATCAATATGAATAATCTCAAGTTCCAGGGTACAAATATCTCAACAACACTGATTTCAGCACTGCAATGGCAGCTTGCAATAAGTAAGGCATTTCCTGAGAAACTCTGCCAAAACAGAAAGGACACAGAAATAGTTGACTGTTTACAGGCCAGGACCTCAGGTGATCTCAGGTGATGAAGTTTTCTACTTACACCTAGAGCTGTACAGAAAACATGCACCAAAACTTATGGTAGACACCACTTGTTAATATTTTATCATTTCTTTAGGAGTAGTAAAAAGAAAAATATTCTCATTTTGTCTCACTTTGACTCTGTGAAAGCACCTGAAAATATTTCTATAAAGTCTCAGTTGCTAAGTGAGGAACATTATAGACTGTGTCTATATATATTCACAATATGGAGACATTTACAATATTCCACTGTTCTGTGGTGGATGGCATTTTATATTCTTTCCCTTGGCAAAAAAAAAGAAGTGCAGCAGGGAATTACACTTCTGTATTCAAATCTCCCAAGAAGCACTCCATGCTTAGATTTGCCAGGTTCCACATAAGTCTGCTAAATACACATCCTTGTTACTGTAAATGACTTACAGGATCAGAAATGTGGCTGAAGGGAAAACCCAAAGCTGGCTGGTGTCCTTGGGTTTATGCTCTCATGTGTGTCTGCATGCACACACAACATCCTTTAATTTGGCTCTTTGTCACACAGTCAGGCTTTGACAAATTGAAAAGTATTGAGATTAGAACAATCATGTTTACATGTATTACCACCTGCTACTTCATTTCTTCCATGGTGTTTAAATGTTCAGGCATGTGGCTTTGAAACACAGTACCTTTAATGCACTTAAAAACCCTGCTGGATTTCCAGCTCTCTTTGATCTCTACAGTCTAGAGACTATCTCAGAGAATACAAATAAATGTGTTTAGGGGAAGAATATTTTCAAGGAGAAACCCCTAAAGTCCTTCCAGCTTGATATGCATTACCAGTTGGTGCAATAGTTAAGGTTGTTTTTTGCATTTTATCTTCATGCTTCAGGAGGCTGAAATATCTATCCAGAATCAGCAAGTTGATGAGGTAACTCGGGAAGACAGATGTGGTCAGTGCCACATGAGCACCAAAGTGTCAAATAATTATTTGGTGATTTTTGTTTAGAAAGGAGATGGAGAGAGAGATCATTCTGCCCTGTGAAATTTACAGACTAAACAAAGTAAAAAGGATACACTTTTGCAATGAAGAAGACTGTATTTTGTCAAGAGGAAATGGGAAGGATATGTGTGGAAATCTCGCTATTCATCATGAATAGGAAGGAGACAATTGGAGAGCTGGAAACAGAGGAAAGACTCAGATAATCAAGGGTATGAAAAAAACAGCTTCTTTTGGGGGCTGTACAACACAATCTTTTCTATCTCTCACCGTGTCAAGTCACCACATGCCACTGCCCTTGTGGTAATGACTTGGATTTGTAGCAATTTCAAATTGTCCCCTGTACAGCAACTACAAATCAGATCTGGGTTCTTGGGTCAGGGTGTGGGATGGTTAACTTGGGTAGAGCTGTTTTGAGGAGCAAGATCCATTCAGTTATAGAAAAGGTAGGATAGAAGTGTATTTTTCACTTTTTCAAGGATGTTCATGGGTCCAGTCACTACCTACTGCTTGAGTGGACAGCTTTTAGTGGAAGATGGTAAAGTGCTAAAGGCAATCAGCAGGGTTTCAAAAGAATTTTCTTCACATTAGGTGGACACAGCCTTCACAATAATGACCTACCAAGCACCCTTTGAATCATTTAATCATGGAATGGTTTGAGTTGGAGGGGACCTTAAAGACCATCTGTTTCCAATCACACCCCCATGGTCAGCAACATCTTCCACTAGATCATATTGCTCAAAGTCCCAGACAACCTGGCCTTCTGACCTGATGGTGTTCTTCTTGGCTTTGGTGATGTTAGCAGAAGTTTTTCACTCCACTCTTCTTCATGACTGGAACAGGGATAGGTCAAGTAACAGGAAAGCTGGCAGAGAGTTCAGAGCACACTGAGTGGTTTTGCAAAAGAGTGAAAAGCCCTTTTTCCCCAAAACAAAGGGGAAGCTGGAGCTTGGTTCCCAACTGCAGATTTGTTTCCTGGTGTACTCAACACTTTATGCAGAGTTTTCTGTAGAGAATGATACAGCCTGATTCTGTGTATAGTCCCTCTTTCCACAGAGGGCTTAATTGCCATTACTAACTGGTAGCATAGCTTCTTTAAACTAAAGAAGAGTCCCTATGAGTTCAGTGTGGGGAAAAGTGGATTTTTATGCAAGAGTCCAAAATCAAAGGCCATTGATGTAATTATGGAAATTCAAGAGAGACAGACAATAAGCATCTCTCCCAATCATACGATTCAGAATGTAAAAAGCAGGTCCCAGTTGTAAATAAAAGTTTCTATGTGATGACAGGAAAGAACTGGAGAGGGGAGGTTTTGTTTCACAGTAAGCTGTGAAGATGAGAGAGCAAAGAGAAATCAATAGAGAAGAGGAAGAGTGGAAGAGAGGGCATCTCCCAAAGGAAACAAAGCCTCAGCCCAGATGGTGACAGGTAAAGATCTATGTCTTCCTGTCCTGTTCTTTTCTTCCTTCCCACTGGCAGCACTGTGGAAGGTCCTTGAGAGAAGGGGGGAAATGGCGTTTAACAGCTGGGACCTGTGTGTGTATTGGAAATTTAGATACAACCATTTCCTTGTGGGCTAAGAAAGGGATGGACAGGCAGGAGGATATTTGAACTAGACAACATGAGAGAGCAGGTGTGAGACAAACCATAGATGCATCAAGGTTTTAATTTCCTGCTTTCTTTGTTGGATGGGACTGGGACTGTGCTCATTACACTCGCATGAACCATCGATGGAAGAACCTCAGCTAGCTCATGATTGCTGGTTATAAAGTTTCAGGAAATAAAAGATTAGACTGTTTCATAATAAATTGGAAAACTTCTAGCCCTAGTAAATGCTAAGAAAATCTTGAAAGCAGAATTCAACAATATATTCTGGGAGATAGAAAGAAAGTATAAAAATCCAGTATGTAACTTTAAACATCAGAAGTTTTGAAAATGTACACATCTGCTCAACTCTTGGATGACTACATTTTTACGGTAACTTTTCACAATGCACAAGAAATATTTTTTTTCTCCTCTACTCATTCATACATCAAACTCTTTAATCAACTTTATTTAAGTGATTTGTGGTTTCTTTGTCTCACCTAAGGATTACTTGGTTTATCTAAAGTCAGCCATGAGGACCTGCTTTTTCATCCCTTCTTGAGTGACTGAAATTTTTGAAACATCCAGTTAACATACAAGAAGAACCTTGCTTTTGTCTTAGTAAGAGCATTTTTCAAAGAAAATGAGACAAACAACAGAGAAGTTTGCCTACCAAAAAAAACTTAAACTGGAATAACAGTTTTGTAAAATCTCTTCCAGTATAAATTAATCTTCTCAACTGTCTGAGGGGGACACAGAATTATGTAATATGATTGAATTGATTCTTGAATAAACATTTCTTTCCCAAAGGAAGGTAGTTTTTTTAAAGAATAACTTTGATTTCAGTAAGAATATACTAATATGATCAAGGTTTCTAGAAAACTGTCCTAAAGATGCAACTACCAAATTCTCCCAGCACAGATGATCTGGAAGAGAAGTATAAACCTGAACAAATAAAGCCATATAAGTAGTGGAAAGGGTGGGGTATAAATACATATGTCTCTGTATGCATATCCATACAGATGTAGGGTATATTGTATATACATACACTCTGAGTGGGTATATATGTGTGTATAGGCAGAATTCAAACCTGTTTTCTAGGTTTGATATTACTAAAAAAGTCTCTGCTTGCAACTCTAAACACCTACACTTACGTAAGGATTTGATCTCTGATTCTGCATGGCTGTGACCTTGTCACACATGTCCTATATGTTTGGACTGCTTCATGAAACTAGATATTTTAAACATGTAGTCCCCAGCAAAATAGGCATTTATCACTCACAATAACAAAGAACTGTCTCAGGGTGTGTTCAAAGCCCCCCTGCAATTTACTGATAAAAAGCTTAACTCTGTTTCAGGGCTTATCTGGAGAAAAAAGAGGTAGAGACCCTCATGAAGTAACTGAATTTGTTTTTCCCTCTTAAGATGGAAAAGAGAGGCAGAGGAAAGGAAAGAAGCACTTTAAAACTCCAATGCAGCAGAACATGTTTAACCCATTGAGATTTTAAGTGAAGTTTTCTGCTTCATCAGGAAGAACCCTGTGGTGAAACATATGTCAGAAGAGAAGAAGATACGAGAAACTGGCCTCCTTTGCATATGAGATGATTAATTAAGAGGAAAATCACTTAGCCAGCTGTCTCACTGGTGAAATTACACGTGCAAGGTGCATCTGCAATAAGGGAGCAGTATAGCACAGGCAGTGCATTTGATTTCCATGCCAACATAGCAGAGATAGGAATCTGGTGTGAATTAGATTGTGTTGACTCTTTGAGAAACAGGGGAGTCCAGGTCTTATTTCAGCCTCAAATTATGAGCTGCATGTCTGTTATAGCATTTCAGTGTTGGTACTTGATGCAGTTGATTATCACTTACAAATAAATTATGCAGAGAAGAGAGGCCTTTCCTCCATTCCCGTTCATAAGTTGTTGGCGAACAAAGCCTGATTTCTCCACGTGACACTTCTCTCCATTCTCCAAGTAGTTTTTCAGAATGCTTAGCAGTTGTTGAATTTTTCATTTACTCATTACTGGAGTAATGCTGTCAAATTCATCTGAATTAGAAAATTTCATAAAACACAATTGTCTGCTGCCCAAATACTTGCCCTCCTAAGGTGCTCCTGTATTCTTGGCATTGTGGCATCTGTGGCATTTTATCACAACTTGTATGTGAAGCAAAAAACTGCAAACTAAGTTCCTACTTATGCCAAGCACCATTTTCAAAAGTTTTCTGATCTTTCTGTGGGAAACAAGCAGGTCAGTTGCTAAATAATTTCTGAGCTGTGTTTTTTCCCTGAGCGTTCATTACAAAATTAGGGATTGGGAAGCAAAAAGTTGTTGCCCCAGTGAATCCACTGGAATCAAACCAACTCCTACCTCCACAGCTTTTGCCAGCTAAAAGCTGCCTCACCAGCAGTGTCTATGGAGAGCAGTCATTTCTCTCCCACCTGTAATCTCTCCTCTTTACCAGCCTTTTGAAGAAGAGGTGACTGTACAGCACCTAGCACAATCAGACCCCTCTGTTGGCTTGAATTTCTCTACACTATAGGAATACTAATCCCTCCCCAACAATAGAGACAGGCACTGCACAAAGCACACACACAAACAGACTTTCATTAGAGAATGCAGTCCTGAAAGCCTGTTTTACAAAAGACTTTGCTGATTGGACTCAGTCATTTGAACAGCAATGGATACAGGGTATATTACACAAGAGCCTAGAAAGAAAGGTGCAGCAGCATCAGCAATGAGATGCAGACACTGCATAATTCTGTAATATTAACAGGCTTAAGCACACAACTAGCCATAACCTGAATCTTTAACATCTACTGTGCAATTTTTTTTTTTTTTAATGATACCCAGCAATGTTGAAAATTGTGTATTTTAAAACAGCAGACTCCTATTTGGGTCGACAACCTCCCTATTCTCTCCAGCTCAGCGGTTTGCCAACATTTCTGCTGTTAATTACCGAAATTTCAGGTGCATTCTGAGCCTTTCAATTCCCAGACTTTCACATAAATATGTCAGACAATGAGGGTGTCAGGAGAGCCCTGAGGTATAAAGCCAAATTTTCCAATTCATATGCACAGTGGTGGGAAACAAACATACAAGCAGAGATATTCAATTTACATAAATGCTTGTAGGATATGTTTTGAGATTTCTGTGCTAAAAATGAGAGGTTATTATAATCCGTAGGTTTCCTTGTGTATAAATGCTCACAGGTTTACTGGTGAAGACCATATTTTCATAATCAATAGCCTCTGTTTTTGTTTATCACTTACTGTCACAGGCAAGCACTTCTGTTGATTAAGGGCAATGAAATCACATACATTGCCAAGGTGTGAATTACACAATTAAAAACCTAAAGAGTTCATTCAAGGCTTTTCACAAGCCCTGTGTGAAAGGCAAGTAGTATAGGTCCAGGAACACACAAAAGAACCAGTTTGCAGCCCCAAAATATATCTCATTGAGTTAAAGATGTGGCAAAGCTGTTCTCAGAACCACACTCTCCATTCACAACCAGAAGTAGCTCTGCCTTTATCTGAGGCCACCTTTGCCAGGTCTCAGCCTCTCGGAGGGACAGCCCACATATACGAGACTCATTTTGGCAGAAGTTCTGTCATTGGGGCAGGGGGAGAAGCCTGGGCTGCGGGAGCTATGACCTCCTGCTTGTAAAACAGAGTCAGCACCAGACTCTGCTCCCCTAAGCAGGGCAGTGCCTGGGCTACTGCTGGAGGACAGCTGGCAGTGCAGGGAGAGCTCATACAGCTTGAGAAAGCTGACTTTGCTTCACCCTCTTCCTCAGCCTCTTCCTCCCCCTGCAGCTGGGGCATGGCCTGAGGACCAGCCTTGCTTCTTGGTTTCCTTTTGGGCCAATTCTTCTGTGTTGCACACATCACACTGCTCCCTTATCCCCCCAGGAAGAGGACCTTATCTATTGATGGCTGATGAGGAAGAGAGGCCTTCACAAACTGCTCTCTTTTCCCAATAACTCCTTTGACAGCTGGCATTTGGAGTAGAGGAGACCCCAGATAAACATTCCCAGCCCGCCTGGTACAGACGAAATCCTGTAAATTGCACGGCACCTTCTCCAAAGGGGTGAACACCTTTGACCCATAAAGATGTCTGCACGGATCACTGCCTCACCAGGCTGAACCATTGACTTGGTGACGTTTATTGTCCTAATCCTTCACCTCATTTGAGCTGTCCCACTGCCTCAAAATAGGGTCACTGCAGTCTAAAAGGAAGAGGGCAAAAGCTGCCAGCTGAACTGAGATTGCCAAACCTGTGGAGTTCCTCAGGTTTCATTGTTAAGTCAGGCAGCTACTGCTTATACATCTGAGCAGGAAGAAAATGCATCACAGAGTTACTGTCTCCCTCACCTCTGTTATGTGTAGAGAGCCCACTCAGACACCTGGTGGATATCTGAGCTGGGCATGGGAAGTGCCCAAGGTGGATAGTGGAGCATCCCCATAGAGAGGCAGAATACATTTATAGCACTCACAGAACTGAATACTTAAAATCTGAAACATACATGTACCCTGCCCTGGATTGACAGGATCATACTGCATTTATAGAATGAATAAAAATTTCTTATCAGCCGTGGGCGAATACAAGGAGATAAGCAAAGTACATGAGCAATTAGGTAACTTAACACTGTTCAATTTACATCAGTTGGCAGCTGCTCTGTGGTCTCACCTGCAGGTATCCAGAAAAGAATTAATATGTTCAGTATAGTCAAAAGCTTTTGATGATTTTTTTATGCATTTTCACACCCATCTCAAAGATTTTCACTGTGGCTCTGAAGCAAATTTGTTTTCCCAGTTATTCTGCCTCTCTGGCAAACATCTGCTGTCCATGCTGCGCAGCGCCTGTCAATACACTGAACTTTCAATCGTTTCTTGCAAAAATAGCAGGAATTTTACTAGGAAATAGCACCCTTTTCCCAAAGACCTTCGCTCAAAACCTCAGCCATTATCAATGCACCAAACTTGCATTATACAGAAATATGGTATTATTGGACGTCCCTATAACTTTTGTTTCTAATCTATAAATTTGATCCATCTAAATAAAAAACAAAACAAACCAAAACAAAATCCAAATACAATATACTGTGACTGTTTTTCAGCCATAATACTTCTAGCTGGATTGTAAGCAATTTATTTTCATGGAGAGAAACATATGATCATAAAATAGTTCAAGCTGAGAATTCCTGTCCACGTTTTGGAAAAAAACCCAGGAGAACCTGATTCATCTGTCCTTTTTCATTGTGAGCAGACCAAAGGCCCCATGGGGCACTAACTCCTCATCCGGTTTCCCTCTAGGGCTTTCTGTGGGGTGTGACAACCTGGGTCTGCCGGAGAAGTTGTTTGCAATGTTTTCAGGACTGTAGAGCTGGTCCTGGATGTGTCCCTTGGCCAAGCTTGTCACTAAATATACAGGACTGGGTCTGGACCCTTGTTTATATTTCACAATACATGAAAAGAACCTCAGTGAGTCATGACCACCCTCCTGGACATGGTTGGAGAGCACCAATAGCAGTAATTTACACAAGCTTTGCCAATCCTAAACTCTCAGAATGCTGAAATAGCCTGCCTGTATCCTTCCTGGGTATAGCAGAAAACAAGCTGCAATAGAAAACAAGCTATAGTATTTGAAACCGAAGAATGAAGTAGAATAAAATATAAAGGTAATATCTAATCTTTCTTGTTGGTTAGAATCTGCAAAAAGGACTAAAGGATTACTAGAAATTGCTGGTTTGGATTCCAGAGATTCTGCTTGCTGTGTCTTTTCTGCTGGATAAGCCTGCCTCATTCATAGCTTGGGAAACATTGTCAGTGTCCACAGCCATACAGAACAAATATCCTTACAGCAGTATCTGGATCAAACCCTGAATTGCAGGCTGCTCCCAGCAGTGCTCTCTGTACTTTCTGCATTCATTACTGATACCATGATATGATAAACAATTCTGCTATTGGCAGTTTATTTATTAAAAATAGAACAAACGTGCTTCCTTAATTTAAAACAAGAAAGATTACACTAAAGCCCTAAGAAAAATAAAAGAAAGATATATTGCAGCACCACAAACTCAAAAGTTTTTTGCAGCTTATCAAATCATAATCCACCCCCTTTCCTTCACCTTTCTTTTCAATACTGTCCCAAAATGAACACTACCATACTGCAGCTGAGCCTCTGCGCTCACTTGACTGTTTGAGCCAAATTGTCTCTTAAAATATTCTGAAATATGCAGTTACACAAATAGAGGACTTGCCCTCCTGTACCCTCTCTTGCTGAAAAACCAATTTGTTTGTCCTCAAGCCTATGTTTCTAAATTTCCAGGAGCAGAAACACATTGTGGCTTTAAATATAGACTGTCAGTTTGTGGCTTGAGTCTCATGTTACACACAGACAGCTTGAGACTCTAAACACAAGTTGGGCAGCACCATAACTATCTTAGAAAAGCGTCAGTACGCTTTCAAAATGCTCTATATAACTTCATTCCTGAAGGTGGGGGCAGGGAAAACATTCAAATGGAACTTTTCTAAGCTGGGGTTTAGGCAGAAACCTTACTAACTTTGCTTGGTCCTGTTCAGGAGCCAGAGTTTGCAGAGCCTGTTTCAGTTCTTCTCTCGCACACACAAACACAAAGAATTAAGAAAGAAAACAGCTTCTTCACAAACTTTTTCTTTCAGGATTAGTCTCAGGCATTCCTTCTTTTTTTCCTTTTTCCCCATACGAAATGCATTAGACAATCTTTTCCTTAAGCGACAGACTGATAAATCCACTCTTATGGTAAGGGGGGAGGGGGGTAAGGGTACTCACGTGGTTGAGATGTCGCATTGTTTTGGGAACTCATAATTTACGCCTTTGAAAAATGCCTTATTTGTGTTGACAGTCTCTCTTCCCTGCTCAGAACTGACGGCGGGATTGAACAGAACAGCTGGAAGAACCCAGGAAAATACTCTTCTTGTTCGGGCTCTCCTTGCCTGGCTCCTGACCCCTTTACAACTGGAAAAGGAAACAGCACATGTGTCATTCTCTTTTGCCTGTGTAGCTCACATGAGCGGGGAGGGGCACCCATTTGCAGATAGCAGTAACTGTATTCAAGTTTTGCAAGTTGGATGTATTCCACCCCTTTGCTTTTATTAGCCAGCAACCAGTGGAAAAAAAAAAATGCTCTTTTCATTCTTAGCCAAATCTAGGCGCACCTATTAAATCCACTTCCCAAACCCTTATCCACTGCCGTTGATGTTATTTCTTTTAAGTTCAAAACTTGCTGCTGACTCCCTTTCCTAAAATGTCTACCATTAATGGGTAAGACTGAAAGTAGGAATTTCAATTTTCATTGCTCATCATTCCCTTAATGCTCACAGTCTGACTGATTCTGTCCTTTTAACAGGTGAAAATTAAGGATGACTTTTACTGAGTCAAAGTAGTTACATCAGCATATACCATAAATATACTGTGCTCAAAACAAGGAGGAACCTGTGCCTACAGCACAGGCTGAGGCACAAATAACTCTAGTCGTGGCTCTGACACAGGGTGCCTATGGCACCTCTGGCAAAGCATTTAATCACTGCCCCAGTTTGCCATTGGCAGAATCAAGATGAGACACCCAGTTTCTCCCTAATCTTGGTATTTTTATTTTAATGTACAGGCAGGTGTTATTTATAAATAAGATGTATTTATGGGGCTGCAGAGGTTAATTTGCATACTCCACTACAAGTTTTTCAGCCTGGACTAGGATGCCAGCTGCCTTGTTTATATAGCTGCCATTTAAAGCTATCTGTTTGGCTGTCTGCACGCTGTGCTGCAGTCAGTGGCATGTACAGCGTGTGTGCATACACAGCCTGTATGTAGCTGACATGGACTAGGACTTCTGGGTTATACCAGAATAAAAGATGCATATGCCTTAAACACTAAGAAGAGTGGACAAAATTTCCATTTTCCTGGTGTCTGTTATGGAGTCAGGATGAATTAACAGCCTGCCTGCGACAGCAGAAACACAGTAACCATAGGCATGGAAGTGGAAAAAAACAGAGTAATGAAATTCAGGCTGGGACCATCCTGTTTTGCAAAATTGTCACAGGATATTTCTGTGAAATCATCTCAGTGACCTCCTACAAGAAGTCAGTGCCATGAACTTGGCTCACATTATTTATTTAACAGCTATAGGATGGAAAGAACAGTGACTTATTTACATGCCAATGGCAGCTAACAGCTTGTTTGTGAACATGGATGCAGTAAACTACTTCAGTCAGCATTTCCACACTCTGGGCTTGTGGCAGAGAGCTCTGGAACATTTAGTGATAGACCAAAGCAAGGCACAAAACAAAGACAGGGAAATAACAGGAAAAACTCCTGGCGTTACTGCACTGGCTTCAGCTCCATAGCGTGACATTCATTTACTCCTGATAGTTTTTCTATGAAAATCCAGATGGGCATGTTTTTGATTACTGCTTCTTCCATGTAAAAAATACAATGTGCACAGGTATAATTAGGGCTTTCTTTTTTGAGGCATGAGAATTGTTGTTAAGCAAAATTTTTTATCTTCATTTAAATCTTTCATCATCATTATCAAGGACAAGTTGGGTGGCCTTTTAGCAGCCTGGTCTAGGGTAAGATGTCAGGAGGGCTGTAACTAGATGATCTAATCCACACCATTGTATGATTCTATGATTCTATGATCCCTAAGAACTTTCAGAACTTCTGTTGAGAACAGGTTCCTTAGCTGCTGCAGATGATATGAAGGATGGTGACAGTGATGGCTTTATTATGTCAGAGCCAGTGGTCTGGACCATCTTAGGAACTTTGTGGCAAACTACTCAAAATGGCATGCACGGTTAGTTCCTGGTGCTTAAGCCCTCACCATCTGTGCAACACTTCCTGCATCTGTCTGTGTTCTTACTAATGCTACTCTGCCCACCACCAAAATCACTGCAAGAGTTATACCCAAATTTGTGTACCAAAATTCTGGCAGATCCAAACTTACATGGGAAAGTCCTCTTTAATGTGTTGCTATGTTCACTTTTTTTGAGACTTTCTTTGCTTATTGAATAGACTGGGGTTCCTAGAGATCAGAGAGCTGTTTCCCAAGGCTGTTTGCTCTCAAACAGGTCATTAAAGAGACCTGCCTGACCTTTTCCACTCATCATTAATAGGAAATATGTGATGTTGACAAGGGAAGCACCATGTAGCCCAGGATGCTTCCGGAGGACTGGGCACTAAACAAAAAGCATCTCAGTGCTCTCAGCCAGCTGATCATGAGGTACAGGAGGCACCAAAGGAACCCAGAGCAAAAGATGGGAGTGGAGTGCTGGTGGGGAAAATGTGTGATTAATCATGAATTTTCAATCTGACTGAACCCTTTGCTAATCTTTAAATAGCAGTTGCTTCTGGCAAAAAAAACTAAAGCTCCCCAAAAGGGTTAAAGGGAGAAGATAACACAAAGGTATATGAAAGTAATTTTTATGTAAGGATTTTGGCATTCATACAGGATTCACCAGGTCTGTGGGATAACACAGGCATGGGTATGTTAGGTAATGTGTGTGTCAGCTGTGGTTTTCATCAGCCAATTACTGGGCCTTGAGGCCATTTTGCTCCCACTAACCTACAGAAGAAGTATTACTTTTCTGCCCTGGTGAATACTTTTGCATCTCCAGCATTTGAAAGAGTCTTTTTCTGAGTAAAGAAATGAAAATTCCCTTTTGTTTCCTCAGTAGTGCTTTCAGATGTGACAGCATTTTCAGGTCCAAGAGTGTTAGCTCAGAAGTGGAACCTCTTTTGGCTCCGATACTGCAATTTATCCTACTCCTCCTAAGCACAGCTATGTAATGAATGCATGGTCAGGCCCACATAGTTCTCTTTGATGCTATCTTGCTCCAAGATAAATGATATTTCACAGTCATTCAGGCTTGGCAAGCTGATGTCGCATGCTGCAGCTGTTGTTCCCAACAGGAAGGGAGGGTTTAGGCTGCACTCGGAGGAAAATAAATAAATAAAACAAAGGAAAGAGGCTCTCTTCAGGAAGTTATGCTTTACAACAACAGGACATCACACTAGAAATCTCTCTCTCGGATGGATTTTCAAAATATAACATAATGCAAAACATAATGCAAAATCTGTAATCTGTAAAGGCAATGGCAAGACTGAAAGAGACTGAGTGGAAAGCTATCAATAATGTCCTTCATTGCCCACCCTGCATAGCCTGCAGGCTTCAGAAAAGGTGTTTAGATGCATCACCTGGACATTTGAGGAGAGGATGTAGCAGCAGTTGTGCCTGGCTGTGAGCTCAAGAGGGGCCTTGTGACAGCCCTGGTGGGCACATTCAGAAGAGCCAGTGGCTCAGTGTCCAGCTGGGCTGCTTGCCATGGTCACCTGGCCAGCTGGCAGGAGAGGTGGTGTTGGCTTTCTACTCTCCTTTGCTGGCTACATACTTCAGGCCGTCTTAAACATGCCAAGCTGGTGAGCTGTGTGAGGTTGGGTGGAAACCCAAATTTTGAAAACTTTTTGCAGGTCAAGCACAAGCAGAGATTTAACTGCTAAGATGAATCCTGAAGGAGGGATAGGAAAGCATTGGGCTCTGGACATCCCATAAAATGCTATTTTCTACTGATTATCTTCCTATCCATCTCTGAAAGGAATAATAATTTATGTATTTGTTACCTTGTGTGGCGGGTTCTCTGCCTTGGCTTGTTTCCTTTCTGTTTCCCTTGCTGAAAGGGCAAGGAATATTTGCTATAGAGTGTGTGGACCATTTCGGGTCTGGTGTAAAGTCATAGAGAATGAAACCTTTGTGATGTTAAGGGATCAATATAGATTTATTACTCAGGATGGACTGTGATGCTGGTATAACCCATGTTTTATGTGGTGACTATGCAGCTTGTGACTTTAAGTGCAACAAGATTGTGAAATCCTTGGAACACAGAGAAGGAATTTTCTCTCTGCTTTCATAACACTGAACAGGTTCTTGACCCTCATACAAGGCCAAAAGAGAAGAGTTTACCCTGGAGATAAGAGATCCACTCTCATTCCTACTTTGCATCCCAGGCATTTGTCTTTATTTTTACCACTCCTCTGACTTCTGCTTGAACCTTCTGCTTGAATATTTTCTTACCCCTGGAACATGTATAATCCCTGCTTTACCTTATTGCACAATTATTTACAGTTAAAGGATGTAGCATGCCTATTTGTATTCAAGGTCCCCACTTAATCTGTTAGTTTATTTGTGCCAAACTCTTTTCCACTTGTGTCTGTACTCAGGGGAACCTCCAGTCACTACAGTGCAAATACTTCCCAAAATGTGCCACTCTCTGTGAAATGGAAATATAAGGAAGCTCTACATCTTCCTTGTAGCCTGGTGCTTGACTTTCCATGACCTGTGGTTCATTTAATGACACCATGGAGGGAAGACGTGTAAGGTAAAGAGTTCAGTGGACAGCAGTGCAGAGTCTCTGTAACTCTAAAGAGTCATCATGCCCAAAGATCAGACAGAATGTCTTAGAGCCACTGCCTCCCCTCCATCCTAATTTCCAACATCACTGGAAAGCACATCTGCTCATACTCTAAACCAGTCCACAGGATGCTGACATGCAGTTTGGTAGTGCATATTTGGAACAATGGTAATGTCATCTGGGTAGATGTGCAGATGATGAATCACACTATCAGCTCTTGCTGAGTTCAAGAAATCAGAGCAGGCTTTGGCACATGGATTTCTCATAACAAAAGAACATAATGATAAATAAAGGGCATCATCTGTAATTTAAAACAAAAGGAGAGACTTGCTCACACAAAGCAGAATTAAACACTGGAAGTCAGTTCCTGGGGGAACTGGTGTAGCTGGACTTCCAGTTTGACTGAAAACCTTTAGTCTTCCTTACATAGATGGGGCTGTGTTACTGTAGCATAATTTCAAAGTTGGGATTTTTAGTTGCTGCATATTAGACAGCATCCAAAGGAGGGCAGCAGAGATGGTGAAGGGCCTTGAGGGGAAGCTGAACACTTGGTCTGTTCAGCCTGGAGAGGAGGAGACTGAGAGGAGACCTCACTGCAGTTACAGCTTGCTGTGAGGGTAAGAGGAAGGGCAGGCACTGATCACTCCGTAGTGACCGGGGACAGGACTGAGGGAATGGCCTAGAGTTATGTCAGGGGAGGTTTAGGTTGGATTAGAAAAAAAGGTTCTTCACCCAGAGGGTGCCTGGGCACTGGAATAGGCTCCCCAGGGAAGTGGCCACAGCACCAGTCTGACAGAGTTCAGGAAGCATTGAGACAATGCTCTCGGACACGTGGTGTGACTCTTGGGAATGGTGCTGTGCAGGGCAGGGAGCTGGTCTTGATGATCCTTCTAACTCACCATACTCTGTGATTCTGTGATAACTACAAAATGGCCAGAAAATTGAACATCAAGAGTTCTGACGATTGTGGAGCCTGCTAGTGCTAAATTTTAAGTACTAGCTTACAGTGTTAAATTTTGCTTTTGTGGCTATTTAAGTGCAGGTGAAAAATCCTCTCAAAAGTTGCTAGTACAGTATCTGGCCTGTCCTTTTGTAACATGATGGACTTGTCTCAGCCTGAGCTCTCTGGGACATTAGATCTCCCCTACTTTAGCAAGGGCTTCAGCCTCTTCTCTACCCTTTTCTAGCCTGGATGTATCAGGCACAGAGGTGATACATCCAAGGTAGAGATCTTGGTACTGTGAATACTTTGGCCAAAGCAGTAACTGGGTTACACCCAAAAAAGGTGTTGGATAAGTGTGTATCCTTAAAATCCTTTCCTGAGTCTGCTTCCAACCTTGCAGCAACACTTAGCCAAACACACAGACAGATTAGCTGATGATATTTCCTTAAATATAATAACACTGAGGCATTTGCTCCTTTAGCTTGCATATATTATTCTCTTCAGAGAAAAAGGCATCAGTTTAAGATTACTTTCTTCTATCAGGGCAAGAGCAAAAATCTTGTGCTTCCCTTCTCTTCAGATATACTTCAGTGAAGTTTGTGTTTCAACCCACTATCTGAGCACAAAGCTGGCATGTGGTAAAGTCACAGTTAAATTGAATGAAACTAGGGCTCCATAAGGATGTGTGTGATGACCCCAAGACCTTGTTTCTTAGCACTGCTCCTATCACTGTGTTAAAAATAACTTCTCAAAATTATTAGCCCAAGGGAGGCTTGAGCTTCATTTTTCTCTTAAGTAATGTGACTTGAGTTTTTTTTATTTTAAAAGACCCTTAAACTTCAATATCTTTTTCTTTCATTCTGCAACTTTTTTAACTATTGTGAGGTTGTTTGTGTTTACTGACTAAGGTTGCTTCCTTTGTTAAGTAATTAGTTAAATAACTAGAAGATACAGTCAGTAATCCTAATGGAGTTCATTAGAATCCCACAAATAACTTGGCACTATGGGAAGGAAGAGAGGGCTTACAAGAGATTAGAATGGACCTTAGTCCTCCTGAGGTTCCTCAGGGTGTGTTCTCCTCTGATTCCTGACTGTAACCCTTGCAAATCCTTAGGCTCTTGGGGATAATTCCCAAAGTGGCAAGTGGTTACCATATCCTGCATGCACATCAATATTTTTATGTTGGTAGTGTTGGTTTGGCTTTGTTTGTTTTGTTTTATTTTAAATTTTATTTTAAACAACTCCTAAGACACTATTTGTATAGGATCCAGGGAGCCCTGGGGTAAACTTAGAGCAACAGAAGAAATAATTTTTTGTTTTCTGCTTACCCCTGCTAAATGGGTGGTGGTAATTCTCTCAAATAATAAAATATTAATCTCACTGAAGCGAGGTTCCTAAGCCACTGATAAGAAGTCTGTTTTATTGGTTTTATACAGTGTGCAAGAGAGAAAGAGCTCCCCAAGTGCAACTAAAGGCCCTGGACATGGCTATCCTTCAGGTCCCCTCTCCAGCTGAAAATAGGATATGGTTTTAAAACCAGCTAATATGCTGTTTCTATTATTTGTGCTGAGTGGCTTTTTATACAAAAATGGATATAGATGTCTGCTGTGATAGAAGGACAAATTTGGAATGGTCTACTCTAATAATAAATTGCATGCTGATAATTTTTCTTACTGCAGTAAAAGCAATTCAGCTGCATCTGATTGGCACCAGTTCAAGATTTTTGATGTTCAGCAGGAGAATATACAGCTGCAGGAAACAAAACAATGCTAAAAATTCTCAAACTGCACATGCTGGGATGGCAACAAGCCCAACTGAAACAGCTCAAGCTCACAGTGACTTGGGCACTGCGACACACAACTAAGGCTTTTGCAGCAAAATTGCACAACGAGTTTTATTTTCATTTAATGTGGAATCCAAATGTTTCCCTCTGGGTACAATGTCATGGACTTCCTTATTTAAATGACATATATAAGTGTGGCTGAAGATTTTAGCTGTCACTTTGGCAACACTCATGCAGATTTACTTTTTATTGTTGTTGTGTTCCTGTTAGACTTGGTAGGCATTTAACTGCAAGGGAAAGGTGAGATGCTCGAAGAGAATATATATAGTAGAGATTATTCCTTTCTTGAAGTGAGCTACAAGCAAGCTCAACTGAGATACCTATATATATATATATATATATATATATATATATATACACACTTCACTGTGAAATACACAATGCTTTATTTGGAAATAGTTTTCTTCCCTATTAAATCAAAGAGATGCCCAGGAAGTTATAATTCAGAACAATAATCATAACTACAGGGAAAATATCTGAATAATCTAAACATATCTTTTCTCTATGAGGTAGATAAATATGAATTCTCTCTTGTGAAGTCAGGCTGAAAAAATGTTACATGGACAGTTCAGGATTGGAACTGGTTTATAACAGGAAGTTTTGAGAAAAAACTAAGTTCAAAAATCTTTAGGATCCCTGGATCTTGTCAGTTCTTTTTCAAACATTGCAGTAAGGGCTGGAGTAATGCTGTGTAGCACAGTGCTGCACTGCTGATTTGTCTCTGGGAGCTCCAACTTTTATTGAGGAAACACTGAAAAACACCCCTATGGATACCAAGATTTAAGAAAACACAAAAATTCCTCTGATTTTAAGCACATGATTAGGTTTGTTACAATTTGAAAGCATGCTGAAAGATTTTTCTGACTATGGAAAGCTTCCTATAAATATTCATATATGGACTCTTCCTCTACAACATCACCCAAATTAAATTTCCTAATTAGACTCTACAATGAGGCAATCTATTGAAGAAACTTTCTAGAGATAAGGGGTTTGTGTCATTTTATGTAAATTTTGTGTTTGAAATATTAGTCACATAATCTATCCTAATCTTCTGCACACCCTCTGGAGTCAAAGGAGGAGATAGAGGTTTCCAGAAGATGATTCATTCTGTGGCTAAAATTAGGTGCAATGGACTACATGACATTCAAAAATTTCCTGTCCCCCCTAAGAAAAAAACCCAGCACCCTTCTTTTCTGAGGTTCAGACATAAAAGATGTTATAGCATTTCTACGAATATTTAAATTTGCTATTTCTATTCTGGTGCTGTTTTATGCTCCTCCCAGAGGCCACTCTGCTTGTCCTTAGCAAATACTAATGGACAGAGTCCCTGTCTTTACGATGTGAAAGTGCTGGTATGCTTTGGAATAGTGGGCAATCAAATCCTCATTTAGTAAGTGGAACTGATTACATGCACTATGTAGCATGAATAAACACTCTGTGTTAATTAACACTCTCTCTTATTCCACCATTTGAATTTTCACCTGCCACAATCTTCTGCTTTTTTTTTAACTTTAAAAACCAATTCTCAAATGTCCTCTGAAATGTCCTGCTGTGGTGGGTTAGCTCTGGATGGACTCCAGGTGCCCAGCAAACCTGATCCAGCTCTCCCCTGCCCAGCTGGTCAGGGCAGAGCAAATCTAATGGAAAATTTGTGCATTGAGATAAGGGCAGGGAGGGATCACTCATCAGTTACTGTCATGGGAAAAACAGACCTCACTTAGGAAAAGAAAATTAATTTCTTGTCAATCAAATCAGAGCAGGATAGTAAGAAAGAAACCCAAATCTTAAACTGTCTTCTTCCCACACTGCCATTCTTCCCAGGGCCCAACTTCACTTCTGATTTTTCCTCCCTCTTGTGGCCCTCTTTCCTGCCACCTGTGGCACAAGGGGACAGGGAATGGTGTCAGTCCCTCACATGCTATCACTGCTGCTCCTTCCTCCTCAGGGATGGCTCCTCACACCCTTCCCCTGCTCCAGTGTGGGGTCAGAGGAGAGGCTGCAGGAGCTGGGCCTGTTTAGTCTGGAGAAGAGGAGAGGGCATCTCATCAAAACATAAAAATATCTCAAAATTGGGTGTCAAGAGGATGGTGCCAGACCCTTTTCAGTGGTAACCAGTGACAGGATGAGGAGCAATAACCATGAACTAAAACACAAGCAAGTTCCACCTCAACATCAGAAAAAACTTCCTTACAATGAAGGTGCAAAAGCACTGGAACAGGCTGCCCAGGGAGGCTGTGAAGCCTCCCTCCCTGGAGACATTCAAACCCCCCTGGATGAGGTCCTGTGTAATCTGCTGTAGGTGACCCTGCCTTGGCAGGGAGCTTGCACCGGATGATCTCCAGAGGGCCCTTCCAACCCCAGCTATTTTGTGATTCTGTGTTTCTAACAATTCTCTGTACTCTGCCTGTGAGCTGATATTGCAAAATTGTCATTTTCTGGCAGAGACCTATTATTCGGATTCCTTAGAGGAACAGAACATCATCTAAAATGTACTGCCAGAAAAGGTTGGAAATGCTGAGTTTTTTGATCACTGGGGAAAAAAAGATTTAAAAACATCTTGCACTGCAAATATTATTTATAAAGAGGAATATACCTACAATATTGAGCTATGAAGGGCTTTTCTCCATTTAGAAGACACATCAGTCTGACATAAATAAAGTAAAAAATTTTATGTCAGAATAAAAATTATATCAATGTGATCTGTCTCCTTGTATATATACACAAGCACAATGAGAATTAAGTTCATGTCCACTTTACTCTTAACTGATGTCTTTGCCACAGATAGGTATTGATAACTCTCTGCTGGGAAGTAAAACTTCCACTGGGGTCATGGCACAGTGCTGTGGTTAGAGCTCATTCTTGGTTGATTTTTCCACTATTAGGCATCTGTTTTGAATAGTACATTAATCATTGTGAATGCAGAATGTTTGCTATACAGGATTTCCTTGGATTTGTATTTGGAGTTTCCCTGAGCCCCACTGTTTCCAGGCTGGGAGGTCCATGTGGGAACCCATTGAGTGTGAGACGGGCTGATCACCCCATGGAGAAACAGAGGTTGCCTGTTGAAAGAGAGCACAGGATTACGTCTCTAAGGCTAACTAATCTGCCTTTTGGTGTAATTTAATTTTCCTCTGCTGACTGCTAACTCCCTTTCATATACTGGCTGAAATTCCTGGGTAGGCCATTTGATGCCTTGAAACTGAATGTGTCTTTCCACTTCTACAGAAATGTCTCATCAGCTGTAGTTCCTTGTAAAAATTCTGTGATGAACAACCCATGGCTAACCTCACCTGGAAACTGGTGGCTTGAGTTAACTTCTGTGATTCTGTCTACATTTGAAGAACAAGAAGCAACAGCATGGAAGACCTCTCACTTTTCCATCTTTAAAGCATGGAAGATAAATATGTTAAAGTATATTGGGCTCGTGGTTCATACAAGGTCGAGGCCTTGCTGCAGAAATGCCTCTGTTTAGCTTATCAGAAAGAAACAATATGTTTATTGCTCACAAGGATCTCAATGAGAAGCAAAAATCAGGTACTAAAAGAGGTTTTGAATCTAGTGGAGTAAATTTTAATGAGTGTTAACAATTGTGCAATTACGCTGTAACAATGCGAATGATAAAGAGGCAATTTTTAGCAATCAAGTTTTGGAAGAAAGCACTGAGAAAAAGGGTGAATTTTTCTAATTCTTGAAGTCTTACAGACACCTTCCTGAAAGATTTATGAGTCAAACATAAGTTATTAGTTCAATATAATTCTGTGGCCTGAGTGGCCTTGAAGATATTAATCTGTGCATCAGCCAGTGAAAATCTATGGCCTGTAAAGGGCAGAGTATCTGACAACACAATCATGATGTCCCTTCTGTCACCCCAGGCAGGTGAAACCATCTGTATTGGATCACTCCAGAGCTCACTGTTGTAGCACTGCTCAGGAATCTCTCTGTAAGCCACCCTCTTTGTTCTGCTTTTTTTGTGCATATAAGTAGATTTGGGACCTACATATTCAGTCATGAACACAGAGGGTGCAAGGGTGTCACTGAGCAAGCTATCAGTGTGACATATTCAAGATGCTGGCTGACTGAAAAGTGATATGCAAGCATATACATGAAGCATATGGGGAGGCAGGAGACATATATCAGACAGCAGCTGGCATATCAGGTCCAGGGCAGCTTCTGTGAAAAGTAGATAGATTGCAATTCCAGGCAGAGTGTCTTAACTCTTCTCTCCTTGCCTCTGAAGATTTTAATTTCTTATATTTGTATAATCCAAATAATTTATGTCCAAAGTTAGTAATTTTGCTGTATTTTTCTTCTGTTCTTAATGCACCAAAGCACAGCTTATTTTCTGTTATCTCCCTGTAAAAGTGGGACAAACCTGTTGGATTTTCACTCATTCCTCTAAGCTCAAAAGAATAGAGTAACTTCAGATTTATCACAATGCAACCAAGAGTGATATTAGGTGTTAGATTTAATACCACCCATCCCTGTGTGAAAGAGAGGCCCAAATTCTCTGCTAATGTAAAGCAATAGGGACTAACCTGCAAATAAGATATTCTAAGCTGCTATTCATAATAGTTAGAAACTACCCAGAGAGAACAATTGACTAGGAAGATGTATTGTTTTCTACTTCATTCCATGATTTCAGTATAACTACTTTTCTCAGCTTGAGCCCAAGTCATCAAAGTTTCTCACTGTAGAGTCGTTCACTACAGGCTTTCTCTGCTACCCTGCTGTGGACGATGCCATGAGCTCTCTTTGCACCTGCAGTTACAGCTCCTAAACAGATTGGTGTCCCCTGGAAATCATGAAATATTTGTCCTTGCAGTGGAACCTCTTCTTCCCTGGTGTGATGAAATGCTCTCTACCAAAAATAACCTGCTTCTTGTTCCTTTCCCAAAATGGTCTCGGAAGGATGTGGTGTTACCAGCAAAAGTTATGCTGAAAAAACATATGGCAAGCAAGGGGGTCGGGGTGGTTTAGTGCCTGAAAGTGAGAAGTAGGAGATGTAGTAGAAGGTAACAAGATAAAAATAGTGCTAGTTGAAATAGTACTAGTACACTATTTTAGCATGTGATACTGTTGTAAACTGATTCAGAAAATGCAAAGGGGAGGAAAAAGAAGTGGAGAAGAAATTCTCCCTTTAGAAACAGGCAAAGGAGAAATAGAGATCATGACTATTCTGTTCAGTGTAAGAGTGTAATAAAGTAAACCAAGCTACTCTGAAGGAGATGATCTGTCTATCTCTGTTCTTCAGTGTTCAGGAAGCAGGGTAGGTGTGTCAATACCATGTGGAGTTCTGACTGGTCATTCTCCTGAGCAGAGTTCAAGGACATGAACCACAAAGGCATCCATCCTCTTGTTTAATGTAATCAGAAAGCCAGTTTTGTGTTGGAGCCAAATTTATGGATAGTCATGCACTGAGCCAGCTCCCCACTGCCTTAAATGCTTCTCAGCGGTGAGAACTGGAGTCCTTCGACTCCAAGGAATACAAAATATACTTTTTCCCCCTCCTCCTTCTTGTTTATAACTTGTGTAGTTCATATTCTGTGTCTGGTCCATATTAAAAATTGTTGTCACCTCAATTTTCAACAGTGTCAGAAATGTTTATCTCATTAGAAGGGCTGGAAAAGCAGCACAATAAAGTAAAATTAAGTCACTACAGTATCTTGGATATTAGTAACAATGGAGGAAAATGAAGTGACAAGAATGACTGAGGAGGTTTTACAGCTTTCCAATGCTTGACACTGTAGCAGCTCTTCAAAACAATTCTTATTTCCTTTTCATGTTTACTTTTACCATCTACTCTTTTTCTTGACACCAGCTTTCTCTAAAAAATGTATTAATGTTTTTTCCTTTTATGTTTTATGAAGTCCTCTGGAGTCCCTGGGTTTTCTAATGTCTGAATACTGTATATGAGGCATCTGTTTTCAAAGCTGAGGGCACCTGTCCCTAAATTTCCTCAATTTGAATTATATGATGTGCAATTCCACTCCAGTTTGTGGAAGGAACTTGTATCAAAGTGGATCCATAAACCACGGGATGGGGCTGCAGGCTCTGGAAACAAATAGTACCCCCTTGGAAAACTCCTTGTATTATGATGCAGTTGATGATTTGACAGTAGACTTCAAAGGTCTACTGTGTGCAGTTCACCAGAAAGGGAATAAATCCTTGGGAGACAATGAAGAAAAAGATGGAGACCAATGCTGATGAACTGTCACTGAAAGCCTTTTGGCAGAAAGGAGACTTCCAAGCCAGCAATATCAATGATAGATCTCAGTATTCATTCTCCAGACTAGCGCTGGTGGATGTTTTCACAAGAAAAAGGCTGCTTTGTTGATGTCTGGGCAGGTATTTTATTATTCCTTTATTCAGAGGAACTTGCTACTGTTTTTCATCTATAGATATGCCATTGCTTATCTAAGTATAGCAGTAAAAACTGTCTTGACAAAAAGGTTGAATCATAATTTGCCTTTTGAGATGTCTTTTATTACTCGTTTTGCTATGATGAATATTTTTTATAATTTTAAAACTCTTGTGTTGAGATAATTCTATACCAAACATGTGGAAAATCCTGTAATTCCTGTGTGTGCAGTAAAATCTGAAGGCAAAAGAAATAAATGACAAGATCCCAAATAACTGAAAACGTTGAGGGAAAGATTATGGCAGAAATTCATCATTTTATCTGTAAGGTTTGCTGATGCTCTAGTCAATTAGGATATAATGTGGAATCAAAGTGAATGTAATAACACATTTATTGCATGCAAAAAATATTGGCATTTCCACATCAGCCACCCAACTCTTTCTCCTACTTTTCAGCATGTGTAGGTCCAACACACCACATTCACAGTGGGACCAAGTCCCAGTTCTGGGATGCTTGTTCTCTCTTGAGGTGTCATAATCTAGAGGCCAGAAGAGAAGCCAGCCTCTCCAGCACGTTTCACACAGTCCAACTCTCCAAGTGCTGAAGACTGATATCTGTCCTCTCGTATCTCACATGTCTGGCTGCAAAGTGGTCATGTCTTCAGTCACACATTTGCACTGTGCTGGCTTGGACCATGCTAATAGCCATTGAAGTTTACAGAAGCTGGAGTCTGGGCCCCTTAATGCTGCAGAATATGCAGCCTTTTGATGTAGAACAATGTTAAATATCCAGTCAGAAAGGAAATGTTTCTAAGCAAAATGTCCCAAAATGAAAGGAGTTCCTTTTATGCCTCTTCTGGACTGTCTAATGTGTTGTCCACTTGGACAGCAAGCTGAGTGCTGGCTGCTTGCTTTCAGGTTGTCCTTGGAAATGAGAGACCATCTCACTGTTTTTTTCCTGTGTAAAACCAGCAGATCTTTCCTTCCTGTTGTATTTTTGGAGTTGATCCATGAAAGGCAGGACCAATGTTTAACAGGATTCTCAGAGGCAAGCCAGTGGGGTCACTCTAAAGAGCTGCACTCTCTCTTAAGGTATCTGAAATGGTAGTGAAATCACCTAGCATAAGAAATCACCTTCCCTATATTCAGCATATTTATTCTCCTGAGCTTTTTGTGACATCTCCTCATTTCAGACCATAAGGCTGTTCACCCTCTATCCATTCATCTATCAGGGGCTGTTAGTTATTGAGGCCTGGCTCTGTGTTAGATGCTGTTAGTGGTTCTGTGTGTATGTAGCACAAAAATACTGAGTAATATAAATGGATGTAGTTATTGCTTGTTCACAGCCCCACCAGTTCCTTTGAAAGAAATTGAAGGTTTTTGCTTAATTGAGGGTTTGTTTTTCAGCTTTCTGATCTTGGAAATCTATAATTTCATCAGTTTTTTATTCCCCAGCTAGCAAATACTATTTGAAATTTTCTGATATTGTAGTAGTTCCAAGTAGTACAATTAAGGTTTGACTGCTCCAAACTAAGGGTGTGAACCTGTGTATCATGGAAAAATCTCATTTTTTTTCAGACCTACCATTTACTGTACCAATCCAGAATCAAGCCCAGGAAAAGCATGGATAAATAACAGCAGATCCTTCCTTTATTTAGATTCTCATGCTGTCTTTACCAGCAATGATTTCTTTGAATGAATTCAATGAATTCAATTCAATTAATTCTTTCAATGCTTAAATGTTACATTTTTTGAGCTCTTCGTACCAAATCCCTGGTTCTTTTCTCTGCCTTCACTGATCTCATTCACCACCTGCCCATGTACAGTGATGTATTAAATCCTGCTGAATTCTGTGTAAGTCACATCCACTCCCCTGAATTTCCAAGGATGCTGTATTATTCCTTTAAAGACATGCTTTATGCTATTTTCAAGTGATTTACTCTGAAAGTTCCTTGCCTCATAAATGTCTTCACTTCCCTGGTAAAACATTGCTCCAACTTGAGTGAGCAACTCAGAAGGCTGCCTCTTACAGTAGAGTTAGTCAAATGAATTTATAATTAATGTTTTGTCCTCTGTGACCCAGTTTTGAAAGTCAGAGTTATCTGACATTATCCAGCTGGATCTTACCCCCTCTGCTGACATTTAGCACAAAGGGAAGGGGCTTGAACACTTAATACAGCCTCCAGGGAATGGTGACACTTCCAGAGGCTGTGTTTATTCCCATCAGGTCAGCAAAGAAAAGTAGGACAAGATGTGACTTGGACTGAGCTCAGTTTTGGGCCCCTCACTACAAGGAGGATGCTCAGGTGTTGGAGCAGGTCCAAAGAAGGGCAATGAAGCCGAGGAAGGGTCTGGATATTGATGGATATACCAATGTTGATTCATTTTATGACTTAGGGAAAGCAAGAGGTGTTTGCAAGCCATGATTCATTCAGTCTTTTTGCAGCACATAATTTAGGTTGTGACAAAACACCACAGAGAAATTCCTCTTTCTATCCAATGTCTCTAAGGGGAGTCTACAAAATCACAGATATGAATGCTAACCCTGAAGAATTTATAGGTTAGATGATGTGCATTTCATCTGTGACGAGACTCTTATCATCTGTGTTTATATTCCTTGTTGTTTTTTGGCGATAGATGTAATGATGTGGATTGAATCTCTATTAGGTGCTGCAGTAAATGTGGTCTGGAAATGTTAGCTAGGATTCACAAGTATATATATATATATACAAATATGTTAGTCACAAAAAACCCCACAGTGAATGGCACACAACAATAAAATTTTACTGCATTAGGTACCTTTGAATAGCCTAGACTTCAGTTCTTTATTCTGCTCAATTTTACTAATATATCTGGACTAGATTTTTGGTTTGTTCTCCCCCTCATGTAGTATGTCCCCATAATCTCTGAATAACGAGACGAGGGAGTCTGGCATGGCTGGGCAAATAATTTTGTGTATCCAGGAAGAAGGAAATTACTGGGTTCATCATTGGTGGGACAATACTAGGAAACTATTTATGTTCTTTAATAAGAAAATGCATTTTTTCAGGCCCCAGGAAAAAATGAGATGCTGTTTTGTGCATGTTGTATCATCTTTGCAGCAAAGCAAACAAGCAGGAGAAATGGGGTCCAGGAAACATGCAGGCAAGCAGTGAGAAACTGAACACTCAAACCTCACAGGGCATTTTCCTGTTCCTGTCCTCTGTTCTCAGTTGTGAAAGAAAGACATGAGAGAGAGAAAGGGATGCACAGGGACTTTGTTAGACAGCAAAAGAAAATGAAGGGAGAGAAGGAGGCTTATATGATGAAACTGATATCCAGTGGATATCAACTGAGAGAAAAAGTAGTGATTCAATGATTCCATCTTCAAAAAGAATAATATTTTGCCTGTGATTCTGCAGGCGTATCACCCAAACCTTTTAACGTTTTCATGAATAACCTTTCTAGTGCAATAGAATCAGTGTTTATTAAAACTGTAGAGGAACTTGAAAAGATATCAGAAGAAGATAAGAATTTGAACTAATTCTGGTATGTTGGTGGCATGGTTGGGAAAAATCTCCAATGACATAACATAAAAAGAGAAAGAATGAGATGCAAGAATAATAAAGGAGCACAAAGACAAGGTGAAGAGTAAGTAATAGTTCTTCAGAAAGGTGAAGAGTTACAATTGAACAAACCATGTAGTATTCATGACATCACGTAAAAACAAGCATATAAGCAGAAGCATCACCCATAAAATACAGAAAGTTATCTGAGCATTGGCAAGGCTTTGTATGAGCTGCAATGCAGAGCTTTCTACACTACCCTATAGAAAGGATGTAAAGCAACTGAAAACTTGAGGGGAGATTGAGTGAAAGATCATTATTCTAATTAACATGAAACATGACCTGTTGGAAGAAAAAATTGGTGGTTTAGGACCTTGGCTTAGAGAAAAGACACCCAAGTGCAGAAATTATCACAAATATACAAATATATAGAAAGATGCTGTTTTTCATGATTGCAGAGTCAAGACAAGAAGTAACAGAAGCAAAATGCTGCAAAGGTAGTCTTATATCTGTCAGTGTTAATGGAGAAGAAAAAGGCTCCTTAGTTCACTGCTTCCATACCTAGGTTCTGTTCTAAACATTTTATTGCCTTGGCTTGCTTTGGGCCAAGGAAATAAAATAATGTTTATATTCTACCCCAACATCTAGAATGGTAGAGAAGGGAAAAGATAATAATAGGAAAAATTACAACATGAGGAGGAAACCGAAGTAGTCTTGGATCAATACAGAAAAAACATTTTTTAAGTATGCATATTTTTTCAGTTGCATGTTTGTTTAAAAGAAGTTGTTTCTCTCAGCTGCCCATTTGAAGGCTTAAAAAGAACTCCAATCACTTATTCTCAAACTTGGTAGTACCAAAAGGAATTAATTAATTCCCCTTGGTTAATTAATTTGGTGTAATGGACTTCAGCATTGCAAGGTACGGTGGCATATTCTATTAGATTGTCCAGCTATGTTTCAAGTCATAAAATGATAATAACACAAATCTTCTGTTTCTTTTTGAGTACTCATAGAGAGTATTTTAAAGCCTTAATTTAAAATGGGCATTTGTCTTTCCAGACTGTAGCTTGGATTAGTTTCTTCTGGAGTTTGAGGGAGTGAAACTGGGAACACTCACAAACTGTGTTCAGAATTAAAGCCTGTCTCTGGGAGGTGAGGAACATCATATTAGCATTTGTTTTGAAGAAACTCTTGATGTTAGCAGGAGCTCTGGGGTTTTTTATTTGCATTGAGAAGGAAACACAATGCAACTGAAGTAGAAAGCTTTTTTCCTTGGGAAAAACTCTGATTATCTTAGGCCTTAAAAGCATGCCAGAATATTTTCCTGATCTTATTTTCCATCACCAGCTGCCTTATCTCTGAATACTTCTGCAGTGTAACATTTATTACTATTATTATTATTATTATTATTATTATTATTATTATTGCTGTTGTTGTTGTTAGCATTGCTAGTATTACTATCTTCCCCTTTTGTTCTTTGTACTTTAAGACCTAATTTTTATCGTGGTGACACCCAAACACAAAGACCCTGCATCTAAAACATAAAAACAGCAGATGGAATAGTTTCCATGGGAAAGGAAAGGAAGGGGTCAGCATGATGTCCTGGGATCCCTAACACTTGCATTGGCTTCTTCCTCTCCTCTTAGATTCCACTGAGAGGAGCTTTGCAATCACTGAGGCAGGAAGGAGAGTTTGGCAGCCACTGCTTTGCTCCTGATTTCCAGGAAGAGCAAGAGGAAGGACAGAGCAATGCCTGGATAACCAGCAAGACAGGCAGCCAAAAATGTCCTTACCATTTTGCCATCCCAGGTTCTTCCCTATGCAGGTCTGGAAGCCCAGCCTGCAGGAGGGCCAAAACCCCAGGGCGAGAAGATGGGCAGTCATCCTCCCTTCCTAGGGATGCCCTGGGCATCCTGCAAAGACAGATCCCTGTCCATTTGGGAAACAGCCCGCTACTGATGGAGCCCCATACAGTCATCTGCTGGAGACATCCTAAGGGAGATGTCACAGTATCTTTGTTTTCTGTTTGCTGTTTAAATATTTCCCTTCAAAAGAGATAATGGCTTGAAGAATGTAGAACTGTGTTTCCATTTTGTAAAATTATTACATTTTCCTTTTTTTTTTTCATGTCCAGCTTTGGTCTTGTTCATTACTTCTCTCCACTGCCCATTATACCTGTTTACTCTTTTCACCCTGTTCCACTACTTTCAGTTTCTGATTTCTTATTTTCAAGAAAAATGTAAGAACTCCTTGCGTTTACTCAATCCTCCTTACTCCTTATTTAAAGTCTCTCAACCCCCCAAGAGATTTTTTTTTTTTCGCATTAGAAAACAAACAAAAGGTTTAGCATCCTTCCCCTATCTTTGAGCTAAGGCATCCTGAAAGAGGAAGACTCAGATAAACATCTATTCATCTCCACAACTCCCAGATGCAGCTCAAACAGTCTCCTTTATGGATTAAAGATAAGACACTATCTGTAAGCAGCATTAAGAACAAGAGCTCTGGTCACAAGAAATTGCTCCAGCCCTCAGCTTCTGCCACAAAGACTGAGTCTCCTGAGTCAGAGGTGTGCTGGAAGAAGCACGTCCCTCTGACGCTGTGTGGAGGCATAGGACAGACACCCTTCACAGCCCAAAGGCCAGAAACAGAAAACAAACTTGTCTCTGTATTACATGACAGACTTTCAGGCAGCCTGGGATGCACGTCTGAGTAGGTGGGTGACACCCCATAAAGTCTTGTGAGGGGAGATTTCAGTTCTTATGTCAATAGAGATGAGTCAGCCCTGCATAAACACAATGGAGGAGGATGTGAAACACTGAACACCACAAGCCCTGGTCTCAAGGAGCTGTGTTACAGGTACAAAAAAATACATTCCAACAAAAAACCTACTTCTGACACCCTCCTTTTTCTCTTTGCCTTGCTTGGAAGAATTTTCTGTCACAACTATTCGGTGCCACAGCACTCTGCTCTTAGTAGCTCTGATTAGGAGGGAAGGATACCCCAAGTGCCAGATGTTAGTGCTGCTTCACCAAAGCACTACAAATCCCTGCTTTGGGACACAAAGTGTTTACTGGGGCTAAATGAACCTTCAAAGATGCAGAAAAAGGAAGTCCAGGGAGGAATGTTAATATGAATGTCCTACTGGGGGACTAAAGGGGAGGTCCTGGAGTCTGAATGCCATTCACCTGATTTGTGTTTTCTTTGCTTTCTTCTGAAATATAAAAGTAAGAAGAAGAAGAAAGAAACAAAGAAAAGGAAAAAAATGATTGTTGAGGAGGAAACCCTACCAAATGACCAGGACACCTGGGTAGGATGAGGAAAATGTTATTCTGAGAGCAGAGGGAGGTACATTAACTGTTTTTGTTTGGTTGTTTGTTTTTGGTTTTTTTTTTGTCTGTTTGTTTTTTGTGATATGAAACTTGACAGTGAAATTTCAACATGGAATTCCCTCTTCATAAGGTTCAGACTATTTACTTTCATGTAAGGTTGCCTCTCTTATTACTGTCAGAGATCAAATCCTGAGCAGTTAAAAGAAGTATCTTATTTTAAAGACTTTAATATTTCTAGGCAGGCTTGTAAGGCAGGAGTGGCTTGCCCAGAGAAGAGTCAGTGAAGTGCAAGCTCTTTCCATCTAGGAAATGAGTCGGGTCAGGAAGGAATCAAGCACTGCTAGTGCCTGGCAGCTGATGGCCAGTCCCTGTGCAATGACCTCCTTGCTCTGCCTGCTCGTGGGTGAATTAAAGCTGGCAGTTTCAGTCAGCAGAAGGGACAGAGGTCAGGCTGGCTGAGCTGTGCTGTCTGTGACTCTGGATCTCTGACACGTACCTGAGCAGGTGGCCCTTGGTCCCACTATGTGTTGCTGTTCCCTGGTTCATAAGACACAGCACAGCTATCATGAGAGAGAGCAGCCACTGCCAGCAAGAATCTTAGCCTCATTTTTGCTTCACTAAACAAGCACAAATCCTTTAACCACTCTGAACGTTCTGTGCTTCAGGTCACTGTCCCGGGAGCCACACGTGGCTTGGTTTTAGCTACCACTTCATAAAATATAATTTCTGATACATGATGGCAAAATGCTTAGATTTTGAAGGCAAGCCTCATTCATGGAGGGCACTTTAGAAAGTTATCACATAAATTCACCCCCGGGGCTCAGCTGGAGTATTAGCTGAGAATGGATTCACTTTATACCGAGTCAATCTGCAAATTCTCTGAGCAAACAAAGCTGCTGCAGCATTTATATTGCATGTGTATTTTTCTACAAGATATTCAGGACTTTCAGATACAAGAAGGAAAGACCAGAACATAATGTTTTATTTTAAACTGTGAAGATCCTTTTGTTCTCAGTTAATTTTTTGTGTCTATTAAAGGCAATTAACTTCACCAGGTCACTTGTGGAACCATTTATTCAGGACAAAACAATAACACAAAGCACTGAGTAAAAGGCAACTGAAATGATTGTCACACTCCCTCCCTACTAGCAAGGATATTGGCTTCTGATTCACATTCCAAACCTGGACACCTAGCAGACAGTACTAACATTCTGGCTTTTGTGGTGCAGACGTGATTTTTAAAAATTATTTTTTATTACATTTTCTGTTTTAAAAGCATGATGAATCAGACTACTTCAGGACATTTTTAAATTTTTTTTTTTATCAATGTTGACTCTTAGATTCCTGTCATAATTTGTTTGATCTTTTTAACCAGTATGCTATTTTGTACATTATTTCCCTCTTTTCCAAAATAACAGCCAAGTCATCCTGTGAACTCGTTACTTGACCATGTGTTTGTTCATTTAGAGATGAAGGAAGTGGGAAAAGCGAAAACAGTCTCACAGTCTTCCCTGCTGACATCCAGTCTCAAATATTTGTTTTGCTATAAAATAAATCAAGCATGAAAGGACGAAATTGTTTAAAATTAGTAGCAAAACCCTCAAAAGTCTTAAAAAAATATTTTAAACCCAGATACTTTCCACTGGAAACTGCAAAAACAGGAAAGTGTCCAGCAGTGTGTCACACTCTAGAGAAGTCATTGCATACATGAAGCAAAAACAAAGCAAACCCTTCTTCAACAGCAAGCCAGACTGCAGAAAATTCCTACTCCACAGAGTTCTGATAGTCTTTCTTTTGGCACTGTGGATATCCTGAGAGAAATTATGCAATGAATTAATATTTGAGGAAGCAAGAAAAAAAGCAAGAGAGAAAAAAGCAAGAAAATAACCTGAACGAGCAAACAAAATGTACCTTAATGGGAAAACAAATGTTATTTGAATGACTAAATTTGTCTTCTGTGTGAGGTGGCAGCTCTGGGCTCTTGGTGACTTCACAACTCGGATGTTACCTTGTGTTGTGGCAAGCAGATGTTGTGCCTCTGGAACTCTCGAGGGTCTTGTGGCTGTCCCAGAGGTGCACATCCAGCCACCTCACCATGCAGGGCTTTGACTCTGCACAGAAGAGCTGCTGCTGGGCAAAGTCAAGGAAAAGAATCCTTTAGAAGCAAAAACCCAATTTTGACAATATGATTTTTTTCAAGATGTTGCAACACCTTTTACCTTCTTATTCTGAGCACTTTTTAAAGAAGATCTGCCCCCTGTTCATGTTAATGCTGCTACTAATCAAAGCCTCTCTGTAGCACAGGAATCCCTCGCAACAGAGATAGAGACTTCAAGAAATTAAAGAAGGACTTTGAATCCTCTTTTCAGCAGAAGCCTGTACCTCCATCTGATGAAGATATGCTTGTCCTTGATAACACTTTTCTGACCAGCTTTACCTCATGCTTGTAGAGGAAAGGGAAAACAGACGCATGGGAAGCCACCATCTTTTGAAGAAATATCACTTCAGGGATAATTAAGTTCCCAAATCAAAGATATATGTTCCAACTGAGGCCTGTTCAGAGAACATGCTCCAATACCTGAAAAAATCCAAGGAGGAGCAGGTTTACTAAATCAGAAGTGGTAAAAAATGATAATCACCACAAAAAGCCTGACACCAAGATCCATTTTGATAGACTCACAGTGGAAGTATTCTGATAGATTTTGATAGAACTGGATTGTTAATATTTATGAAGCCAGGCAAGACCTCCAGATGGAAGCTGCTCTATAAGCAGAAAGCTTTGGTATTAATATTTATTAATCTGAAAGTGCTTATTTCGTTTTTAGGCAATTTTTCCTCCGTCCTTTTCCTAAGCAAACTAACATTAAATCTGTGGGATCTGTGAGTTCTTAGCTACTCACTGCTGTCTGTGATGTAAATTGCACTTCAAAGAAAAATGAAAAGAAATACAGAAATGTTCCTAAAGTCACAATGTGAAGGCTCGAGAGCTGTTTGTAGAGATCATTCCTGGCAAGTACCAAACGTTTGGACACCACACTGAGCAACATAAACAAAGTTTTCAAACCTGATCCTGTGGTCTTTACAAAGTAAAAACTCACAGGGAGAGAATTGTGCCCACAGGAGCTTCCTCACAAGGTCATGGATATTTTGGGCATGTTTCTGCTGATGGATGCTCCCAGGTGGTGTTTCAGGGTGCCAAAGATGGACATCACCTTCCTCTCTGAGTGATGTGGGGATGCTTCAGTGGTGCTGAGACTTTGGGCAGTTATGTGGGGACCATGACGTTGTCTACATTGCAGCCTGGGTCGTCTTTGTCTCCTGGTTCTGGATGTGCCCAGGTTGGGATGTCCTTCTAGAGGAATCCAGGGTATTAACACAGAATTTTGTCACTGTGTGCAGCTGGGAGATGGCCAAGGGCTGCATCCAGCAGCCAGGACTTAGAGCTGTCACAGCCAGTGGTGCTCAGTTCCCTTATTCAAGGGTCTCAATTCTGGTACTAAGTTATAAAAAACCAAAACCAAACCAAACCAAACCAAACCAAAACAAAACAAAAAAACAACAAAAACCCAACAAACAAACAAATAAACAAATAAACAAAAAAACACTGATAAAAACCTTTTGTGTTCAGCAGAAGGATGAAAAGAACCAAAATCTATGTAGGCAAGTTAAAGTTTCCTCTTCACTCATCAGACCTAAACCCAATGAATAGAAGGAATCAATGAAATATGCTGCCCATGATCTCACTGATTTGAAAGAAATCATCTTTATGTGCAACTTACAGAAGGCTGTTTTTAAAATAAAGTTAAACAAAGGGAGACAGAAACTGTACTCATAAAAATACTGTTTTGTAAATGGACATCCTGATTTTAGCCAAAGGGTTCAGATCAATTTTTCTTTCTTTTTTTTTTCCTTTTTTTGGTGAAAAAGAAACATAGAATATTGTTAGTTCTCTTTTAATCTATCAATCATATGTCTTTTAATATGAGACAAGGCCAGGAAAAAAAATTATATTATCACAGGGAAAAGTAAGCTGATATTTTATTTCTCCATTGACATGAATAGGCTTCTAATTATATACCAGTATTTTCAATAATTGCCCCTGTTTATTCAAGAATCAAGACTCTGATTTTTTGCTAATACAGTTAAAATCATATTGTTTAATGAAAAACAAAATAAAACAAAACAAATATTTTTCCCTTCAATGAAATATGCACATTAAAATAAACAATTTTCAAAGCAAAACAGAGCAAGGGGAAACCCCCCTCATGCACTGAGTCTCAAAGTTAGCACAGTATTATAAGAAAAGTGAAGAAGCCACTTGCAGTTTCCAGCTCTTGACATACAACCCTTTGAATCATATAATCATAAGATGGCTTGGGTTGGAAGAGACCTTAAAGCTCATCTTGTTCCAACTCTCCCGCCATGGGCCGGGACACTTTGCACTAGACCAGGTTGCCCAGAGCTCCATCCAACCTGGCCTTGAGCACTGCCAGGGATGGGGCAGCCACAGCTTCTCTGGGCACTGTTCCAGTGCCGCACCAGTCTCACAGTAAAGAATAACTTCCTAGCATCTAAACTAAACCTGTCTCCACAATCACATTATCTGCAGTTCTGTTGTTCATTCCATCATGCAGGCTCTTCATAACTCAGGCTGTGAGACTCCTGGGAAACCTCACACAGTATATTCTTCTTTTAAAAAAAAATATTGGTACTTGCTTTGTGGTATAGTTTTATCACATTTCAATTTATTTCAAAGTACAAATTTTTCTAAAATTTTAGTGACGATTTATTGAAAGGATTACTACTGTAATGTTGTATTAGGCATGTCACTTATTTCCAGTTTGACATAGTACTTCTCTCCTGTTTGTCTTGCATGGACAGCCCAATATCGGTATTCTTTCAATAAGTTGTTGAACTTTGTCTTACCAGCTGAGTAATTAATGTTGAAGTTCAGTAACTCTCTTACTAAACTGGAAATTCTTCTGTTCATTCAAAAATATAGTGTACTTACTGTCATGCTTCATAGCTTTTCAAATTATGATAGTCTTCAATGAATAAAATGGTTTTCAAATTACGAATTTCCCAACTTCAGGTATCCAGGGAACTAGAAGAATAAGAACTCTTTTCTACTTCTTTATCACTTCTGATTCTTAAGAGCCTTCTGTTCTTACTAGCTGCTTTGTCAACTCCTCCAAGGGTTTTTCCTCGTGGGTGTGTGTTCTCTTAAGATGAAACATTCCTTAAAATGACTCTGTCAAGTGCAGGTAAATTCTAGTTCAAAATGTAAAGGCATCTTTAATTTTTACACTACGATAGTGTATGTCTCCCATAGCAAAGATCCTTACACTTCAGCCGCTGCCTATCTCTTTAACCTCCACTTGTACCTTCCCCAAGTATTTTCCTTTGAGCCATGATTATCCCCTGAGCAAGTTTCATGTTTCACACTCAAATTTTTATGAAGTATTTCCCAGTACATACAATACTCTTACAGAGAATTTGGGACTGAGGCATCTCTGTCCCCCTTACATGTGCCTTAGTCCTTGTTATCTAAGCTTTTCAAGATTGGAACTACTCATTCTGATTTCCAGAAAATGTAGTTCATTGTCCTGATAATACTATTTAGGGAAAAATATTAAATTAACTCAGAGATGATAAATTTATTCCATTATCTCTTTAGATGTTGGGAATAGAGATCTTGGGATCACTAAAAGCAGATCTTCCATCTTTTATATAATTATGACTAAGGCTTTCACATGTTCTGAAGTAGTTTGATTTTTCTACTTATTTGAAGAAATTTAAGAGAAAAGGCACCTGAAAGAGCAAAGGGACCCCCAAACTGCTTTCAGCTTATGGTCAACTGGTAGAGTCCATCTGGTATCATAAAATATTTATATTCAGGTAGAAAATCAATGAAGTCAGAAAATGAATCTTCATTCATTATTCTTCACACATGCCAACACATGCATATTTGCTCACTGCAAAAAGCCTTTGCAACATGGCTGAATGTTTGATCTATCATACACATGGGTGGGAAGCAACCTTCAACTCATGCTGCTTCTGCAGAGAATGATTTTTCTTAGTGTGGTCTCCTTCTGTAATGGGAAAACAGCTGCTCACTGAAGCTGTGGCCCTGAGAGAGGTGGGCACCTCAGGCAGACAGGTGGCATTACAGTTAAGGTGTTGCATTTTTAAATATTTTCTTTTTATTTATGATGAGTTCTGTTACCTTTTCTGTGCAGGCATACACACACCCCTAACCCTTATCCAGTTTCTTTCCTTACCTTCCCCTGCACTTGATTTCAGGGTTTCACAGCTTCTATGTGTTTTTCTTGTGCTGCTCTAATAATTTTGGGATGTACTGCCTCAATAAAACAGAATTCAAAGCCAGTGGAGGGATTGAAGGGAGCTGTGCAGTTACCGGTGTGGAACACAGAGCACTTCCACAGGATTATTCCCACAGATACCACAGGGGCAGCTGTGTGAACTATTGGAATGAGACAGCTGTGTCTCATAGAAAAAGTGGTTCAGGCCCTGACAATAAGGATTTTTTTTCCCCCAGAGAGTACAAAGGGGTTGTATCAAACTTTGTCTGAATTATGTGTAAGAGCTGCTTCACAGGACATATGGCTGTGCTTGTGAATCCTTAGTTACATTTTCTTGTACTCCTTTTATTGCATGATGTGGTAGACATGCTTTGACTGCTCCATTTTCTCCCAGCTTATCTCACACCTACTCTGTGTAGCTGCAAATCTCTATTCAAACACAGGCTTAAGCATATTTTTGGGTGAGCCAGCATTAAGGTAAGTGTGAACACAGAAATAAAATATCTGTGTTTTCTTTTTGCTCTATGTCATAGGACCTGGTTTACCTCAGTTAAAATATCTTATAGCAGCAGCTCTCCTCTGCTGTTGTTTCTGTCTGAGCTGTGCTGTTTCTCCATTCTTTTTGCAACTTGTTTTCCCCTGCAGGTGTAAAGATTAGTTAATGTCTCCTTTGTTGGGAACATCCACTTATGGCTTGAGCACAAACCATTGACAAGACAATTGGCCAAAAAGTTTTAAACATCAGAGGTTTGTCGATAGAAACAGGTCATTTTCAAGGTTAATCAACTAATTACTCAACTTTCTGATTTTGTACAGAAGTACATTGACAATAAATTTTGGCCAACATTATCTCTTAACTGTTAAATACCAGTTTTTATTACACATCATACCTCTTCAAGCTGTATTTCTTCTCCCAAAGACCAGTAGTCAGGAGCACTAGTTGTTATCTTGAGAGAAAATTTAAAAAATGTAATTTGCCTGAGAAAATAGGAAAAGCCTATGGAATTCATGACTCCATGAAAATGAGATCGGCCTGTAATTTTCAAGCAAAGACACTGGTTTCTCAATAAACTCTGACAGGAAAGGGAAACTTAAAAGGCTGTCCGTATTCCATCAGCTATGATGGAAAGTAATTGTGAGTCACCAAAAGTAACAAGATCACTTGTTCATTTATCTTGTGCAAATCTTGATAAGCAAAAACTTTCTAAAATGGAATGGGAAATCCAGGACATTATGCCTTTGTAGCAGATCAGGAATTTTCCATGAAGGTCTGCATTAGGGTACGCTTAGTTTTAGGTTTTAATTGGTGCTATAAGGGAATTGGAATTTTATTGTACACGTACATTATGCAATTCAGAAATTATATTTTGCTCCAAATAAGTTTCAGGTATTGAAGTTTCTTAGGGAGGAAAATACTAGGTCACGATCAACTAAATTTTTGCAAGTCTATTTTTAACTTGTCACAACATTTTAAGTATGGTGGGTTTTGGGAGAGGTTTCCCTTGGTTTTAATTTTAGTACTTGTTTTTATGGAAGATATTCCTATCAACATGGATACATCCCCACCTAATGTTTTTTATCTATCTGGATGAACTAATAGACCTGAAGGAAAACATATTATGCAAGATTTATTTCTTGAACGTTTGTGGGTTTGGAGCTTGTTTTGTTTCTTCCTTCATCTGTAAAAGATGAACTACTGTAGCCTGAGCATGTGTGTTGAATAAAGGGCAGCAAGTAGCTACACTATCTGAGAGGAAGAAATGGGAAAGAATTCATCTCAGCCAGTCCCTGTACCTGGTTGAGACTGACACCATTTGCTGAAGTTATTTCCAGACATACAGTCCACAGTGTCATGGGGTAAGTCAGTCATTCAATTGATCTCACAAGGTAAATCACATTTATAATCCCTCCCTTTAAAAAAGTGTCCACAATGTTTTTCTTTACCTTTGGCACAAAAATGTCTAATATATAAAGCACTGTATTATTAAACAGTGACATGCAGTTTTCAAAAGATATTTGCCAAACACACTCATTGAATTACTCAATTTATCTCTTCAATGTCAATAACCAAGCAGAGGTTGGAGGTAATAGTGCTGTGGTGATTCAGGAGTAATGCACTTCCATTCATTATTGCCTTCACTGGGACACAAGACATGTGGATTGCAAAGACATCTTCTGCCACTGAACCAAGCCTGTGTTATTATAGACAGCAATGCAATGCAATTCCCTTAAAAAATTATTAGCATCTGTCTTAAAATTATTTACCCACTGATTTTCCTGAAAGCCATTTTACAATCTTTCTAAACTAGTGAGTGGGTAGGAAAAGTTTGCTAATTTACAAGGCAAGCTTCTATCAATGTATTAATGATCCCAAATTATCAAATTCCACTACTAATGTTTCTAGAACAATAGTTCTCATTTTAAGACATGGTGAGCTACTTGCTCACATCAACGAGCTGGAAAATGTCCAATTTTTTTCTATGCAAGGAATGCTTCCTGACAGAAACATCTTCTAGGGGGTAACAATAGAATGTGAGGGCAAGAAGGGGATTACTTCTTCCAGTATTTAATGCTAATTTTGAAAAACACAGCCCACAGTCAAAGTACAACACAGAAGAGTCTTGCAGTGATAGGGGGCTGCACCAAGCAAATAAAAATTTCTATATTTTGTGGCAATCAAGAGTAAAAGAATTTGTGATTGTACCGAAAACAAACATCGGCAGACTCTGCAGTGCAAAACATCACTTGAACTCAATGTAGCTATCAGAGAAAATTATATTCTACTGTGTCTTGTTAGCCTGTCAAGCTAATCCATGCAAATAGTCTTTATGCATAACTGTCTTACTCAGATACTTGGATGCAATCCATCAAACACTTCTCATCCATTAAATATAATTATATGCTTTGTTGGAATAACCAGATGTTTAGTGCTAAGCTGAACAGATGTCTGTGCTTCATAACGGAAGGTTATAAACCTATTTACACCAGCAATAAAATGCAAGTATTAAAATGATGGAGGAACTGAGTCGTTCTCACTTCATTTTGGCTAATTGCCAGCAATTCACTTTCTTTGGATGAACTTAGTAAAGGTGCTAATTTTGCTACAGGGTAAATTTGACATAGGAGTTAGTAAAACTAGGCTGACCTTTTGTAGTGTGTGCCATGATGACCACTTTGGGTGTCTTAAAAAGACTTAATTAATATTGCAGTGAGTTTGTTTTCAAAGATTTGGGTCCAGGTTTTTTACAGGGCTAAGTAAAAGGCACGTTTTTAGAATGGACCCTTTTCATTCCATGAATACCTTTGGGGTGGGGAATGCAGTCTATATTCTCAGAATAGCCTTTTGAAATGTAACACTGAGCTCATGTAAACCATTCCCCATTGTTCAATGCACCTTCTCCCTCAGAATTTGAGATCCAGATTCAAAGATTTTAAGTAATAATCTATGTCTAAGTGATTTTCATTCTGAGACAAAAAGAAATGATAGCCTAGAATTTGTTGCCTTTCACACAAATGTGTATAACTTACCCTACTTGCCTATACTTTATTTTATTGTCAATGTTTTATCTGCAAGCTAGAGCTCTGGTGAAAACAAAATTTCCAAGTAGGACTCTTCTGGAAACCTGCATCTGAGAGTTTTTTTAAGGTGGTTACTAGAGTTGAAGGACTAATTTCCACAACAGTTCATCTGCTATGACATGCCTGCAGTCCGGTAAGCCACTTAAATGCTTATGTTCATAAATACTTTTACAGAATCCAAATTATAGATATTTAAAAGACACATACAGTGAACATTTTTGTTTAAAATAACTTTGATGATCTAGAGAATGATCTTCTTTTCCTGTCTATGGAATTCCTTTAATTTATAAGCATTTCAGGAGTATGATGTAATCCTGAAATATATCTATTTCTTCAAGAGAAAAAAAGGTAACTGGGACAAGTAAATAATTAATACATCTGATTTCCTGAGTCAAAGCAATTCAGGGTAAATGGTGTCAGGAAGAATGTTTATTAAACGGAGGATCTTAGAGCAGAACAAAAGTCAGGGAGCCCAAAGAGGAAGAGAGACGGCAAGGACAACTTTTTCTGTGGAAGAGTGAGAAGAAATCCTCAAGCAGTAACAAGACCTAGAGGAGACATGAGGGAGCAGTTAACTATGCTGATTTGCAGAAGAAAATTCTCAAGGAGATAAACTGTGCTAGGATTGTGAACAAGGAATGGATAATTCCTTGTTCTGGGGCAGAAAGGGAAGTTATCCTACAGAAGGAGCTGGGAATAGCAGTGGAGGGAACACATGCTCATTGACTAGATATCTGTCTGCCTGACTGGGCTTTATCTCTTTTACAAAGTGGGATTCCTCTGAGGTTAGTAAGGACCAAAATTTCCCAGAAGCAGATAAAGAAGGCAATATGAAATTGGTGAAACACAGTTACAACCAAAGAATTAAACAGGAATCTGAAGGAGAAGACCAGTCTTGTGAAAAACTTGCATCAGGAACTGAGAGACAGGAAAGATGTAGCTCCTTAGAGGGCACAAATAGAGTGGCTCAGGTTCAATGAGAAAGAAGTAACTAAGACAGTGAAAAAAAAAAATAATTTTCCTCTATTGATGATGGGAAATTTCTCTGAAATGACACTTTACATTATTTATTTTCTGACTTGGCGAGCTTTGCAAGATTTCTGGAATAATTTTTTTCTTAGTAGACTTTCCTGCAAATTTGAAGAAAAACCCCACTTTTTCACGCTCATAAAATATTATGAATTGCAGTTATGCATCCTGAAATTGTGGTTACAATAGCAGTGGGCAATAAGCTAACATTGGGATGCAGGGGCTTTTCTTTCCCATAGAACACATCCCATCCTCTGACAGAGCCTGAAGAATAAATAGACCCTTTTTAAATGTTGTGAAGGAGACAGCTTGTCACTGCATGTTAGCTGACTCACTAAGATTTCTATTTCAACGATCATCTAGGCTGATGGAGGACCATTGAGCTTTTAAGATAATCTCACTCTAATGTCTGTAAATACAAGTTGTGTTTGAAAAGTTTTCAAGTGATTTGCAATTATTGAGTCATATTTTTTACTTCTAAATGCAGTAACGAAATGCTATTTCTAAAATGGCAAAACAGTTTGAGTTTAAATTATTGAACAGCAACGGTTACCTCTGTATTTGCCTTCAGCTACAGGCAATCCTGTCTGAGCAGCTCTGCTCTGAGTTTTTGGGTGCTGGATTCCCAGCCTCTTTGACATTCTCTTACTTCCCATTACTCAGCACTGGGTAATGCTGATCTAAAAGGAAGGGCAGTCTTGTGACAAAGAAGTTGGGTTACTTTCTCATCTTGAACTGGTGCTGTCTAGAATAAAGAAAATATTTTGCCATTAAAAAACCACACACAATATTAAAATCTAAATATTTATTTTATTAATCTGGACCAAATAACACTACTAATGTAAATTAATTGATACATTTCACTGAAATATGTGAAATAATGCTGTGGATTATTTCTGCATTTTTAATCATACAAGGCAATCAATTAATAGTCTTGCTTCCCAGGGATCCTCTGCCAGAGGAATGGTATTCACCAGGGGATTCAATTATCACTTCTGTTCAGTTTGATTTCATATGGCACCATGATAAATGGCTCCTACTGCTTGTAATAACTATACTGTGCACACATTTATTTTCTCTTGTTTACTTAATAATTAACACGCCACCCACAGTGACAATTGTGGGCTTGTTTATAAACCCTTCAGTAATCAATAATTGTTTCCCATGTGACACCAAGAAGAAATATTTTCAATCATTGCTATGAAACTCTTTTCTAATGCTTTCACAATAAAGCCCTGACTGGCTTTTGACACTCATCAGCCCAAAGGCCTGGAATATGAAGGTTGAGTAGTTGGGGTGGTTTGTGCTCTGTATTTAGGAAACGTGACTCAAGATAGCTAAGCTAGCTTGCTTGGAGCAATTCACTAGAGGTAGCATAGAGTGCCATTGGGCAAATCATCTGGGAAATAAGATTTTAGGAGTAGTTTGGGCATCTCAGCAGTATTTCATATTGTGTAAGACAGAAGCACCCAACCAAGTTCCCTAAGAGAGGCAGCAATATTCTCTCACTTTTATCAAAACAGATGGCCAGACCTCTGTGAAATACAAGAAAGGATGAGAAAGAAATAGCAAATGTTTTTCATACATTGCTTAAAACCTCCACCGCTTCTGTGATCAGATAGTTAATTCTGAGTTAGATGGCTTATTTAATCTTGTTGTCTTTTGCAAAGCCTCAAAAGGTCAGAGAAAAAAATATTAATTTACTGAACTACTTCAATATTAATATAATCAGCCAAATGGGTCACCTCTAATGAGGCTGAGTCCTGACTACCACACCATCACCAACCTGAAATCTACAATGTTACCCAGGCTGGGAGGCACTGGATTGCTCAGCCAGGTGCATACACAGTGTGGATCTGCAGCAAACTCAGACCCTCCTTCATTGCATTCAAGACCTTTGTGCATTTCTAGGAAACACAGGCTTTTAGCTTGTTGTTTCTCTGACATTCCAGGTGCCACTGCCATTTCAGTGGATTTCAGATAGAAGAGGGAGAAGCTGTAGCATATATGGCTGAGGATAATGAAATGAAGTTCATCTAAAAATCTCTGGGAAGCTTGACCAGAAGAGTCATTGTCATCTCCAGGTTTGCTCAAGATGGAAATAGTGAATCAGTGAGGCTTTGGATTCCTAATCCTTGCATTGTTCAACCCAGCCTTCATTCTTTACAGTCACTTCAGCTTTATTTGTCTGCTCAACACTGTGCATTACTACTCTGGGCTGGGAGGTAATTCTGAACAAAAAGGAATGTTGTTTTCTGCTTTTATGCATCTTACCAGAGAGAGGTAAAAGTTCAAATCTGCGAGACTCAAAGTTTGTGTCTTTGAATCTAGATTTCAGGTAGGCTTGTTTCTTTTAAACCCTGCACACATATTCATTGGAAATGGAGCAAAGTTAAATCTTTGGTCTGTCCTCAATTCTCGATCCAATCCATACTCTGCTAGAAGTGGGGGAAAAGCAATATGATAGCATCCTCCTAAACACCTAGAGAGCAGACATAAACCTGAGACATAAACTCAGGTTTATTAGAGGTCACTTTTGTACCAGAGGTAGACAGAATAAATTTGATTGCACCATAAAAATACAGATATTTTTGGCTGCATTTCAAGAAGAATCTTGTTTCCCAATCTTCTTTCATGAAATGGTATTTGCTATAAGAACTCCACCAAACAGGCATTGTTTGGTCCATTCAGGCAGCAGAGATTAAGGCTGTCCAATATCTTAGCTGTAGAATAAGTGATTTGATTCATACAGCCATTTGCCAAAATAGTTTCTTATAACATTGCACTAATTTGTTCTCTCTGTGTCTCTCTCTTTTCTCCCCAGACTGGAGTAAGCTTACAGAGACCTGAAGGCAGATGTTATTTCAAGATTGTTATGTTCTATTCTGTTTATCTTCTAATTTTCCCCTTAATCAAGAAGTTTTGCAAATAGAATAATATCTATTTAATACTTAAATTGAATTTTTTAAAAGCCCACTCTGGTGTAGAAAACGATGTGTCAGCTTGGTTGTCTGCGTTGTTTATTCTCTTTGTCCCCGTGCAGTGTCCAGAGCTGCCATGCTACCAGCATCACCTTTCCAGGAAAGGTGACACCAGTGAGGGGCCATGAAACCTAAGAGTAGGTTATGCCCTCTTCTGCCTTTGAGAATACTGGTTACAGTAGCACACATCCTCCAAATAACCATCTCTGTTCCACTAGTGCCAACCATGTGTTAGGGCACTCATCAGTACAAGCAAAAAAAGACACAGTGAAGCAAAAAGGACACACTAGCCCAGTGTATGGATTCTGTGGAAACTGTGAATATATAGCAATATAGAACTTGAATAATTGAAGAGATGTCACCAAGGTGTGACATGAAAGTAGTGCTTATTGATGAATTTAGGAGTTTCCTCGTCCAGCTGTTGGGTTCTGGAGTAGAAATCAGAATTGCGTACAGTGACAAGGACTGCTCTATTTGCAGTTCTGGCTGAGCTTGAGGCATAAAATAACTGAATATTTTTGTCACTATCAAAGGCAGGAATCCATCCTGTAATTGGGCCTATCTGCACTATTTGACCTAAAGAACAGATGAGGAGAACTTCCAGTTTAAACTGGGGCATGACACTTCTGCAGTTCAACCCATACTGGTTTGCAATAGCTCTGCTGGTTGAAAAAGTAGTGAGGAGGGAAACTGGTTATCATTAACTTAAAAATGCTTTTAGAGAGTGATTTTTATCAAAACAATAAAGAGATATGTCATTGTGGGTCTACCAGAAACATTTAGTTTAAATCGAGATGAGGTTCTGTACCACTTTTTTGTCTTATTTCTAGCCTTCTCCTCCTGTTTGTTTCCTTGTCTGGAAATTTCCTTGTCTGCAATTAAAAATTTTGTTTTAGAAATTATGAAGCACTTTGAACCTCCATTCTTCCCCCTTTTAATATCCAGTGTGAGGTCAGATATTTAAATATTTTCTCTGAAACTTTTTTTTTCCACTAAAACTTGCTGTCTATCTTAAAAAAATAAAATAAAATAATTGCAGAAGAGAAAGGAAGTTTGCTCTAGTTTTGCAAAATGGAATTAAATAAAATGAGTGCCATCTACTGGTTGTGAGTTCTATTCTGTAGATTCCTTAACCTCCCACACACTTTGGCATTGCTGTGCTTGCCTTATATTAGAACTCATCTTTATGCAAGAAAGATAATAAAATACTTCATCTTTCCACTGTCTCATGCTTCTGGATGAGCAAGAGACGTTCCATTGTAGTCTTAAATTATAAGTAAAGACACTTTATAATTAAGAAGGTGCTATTAATCAAATCACCCAGCAGTAGCTCAGTGTTTTAATTATACACAAATATTGTATTTAGTCTCTTCCTTTTGGTTATTAATCACCTCCATCCACTAGACTGCTGTCTGTTTATTATTTATTAAATCCTACTGAAGACTTGCTATATTTTTATGAGTATAAAAAGGGTGTCTTCAGAATTAATATCAACATTGCTTTTTTAACCGTAAAGCAGAAAGCCATATTTATAACTGGATTATGTGCACTGTGCTCTTAGTTGTATACCCATTTGCCTGTAGGAATAATTTCCATTTATTAGATATAGTGACTTTTGATAATTCTACTTTTTCTTCCATACTTACAGTGCACCCACACTAAATGGGATTTTTAATGGATTATTCACCTTTCCCTTAGGTAACAAAGTTAACTTTCAGAATAAGGCAACAGACAATAATAGACTTGAAAATTATCAAATCAACAAGATGCAACTTTAGTCTTTATAAACTTCCAGTTTTGAATTATATAAGGTTGTCAAATCCATTCAAAATTAGCATGAATCAAGAGCTCAATACTAGTTTTCAACAACCAGTAATATTTTTTTTTCCTTACTAAGAAAGCAAAACAGAGATTAAAAATTTCAGGTTTTCAAAAGTTATCAGGTTTCAAACCTATTTGTCATTTTAATTACTGTAAGCCTTTGACCTTTCCAAACAGGTAGCTGTCTGGTACATAAAATCACACTCTTCAAATACATGATTCCTAGAATCTGAGAAGTGCAGGATTTACTGCTCACCAAGAAGACCGAGGTTTGAAATGCAGCATGCTCAGAGAGCAGCTCCACCATGCAGCTGACATGCTGAGGATGGTCATGCAGGCTGCACTTTGAAATGAAATTTGCACTTTGGGAAGCTGCTGAAGTCCGGGCAAATGTCTGTTTCTAACATTTCTTTCTAGTAGGACATTCCAGACCCTTCAGATGTACTCAGCTATTAAAAAATAATAATCGTGGGGATATTGTGGTCAAAACTGGAGCTATGACCCAGTACTATAGGAAAATGAAACCTTGGTGTTATATTTTCTTTCTAATGTTAAAAGTCATGAGCTTTTCAGGATGTTCATAGGAATTCTGGACACCTCACTGATCATGGAACAGCAATCTGACAAATATATAAAAGCATAAAAAACCAGGAAGGTGATTTAGTCAGATAGCTAAAGGCTGGAGACATCTGTTAAGAAAAATGAAACCATTATCTCTTCCCCTGCAATGGACCAGTGTATATCTGCTCTGTACTCATTGATTATGTTTTTCATGTTCTACGATTCCCAGCTTCACTTATTCATTCATTCATTCATTCATTCTTGTTTTGATAAGCCTTAAAAAAACCACAAAATAAATATAAATAGAATTACAAAAGATGGATCTAAGAGGAAAAAAAATCAGCATTTTTCTCACTGATTATTTGAAGGGCTAGGAATAATTAGTGTTTTCTTATTTATAGCCCTTAAATATCCAGATTTCTTTCTGGACTCAGCCAACCTTCCTCCATAATTAGTACAGGGAAAGAGGAAAAAAAGAGAGGAAACTCTGGGAAATCTGTTGTCTCTGGAGATACTGCTCTTGATCAGGCTCCCTATTCTCTTCTTAGTTGCTGGGTCACAGACACAGATGTCCAGCAGCACTTTTCAGGGCCAGAAAAGATGCTTGGCTGGAGACTGTCTCTGGGTTTGTGAAAGGAAAAATAAAAGAGTGGGACAGGACAGAATTGGATCTCTTGGGGTCACAGGTGGCACATGTCCCTGTCCCAAGTCTTTAGTATCCTTTAAGATAGCAATTGCTGCCATAACTGAGTGGAAAGCAAGCGATTTGTTTGCACAAATTCTCTTGTGACCCCATGGACTGATTGACAGCTTTATTTACAAATTGTGCCATTTGGCCTTGGCCTTTTGACAACTTCTTTCACAAAGGGTAGCTCATGTCTGAAGGAAAGTCATTGAAATACTTCTTTTGATGGCAAGATAATGATTCAGTCATTTTTTTTTTGTGTGCTTGAAAGGTACTGTTGGACAGATCAATGCAAGAGGAAAGCTTAAATGCCACAGACATTGTGGGGCAGCACTATCATGAAGCTCAAGTTTGAAAACAAATGTAATGAGCTGGACTTCTGTGAACTGAGATATACACAAAAACATATTTTAATTAAGTACCGTGCCCTTTTCCTCCTCATTTGATCTCATCACTATCAACAGTAACCTATACTGTCCTAGGGATGCTTTCATTGGCATGTTGATTTAATTTTAGCTAGTTTTAGTCTTCCTGAAAACAGGAGTTTAATTTAAGATGGCCATCAGAGGGAATGGATATCCCCCTCCAATGATGCTTCCCAAACACCTTAGGACAGGATAAATGATTGCTTGTGTCCATCTCATTCAGAAGGAGTCCGTGCCACTTGCCCTGTTTCCAACAGCCATCGAGAGTTCTTGGCAGTCACAATCTTCACTATGAAACCTTTTATATTTATCCTGCCAGTGCCAGACAGAACCTGCCCTATACAGACTGTTTTATTTCCTTGCTCTCTCCTGTACAAAGACAAAGCAACCGGGACTAATTTGCAAAACTATTGCTGAGACCTCATATTTAATTTCTGTTTTTTCAGAACAACTTCTCCAGAGTCCATCAGTCTATTATATTTGCAAGATTCATCCGAAGTAGAAATACAGAAATACAAAGTTCCATTAACGGTTCAGTTTTACAAAATTATTGGGGGTTGTTTGCTTGCAGGCTTTTTTTGTGGTTTTTTTTTTTTTAATTTAAAAAAACATTTTTACAGTTTACATAATAGTAATCCCATTATTGAAAATCCATTTGATTTCTAGACCTTAGCACCTTATTTATGCTGATAGCTAGTAGTGAGAGGATGAAGAAAATGTGTCTGAAAAACTAGCATGAATACCTTGACTTAGAATGTACTTGGTCTGAGTTTTCTGGAAAAAAAAAAAAAAAGGTAGAGGACACCTCCAGTACACTGCGAAGTGCTTCCTGTATGCTGTGACAAATAAACTTTTAAAAATGTGTGATCACAAGTTTGCCAGAAGCCTCATCTTTAATTCAAAGTGAGTTGGTGCTCTTTTGAATGATTGACCTGGAGTGTCTGTAGTGTTATCTTTGGGCAGGAAAACCCTGTGTAATCTAACATGGAGCCAGAGATGCCACCTGCACAGGCCAGCCCTCATTAAGGGTGTAGGACATGGAAGCTATGTGGAGTAGCTGACATGACACAGTGCAGTTTGATGAAGAGTGACCTAAGGTAGCTGGGACCCAGCTGGCTCAAGAACTACAGAAAGAATAACTGAAGGACACAGGGGCCCTATGGCAGCAGCCCCTCTGCTGCTGGGGCTGGGTGCATGGTTTTCTTCACTTCCAAACCTCAGATTCTCGTCACATGAGTTTGGTTAAACAGGAGTTAGAAAGTGTTTGTGCTACTCTCATTTGTCATCCATCTACTAAAGGGAACAGAAGTAACACTGGACTCTCAGAGGTGCTTACAGGTACAGATGCCAGAGCAGACAGTCAGTCCTGAAATTCAGTTTTAATCTCCAAATAAAACTAGCAAATAAATAGACTCCCGAAATGTCTGTAGCAACATGCCTCATAATGGGTAATAGCTTGCAGCAGACAGGAATGTGATCAGGTTTCTTTTGGATTCTAGAAATCATAACTCATTAATATATTTGATTAAATTTATTCTCCCTTTCTGTTTGTCTATCATTCAAAGAAAAATCTAGACTTTCTCAGTGTTGTACATCAAGATTGTGTAAATTACTTCCAATCTCAGGATTATCTGTGAGACGGAGTCTTTGTCCCTTTCCAACAAATGGTTAAAGCCAGCTTTGAATTGGAGAAAGTTTTGTGTCTGCTGCTTATGGGGGAAGGAAAGGTAAGCTGTCACTTCTAAGTGTCTGTGTGAATACCAAATAGGAAATTTGCCTGCTGTGCATGTTCAGAAGGATGTACATATATTTTATCAGTTTCATGAATGGCTTTTCACTACCTTCTGTAAAGTGATTTATAATGATGACTCATTAAATACTAGTTTCATATTCAAGGGCAATACTTCTTCCAAAGCAGGATATAATATGGCTGCTCTTCATATGAGAATTACACTTGGTAGTGAAAGCTATATTTAACAGTGACACTAATCCAAATCTGGAAAGATTTGCACTCCTGATTTTTATACTTTTCACCTGGGGGATCGATTATGTTATCTTTATTGAGAAAAAGAGGATGTTCATGAATAACTACTGTGAATAGAATAGATCTCACCTTAACTCTGTGTGACAACCAGTCTAAAGGTTCTCTTTTTTGTCAAAGAGGAAAGAGAAATAAATCTAACAGGTGATCCATCTGGTTTTTGTGGTATCCAATCTCTCTTTATCTAGGGTGGTTTAACCACTGTTGTGGTTTAAACTATACAAAATGATCAACTGAGACCAGGCATTTGGGCTTTCAGCAACAAAAAATGAAAGGATAATTAAGCTATAAATATGCCTTTGGGGGCGGATAAAATAGTAGAACAAGTAATAAGTGGAAGGAAAAATTAAACCAAACATATATTTTACCTGTCCTTTTAAGATCTCTATTTAGTGGTATCCTCAGTCTGTTTTCTACTATTCTATAATTATCTTTTTCATTGAGTCAAAATCTATTATTCTTCTGTGCAACGTGTCTCATCCCAAAATCAGCACCTGCCAAGTGTAAACTATTCTCACTTTCATTGCCTTTAATTTTCATGTCTGAAAATTCTGAATGTACTGTGGAGCTTTATAAAACTCGAACTGAGGCTTGAGTGCCAGACTAATATCATTTAATTATCCCTTTTTCTTAAAAGTGTTTAGGAAATATTCCCCTGGTCAGAAACCTGACTTCTTTACTGGATCACAGTCACTGATAGAGAGCAGCTGTCAGTATTATGATCTAAGGGTTTAACTCTGAAATATGAAATTGTCTACTGGGGAAAGACTAGAGCAGTGAATAATAGATTAAAATTAATAAGGGAAAACATCAGAACTCTGAATCATGATCTCACTAAATCTATATTGTTGGGGTTTGGGATTTTTGCTTCCGCTCCCATTTTAAAATTCAGCCCTTTTGATGCAATGCTTCTTAAGGTGAGATTTGTCTACTTAGTGTTAGGTACATTTCTCCTTCAATGACATGCTGCTTTAATAGTCTCCAGCATGAAGAATAATGACCCAAAGAATAACCTCCAAAAGAAACAGGACTGAGTGTAAAACATTACTGTTTTCTTGATTAACAGTGAAGATATGGAAGAGATGGTCACATTTTATTGGTAGCAAAGTCGTCTTGACTTAGCTAGGGCATATGATCAATAAATCCTCTTTGTATTGTTTTGACTGGTTTTTTTTGTTTGTTTCTCAGTCATTCTGTAAAGTTCTGTACATTTCGAGGAGCGGTAGGATGTTTTTCCTGTTAATCAATTTAGAAAACTGATACCTCCTCAAGATGTGATCATCTACATTGACATTTTCTTGTAATGATATTTTGTATGAACGTGTTCTCTGGTAAATGGAAAACATCAACATTGCAAATTATATTCTGGTAGTGACAGGTAATGATGGTCTAGAAGAAAAGTGACCTCGTTAGAAGCTGTGGCTTTAAATTGAAATGCTCAGTGTAAGCTCTCTCTTTTGCTGTGCTCTTGAATTGCATAAATTTTTAATAATAATAATAATAATAATAAAAAAGAAAATAAAAGAAAAAGAAGGAGAACCAGTAAAACCTCACCAACCCTTCTTCTCAAACTTCATGCTTATTGGTATGTCCTACCATTCTTCTCCAAAACACAACACTTAGCTGTCCTTATGGAAATAAATGGAGAACTGTCCATATTCTCACTGTGAATGGAAGAAAGCTACCAAGCAAGTCAGACCAGTGTACTGTTGTGAGCTGAGCTGCTGCTAAATGGAATTTCTGTTGTGTTTTGATTTAATTTCCAGAGGATGTTTTTGACAGCAGTGCATCAGCACCTCACTTCTAGACCCAAGGCAAATGATGATAAATAAAAGGATTATTCATGGTCATGTATTGTTATGCAAGCCATTTTTTTTTCTTCTGAATAATAGTTCAACATGACTTAAAGAAAAGTCTGAATAAAAATGCATAATAAATATATAAATAATAAAAATATTTTATGCATATATTTATACAACTGTAGGTGTGTATATGCATGCACAACTGTAGAAATTTCTTTTTGATTTTGGGAGCATGTCTTTATCAGTGAAACCTTGTGAGAGCTCATTGAGCTTATTTGATGACTGGAAGAAGTAGAGCTGAATCAGTGCAGTGCTGTGCTTGTCCAACTTGCTCCTGCTGAGAACTAGCTCCAGTGTACATCACTTAGTCCAAGAATAAATTATAATCCGTGTGTGGTATGGGACTATGGTGTGTGGCTGTGCCAGGGTCACTCAGGGCCAGGCTATATTCTTCTTACAGGACTTGCAGTGAGCCAAGGAGATGGATCAGGTAATTATTGACTCTGAAGTCTTGCCTTCTCAGTGGATGTTAGGGGGAATGGTACCTGAACTGTCCTGCCACTGTGCTCATGCCTCAGAAAGTATTCTCAAGGGATGTGAGTAGTCCATGCTGTATCTTACACTGCCATCCCAGTAAACTTATACCTCATGCCACCGGTGGATTTTATTTTATGTTCATCTATTAAAAACTAATTAAGTTGGTATAAAGTGTATGGAGTACAAATTTTTTTTTTGTTGTTAAAATTGTTAGATTTTGAAGCATTCTACACCATCCCCCCTCCCCAATTCCCACACATGATGGGCATTTTTGGAAGAAACATAGCATAGCCTCACCTGATATTTCTAATAAAAATTAATTTTGTGGAAAATAAAGAAAAATAAAGAATCACATAATGATTTTTAAGGAATAGATTGCTGGAGATAGTCTTGTAAAATCCCCAACAACCCCTGCTCAATCAGGGCCATAATATTAGTATGCCACTTTAGGTCTATGAGAATGATGACTCAGTCAAAGAATCTACATTTTTAAAACAGTTCTTGAAACAAGGATTTTCTTTTAGATCTGTAGCTTACAAAGGTAATGGGAGATTTTTTTCTGGAACAAAAAAAAATAGGGTTTAATATAGGAAAGCTTTCTTGACATAATTTTATAACTTTATCTTGAATCCATACTTTTTCATTATCATCTCTCTTAGAAACTCAAGAACCAGTATCATACATTCTTTTTTTCCCCAAAAATGTTCTGAGCATCATTTCTAGAAAAAATATCAAAGGAAGGAATTGTTATTTATTGAAGTTTGTTAAGATAGAGCCAGGACTACAAGATATAATTTATCTCAGTTCTGTGAGTTAGGTTATTGATGGTCTTCCTCATCAATTCCAATAACATTGATAGAAGCCAATCAATCCATCAGAGACTATAACAGGAGTAACACACTTTATACCTGTTTTTTTCATCATTAAACTAGAATATTCTTAGTGAATTCAATGAGACAGAATCAATTGCAACAGCAGAGTGGCTGGTACATCAATTTTAGGATGCTTGGCAACCTGTCACACAATAGTCCCTTTGAACTCAAAGAAAATTCCAGTTTCATAGGGATATGAATCAGTCCTTGCGTTTCAGATTTGTATAACTTGGAAGCAATTTAAACTTGATTAAAACAACATTACCTATCCATTTTCAGCAGGAGCATATCCAAATTTAACTCAGTAGTTTTGCCACACATTAAGGTATTTCTGTAAGTTCAGGCTTCTTTAGGACCACCAGCACAAAAAAACCCCTCAAAACAAACAAACAAACAAACACAAAAAACAACAAAAATCCAAACCAAAACATAAAAAACAAAAAAAAAAACAAAACAAAAAACAAAAAAAAAAACACAAAAAAGGAAAACTAAACCAAAGCAAACAAACAAAAAAAACCCCATACCAAATCAAAACAGAAAACCCTGATGAAAAAGAAGAAAAATGATTGTGAGTTATCCTAATGCCTTTCCTGAATTATCAACTTGAAGGTGGAAATATCCCAAGATAATATGTAACATATGGAGCTGTACAGTTTACTCTTCATTTTGTAATGATATGAAGTTCTTGTAATGACAAAAATATTAATGCCTACTTTCAATTAGATATATGCTAGTTTCTAACATAGATACCGATGATTATGATTAATTTCCATTAGGACATCATCCTATCTTGGAGGGAAATAAAATATTTAAGATGCATACGAATTTTTAAAACAAATATTTAATTGTCAAAGTCTATGAAGCTTCATTGATCATAAATCTGTATGTGACCTTTTTCCTGTTTCCTTATTTTTTTTCCCTTTGATTTAACTAGACAGTGCTGTAAGAAACTTAGGGAATCCATCTTTATTAACCAATAAGGCTGTGTGAAAAATATTTATTGTTTCTCATTTCAAACAGTCCTCTTTAGTCATAAATGAGTATAAAGGAAGCATGACAAGCAATTTGCTGCATGGTAGATAATATTAATGACCTGCCATGCTCATGTCTCCTTGTGTGATATGTGGCTATTATTTTTTTGAGTGACAGATTACAACAGAGAATATTTGGTGTCAGTTGTGTCCTGTTATCTAGTTGCTGTTAATAAGAAATGAGAAAAATAACTTTATTCGCTGTCAAACTCACACATCACCATCACCAGCAGTGCTTCTATCACAGGGCCTGTTAGTGAATGCTCAAGGAAAGACCATAAGGGACTGGGAAAACACAGTGTCCTCCTATTTAACAGGAGCATCTCTTTTTGCTGATAGTGGTAGATGCTCAAAGAGTTAATTAAAAACATTCAATTTATGCAGTTAACATGCCAATACAAATAACTCAATAAATTTATGCTGTATAATCACCAGTAAATTATAAAACTGTCATGTTACCAGGTCAATAGAACTCAATAAACCTTTACGAGACACAGGAAAAGGGAATCTGCAGAAGGGACAATCCATCCAGAAGGGGCTAACACAAAACCTCCAGCACTTACAACCTGCAGGTTGTCACCTTACACTGGTGGTGTCACCACCCCATCATACCACCCATGACAGAAATGGCCTGCTGTGACATGTGCCACGATGTCATTGTGGTCACTCAGCTGTGCTGGTCCACATTCACCTCCTCACAAGTAAATTGACATTACTTTTTACAGGGGCAGCACCCTGAGCTCTCTGCAGTTGTAAGTTGGTGTTTAAAGAGTCCAGCCCCATACCACAGGAAAAGGAAGATATTAAACTGGTCAAAACTGAAAAAAATGCAGTCAAAGTATTGTTGCATTTTACATCAGAATCCATGTCAAACACTTTTGATTTTTAGCACTCTAAGTGATTACCTAAATATTGGTAATTAATAAAAATACCACAAAAATGCTATAGAAACATGATTCAGAAAGGGCTGTGTCCCTTTGTAGATTTAATCTATAACATTAAAAGTTTTGAGCTCAGCTATAGAATGCTAGATGTTTTGCTTTTATGATATATTTGCTGAAAAGTTATTTGTTCTCTTTGGAGACCAGATTTATTAAAAAAAAAAAAAAAGCTGACGTGTACAGATACAGGCAAATAAAAGCACATCATTAATCATCATGAATGCACCTACAGGGCTCAGCCCATGAGACATCTGCATAAAATTGCCCAGCTTCTTTCAGCTGAGAGATAGGCACAAGGCAGGGTTTACATCTATGAAGTATATTAAGTTAGACTTTTATATATGGAAGGGTCTTACAGTTCAGCTAATGTCACACTTGAGGCTGTTCAGCAAAATATGCCAGCACAATTAATGTCAACACCAGATAACCAGTCACCGTAAATATCCTTGGAGGGATTTCTTATATCTTTTAGGAGAAATCCCATTTAAGAAACAAAATTTCCAAATGTACCCCTGCAAATCAGAGGTCAATTCAATAACCTACCAACCAGCAGGCAAATTTTATCTCCCATTAAAGGCAAGTGTTATCTCCTTTGACAGGAGCAGGCTAGTGGGAAATGAATAAATAGATGTCCTTTTTGCCTGGAACAGACTCTACAGCAAGCACTCAGCCCATCCTTTGTGTTTGGGTTGTGTTTGGCCATTGTTAGGCTGGGCTGTACCACAAGCAGCAAAACAGGTCCCTTTGACACCTTTTACAGAATCTCACCTGTCCCCTTCAGGCTTCACACTTGTGAACCATCTGACTCCATTGCTTCGCTGACACTTCTGCCTGTGCAGGAATGAATCTGTGTCGCTCTACATAGATTTGTTCTCATTACAACAAATCAAATGTTGTACACTAGAATTTAGAGGGCTAGATGAAGACAGACTTCTACAGTGTGTGTTGTCATATGGTGTAAAAATACACCAGAAATCATATTTAGTGTTTTGGAAGGTGATGGAGAAGGAGAGCAGCAGAAGCCAAGATTTACCTTAGCTTGTTAAAGCCTTCCTCATTGGCGCTGTTAGCCTGCATAAAACTGAACAGGATGATTTTCTGACCAGGCTGCATGGAATTTCCCAGCTGCTTGATTCCCTACTAGTCCCAGACTGAGTTGCATTTCTCAGAAACTCTTTTTTCCACAGCTCTGTTGAAGAACAACTGCTGTGCTACTATCAGAACTTGCTATTTAATGTTCTTTGTATTATTAAAACCTTTACATTTCCATTTGCTTTGAAATCCCACTTGAACAAGTTGGTAGGAGTCATTCTAGGCACCCCCACTTCCCCTAGTCCACACTAGATGCTTAAGAAAGATATCCACCATGGAAGGGCAAAAATTGGAACCCAATATAATCCCATGAAAGTTAGCAAAATTTTTCTTTTCCCTGTCTACTTTTCAAACTCAGAGATTCTCATTCAAGCAGCTGTGATTGAACCAACTTCTGCTTGCCATATAATAACTGCAATGTGATGGTGATTACAACCCACCCCCCAAAACAATGATGTGACTGGAAACACAGAGTGTCTCTGCACTTTCTTTTTCTTTTGCTGTTTGCCTCTATAAGCCACATTTTAGTGCAAGACAGAGGCAATTTGGTTTTCATCAGCTGCAACCTGATTGAATTCTAAGAAAATCAAGCAGATATATCTGGACTGTAAAAATTATCTTTGCTCTTGGTTCTTGGAAAAGGTAGTTAAGAATTCAGGAAATTTTGTTTTGCCAGTAATTACTAAAATTTTGCAGAAAAGTGTTTGTATTTTTGTTTTGTTTTTGTTTTGTTTTTATTTTTGTTTTTGATAGAGTAGTACTTAAGTGAAAAAGAATTACAGTTCAGAAAAAAAATTAGGTTTCTTTTAGCTCTTTCACTCCACAATATAAATCTGTGTGAGAAACATAGACAATGGCCTTAGAAGTGACTAAGAAGTAAAAATATGTCTAAACCATGCAGGAAGATATGCTGAAGGTGTGCATTTTAAAATTGTTTTATGAAGCATTTTCATTTTAATGGTTTAAAAAATAATTTTGGAACTGACTTTGTACATAATTAATTAAACGCTTCATTAATCCTTAAGTCTCTAATGCATTGGGATTCCTGATCTCTGAAAGATACTCAGAGGATTTTATCTCTGATAGAATATCTTAAAATCTGTGATGCACACTTTTCAAGAGTCAGGAGTTTTCTAAACAATAATTTTATTTTACACCAAGGGTGAGAGAATTGTAAATTAAAGTAACTGAAAAAAAAAAAAGAACTGGGAACATGCAAGTGGCTCTTTTTAAAACTGTAATCTTTTGAGATAATATGGCTATAATCTAAAGTAGCTTTGCCAGATTCAGCAGTGTCCCCCTTTTCACTGAGGAGCCACTTCAGCTCCCATCAGCAGGAGCTACGAGGAGCAGAGATGGCACGGACATAACCAGGTCCATTTTCTCTATAAACTTTCAAATTTGTCCTTTACTCTACCATGGAAGAGAAATAAGCTTTGTTTTGTTGTTTTGTGAGATTGTGGGAAACAATCCAAGTGTGAATCAAACATACTTCAGCCTGCATCTCTCCCCACTCACCTGGAGCATGCATCGTGTCCACCTGGGCAAAGCTTCCACCACCAGACATGGCCTGGCACAAGCCAATACTGCAGAGAGGCACAGAGATTTCTGGGATCAGATTCAAGATAAATAATTTTAAAATCTTGAATATGTGTGTAGTATAGTGCTATTGTATATATGGGAAAATTGATCAACGGATGAATTAATCAAAGCTGGTTAATGGCAAAAAGCTCTGCTTGATTATTTTAGAATTGGATGATCACACAGTGTGAAGTAACACTGAACTGAAAAAAAAAATATTTAAGTTGTCATTGCTTTAGCCAGATTCATAAATTTCAGAAATAAGAGAAAGCAGAAAAAAAATCTCTCAAAATTTAAGTAAATAGCAAAATCACCTCACAAAACTGATTAACAGTGGCATGAAGAGTACTAGCCTGTTTCTGGGATTTTGCACCCTTTCACTCATCATGTATCTTGTACACCCATACTGGTAATTTAGATAAAACTTGATTGTCTCTAATTTACAAAGTGCTGTTGAACTGTAAGTAAGTCAAGGGTTTATTACTCACGGAAAACCTACTGAAAATAAATGAAAATGTGACAAATAAAAGACCACTCTTCATACCATTCAAGTGAGTATAAAGAATAAATACCTTTTTACCAGCTGATTCCTCGGTGTTATTATCTTGGAACTACATGAAGCGTGTAAAACAACATTTGTTTATTTAGCTTTTATGCAGCAGTTATTTTACTTTATTATATTTTTGCCTTATGAGCCACATCAGGTTTATCCTCATAACTGAATATGTATTCTAGGTGGTGTCTTTACAGCCCATACTACTCATGATCAGTGAATGATGGAGCATTTTATCTGTCCCTTCATGAGGTGATGATAAGGATAATTCCCAGATTTCTGGGCAGTTAAGAAGCAAGCGAGTGATGGAAAACAGCTATTTGCTGCATCACAGCTTGCCATCCTCCTCCCAAAAGGATTCCTGTAAATTTTAACTGACAGACTTCAATATTTCTAATTAACATATTTTTGTATTCAAAACCAAATTATGTTTTCTCTGATTTTCTTTTCCCATACTCTCCATACATATAATTTGTTGATACAATCCTCCGAGCTGTAAATCAATGCAGCTCACTCTATTTTGGCAGAGCTTTACTGATTTATATTCACAGTGGACCTGCTGCAAGATCTTAGTTTTTCATTTACATTTCTCGTTTCTAAATTCAAAAAAGCATCCAAGGGTTATAGCCAAGACTCCAGTTCACTCTGTCATGGACACTGGGCCATGTAGGATTAAATCCATGTCAGGAAACTGCCTGTCATGCTTTCTGTTATGTCACCTATGGAAGTGTTCATGTTCTTTTTTAGTTCGTCAAGACAAATTCCACAATGGTCAATATAATAACAACTCTACTATTTTTGTGTATCTTATATTCACTCTAATTCCAGTTATATGCTTCTCAGGCATTAGGTCACAGTGGAATGGAAATAGATTTTCATTTGACTACATTAGAGACAATCTTAAATCTCATGTTAGGTTGAATCATATCTCCTGATCAATTATAATTCTTTTGTTTTATTTTACACAGTTACCCCCAGAGAAAAAAATAATTAAAGCAATTTCAATAATTAAAAGAGTAATTTATTAATATAAAACCTTTAGCAGGAGGCTGTAGTACCACTGAGAATGGCAAGAACTATAGGAAAATACTTCAGAGTTTTTATGATTTTTTATCTTAGTCTTTGTATTAAAGAATTGACATCAGAGGCAGAACCAGACTAAGGTGAAAGAAAGTAAAAAACATGGGTTTTAAGCCATTACATGGACTTTGTGTTCTTGCTCCTTTTATCACTGAAACAGATGGGGAAGAATAAAGAATAAAGCTGTTCTGAAAGAGCATATGAATCAGCTAGACATGGGTGCATATTTATTTTAAATATACAGATACTTTCAGAGATCTCAGTCAAAACTGAAGATAATAAGGGCTGGCAAGAAAAGAAGCTAAAAACCTCTTAAACATAGTTGCAAATGTGAAAAAACTTTCTTCCCCTCACTGCCCCCAGCACCTCCTCCACCCCTCTCTGGCCCCCCTAGGCTTTTCTTCTTCATATTTTAAAAGAAATTTTATGGAAATTACATAAATAAATATTTGGTGTTTTCAAAACAGATATATCTATTTACAATTGGTTCAAACACTGTTTCTGAAGTAGACTCATATTTCAGGAAAATATAAATTTGCTATACAAATATATTTGTTAGTACAAAATTAGGGACATCAATGAAAAAAGAAATGCAAAATAAACTATTTTGTTATGTCCCCCACATTAACTTCCTGATATTTTTCTAAATAGAATTTTAAAATTCAATACTCTGAGAGGATTTTCCATTTTAAAAATAAGCAAATATTTTGTCATCATGTCTTTGGTGCTAGACAGGTATTTTAATTAATCCCTTACCTGAAACCCAGGGTGTAAATTTATATTTGTTAATTATAATTTGTTATATATTTTTATGTAACCTAAATAAATAAATAAATAAGCATATATATTAAAAATATTTGTTATGTTTCTAACTTGTTAATTGTATTTTTTATTTATTTATATTTATATTTAAAGGGAATATACAAATTTCTGAGTTGTTGACAGAACTCACTGATGATGAAGTGCTTTATTGTTTTAGGCTTATGGTGATCTGTGGCCTAATCTACTTCAGTTAATTTGAGCTTTTCTCACTCTGCTTTGACTATGGCCTTAGTCGTTGAAAATAAAATGCACCAGACAGACATATTTTAAAATACAAGATTTGCCAGTAAAAACTTTGGAGTCTGTCCATTTCTGCACAGATCCCCTAATCCCTACTTGGCATCTGGAAACTCTTCTCTGCTTTGGTAAAAGAAACTCCTGCTTTCATTGCCTGCATTCCTCTGGCCCAGAACCTTTCCAGTGATCACAAGAGTTTGAGATTTGGCCTTGGGGCAAGCAGGAGGGTTAGAAGGGGAAAGCATCAAGCACCAGGACATTGAAAATGCCAAAGGCTGGTCAGACAGGTGGGAAGGGCTGGGGTTTGGGCACAGGTTTGGGCAACCACATGGATGGTTGCCAGAGCTGGACCATGTGGAGAGGAAGAGCAGGACATAGTGAGGGAGAGCACATACACTTAAAACTAGGTGGGTTTTTTTTTTTACCCAGTTGTTCACTGTAGGGGATTTTGAGCCAGAATTATTGGTATGAATATGGGCTTTGTTCTCAGGGAATAAGTGTGGGATCTGCTGGGATCCAGGAGATGGAGACTGCTACAATTGGGAGCCCCCACCAGGAAGGAGTGTTAGTCATAGCTAGCTCAGGCAGTGATTTTCTCAGTCCTCAGCTGGTCTTTCCTACAGTCATCAATTAACACCTGGCACAACACACTGCTCAGGAGGTTGGTGAGGACTGAGGCTCTGGCAGGTTGCAACTGGACTTGGGCTCAGATGCTAATAACTGATATTCAGAGCAGAACTCTGAGGTCTCATGCTTGGACCAGGAACTTCCCCCTCTAATCTGATCATCCAGGAACCTTGGGATGAGATTTGTCCCAGTGCAAGCCTTTAAATAAGCCAGAAAAACACTAGAAAGGTTCATGTAAACAAAACAGTGGTGTTAATCACAGAACATGTTAACTAGGTTATTTAAATTTTTGCAGTATTCTCAAAGCAACAATTTGGTGATTTGTTTCTCCTTTCCTTTTTTCTCCAGATGATTCTCCCAATATCATCTCAATCTCAGCATAAACGCTGTTTTTTATAGGTTACAGTGCCTAGGGTTTTATTCATGAGTTTGAATTTAAGTACGTGAGCAATTTCAATAAAATTTTCAGAATGACATTAACCATATGTTTCATTGGATTATTGAATCTGGGCTCTCACTTCATCACCACTGAAGAAAGTAATGTCTACATGAATAATAGAATATCTACATAGAATCACCAGACCCATATGACCAGAATTCTCCTTCAAGGCAGAAGTTAGACCAGAGATACTCCCAAGGTCATCCCCAGCCAACGCTCCATGGTCCCATGAGGTTGTAGGTGAGAATATCCATGATGGAACTTGTGATTCATACAGCTTGACCTGGAATCCACATTCATTCTTGGTATGTCATAGCCCCTCTTGGATGAGATGGCACAAATAGAAGGTTAATGTATATTATTTCAATAAACTTAACATGAGCACATGGCTACTTAGTAATTAATAGTCATTTTGGATAAAGCTAGGAGATGCTAAGGTATGGCTGTGTGACTGTAGGGTTTACATTACCTCCCATGTCTGAAACTTCAGTAACCAATTCCAACACAGGACTATGGATTTGTAACAAAATCCACCCTTGCTTAAGTCAGCAAGGCCAACAAGTGGATGAATTTCTGGTTAGCTTAAGTGAGGATGGTAAAGAGGTCCTGAGCTGGTACAAACCACAGCTGACAAGTGTCCCTCTTTTCCGCAGCTGCAAAACCCTGGTGGAGTGTGAATATGTTGTAAAGACATGTGAATCGTATATGGAGAGAGAAAGGTGCAACTCAGAATGTCTCAGCTGCTGAAGGACTGCCAAAGTTATTTGTGTGATTGTATGAACACTGAGGCACTGCTGTTACACTGTGCTCTGTTTTAAGCACAGCATTTTGGCAAAGGTATGGACCGTTTGGAGACTATCCAGAATTCATCAAGAATGACGTAAGACACTAGGAGCATGACCTGTAAGACAACTCTGAGAATATAGCTTTTGAATACCATATGAAAACTTTTTAATTATTTGATTGAGAGGGAGAAAGAGATGAGTGCTCTTCAAATATATAAAACATTTTTGCAAAAGAAAAGTGCATAATATTTCTTTCATGACCACTGTAGATAGTAAAGGCATTTTTAATAGTGGCAAAGAAAATTTAACTTAGACATTAAAAAAAAAAATTGTAACTGTAAGGGCAATTAGATACTGGAAAATACTGCCTAAAGATCTGTGGAAACTCCACCATCATTAAAACCTTTAAAGAGCAAGCTGTACAAATAAATGGCAATTTGGAATAACAAAAATCTAATTGATCTATGGAGGGCAAAAGATAAACAACATGATTGACAGAAGGCCTTTGCAGGTCTATTTTCTACTATTTTGTGATAATTGCTATGCAGGATGGAGGACAAAATGTACTAGTTAAACTCAAATCAGATAGACTTGACAGAAACAAAAGTATCACATATTGTTTTTTGATAGAAAACCATTAAAATAAATCACATGGTTTGGAAGATCTGTCACATTTGAATAACAAATTTGCTGAATGTAATTTTCAAAGTTCTTATACTGTGATGACAAATATATTGGAAGATTATATATAAAAATAACTGGACAGCTGCAAGATTAGGAAAAAGCAAGTAAATTCCTATGGTATTTTTGCATGTAATTTTGAACATATTGGAAACACTAAGAGGAATTAAGCAGATTAGAGATCTCTTTATGCTGAGGATTATAGAAGCAAAATATTAGAGTCTGTTTCTTCCTACAATACTTCATTTGCATTATTCCAGATTTCCAGAGCTATAACTGAGATCAGCCTTCATTTCCTGATTCTTTACCAACATCATATCCAAGCTCAGTTAAATCTTTTTCAAGAGGTTTGTAAGTACATCAACCCAAGAGCAGGAAATAGTCTTCTAACTTAGTGGCTGACATGGAAGGGGAGATAGCTAAAGACATACAATTATTTCTTTGGTCGCACTGGGGTGACCATCTCACAAGTCTTGAAGTACAAGCCTGCTGTAATCATTAGGGCATGGTTAATGAAAACAGCTCATTATTGTCTTGGAGATACTGTCCTCTAGCAATGCCCTTTAGATTGAAATGTATGCAAATGAAGACTATTTAGTTTAGAAGTTTTACCATGCAGACCTTGTAAATATGAAAATTTAATTACTAAGTGTAATATTTTTCTGGAGGAGCTCTAGCTCTCCTCTTTATCTTACCAAGAAAATGATGAAAAATTCTTTTTGAAGTAGATGATTATTTAGCAGATGCTTCTGTCCAGCATTTCCACAAACCTGAACAGAGACACAAAGCCAAATATGCATAGATTTATCCCCTTATCCTGCAGACCATTATACCAGCATGCTGCACATTTTGACAAGAGTCCAGCAATTTTCAGCTTCAGTAAGAGAATTTGCACATCAATCCAGAAGGAAATAAATTGCTGGGAGAAAATATGGTGTAACAAAGCTGCTGTCTGACAGCTCGAGAACAATGAAGGGCTTTCATAAGTAAATGCTGCATATCCCATGATATGTTCTCAGGAGGGGATCATCTGATCTGGCCTGCACTGGGGAGAAATGTTTCAGACACGAATTATGTTATCTTGCCCATATGTGGGAGATTTTGAGCTGTTGGAATAATCAATAATTTATTGTTTCTGCAGTTCTGATAAATAAATGCAGAAATCCACTGCATTTGGGTGGATCAAAATGTTTTTTTGGTTTTTTTTGTGTGTGTAGGAAATTGGATGAACTGAAGAGTTGAAAAATCAGAATACTAAACTACAAATTACTTTTAATTACACTTAGTTTTGTAAAAGAGAACCACTGTTGACAATATGAAGCTAAATACTGAAAAATCTCCAAATTTCATTCCTATTCATAGAATAATTTAGCACAGAGTTTTTTGAGATTTCAACCTTCCTCTGCTTTTGTTTTTATCTTGAAAAATTAGAATAAATTAACAAGAAATGTTGGCATCGCCAGTTTTTCAGCTACCTCATCTGTATGGTCTCCCCCTTCACTCCTGAGTATAGAATACAAACAGATAGGAAAGAGATAGGAAGCATTTATCTTATTACAAGAAGACTTGTTGACAAAAGTAATATATATATTAGATCAGTTGATGTAGCAGAGGGAAAAACCAAAAGAGACAAGGTTACAAACATACAAGAGGTTCTTCAGATCTGAAGTAGAATTGGTCAACGGAAAATAAAGTATTATTACTGAGATTTTTATGTTCTAGTAATACATATTCCTCTTCCTTCAAAATTTTCCTTGAAAATCCTTGGATTTTCACAACTACTGTGTGACTGCTACTACCCACATAATATTTTTGGTTGAAAGTTATTTGCTAGTGCCCAGGAAGTGGCTGAGCCTCATGTGCTGTGTGTCTCAGAATTAGCCAGCTCACCACCCCAGCTGAGGCACCTGGGCTGTCTTTTCTGGGCAGTCACACATGACAATGGTGAGGAAAGGCAGATAACCATCATTCCCAGGAGCGACATGTTTGTAATTTTCTGATTCTTACCTTTCTCTGCTTTTTTCTTTGTTTGTTTACTTGTTTGGGTTTTTTTCTTTTTTTCTTTCTTTAGGAATTTCAGCTTTTCCACCCAGGATTCTTCCTCTCTAACCCCTGAGCTCCTGATTATCACAATTTTCTCTACAATTACAGTGTTGTCTGTATTTGCTTTCTTTATTTTGCATGATTGAACATGATGGACTCCCTCACAGCTTAGCAAGGCAAGGCAAACTTAGGCAAGGTCACAGAGCTGTGCTGAATCAAACTAGGCTTTGGGTTACAGACAGCTGGTCCCCAGGGCTGAGCATTTCAAGGTGACAGCGCATCCACATTTGCACAAGAGCAGAGGAATATGTTCCACGGCTGTGTGCATTGCTCTGAACTCAGAGGACAAGAATGTTTTTGTTTGTGTCTTCAGATCCTCTTTGCTTTGAAGTTGAAGCACCAGGAAAAAAACAAGGACTTTTCATAAAAGCTTCCAAACACCATCTCTTTCTCTTATTTCTCAAATAACTGGAAAAAAAATTAAAAGGGGAAAACACAAAGATAACCATGTAATGACTCACATTCATTTAGTGATTTTAATCTCTCAAGGCACTTTAAGAAATGTCATAACCACACATATTCATGTTGTGGGTTGTCCTTCAATTTATATTACAAATGTCAGACATAATCCCAGTATTAATCAATATAATTACTGCAATGTTTAATTATTCTTCCATACTCAGCCTCAACATTTTTTAAAACTGGAAAATAATAGATGGCATTTAATATGTTGCAATATATTTTCTTTTTGTTTTTCCTGCTAACTGAGGATAACCTTTCTGGAAAAATCCCATCATAGTACCTGGATTACATACAAGGTCTAAGAGTCTTTCCCCCACAGTGTTTAAGCTTTATTTCCTGCAATAGAAGGAAGGTGATGCTTGCATAGATTATTTTGGGTTCCTATACTGCTGTTTATTCTGTTTAAATCAGCCAGTCAATATTCTGGCATTTGAGGTAACAGAGACATCTGGAGCAATTCTATTCATTTACAACTCAGGGAGTGCTGCCTTCAGGAGCAAATGTCAGTGTGACCTCCAGGTTATGAACTGTTGCCTCTTTGAGCAATTCACAGTCTGTAAAAGATAATGCTGTCCAGACTCTCCACAGCTGGATCCTTCAGGAACTACCTTCACCTCTCTTAGAATCTCGTTGTTTCTGTTCTAGTGACATCTGGCATGAGAGGATGAATCTCATCTTCCCACAGTGCTCCATACAGATGGGAAATGACAGCAATGCTAAGCTGTTTTCAAGTGAAAGCACTGTACAGTCCAATTGCACCTTAGCCCTGTAACAGACCTTTAACACACAATCATCATTCTCCTGAAATCTCTCTGTTTCATTCATACCCAACAACCAAACCTCTTTCAGGAGTTTCCAGCTGTTATCTCTGGGTGTGAGTGGATGCACCATAATCTCCTGCTATGGGACACCCAGATTTTCTGATACATGTGGATTAAAGGCTTCCATTCTTTGATTCTGGCTCAGTACTGATATAAAGATATTACATATAAAATGCATAAATATAAATCTCATCAATAGCGACTCAAGTCACTCACCCGTGCTGATCCCAAAAGTTCTAACCATGCTGATACACCACAAGATAGAGCTCACAGGCTTATTACTTTAGGATGAAGCTGAATGCAATATCTGTGTTTATGGATAAATAGTTTTTAACTCAGCTCACACACTAGCAAGTTGTTGCTGCATGACAAAGGTTACTGGGAAATAACATTGAATGATGTACTCACTTTGGAGAACCAAATAATTTCTCTTTTAGATCTGATGGGAGTTTAAAACTTTATTTCTTTGTTTTAATTTTGGCCTTCACATGTTAAAAATATAGGCTGGTATACATGCACGATTGAGGAATAAGAAGTGAGGAATCGTAATGCAATGATGGTTCACAAAACAGAAAAATGGGACTACATTTGGCAAAGACCAAGGCATCTCCTAGATGTGAATGGCTTTAAAATGAAGCTTTACACAGGAATGAAAACATTAAATTAAAATTGTTATTATGAGAACTGCATAAAAAGTCTTGCTTTGGAAACAATCAAGAAATAAAATAGTTCATTTTCCAAGAACGTTCTGAGGAAGTGAATGACGACCAGTTAGAGACCAAATACTTGAATATCAGCTTGCCTGCTTTCCTTTGAAAAAGTGCTGCTCTTTGTGATCCATTCATTTCACAGAATGGTACTTGGTAATTTGTTCAGAGAACATTTTTGAAGGAGTGTATCTAACATTTCCAATTACATCTTGAAGACTTGACACAAAGAGGGATGAGAAAGGTCTTGAAAATGGGGAAATGAACAACTAATTCAGGCTGCTCTTCCTCCTTGTCCCTCTCTGCTCTCCCTGCATCCCTCCCCCCATTTAACTCATGAACAATCTGATCTAATGAAGTTTTTAGGAGGCTTTATTTAGTAACTGTGATCATCAGATAACAGGTTCTGAATATAATAAACCTACTCAGGAATGAGAATACAGTGTTTGGTACCTAATATCTAAATGAGCTCTCAGACACATAGATATCTCAGCTGAACAGAATAGTTTGGAGAAGTGATAAGAGTGAGCAGGAAAGACATTCACTGCTATCATAATCAAGCACTTCATAACATAATTAATCACATAAAGCCATAATGCACCATAGGCAAATACTGGTGTTAAATAAGTGTTCACATGCTATTCATTCAGACACAAAGCTGGGTATTGTATTTTCCTATGCTGTCATTCAAGACCCTTGTAATCTATGTAATTGATTCCTGGATTTCATTAGCTGATGAAATATGCTCTGAAAGGGCAAAAGTATTTAAGGGTTATCTAATCTAGGGCAGGAGAAGAAGGGTGAAAACATGGGAGAAATCTTAAAATATGCAAGAAACAGTTGCCAGAAGGGAAGGAATAATTTGTTCCCTTCAGTTCCCACTTAGAAAAGGACATACTGAGTTTTAATTTCAACAAGAGAGTTTTGCTTTAGATATCTGGGAAACAACTTTGTCAGAGAAAGGAGACTGGCTTAAGGGTCTTGTTGAGTCTGTGCAACTCTGGAGTTTTCATCTCTAAAACCAGTCCTTGACAGAAATGGTTCAAGAGTAGCCCATCCTGCCATGGGACAAGATGAAGGACTACACAAATCCTGAAGAACTCTGTCAACGTAATTTTCTCCCCTAAACTTTCTCTGGTGCAGCACATTATACTTTCCTTTTAGTCTCCATCTCCTCATTACAACAGGATATTACTGAAATTACAGAAAATGTGCAATGAAAGCAGAATGTGCATTCTCCCCTCAGCTCCCCTCTGGGTGAATAACATTTTCTAGCATTGCACATATCAGTTTGAGGTGAGCCTCAGTTCCCATGTGTGGTTTGCACTTACAGCAAACACATGGGGATGTGGTGGAGTGAAAGGGTCTTCCTGTCCCAGCTGTCCAGGAGAACTGAACCTTCCACGTACATTTCAGTAGCATGTTTCTCAAATGATAAGCTTTACAAAGTTCTAAAAGACTCTTGCTTTTAACAAGTGCACTAAAAGCTCCTTTTTGAAGCATGCATTAAACAAAGCTCTCAGCAAGAATGTGTGTCTGAATGGGCACTGTGAAATCTGCAATCTGAAGAAGCCTCAATAAAAAATCAAATCCTTTTTGGCATAGTTTTCTGCACTGGCATGTGTTTATTCTCTCTGGGAGGTCTTTTCTTTAGCACTCTGTAGCTGGAATGCAAAAGGAGAAAGAATTTCTTTATATAAAGGGAAGGAAGTTTTCCTGGAAAGTTGTCTCCGGAATATCCTTTTAAAATCCTTAAAAGAATTTGAGTATCCCGCACTTCCCTTTCATCACTGTTGCCAAGGCTTCCCACTCAGATAATTTCTTCTGTGTTTCTTGTTATGCCAGGATTCCCATAGCACATATGGTGAACTTGCAACTGAGACACTGAGGGTGAATCATGAGAAGCGTTGACCCCCACGGAAGACTGGGAGGACGAGAGATCAAAGCAAGGAGGTATTGCTGCACTCTGTGTGCTCTGGGCTGAAGGAGATGCCATGGGGAGAAAGAGATGCCCATGTGTATTGAGAAGTGCTGGGTCCACATCAGTGCAACATTCCTGAACAATTTAAGACCTGGCTAATACTTCTCCTTGGTGCACAAAGACCAAGTTAGCGAGGAGTTTTTCTGTGCAGTTTTAGCAGCAAATTGAGTTGGTGTGTGCCTAGGGGTGCTGTCTAACTTCCAGAGTTGCCCTCGACATCATGGTATAAAATATGAAAAACCCCTCAAGTTTTGAAATAACATTTTGCGAGTGAAATGATAGAAGCTACGTATTGGGTTCGTTTAATAGAGAATGTTAAAAAAAATTACTCCCAAATTGTTTTCTCATGAGGTACAATTTTACCAAACTTATTGGCTATGTCATCAAATCCTGACAAGAGCTACAAAGAAACCATTACTAAAATACCATGCCAGCATTGGCTGTGCTCAGAGCTATTTCATACAGGTCTCACAGACGGTTTAACAATTTTGTACTCAGAAAAAAAATTTGCACTTGTCCATGTATTTCCTGCAGGCAGCCCCTCAGTCTCTGACAATTGAATCAGGCATGTAGATTTCGGGCAACTGCAAGAAAGTCACTAGCTATCCAAAACTATTGCCAAAAATAAGAAAAATAAACACATGTACAATAGCTCTCACCAGGGACTCTCTGTCATTTTGGGATTTGCATGATCTCAAAATGTGAATATTAGATGCCTTCTTTAGAACTTCTGCCTTCTATGCAAATATTGTTGTATAAACCTTAGGTCAGCAATTCACTCTTTTATTGTCCCTTCAATTAAAAGTGCTGTAACATCACCAGGCAGGATAGTGTCTCCTGCAAAGTTTATCCTGGCTACTGATGTTGGTGAACACTGTGGTTTTCCAGGGGCCAATAAAGCTGAACCTCCCTGTGTATCACTTAGGTACAGCTACACTCCTGGCAACAATCTTTTGTTCTGTCACATTTCATTTACTCCAGCATTGGTCCAGATGACACTAATGATGTTGAAAGTCAGCAGGATGCTGTTAATAAATGTGGTCCAGAGGCCTGGGATGTATGTGACCTTTATCTTTCAAATGACCGGCGTAAATTCAGTCCAGTCAATACACCTAGATAGATTGCTGTGTTTCCAGGGCTATGAAATTAGGTTAGAAAATTCCAGGACAAGAGAAATTGAGGGGATTGCCTGCCTGAAACTGGCCATTGCTGCAGTTTGTCTGTAAGGACTCATTGATGTGATACGTGGATCCATCACACATCAATCACCATGAATAGATGAGGGTGTAGCTGCCTGCTGCAGCTTATTAAAAATCTTAACTGTGTATTATTCCCTGTATCCTGGGTTTTATCTTGATGTGGTTACTCATAGTTTCATGAAAACAGAATACAGACACAAGCCTAGGAAGATCTCTGTCCTACTGAACTTGCAGATGGATCCAGGCATGATGTCTGAAGGCATTTACAGCTGTACTATGAGACTACATGAGTTTTGACAGAACCCCACTTGAAACAGAGTCCTGTATCTCAAGTCACCACTGAGAAACATATATTGCCTTGAAAAAGATATATAGGTGGTTCCCCTTCAGATACAATATTGATTAGCTGCCTTGATTATCTGTAAGAAAATGAGAAGGGAGGAATGATTGTTGTCAGACCAAGAGTACTGGTAGCCTAACACAGAGCCCCTAAAAGGGCCAATTTTGCATGGTTAGGGAGAAGCTAGTGCAAGCCTCACAGTTTGGATTCTTTCCTGGTTATGTAGTCTCTGTGTTTCAACCTGCTCCCCATCTCCTGGTGAACAGTTCTGGGGTAACTGCTACATTTAAAACTTGATAGCTACTAATTGTTGGTAACTTGTTTAAAACAATAACTAAATAACAAGATAAAGTAAATCCACTAATACATGCTTGAAATTTTAATAAAATTGGGTCTTCTGATAAGGTAGGTTGATGATGCTGTTTTTAATGTTCATGTTAAAATGGTGTCACATTTACTTTCTGGAAACACTTGGGCAGCAGAGCATAGCTGGAGAAAAATGCTCATGAATAGCAAATATTAAGCTTGAATGCTTGAATATTCCCTGAAGACAGGTTCCAGGTTGTCTCTTCCATTTTGTCATTTGCAGCTCCTTCTCTAGCTGTACACAGCATAAATCAGCCAAAAGCGAAGGAGTCAGCAGTAAGAAAATTGAAATAGGCCTACACCAAAATTCACACTGCAGCACATCATTCACTAAATGATAAAAATACAAGAATAGTGTCTGGAGTTAAAACACACAGGAAAGAAGAAACTCATTTACAAATACAGTCTATAAACAACAAAGCAAAGGGTTGTTTTTACTTTTTAATAATCATTTGTTTGCGATCAAAATGTTAGTGTCCATTTTATCACTTTAGTGGAAATACGACAAAATTAAATATTAGTACTACATGAACAGTAAGTGTTGGCTTGTCAAAAATCACTGAATGGTGTCAAAACTCCATATCCTTTCCGAAGGGCATTTAGCTCCCACCATTTCAGCAGGTCCATCCTCACCTGAGAAGTGTGCCTGTACATGCTACTTTGGTTGTTCCAACTCATGTGTACACACCCTCACTCTATTTTTGCAAATACGTCTTTCATGTTCTGCATTGCAAAGGTGTTTTTCAGATTTCCTGAGACAAAAGACTTGTGCAAAAATCTGATCACAAAACACATCATGTGCTGGATGAATGTACCTCATTAAGGATCTTATGGGGCACCAATTGATGGAAATGATTGATTCATAGACAGACATCAACGCAGAAACAGTTAAGAAATCTGATTTAACTTTTCAAGCTTCAAACTCATCTGAAACATGAGGTCTGCCCTCTCAAGAAAGTCTCTGAAAAGCTACACATGTAACATCACCTCGTGAGAGCTGTCTTCTCCATGCTAGTAAACCTCATTCCAGTTGTCAAAAAATGTTGCATATAATATAAAAAATATCAAATAATGTTTGATTAGTTTACCACCAGGATGGTAATGTTAAAAATACATGAGAATTTTAATAGTATTTGGATAAAAATTTCCTGTCTATCCAATCTCCTTCTATAATGTTAATTTTTTATATTTTAATGTTACACACCCACTGCAGAAAATATATACCCTGTCAGGGGATAAGCCCACTTCTTCCTTTTAAATATCCCGTTGACTCATACAAACAAACACCTATCAGTTGTGTTATTATCTTTCTTCAGTGCAGATTAATAGGTGAAGAGCAAAATCAAGGATCTATAAGAATTGGCATTTTCTCATCCCTGCTGTAGTAATAAGCTGATCCTGCCAGAGAATATCAGTTAAAGGGAAAGAAGCAGAAAAACAGTGAAGGAGATGACTCAGTATTAGGTTAAGCAAGAGCAACTAATTCCAGGAGATGTCAAATACATGGTATTTTCCTGATGAGTTTAAACAGTAACGTGTATTTTCCCTCAGTGAGGTAAAGGAAATGGTAAACTAAAAGCACTGATCATTTAAAATGTGATTCAGGATATAAGGATACAACAAAATGTTTTAAAGAACAAATTATCATAGTGCCCAATCATTAAAATTGTGGTGGTAAAAATAATTAAAAGCAATTACAGAGAAAAAGTAATTTAAGGATGTCAGGGGAAATATTTTTTTATTTCTTTAAACAAGTTGACTATATAAACACTTTTACAGTTCCAGAAATGCTATAAATTTTATCATCTTAAGTTCATCCAAATTACTGCATTCCACCACTGGAATGAAATAACAGTAGTATCACTATCCTAGTTAGTCTCCATTCAACCCCAAACTTTAATGGAAATAACCTGTACGATTTGACTGAGTGCGATATCGCTAGAGAAGCCTTGAATTGAAACTGTCTGGATAAGGAAAATTGTGAAGGCAATTTTCAATAAAATGGAAATTTTGCTTCTATCCCATTTAGCTTTCAAAAGGCCACTTCTAATACTTTCATAAAGTTATTGCCTACAGAGGAAAGATAAAGACCTGGAAACCGCCCCCCCAACACAGTTCCAAAGCAAATAACCAAAACATAGCAACTAGAAAAATCATCCTGATTTTCTAATTTCCTTTGGTTTTAGTTTAATTTGTGTGTGTGTGTGTGTGTGTGTGTGTGTGTGTGTGTGTGTGTGTGTGTTATTTCTTGGTGAGACTTAAAAATGTTTAAAAAAAGCTGATGAAGATTTATTCCAATTGATTATTAGATTGCAGCAAGGTTATTAAACACGTTCATTTTAGTTAAGATTTTAAACTGGGAAACAGCAGAGAAAAAGCAGAGTAACATGTAAATGATAAGATAAGCAAAATTTTAAAATCTACTGCTGAAGTTGCAGAGAAACTTACATCAAAATAGATTATAATCAGAACCTCTGGACAAAGCTGAAATGAAGAATGGAATTTTTACAAGATGAGGAAAAATATAATGTCTCTTTCCTAGCAAAAAGTCTGATTCTTGGACTCACACTTACAGGACATAATGATCATATACCCTGAGAATAATTTCACATGAAAGACACAGCTGGCATTAGCTTAGTGACTAGAAGAATTGGCAGAGCCTTTTTTTTTTCTTCCTTTTTTTCTCTTTTTTTTTCCCTTCTCTCTGCAGCTCTACATGGGATGCTATACATTATCTGTCTGCACTTCATCTGATCAAAGTAGAGAAAGAATTAGCATCCAATACACATTTCTAAAGATTTTAAGCCCACAATACACTGTGCTCCTCAAGTGACCTCATATATAATACACATCAGGGTGTTAACACAGGTTTTTGAATGAGTGGGGCTATTTTTCTTTGTTATAGTGCTGCCTTTCACCCATGCTGATCCTACACTATGCACTACAGAAATCGTAGCACAGACACACAGACCTAGAAAGGTCTGAGAAGGATGTCAATATTCACTCAAGAGGTGAGAAGTTTGTGTGTGTCAGATACTGACCTAGCTCATTGCCCCTTTGCAATGCTCCCTGAGGAGATTTCCTTCTTGCTGGAGAGTGGGTGTCAGAGGAGATGGCAGTGTTGTCATCTCTCTGTTCCTACTCAGGATCACAGAACACTTGAATAAAAATCTTCTGTACTCTCACACAAATCATTCTTCAGAACCTGGCTTGTGCCCCTCTTCAAAGCAGTTGTTCAGCACCACGGACGAACAACAATCATGAATGGCATGCCCACTGATTTGGAACAAAATGCATACATATTTTTAGACTTTAGGAATATTCCTGTGGTGCTCTGGTTTTCAAGAAGAACATTCTTCAGTATAAGAAAGCAAAAAAAAATCTCAGTGAAGGGAAGGAAAGGATTTCCTTATATAAGGGGAAGGGTCCAATTTTTGCAAGGACACAAACAGAAAGCTGCACTCTGGAAGGGAGGAATTTCACATCAAGGAGCAGGAGTTCAGTACTGGAGGTGTGAGGAAAAAGCAGAGATATCCTAGTTCCCAATTCTCTAAGTTTCAGAAAGATGAGAGCCACAAGCCATGTGATAGACAAGGGGAGCTCCCTGCAGCTGCTGGGGGAAATTGCTGGGGTGGGTGCATATAAAAACAGAGAAAAGGACTTAGTGCCTTTGCATTCAATCCCTCATGCCTACCTTGGCCTAGCAGAGAGGGATGCTAACTATTCAGCCACTGCTGGAGATGAAATCAGGCATCAGAGCTGCCTTTGGATTGTACAGGGGAAACATGAAGTGGACAGCTACCCAATGGCCACGCCTGCTGTATGCCATGGGCTTTACGGACACTGGGGGAAGTCAAACATTTTGGAGGCATCACTTTGAACAATTCTGGCTTCCCTTCACAGGCAGGGACTTTCAGTCAGAGCTGTCTGGGTGTGTGTGTGCTGTCTGTGCAAGTTCTCACGGGCAAATCTCAAGGTGCAGATTCACTCTCTCAACCAGTTTCTGACCTGTCTTTTGCCAGAGATTTCCTTTCCTTTTTCCTCTTTCCTTTTTCCTCTTTCCTTTTTCCTTTTTCTTTTTTCCTTTTTCCTTTTTCCTTTTTTTCCCCCTTCCCTGTAGTACTGGAACAAAGTACCTCCTGAAGGAATTGCCACTTAGTCTGGCCTGGGTCCAATGCTCATAGGTTCCTTGAAATGGTGGTTTACAGTAGGTTTGCTATTATGGGGTGGTAGCATGTCCTCTTCTATAGTGAAAATGACATCTCATAGTAACAAGAGAAGTAAATGTGATGGGATTTCATCTGCCAGCCTGGTGTGGATATGATTTGTGTACAAATTGTGTAAAAAATATGCTAAACTGAAACAGAATATTTCACTAAGAGAAGGATACTAATCCACTAGCATGGATCATTGCCTCTTTCATCAGGTAAAGACAATAACATCCACATGAATGAATTCATTAATTCTATTTCACTACAATGGGAACACTTGTAACTCAGAGATGAAGAAGAACTGTTATCATCAGAAAATGAACAGCAGAAAATAGTGGGACGTATTATAAGCAACATTAAACAATAAGGAAAAAGTATTCTAGTCCTTTTCCAGCAAAATTCTTAATTGTGTGCATCACTGTAAGCATGTGAACAGTCCTGTTGACATCAGTGAAGTCAATCCTGCCCTCATCTCACTGCTTTGTTGAATGGGATCCAAAGGGATAGCAGGCAACAAAACTTGGTTTGTGATATTTTGGAGGGAAGATTACCGTGGCTCTAAATCTTACAATAATTAGCATTAACAACAGATTTCTCTTTCCATAGCAAAGATTGTTCCTAATCCAGCAAGGGATTAAAAATATCATTATTTTGCTGTCACCTTTCTGCTATGTCCTTTTCCATCTAGTTGACAACTGAGATAACAGACAAGGAGACTCTCCACCTCATACACAGTTTTCCTTTCCTTTAGAATGATCTGTGACAGTTTCCACTTGTGACAGGCAGGTTGGGTTAAAGCAGCCTTTGCTTCTCAAGTTCAGCCTCAGAATAGGCATGCTTCTATTTCCTTGACCTGCATTATTTTAGAGAACACTTGTGAGACCTGGGAAAAAGTAAAAACTCAGCTCACCTTCCAGACTATAAAAGACACGCAAGCAGAGTTCATACAGGACAGAAACTACTGAGATGCAGCAGGCAGAGAAGCAAACAAACAAACAAAAACTCAAGTCAAAGAAGCAGCAGCCTCAGCAGGTTACTAAGAGGGGACGTATTGCTTGCTTGCCTGCTTGAAGTAGACAAGTCCTAGAGCAGTTCCCACTGTCCCAGTGAAACTGCAGACAGCTGGTTACGTCCCTGAGAAGTGAGAGGAAGCAGGTGAAGTAGTAGCAGCACAGAAGCAGAATTTGAAGCGCAGAAGTGGCAGTGTGCTCTTTTAGGATCACCTGCGTGGTGGGCAGCAGACACAGGAAAACTTCCACAAGGGGTTTGTTCTATTTTGACAAAGGTGCTTCAACACCAGCGTATGGATATGGGAGAAAATATATGCTGGAAGGGATTGTTAAAGATGTTGCAGCATTATGGGTTCCAAATTCCACTTTAACAAAATCTACACTTTCTTAGGGCTGCTCAAGGTCAGCACATCCCTCCTCTGTGTTGGAAAGGGCTGCACAGACTCCACGTGTACAGCACCACTTGTTTAGAGCCAAGGGACCACAGGAACAACCAAAGGTACCTCTTGCTTCAGTGTGCCCACTGCTGGGTCCCGGCCTCTTGTGCTTGGAGTCCTAGGGTGGGTTGATTTTTCATGGGGAGCTGCTAACAGAAAATATCTAGTATAAAGGACCCAAAGTTTCACAATGTGCCTTACAGTTCTATCTGTCTCAGATTTAAGAACAAAGAGTGAGGCTTGATTTCATTCTTCTGCATGGAGTTTTAGTTTATGGCTCAAATTTTTTTCCAACTTAAGAGTCTCTGTAGTGGAAGACTATTACCCTTAACACCTGTAGAATCAGTGAGGAGAAACAAAAGGCCATTTTCCTATCTAAAATTTATATTTCTTTCAAAAGAGAACTGTCTTTTCCTAAAGGCCCCCACTGATTATATTTTCATTCAGTACCTACTCTACTGAATATATTATTTTTAAAAAATTTATTGACAGTGCAGGTGATGGAAGTTTTTGTGCTAGTGACTGTATACCAGGTAGGCTACAAAAAAAGATTCTCATGGAGGTTGATTTAGTCATCTAAACTCTAAAAGTTAATCTGTAGAGCTCAGAGTCAAATATAGGGCATGACCACCTAAAGGACTGCACGGTGTCATCCCAGCGTATTGAAGGTGAAGTTGAAAGTAATAATTACTCTCAGAATCTTAAGTAAGTTTAAAATTAATTAATTATTATCCACATTAATTATTATCCTCTTAATTATCCACAGACCACTTTCAAGAATGATTTTGTAATATTAATGAGGTTTGAGTTTAGAAGATTTGAAGTGGATGCCTAAGCCTATGTTGCTCAGCCTGAATAACTTGCCTATCATGCATGCTGTGGGCAAGCTCTCCTCATCTTGCCTCTTGCATATGTTTTAGTTTACCTCAGTAATTAAACATTCATTGGACAAAAAAGAGGTTAGGGGAGTCAAGCATGCAAGAGGAAATCCAGGTTATTGTTCCAGTGGTCATTTAATTAGTTAAACAAAGTTGAACAGTTTCAAAGGACACAGCTGAGGAGATCTAATAAGTTTGTTGACTCATATATTCTGCTGCAGACACAGAAAACCTGTGTTGAAATCTCTTGTCCATATTAAGCAGCCTGAGTACAGAGACTGGATCTTTTGCAAATGGATATCCTAAATTTGTTACTTGTGGAGACATAACTTGGGAGAAGCAGATTTCACTGGATTTGCAAAATCAAATCTAATTGGAGAGCTGGTTGGGAAATGAGAAGTATATCCCATGCAATTGCCAATTGCATCCTCTTGGTAGGCTGAGATCTTCACGTGGATGTAAATGGAGACTATCAGCAATGCTTCCATTCCAAAGCTCATTTGTAAATCATATTGAAATTCAACACAGGTGTTGTTTGTAGTGTGCTGATAAAACACCTTGGGAAGCCTGTACAGGAGTATTCTGATGAGGACTGTATCAGAAAGGGAAGGAAAGGACATCTTGATGCTCTCTATAGCACATAATACTGTGGTTTTTTATGGATTTAAAATCTCCTAATGGCTTTTTCCTCTAAGGGATTCATCACCTGTTCAATCATTTACACTCTGGTTAACAGTGTTTCAGTATCATCTAAATGCTATAAAAAATTGCTCTAGTTTAGTAAAGTATCTCACACTTTGATTTATGTTTGCAAGTCTCTTCTCACTTTTTTTTCCAGCCTACCAAGGAGGCATGCAGCAAGGTTCCCAGAGTTGTTCCAAAGCACTAAATCTGCAGCACTGGATATTCTGAGGGAATAGGCAAAATGTCTGTCACATTTAGATTGTGGGATTTGTGTGTTCATGAAAAGGAATGACATACAGAAGTGAGAAATGAGATTTTCTGCTGATGCAAAGATGAGGCATGAGAGCATCAGAGGAAACAGGACTGATGTTACTGTAGAGGTAGCAACCTCAACAAAACCTAGTTATATTTTACCCACTGCAAGAGAGAAAATAGTTTAAAGTAGGTGACCCATTGCTACAGAAATGTCTTCGAGTCGTGTCATTCAGGACATTGTATTTCTTTAGCAATCAGAAATTTTATTATAAAATTTTTTCCAACTTCTCTGCTCTTAAATATCTGTCAGACTCTGGAGGATGCTGGAAACTGAATGACCAAAGTAATGAAAGAACAAAGCACTGAAGGAGGGCTGAAAAATAGTGAAAAATAGCCTGGTGAGTTATTCCCTTCTAGATCATTGATTTTGTTGTAACTTGGAAGAGACAAAAAATTGTTACTGAACATTTAGCTGCATTGGCAAGAAACCTAGAGCATTTTCAGTCTATTTCTATCTATTAGAAATGAGATGCCCCTTTATCAAAACCAACCTTTCAGCTTGCAGCATCTGCAGAAATTCTGATGCATCAGAACTAGATTCCCAGTCTTGGAGGTAAGGCTTTTACAAGTCTGGGAAAATAGCACTAAAAAAGCCTTGGGGCATATATTCTATTAAAATGGACAGTCCAATTCTGTGCTTTATCTGGGAACTGTCATAAGAAAAGTAAAAATAAAATGTATCTTTAAAAGAAGATGTAAATGTAAATTATCACTATTTGCTTAAAATCATAATGAAGATTTAAGGAGTGGTTTGAATTATTTCGCTGAATTCTTCACACATTGCTGTTTCTTAATGTGCTTGCCTAAGGATAATTTTTTTTTTTTTTTTTTAATGAGACCACTGGGGACAAAAGGGGGTTGACACAGGGGAATACATTCCGTGACAGAGAAAATTTCTCATATATAATGCAAAGAATGAGTTCTTGAAGTAAAGACCAAAGTGATGAATATGAACACTTACTCTGTGTAGCTGAAATAGGAGAAGTTCAGTGATATTTCTACCAGCCATGTCAGAGCATTAGACAAGTAGAAAGTGCTTTTTGACTGAAGTAACTCTGGACAAGGATTTTTCATTCCGAGGGGTTTGCATCTCCACCTCCACCATCTCACATTAATGCATAAATATGTATGGCCTGTGAGACAGCTGTTGGATATGTCTGATCCCATTGCATCCTGCTGTTTGACAGCACAAACCTGTGCCCCCTGCCCTGAGCTGCCTCCAGCCATGGTGAGCTGCTGGCAGCTGCTGGGGCGCTGCGGGGGCTCTGCTGGGAGGCTCCTGCAGCAGCCAGAGCCTGAGCAGGAAACACTGCACAAACTGCTGAGCTTGTCATCTTCACACGGAGCTCACCAAACACTTTTTTTTAATGGTCATCTCCCCAACACCGTTGCTTCCATCTGCTGATTCATTCATGCCTCTCTACCCTTGGAAATCCATCTACTTTTAAAATTAATTGTTGTTCCCTGCTCCACTGTTAACCCAGATGACTTATCTCCTATGTTTTTCTTCATGAAATGGCTATTTGTTTTCTTTTTCCCCAAAGTTTCCCATTTTTCAGGTTCACATACGTATTTTGTTGTCAGTCTTTCTTAAAATAATGCCTAACCTTATGGATTCATCATCATACTCAGGATCATTATTATTGCTATTATTACTGTTGTAGGTCAGATAATTTTGACTAATTTTGATTAGAAATAACAACAAGGCTTATACTTTTCCAGCCCCCTTTGTTTTGCTTGAAGGAAAAATCTATATCTGATATTTATTATTTCTCTATATAGCAGATACAACTGTAGAGTATTTTATTTTTCTTCTCACTTTTTTTCCTGAGATGAAAACGTAGCAAAGTCAGCATCTGTGAACTGTGTTTCAGTCTTTGAAGGGCCTTCAGGACCAGGCACCCTAAGGAAATAGAAGAAATCCTGCAGTTTAGGTCTGTTTTAAAATGCCTTCATCTCCCTGTGATACTCCATTCCCGAGTCCAGAGAAAGGAAGCTATTTATTACAGCACCTTGATAATAGGAATACAAATAGACTTCACAATGATTTTAAGGCCCACTTTTCTCTTTCATACTTTTATCAAGATGACTGCAACAATTGTGTGGGAAGTTAAATCCAGTTGGATTTCATATGCAGTTCTGAGGAGGAGAAGGGGATCCTGGTCAGCATCTCATCAGCTCACAGCCCCCTCTGAGCCAGCCACACACTGATAAAATCATAGGTTCCACATGGTTTGGGATGGGGTGTATAAGAAAAATCATGGTACTTCACAGAGGTAAGGAGCTCTGCTATACTGTGGAGGAGCTGTGTTTAAGTATGGTTTATAGTTTTGAGCAGATTCTAGAGATATAGAGTCTAGAGGTTTTGTAGCCCAAGAAGAGTATTAATTATAGATTTACAGAATTTCTCCCATGTAAAGCCTGGGCAATCACATACAAAAAAGGACTTGACTGAAGGTCTCTCTCTGAACCTGGGAAAACACAAGTCTACTATCCCACAGAGCTGTAAGGGCTTTGGTGGGTTAGTCTGCTGCAAACCTTGCAGGTAGAGGAAAGCCAAAATTTTCTGCCTGCACACAGCAAGAAAAAAAAACCCTAAAAACTCCTATTTCAAACTTTAGCCGTATTCCGATTTAATTTATGAGTTTGCATTATTAGACAAAGAAAAGACCTTTTCCAGGCAGAATTATGATTACTTTGTAAGTTTTGTCTTCTGGAACTTTTAATTCAGTTACTCAGTCTTCAGCTATGTTATGAAAACTCAGAATTTCATAAGAAAAAAAATAGGGAAGGATGACACTGCTAGTGAAAAGAAGGGAGGACACCAGGGATTTGGCTTCAGGCACAATGGAAGGTAGATACTGGGAAAGCTGTGAAATGTACCCAATTAGCTGGTCTGTAAGAAAGTCTTTTCTCTTGCCTTTTACAGGTGAAGCAACTGCATCTGTGGTAAGAAAAATATTTCTCCTTAATGCAGGTGTGGCTTTTAAATTCTCCTCCCATGATTCATTTCCCTTCACTCAGGGTCCTGGGTAATGCTCCTGAAGATTTTGTGAATCCTATTAAAAACCAAAAAAAAAAAAAAAAATCAACAGTTTCTTCTTTCCTCTAAGTGGTATTTAGAGAAATAACTACCTTATCACAGCTGGTTTAGATGCTTGCTTAACTGTACAAAGAAGAAATAGAGTATTCAAGTGAAATAAGAATGGGAAGGAGTTTTGTTACATGCAGGTAATGGTATAGGGATTAGGCAAAGTTAGGGATGATCAAGTTAAAAAGGGTGGAAAAGTAAAGAAGCTGAATAGTGGGGGACAAGGTAGTAAATAGACCTTTGGATGTGGTAGTTGATATAAAAATGACTTGCTACAGGGGAAAACTTCATACTTTCAAAATCTTTAAATCCTTCTGTGCAATGTTATCAAGAGGCCATAAAGCTTAAAGGAAAAGAGAAGGAATAGATCCTAGAAGCACAAAAAGTCATCTTTAGGAACCACAAGAGAAGAAAATAAATGGTAACTTTTCAAAAAGAATGGTTCTGAAATGTCACCCTGAGAGCAAAAGGATTTTAAAATGAAATCTACATTCATAGACTTCTAGCTATTATCCTGTAAATGTAAAGATGAGTCTCAACTGAGCTTCTATTGCAAAGTTCCCAAAGCTTTTGTGCCTTGTTAATTACCTTGGCATCTTTGTATGCATTTGGAATACAGCACTTAATGAGCAGATCATATAAGCAGCTGCCTTTTATTTAAGGCATGTGGTTGCAGATCAGATCTTAATTATGTTTCTGTATGAAAGAACAAACTACAAACAAGGTTATGCTTAAATAGCTTCTATGGGGGGAAGAAAATGGGGGGTGAGAGCAGCATTCTGCAGCCTTTCTTAATGGCATTTCAGGTGATGTTGTTAACTCTTTTTGTTACTGTTTTCAGAACATGTGCATGTTTTCCTAAGCCCCAGGATCCTGGAGTCAGGTGAGACAATTCACTATTTTCATTTCAAAGTGTAGAATGTGAATCTTGCAGGGCTTGATTTGGCAGGTATGATTCCTGTTTGCTGGGAAAGATAAGTCTTCTTTTTAGTATTTCCTAAGTGAAAGTTTAATATTGATTGGTTTCTAGGAGTTTGATTAACTATATAGGAGTGCATTGGATATGAGCAGAATGTGTTGGGTGGTTATAATCAGGCTCTTTATTGTCAACAATTTATGCCAGCTGCTGAAATGTGAATTTTTCAGCTCCTCTCAATAATCAGTGACTTAGGCAAAAGTGTGACCATTTTAATGGCTATTTGCTTTCTAATAATTTATGTGTACTTTTTCAGTAACTTTTTAGAGTTGACATTTAGGAATAAAAACCTTGAGAGAACAAGATCAACAAAGGAAAGGAAAATGTATGAGTGAAAATCAGTCAGTAGATGATTATTCCCCACCTCCAGGGAATCTGTGATCTATATTAAAGTCTTTGACTCTCAAATACAGAGTAACAATTACATTTAAATAAATAAACCCAAGCTAACTAAGAATGATTGAAATTCTCTCTTTCATAAAACCTAATGTTCCTCAGGCATTTTGTAGTTGTCATTCAAATCAAGTGACAGACAATGTGGCTTTTACAGAGTATTTAACTCTCAGGCTCTATCACTGCAGATAGTTGGGTTGGTTTTGTTTGTTTGTTTTTAAAGTTGTTTTTTTTCCCCCCACATCTACTATTTTCCTTTAGTGCTGCCTATTGAGATGTTATGCTTTTAGTACAAAAAACTGCTATGGCAGGTACAGGAAGAATCCCCACAGAGGAAATATACTGAAATTGGAATGTGAAGATTTAGTAAGGTCCTGTGGCAACTTCTCTTGCTAGTTTAGAAAAATGATTCTTTGCCCCACTCAAAAATTCACTTTTCTTTATTATCTGCCTTTGTGGGAGGCAGGTCACAGCTGTTCTCTTTAAACTGGGAAATCTTTGCCAAATTCCATCAGCTGAGGGTCTGGCTGATATTCTATGAGTATCTTTGTTGAGAGAAGACACCCTTATGCTCTTTGTGAGCTGGGAGGTATTGCTGGAACCAACCCTCAGTGGTGCAATGTCAAATTCTCAAAATGTCAGATTTATTTCTGAATGTGATGGTATGACTTGGCTTCCTGCTGTGCAAATGAGAGGATTAATTTCCATATTATAGAAATTAGCAATGCAGTTGATATTTCTCTATCTCTCAGTACAAATTAGCAGCTGGGGATGGCAGCAGCCAGCTTAGCCTCCTTTTTGTCCTCCTTCCAAAGAGCCATTGGTGAAGACACTCGCCCCAGTTAAATAATACTGAACGCCAGATTGGTGTTATCTCCTCCTGCTCCATTGCAGTCTTTGGTTGTCTGGCTCTGAGCCTTCCACTGTTTTCAGCATGTCACGACTCTGACTGCCCTTACCTTGGCAAAACTAGAGAGGGTGCAGGGCTGCCCCTCCAGAGGCTCTGAATCCTGTGTGTGACACACTGGACAGTGAAGCCAGTGGGGGGCATGGTTCCCTCTGCAAACTCTGCTCTGGGGGTGATATTTGGGGTCAGTCACCTTTTAAGCCATCTGGAAAAATACTGCAAAGCCCTTGCCTCTGTTAGAGGCTTTGCAATTCCTTTGGTAGATTTAGAGGTGATGCAACAATATGATGTACTTAGCTGAAGATATAACAAACACTTTGAGCTCCCATGGGCTGTGGGGTAAAATCTTCTTTTTATTGTGCAACAGGTCCTCAAATCATATCTGGAAGCTCTTGAGCCATTCCACTGCTGGGTCTTTTAGAAAAGCCTGAAGTGAATATATAAGAATATGTAGTATTCTTATACTTCAGTTTGGAAATTCAAATACATTGAGAGGGCTGTGGAAAGAGAGGAGACCTCAGATCAGCTCTGGAATTTTGCTCAACTGACATGCCAGTTTCTGCTGACATTAATTGTAGTGACTCACATAAGGCAGGTTACAGGATCTGGATTACACTTTTTAAACTAGAAAAAGTACACAAATGGATTACAGAAGCTTGGATGTGACAGTAATTCTTTAATGATACAGATAATCAACAACACCATTTTAGAACATAAGGGTATATTGAGGCATAATCTCAACATACTGGGGTGAGCTTCAGCTTCTGCACTGAACTAGAGGCATTTTTGCCAGGAGTTTCAAGAAGTGCAAAAACCACCCAAATGTCACTTCTTTAGCTGTTAATTGTTCCAGAAAACATCATAAGCTCTGCATTACACCTGTCTATAAATAATCAAACCTGAAAGAGGTGTGAGAATTAAAGTACTTATATAGGTTAACACCCCATACCCTGATAATGAGACCACCTGGAATTCATTCCTGTTTGATAAAATAATAACTGAATGCACCAGATTAAAGGAAATGTCCTTGTGATTAGATTTCTTCCTTGGCTAAGCATATCTATGATGATATATAAATAAAAAATGAGAGTGTGATTTTAAGCTCAGGTAGGAAATAGAAGAGCACAGTTACAGGTAAGCTCTCTTATTGATCTGTTAGACTGTTTTTTGCTTTCCAATTAGGAGCTGAATGACATTATAAACTCGTTAGATAGAGGAAGACCGTGGTTCTTAGGTTGAAAAATATCAGCCACCTCTAAATTCATAGCTCAGTTGGAGTAAGAACATAAACCCCGAGCTTCTGCAGAATCTCTCTTACTCCAAATTGTGACTCTCAGTTTCTTGACTTTCTGTACATTTGTGAGAAGAAAGATATTTCCTGGTAGGAGCTGAGACCTTAAGTTGTCTTTTAACACTATTTTCAAGAGCCCCTTTAAAGTTTCTATAAAGCCACAGGGGCTGGGCGTTATGGAAAGCTTCAGGCCTATGATGACCTTGGGTCAGTCTGGGGTGGGAGGTGGCAGCTCCCCTGAAATCACAGCGTTTAGCAGGGCTACCAGTGTCCAACTGCTACCAACAGCAGGCTCAAAGCTGTTGGGGATGGTAGTGAGGGACACTCACACTCGGAACCTGGCGTTCCCTGTTTGCTCCTGCTGGACTCACTAAATGTGTGAGAAAAGAAGGGCAAAACGAGGATGAGTGTAAAAATGATGGTACTATGTGCTTGATGTGTGTAGGATTTTCAGTCTCTGACAGTATAACATCCCCATGCAGGAATATGAATTTCTTCAGTGCATGCTCTGCCACTCAGTGCTTTCCATGGGCTGTTATAATTCTCATAGCTGAAGGACATGATGAGTTTGTTTTATCTAGATGACTTTTAAAAATAAGCAAATGTTAAAAATATTTTTTTAACTACAGAAAATGTCAAATTTTCATGCTTGATATACTGGTCTTGCATGAAATTTCCATCTTTTTATGAAATGATTATGGACTTGTTGCAAGGAGTAAGAACAAATATGCTTATATCTGCCCTAATATAAGTGTATGATATTTGCACAGTAATGTGTTCAGGAGTTACAACCTTGAAAAGTGCCACTATGCTCAGGACTGATATTATTAAATTCCTTCCTGTCTGGTGATTCTTGATGAGTGAAACCTGTGCAGTGATTCAGAAATATTTCTGTGAATGAAAGAGATACATTTGCTGTTATGGGGGGGGTCATGTTGTTCATTGGACAGTATCTAGGCAAATAAATACCAAATTCTTGGTGAAAATATCTTCACTTAGAGAAGATAAGTGCATCAAACAGTTATGCTGAATTCTGGTATCTGCTAATAACAATTTTAAAAAAAATCTAGTTGTTTAAAATGCATGGATCACCTGCACAAAAACTATCTTAAGCCAACAAACAGTTATGCAGTCTAAATTGTCATACTAGTCTTCACGTGCCATTGGTAGAGAGAAGGAAACAGGGTGAGTCCCTTGTAAGATATGTCTTTGTAATAAATTGGTCTCTAGAGACTCCTCTCTCTTTTCATTGATTGTGAACTATTAAACTGCTGCACTTTCTATGAACAGCTGAACTTAACTGAGACAAATCTGCTGGTGATGGAGCAGAAGTACTAACAAGTGACATTGATGGGGTGGGAAAAATGAGCATTTCTATTAATTGTTACTCGAAAGCAAAGTGGGTGGGTTACAAAGAGCCAGTTGCATGAAAACAGTGCATCAGACTACAGTGGGAAGCACTTTTGAAAGAGGAGTTATTGAACCCAGGATGCCATGTACCCCAAATTCAGTTCATGCACAATGAATACCCATGGCTGTGCCCACTGAGAACCCTGCAGAGTGATTACTGTGTGCATTGTCACTCTGAGTTACTGTCTGGTCATGACTTTGTGCAATAACAGGGAAATGCTGCATGTAGCTTGGAAACAGCATAACCACATTAGCAAGTGAGCCAGGGAAGTTCTGCTGTATAAATATTAATGATTCAGTGTCTCTGTGCAGGTCTGTACTACAAGGAGCTCTTCTGTCTACACTTTTGGGTGATTTGGGATGAAGCATATTCTCTTTTCCTTTCTAATTCAAGTATGATATTAAAGAAAAGAAATAATTTTCTGAAAGAGCTGTTTCAACTGGCTTTCTGTTCCTCTGGCTTCTTCACAGCAGTGATAAAGCTCCAAGAAGCAGACAACTGCTGCACTTCCATTCTCTTCAAAGGCAGTAGTGACTTGTGGCAGCATTAATGACACTGAAGGGAAAACTAGGATGCTGAAAAAATACAGACATTTGTCCTTGCCATAAAAGAAAAAGACAGTTGAGGTAGATATATAAATGGCTTTCCCACCTGAGGAACACGACAGGTATATATAAAGGGATGGGATGATATGGACCTGCTTAGTGTGCCAATCAGAATTAATTGGCTCTTGACCACCTCCTCCACCATCCTTAACAAGTACATGAAATTAGAAATATTTCCTACAGCAAGCTGAATGAAATTTGGATTGGTTGTTGAGGAGTTTTTTTGAGTGCTTTTTAAATTTTAAAAATTTTTTTGGTGGCGTTTCTTTTTCTTAATTGAGGGTTTTCTACATAACTTGCTTCCCTTATGATTTGGTCAGCTACCTGTGCTGATTCAACCCACAACTTTGGGTGAAAAAGAGAACAGAAACCTGAATCTGATGAAGTATAACACCTTTCTGTTCCTTAACTATATTTCTTCCTCTCCATCTAGCCAGCTTTACACTTCCCTAGCCAGTGTGAAAACTCCCTAAATTTATGCTAAGCTCCTGCTTGTACCCATATAATGTTCAGACACCTCAGATTATCCTTTTGCTTCTCTGTCATAAACAGAGACTTAGCACAGCTCACATTTTTAAGACTGTTTTGCCATGTGTTCTGCTTCCCAGAGGGCAGGGTGGGCTTTCAGACTGACTCAGTTATGTGAGTTGTTTCTGAACCTGACACAATGTGAAAAACCAGCCCTTTGAGGCAGTACACCTTATTTCAAGGTGAGGCCTTTCACTTCTTGAAGGTAAATCCAGAGCACCACAAATGGATTTTTCCACTCACACAGTCACAGAGCTGAGCAGGACCTCCTTTGTAACTTTATTAATTTCATGCCAAACACACTTACCAGAAGTCCTGCCCCTTCCTTTCCTAATGCACAGTTCTGTAATTTTTCCACCAAATGAAATCCCTTTTAGCAGTCAGTAGGAATAGATCTCTTCCATTAAAAGGGGTTGCCCTGGCCCTGACTGACTACATCATAAAAAGTCAGCAGAGAAAAAGTGAGAGAGACCCCATTTAGCAGGCAAAACCAGGCGTTGTTTAGATCATCTCAGTTTAGGTATTTATCCAGTGATCTTTTACTGCAATGATTTACCATTTTTGTACTTCTGCTCTCTGAAATATGTTCTAATTGGTAAAAGGTGTTTGAGAGTCTATTTTTCTACTCAAAAAGCTTTATAGTGATGTTTTCTGCAAACAAAAATATTTTGAAAACCTTTTTTTATTCAAGTGCTTTTTACTTATATTATTTAAAGAAATGCTTATAGGTAGGAATTTTTTTGTATGTTTTAGCAAGGTTTGTTATAATTGTTGGTGGGAGTATGACATTATTGCTTGTCAGCAGGCTGAGGAAACTCACTAGCAGAACTTCTAGGAAATGGAGTTTCAAATGTTTGTTTGTTTATTTATTTGCTATTCCATTTCCTAGAGGTTTGTGTGTGTGTATATGTGTATATATATATATATATATATGTATACATATACACACATGTATGTATGCCAGTGTGCACACATCAAAAAATTTTGGCTGGAAACCTAGAAATTTACAATATACTGTAGAGAATTAGGTCTTTCTATTTCAATTTGTCTTCCTTGAAAGCATCTGTGAAGGCCTTGGAAAACTCAGTTTAAAATATCGTGTGAGAGGCAAGAAATCTACTGTGGTTCCTCTCTTAGTCTGAAAGGCATGAGAAATGGTTTTGTTACATCTGTAGGATAACAACGCTCTACTTTTCAGTACTTAATAGTCTCTGGTGCCAGTATCAAAAATCAATTTCTTCTGGAGGACCAATGTGGGCAGTCCTAGGAAACAATGCTTTAAACGGTGAAGGGGAGAGGTTTGGTCTATTTGATTCTCAACTTTGCATTTTGAATGTCATCTGCACTCTTGTGCTCCATTTCTAGAAAAGGAAGAATGAGTTTGAAAGAAGCGGTGATGCTTTTCATATGAATATAGTAATTAAAGTTAGAAATTATTTCAGTAAGTATTCAACAATCTCCTGTGGAATGCATATGGTTCCTACTATCAAAGAAAATATGTTCTCTGGGCAGGGTGGACACTAAATTCCTATTTATACATGTTTTCCTTTGAAATGCAATCTACAGGTTAATCCAAATAAATGCTAGCACAGTGTGGGATGTACTGTATCAGAACTGTGCTATTAATGTTTAGGTCTTTAGTTTGTATAACACCTCTGTTCCTCTCTTTCTCATAAGAAGCAGCTTTAAACTTGACAATACCATGTTGGGAATCACCAGGTGGAGTTATTGCACACATTTGAGAGATTATTTTTCTGACTACATAAGCATTGTTAAAGACATGGTTACATCAGTTTTCATTTTGTGAATTAATTTCTGACTGTAGGGTGCATCATAAATCACAGAGGATGTTGTTATCCCTTCTTATGCTCCCTGGTTAGAATCTTTTCTATTAGTCCCTGGGAAGTAAACTGCTATATCTGGTCCTACTGTCTTAAGACAACTGTCTGCATGCTGTTTAGCTTCTCTGTTTTGTGGTTGTGTATACAAGGTAAGTAAACACTTTGCACCATATATAAACCCGAACTGTGCCTCAGACTGGTTTGTAAAAGTGAGGAAATAATGTGAGTAAAGGATGAGGTGTGTTACTGTTGGGTAAGTCTGAGTCATTCCTGCTGAGCGTGGAAAAGGAATCAAAATGAATAGGGATGGGGGAAGTTGCTGTTTAGATGCTGTGGGAGAAGAGATGAGCAGAATTGTGCAGGGATAAGGAAACAGAAAACAGGCATGATGGTTGTATGTAATGCAGGTGAGAAACACACTGGGGGCCTCGGGGTATGGGGCAGACAGGCTGGTCCAAAACCCATTTACAGGGACAGTTCTGTCCTGGGTAGGGCTCGTTCTGACTGCAGTGGCAGCAGTGCAGGCTGGGTGAGGATGACAGGTGTCTGTCACCATCAGGCTTCCTGCTGGGGGATGCAGGAGCTGCACTTATCCCAATCTAATGAAGGCATATTGATTAATTTGGAATCTGTATGCACAGTTAGAGCTATTTGGTCTTAATGTCAGTGAGATGATGTGAATACTTACCTTAAATGTTAAAATATTCTTTAGATTGTAATCACATGTTTCCTTTGCTCTTTGGAGTCAGTCCACTGAGATCTCTGACTCAGAGTGATCTTTCAAAGTCAAGTTGGCATTTGAATGGCACTTGATATCTGTCCCTAAAAATCTAGACTAAATATCCATTAAATGAAGGCACTCAGCATCGCACTCTAAACTGGGGTAACAACTATAAATGCTAAAATAATCATTTAAGAAATAGGGAGCAATTAAGAGGAATTAACTGATTGCTTTCTGAGGTACTGTGGGGTAATTAGGATGTCAGTCCATCTTGCAAATAAGATCATAACAAATTAATGAAGTCAAATCAAGAAGATCGAAGTATAAGTAACTTTCACTGAAGAGCTTAGCACTGGATATGCTACCCCTAGATCTCAGGTGTGCTTTGCTTTACATCAGACAGAATGTCCCCTATCTCACTGAAATAAAAGAAGAGGTTCTCATTTTCCCTATATCATATTGAGTTAGAAACATCCTGGATTTTGCTGTTGTTGAAACACAAGCTCATTACTGAACCTAGACCTGCAGGACCTGAAAGGGAATTCCATATGGTACTTGCTCTACTGGGTTGATGGGCACAAAAAAAAAGGGAGAAAATGCCCTAAGAAACACTTGAGGACATCGTCCCACCCTGCTGTTTTTCTTAATCATTCATAATATGAAGGATATTTCTCCCCTTCTCTTTGTGCTTTTTCTCAGATGATGTTTTATTCTCCTTCTGTTATTAAAATGATATTGCAAGAGATTACCTATTGTGAAGATGGAGAAAGAAATATTGGCACTGGCTCCTGTCACTTTTCTAGGAGTTAAGATTATTGAAATAAAGATTAAGGGCAGCGTAGAAGAGGGTAATGGGGTAGAGGAAAAGCTAATTGGAAAAGATGACAACCCTTTGTCTAGGAAGATTCTCTGAGAATCCAGGGGAGGTGCTAATGAAATAAGTGATTATTGTTCTTTTTGTAACGTGAGTGTCTGTATATAATTAGGTGTGCAAGCTGGCAAATCTCATAGAAGGGATGCTGTGGGATCTGAATCATCACTGATGATCTTTCACATTATTGGTATGAATGCAAGGAATGTTAATATCCCTGCCTTCTTGCCTTTCAATACATGTATATTTTCTAGCTACAACTTGTTGTAGAAGTATGTGGAAAGGAGAAGAAACTTCTGTTAATTCCACTGAAGAATTGACTGATATAATTTCACCAGGAAATCCTTTGATTTCTTGCTTGGATGTAGAAGTGCAATAAATAGAATGTCTATGGTCCCCCTGCATTTTATTAGAGACTTTTTGCTGTAATTATTTTTCAATTCTAAGGGAGGAAAAGGTTGCTCTATGACCATTTTAGCTAATCTACATGCCTATTCTGCTTTTTTCCTCTGAATTTCCCTGGGAGTGAGAGGTGCTTTGCTAAATAGTGAAGAGGGATGTGATGTATGAAGAGTGCTCAAGAAATACAAATATTTGGCACTGTTTTCTACCTGGGACCCAATGGCTTGTTCTAGGCATTTCTGTGTGTAACAAACTAAGCCAAGCCTGATGCCACTGAAGTTAAATCAGCAATGTAATAGTCTGCACAGAAGCTGTTAATTAAAAAATGTTGAAGACTACTTCAATCTGGTAAATAACCATACCTGGCTTTTGTGATCACACAGAAAATACTTCTAGTTTTCCTGAACAGTTTGAATAGGCTTTCTTTTGTTGTCTTGTTATAATTGTATAGTGAAACAACCTTGAGAAACTGAAGGGGAATATCAAAAGATAATGAAGTGCCTTTACTTGTGTGCTGTACTCTTGTGTCTTAAAAAAGTAGGCAGTCTCTGCTGAAAGAAAATAAAGAAATATCAGTAGATCATTAAACTCAAGGCCAAAATGAGTAATCAGTGAATTTGGATTGCCATGTCCAAGATGTTAATAGAAAGCAAATTATGTCAGCCTTAAAACTTGAATTGTATGGAAGGGAATCTTTCAATTTTTCAGAGGGTTGACGGGATAGTACAACAAGGCAGCAAAAGTGAAAACTCTTTTAGGCTTTCCCTCATCAGAAGGAAAAAAAAAAATATTCTTCTGAGGAGGAAAAATTGATACCTTAACTGAATGTGAATGACCAAAAATGGCCCTAGTGTTAGAGTAAAAATTGCATAAAGAAAGGTGTTTGTGACATCCAGAAGTAAGTTACACTAGTGATGTTTAGTGAACAACAAGATATTTTTAGGAATCAGAATGCAATAAGGTGAAACAGAATAATTCTGCTCTCTTCTGCTAAGAAGGAAAATTTTTCACCTGGTCACTCAAATATGAAAAAAGTTTGGGATTCCTTATCTACAGTGGGGTGGGAAGCAGAGTGTAGAGCTACTCTACAACCCTTTCTATAATCTGTGTCTTCTCCCCTTAAAAGTTCTTTTCTTCTCTTGTAAAAGTTCACTTGTCCTGTAAAAGCCTCATTTTACAATGCAAGCTGAGCCATCTTGAATCAGCTAATGGAAACCAAAAATCCCTAGTCTGAAGAGGGACTGCAGCTCATGACAGTAATCTCTGCCCTCATACTGGCAGGAATGTATTGCCCAGAATAACAGTGACATTCAGTCAGTGCTGTTTATGAGGCACTTGCCAATATAAGCAGTGCAGAGTTTATTCTGAGATGCCTGTGACTGATGCCATGTAAACAATTCTGATTTAGGATCTCCTGTGCATCACCTTACACAAGCTGATAGACTCTAGACACATGGTGAGAGAGTGTCCCTCTGGACAGAGAAAATGATACACTATTTATTTGAGCCCCATTGTTATAACATGGATGTATCTGATGTGGGTCCCTTTGGGTCCATAAGCTCAGTCCTGAATGACTGAAATTGGTCATAGTGGAGGGGAAATACACTAGCAGGAACTATAATGACAATGAAAATATGCTCAAGAGAAAGCTTAAATGTCTACCTTCTAAATCAACGTTTTGTCACTAAATAAACAACAAATGCCGAACCAGCTGGACCCATTTAACGACACCCCTCCCTAGCTAGAATCAGTAAAGGCATATGGTTGACAGACAGCCAAGCTAATTGTCTCTGGTTCTGTTCATATCCAGTTTCTGGCATGCCCCGTTCATGTAGTGCTTGTCTCGAGCTATTTATCCCAGGGCCAAATCACCCTAGAGCCATCTGAACAATCTGCTGACTGATCTGAACCTTGTAGTGGTCTCGAGGTTCATGGGGTTGAAGTTGTCTGTGTGACACACCATTGCATGATGCAGATGGATATCTGCACTGTGGTCCAGTACTTTCACCCTCTGTTATCCAGTTCCTGCCTTGAGCAGCCCTGCTGGTGAGACTGGGGCTCTGGGGACAGCTGTTCATGGATGCAGTGGCAATGGCCTCAGTGTGCAAGCTGTATTGCAAAGACTTTAGAAATTATGTGGCCAGAAGCCACTGTCCGAAACAGTGATGGGGAGTGAGTAAATGCTCCCTGCAGATTCATTCCATTAGTTACTAGGTGAAGACAAAATTGTCAACAATAATATCTCCTTCCCAATTAAGCTCACTATTACAGTTCATAAATCACAGCACGCCTTCCCTGTGGGGAAAGAAAACTTGCAGTTTCTGAAAATGCTCATAAACACAGTGTGTAAGAAATAGTTCTTTCTTTTTTTAAAACCAAGCACATTCCATCATGTTGCCTTAATACTGAATCATGACCAAGGCTATTAAAGAGACCAGGCACTTGTGTTACACTTTAATGCCAGGTGAAGGTCTGCTGAAATGTTTTTCTCTCACAGAAGAGTGCTGAACATTTTGATTGGTATTGTCTTCTAGCCCTTTCCCACCAAATCACAAAGAACAGGACTACAAGGATATCTATCCACTTGTTCCAGTGCAGAACCAACTCCACTTGTGCCTGTCTTGGCACAAGATATCCCTACATCTTTCCCTGGGAATTGATTCCCGTGCTTTGTTGCTATAATTCAGGAAGTTTCTATTTTTGTTTCCATGATACAGTATGAGCTTACAGCTTCTTATCTTGGGCTCTTTCAGTTAGACTTGGAATTCATCACAGAAAACTTGGATTTTTCAGTGTTGTTTAATTTTAATTTTCCTTTGTTTTTCTTATAAGAAAATGAGTACTTGGGTCTGCTAGTCCTTGGCACATGACAGGATGGTGCAGTTTTCAGGTGAGAGGAAGCACCCCTGGACTGGGTGTGGGATGGATGGAATCCGGATTTGCTTTGCTGTGTCCCTGAAAAGGGAAGAAAACTCCCATGGTAATTTACAGCTGGTGATTGCTTCCCAGACATCCAGAATTAGAAAATAAGCAGCATTTTTATCTGTAGGAGTAGTTTTACGAGGTCTGCTTCCCTTTCAAACTGTTTAAGCACAAATGAGAAAGTAGGATCTGTAGTGAGCTCTTGAAATCCTGTGTATGCATCAGAAAAGCGGATAGAGCACACTGGTACTGCTGACAGGCACTTGATATATTAACTGAGTCAAAAAAAGATAAAGATATTTTTATTCAAAACACAAGTCTGTCTATAAATGTCTCCCCAGTACTCTTTCAAAGAAAGAATCTTTTATGAAGTAATCATTATTTAGGGAACCAGTGCTCAAAGATCAGAGCTGCCAACCTCTGGAAATGCCCTCTACAGGATTAAATTGGAGACTGTGAGGGTAGGGTTTTATCTTCTGATCTATGTGTGTGGTAAATTGTTTTGCTTAGGTACCTAAGTTTTAAAAATCTAATTAAATGCTACAGTCATCAAAGGCTTGGAACAGGGATGGATGTTGACCTTTCTTTAAAAGAGATGTTAAGACAGGGATTGTTTACTACTGGGGAGTTTCAAAGACAATAAATCAGCATCTTTGTATTAACCTCAGAGTCTGGCATGTTTCATGGAAGCAGGTCTGAAATTTGATGTAAGAGCTGAGATTGCTTTTCAGAATGTTGTTTTACCTTTTCTGTATCAGTACTGGCTTTCTGACATATTCTATTGTTCTTTATTTTTAAAATGTTTTAGGATTTTGAAAGTTAATTTTGAGCTCTAGCTATGCAAATTGCCTGACACATGTGAGAGGGCTGTGGGGAACAAGCAAATCTGGTTGAAGGCAGGAATGATAAGCTAAATCTGTTGCAAGGAAGAATTATTAAGCTCTGATTAATGAATGTCAGTCTATTCAGGATGTGTTTCAGGAATCATCAATATTTAAGTTTGAATGTATTCAACCAGTGCCACCACGTTTGAGGTGGACCTGTATTAGAGAGATATTGCTTGTTTTGGTCAGTTTCCTTCTCTTCTTACTGTTCTTCCTTTCAGTGATAGATAGGCTTGTGTACTTTTTGTTTGCTAGCTCAGCCGTGCTGTTTGTAGTTTGACTCCCTCCTTTCCAGTGTTTTGAGATGGTGTTTTCCAGCAGGGGCTCCAGGATTTTCTCTTGACTTTTCTGTTGTGATTATTTCTTCTTTTCAAGTACTGTGGCAGGATTTGCATATCCCAGGCTGTTGGGACCCTCCTGTGCTTGGCACTGTTGCAAGCAGAGCAGGGAGGAGAGGAATCCTGTCTTGGGTTGCTCAAATGAAATACTGAAGGAAAGCCTGGCAAAGAGTGTAATGGCATAAATTTCCAGCAATTATACTCAGTACAACACTGGGACAGCATTGTGACAAATAGTAGTGATATTTACTGAGAGTGTCACTAGATCAGGAGCTGTCCTGACTGATCATGATTTTGTTCTGATTTCTTCATAAAGTTGGTGAAGTTTGTGTCTTACTGCCTGTTTGCTAGCAGCTCTAATCCAGTTCTGTATCAGTCCCAGTCACCTCATGGGTAGCTGATACCTACTAATTGCTACAGTTTGGATCATCTGAGGATCTTAAAGGCTTTGTGTGCTCCTGGAGATGATTTAAAACCAACAAAGTAAAGCGTTACCCAAATTAAACTCAACAAAGATAAAAAACAGTAATGGAGAGAGAGGCTGCTCAGTAGGGGATCTTGATTTGTATGTGTGTCATTAATTTGTGCCTAATTGCCTGTGCCCTTAACTTTGTCCTTGAGAAAATTACAATAGCTATTAGAAGATTGCTAGCAACAAAAAAAGTTCACATTTCAGCCTGAGTTGCTGCAAAATGTTGCTTTTGAGGGGAGAGTTGAAGGAAAAAAACCACCAACCTGATATATTTTAGGCAAAAAGGGTGCGAACAGTCTTTCTCCTTTCTCTCCAGCTGTAAAAATGTGTGTGTGTGTGTGTATAAAATTTGCAGCTCCTAAATATTAGCAGAATGTTAGGCACTGTGCTATGGGTTATATAGCAAATCCATGACTGGTGCTGCACTAAGGATACTGACACACACTTGCATGTGTGAAAGTTTCTTTTTTAAAGTGATGCCCACAGCAGATTGGTTATGATGAGAAAAGTAATTTTGGGGGAACAGAGTAAGAAAATATAGGGGAGAGGATGGGGTAGAAGACAGGGAATTTAGCCCTCAGTGGAGGATTATTTAGCCTCTTGGCTTTACTCTCGGCAGTCAAAAGATCATTCCTTTTCAAATTTTAATGAAAGTAGTATAGTTTGATATTTTCTTCATCCCGAGACTGCAAATGAATGTGATTCTTGCTATTGAAAATACCTTGCAATGCTGAAATGTGTTCTATCAAGTGGTGTTTTACGTGTGGTAATACTCACCAGCAGAGGATCTGAATTTCAATGCATTTTTAGAGGACTTGTTGATCAATTTGCTTTAACGCTGCCTCAAGAATTTGATGATAGATCAGAACAAATATGGGCTGGAGGATGCTATGGCAGAGGCAAGTGGAGATGATTAGATTTGTAATTTTGAATATGGTCTTTAGTAGCATTCATAAGCAAGGACCTAGGCTTCTGAAAAGATATTTTAGGTAACATTAAGAAGATTTTCTTCTGTGACCATAAGAAAATTATTGGGAAGGGAGAAAATTTTTTGACATCTTTAATATTGAATGAAAGGCTGTATTGAATAAATTTAATATGGGCCTTGAGGAATAAAGATTCTTTTTGTGTTTTGAAAGATGTAAAGTGTTGGTTGTTTTTATGTTTTTTCCTATTTTTTTTTGTTTTGTTTCGCCTTGTTTTCTTTTCTTTTCTTTTTTTTCTTAAAAAAAAAAGGCAACAAATTGTACCTAGTTTCCATCACTAAATGAAATTCACTTGAGTGGTTCTGATCTCCTGAGAAGTAAAAAAGGAGCCTTAAGAACAGGGTAAACAAGCTAAGAACTTTGGATGTAGCTTTGAAAACAAAGTTGAGAACAAAGAATGAAAGAATGGCATTATTTGCTCTGATGAAAGGTCACAATCTGTAAAGCACTGAAGAATCCTGTATTTTAATACAAAAATGTATTTTAAGGTGATGTTTGTCTTGAAGCATTTTATAACTGGGACAGCATGAAACGCAGGTGTCCTTCAAAAATCAGCTTGTAGCAGACAAAAAAAATCAGTGTTCAAGTTCCCTAAAATTCAAGCCAGTTTCTCAGAGCATGTTGCATGAAGCTGCATCATGCCTGTTAAGCATCATAAATGTACACTATGAAAATGCCTAGGGAGTAGCTCACATATCTAAAATTAGGGGCTGAACAAGGAGAGAGGTCATACAAGGTCCAAGTAGAATGGGGAGAACCTCATAAAAGCAATTTGAGGCCTGTCTGCCTTGGAGGAGGGGGTATGATACTGAACCTGAAATGTATTTATAAAAGCTGTTGAGAAAAAAAGCCCTCCAAAGGAACAAATCAATTTTGAGCTCTCAGAACTGTAGAGAAAATTAGCAAATTTTCCTTAAATACCAAAGACTACAAATATTCTGTTCAGCTCTCTCAGTAGTTAAAAAAATCAAGTTCTATTATATTTTTTTATTAGACATTGAAGATTAAGTAATATGTTAGTTTCCATGTAATTTCTCCAAGATTTGCAATGAAGGCATTTGATCAGAGATTTGGAGATGGACTCTTGTGGTCTGTGTTTTCCTCAATTGTCTGAAGCAGTGTAAAACTTCTGATGCAGTGCATGCCTGCTAAATGACCAGCCAGACTGTTAATTGCTCTTCCTTATTGCCAAAGGCTGATGGCTCTGTGCTGTGTTAAGAAGACAAATATGTGGAACCTGTCTGCTGCCTCACTCTTTCATCAGCCCAAAAACCCATAAAATGCAACCATTCCAAGGTATAACAATGTTTTCTGCCATGGAGGGACCAGGGATCTGAAATAAGATAAACAGTGAAGGAAAGCATAGGGCCCAGTTTAGTGGCCCAAGGACTCATGTTGGGTGAAGAACCAGGCACTTCTTGGAAGTTAAGGAAAGGAAAAGAGTGTTTCTCTATTCCTAGACTCTGCAGAACTGGCTCTGATGTGGGATCTATGCTTGAAAATAGATGTAGGATTACAGTATACTATATAAACAAAATAATCTATATGAATTTTGAATGCACTCAGTCTTGAGGCTTTCTAACTCCATCTATCAGCTTTCCCAACCTGCTTCCTGCAGGAATTGGTGCACTCTGCAGCAGTGCTACAGCATACTGCTGTTTGACATGAGAAGGAAAAATCTTGATAGGATCAATTTTGCAAATGACTGACTTCTAAAAAACACTGTAAAGTGTAGTTCACAGAAACAAAATAACAATGAAAAGTCAAACCCAAGAACCGAGTCCTGGAGGCTCTGATGTGTCATTGATGCAAATGACTAGAAGATCCAAGGCTTAAGGAAATTAAAATGTCATGCTTCAGTTCGATTGTAGTGCTTAAAGGTATGTTTATTTCTCACAATTTATTCATGCAATCTTTAATATGCTAGCAAATGTCAAAGTAAGTGTTATTCTTGTTCATTAAAACATTTTTTTGGATCAATGCTTTCATGATGTGCAAGGAGAAAACAATCTTCTCCATTATTTTCTATTTTGACAGACAAATTATCTTGCCTATATCTTCAAAGAGATCTAGTGATAACACAAACATCTCTTTTACCATATATTTTAAATATTCATTAGAAGATCTGAGCAGTCAGTGATTGCTCATGAGACCAACTCTTAATAAAGCAATAATTACAGCAGAAAATACAAGATACCCAAGTGCTTCTTAATTTACTTCATCTGTCTTTTCAAAATGTTGCACTCATACCCTGGTAGCTCTGTGGAAAACCCCCTTCATTATTTTAATTTTCTTTATTGGTTGAATGAAGACCAGGTCCTCTTCCTTGATAAATCACAGCTTTGATATCTACTTTGCAAGTTTAAAAGTCTACACTAAAGTAATTTTTTTTCAGTTAGGTCTCAGTTTCTCAAGAAAAATTGTATTTTGGCAGAGAATACAAAACAAACTATCCCAGGTTTCCCAAGAAAATAATCCATTTTATTTGCTTACACAAAGCTTTTGATGTCAATTAAAGTGCATGACGATTTGCTTCATTTAGTTATCCTCATTAATAACCTGGTATCAGGTTTTGAAAACTTCTGCAAGAAGTTTCTTGAAGTAAACTATTTGTAGGCAATTAATTATGACTTTTGCATCATTGTTCTAGTAGTCAGCTGAGTCACCTATGAAATATTTATTTATATCTCACTTTATATCACCATTACTTGGAAGAATTATCTGAACTATTCTGACAAAGGTTTTGCTTGCATAATAACTACCAATCATGTTCTTACAACAGTTTTGATTTGCCAAAGTCAAAGCAGTTACTGTCATAAAAAGTGAGTGAAGGAATGAGGTCTCTGACTCATTGCATGATTATTGCTTTCTGAGGAGGAAAAAAAAAAAAGAAGAAAAGCCTGTGATTGATTGGTTCGTAAATCAAAGTGGGATAGATGCAAACTTCCTAAACGCTGAACTATTCCTCCCCCCACCTTTTTTTTTTCTCCTTAAAAAACAGAAAATGCCAGAAAATGAGAGAAAAAGTAAATAAGAAAAGGAGGATACTTTAAAATTCTGCCTAATATCTGTGGCATTTTATAAATGTTACTAAGTTTCTCAGAATTTACTGGTGGACCTCTGTGTGCTGCAGGGGAGCAGCCAGACTCACCCTTGTCTGCACCACGGGCTCCAGGAAAATGTCTCACATATTGTCACTCCTCTCTGGCTGCAGGTGCCACTGTGCAGGGTGCATTAAAAAAAAAATTAAAAAGTTATAGCAATATCTATTTTTAAACTTCCTGGCAAGAGAACCATTTGGAGAAAAAGAAGTCCAAGGATAGCAATTTGGGTTCAGCTGCTCTGGAAGCTAGAAATTTTGCTGAATAAACAACAAAGATTTCAAATGGCCATTGTCATCATCATCTCAAAATGCGCCTCATTTCTTTAAGTCAGACTCATCTTTTGCATTTTAATTAACAATTTACCATAACATCTATATTCCACCCTCTTTAATAAATCAGATATTTTTTCTCTCTAATTTACAACTGACGTCGTCTGTGATGTTATATTTTTCCCCTTTTCTTCCAGCTCTAATTCCCCTCTTTTTTCCTCTGGCTCAAGTGAGGTATCTCTTTTATTTCAATGCTGCATTTTTAAAAATTATTCCATGGATATGGATATTGAGCTCTATTGAGATATGTTAGCTATTCTGAGCAGGTGGGTGTGAAATTTTATCTCTGCTCTATGAGTATTATTGCATTTTAATATGGACAAAGCTTTTTTTAAGATATATTTGATTGTGTATAATTCATTGTAAACCTCAGTTCAGATCTCAAATGCTAATGAGTTGTCAGATTAAATATTGTAAGTTATTATTGAAGGATTAGATAACAAAGAACAGAACATCACTGTGCCATTGTCTAAGGCTGTGTTATATCTTGAATACTGAACACACTTCTGGCCATCTCATCCCAAAGGATTTAACAGCATGAGTAAAAGTACAGAGAAGGGCAAAAAGGCAGATCAAAAAAAGGAATGGCTTACATAGACCAAATGCTGACTAGAAAATAGAAAAGAATTTTATAGTATATGGTAGGAATGCATGAACTATAATAGGATAAATGTACACAGAATGTGTATTCTCTATCTTGCAACACAATAACCACTCAAAAAGTAACCAAATTAAGCAAACAAAAATTAATTTTTCACCACAGAAACTAATTCAGCTGTGGAACACATTGGTGCAGCATGTCTGGAGGACACAGGAAAAATAGATTTGAAAGCAGAGAAAAGAAACTCATGAAATAAAACTCCCCAGAATGCATTTTGACTGTTGTGACACAGGTAAAGTTTGAGTCCCAAAAGATGCTTTGTCTCTGGTAGTGAAATTCTTCCTGGAGTATTTGGAGTTTTTCATTTTCCTCAGTGCTGGAAAGCAACAAAGACAAACATGGAACTCAGTTAAGCTCAACAGCAAAGTTAAAGTTATCACTTTAAGGCTGCAGTGATGATGGAACCGAAGGGTAAAAAAGATTTTTCAAAGATGTCTTTATTCAGATCAATCTTTCTTTAAAAATGCAAACAAACAAAAAACAAACAAACAAAAAAAAAACAAGCCAAACCCACCCCCAAACCCCCAAAAAGCTACAAAAAACCCCATCAAGAAACAACCAAGTTTTTGAAGCATCAACTCACTTAATCTTATAAATGAAATTTGACACCGATTTTTTTTTACCATGACTTTGGCTGCTTACTCAGATCACCAAGCTTCCCAGCATTTTTAGTACTGCAACCCCTATTGATTTCTCTCTGGCTTTTATAAGGTCGCTAAAAGTGAGTATCACAATATCATAGCCTCCATGCATAATTCAGCATTTGTTGACACAGAAGGCAGCTAAATAAAGGCAATTTGATTGCTTTTAGAAGAAATTCAGAGACATTGTTTAGAGAGTTGGTGGATAAAACTCCCATTCTGTTTGTCTTAGATTAAGAAAAAAGAAAGGGAAGGTAATTTTAAACAGTTTATCTGCTTAAAATATCACACTTCCTCTAGTCTTTTTTGTTGTTCTCCATATCCTTTCTTGAAGATGATTAGCAGTCTGTTAAAATATATTTTTTTTTAACTTGAGGAAAGATCTTTCATATTCATCAGTCTAGCAGAAAAAGAAGAAAATAATCCATACTTTTTAATGGAGATTTGACTGATGAGGGTATTTTTTCCTTAAATAGTTATTATGAGTGACAAAATCCTGAAAAAGAAATTCTCTTTCAAAACAAAGAAACAACCTCAGGACATGTTCATTGACTAGAGCAATTCTTCCATGCTGTAAATCAAATAATGAAATGATTCTGCTCTAAATCCTTGAGTAATTTGGTCCTCTTTCAGCTGCATCTATTCTGCTAATTAAATTGTTTCAGCTGGACACTGAAGGCCTCTACGTCCAGAAAATATTAGTCCCAAAATTGAATCTCCATATAAACCGCCTGTTTAAGGACCCCACAAACTCCAAGCTGCCAGACTGCTCTGAGCAATTGCACGCAGCACAAGTTAATTGCAACCACCCAAACACACAAGGGCATCCTGCCCCTTCAGGAGCATGGGCAGTCAGCTGCCCGCAGCCAGGACATTCCCACTTCTTGGCTGCAGTTATTATTTATTACTGAAACAGCTTATGCTTTGGCACAGGGGGAAGTATGGTAACAGAAGCATAGCGCAGTTAGAAATGTTTCGTTAGAGGCTCGTTACGTTTTCTGAATTAGCACCACAAATAGTCCTAAGAGGTCTACGATTTGGATGATCATCAAATTTGAGCAAGAGGCCCTAATCAAAGTCGTCTACAGCTTGGTCCTGTTCTGGTACTGCAAAGAATCTCTGTAAAAATCAGTAATATTGCAAAGTATGGACATATGCTGGGAAGTGCTGATGTCCCATGCTCCCTGCCACAGAAATCTTGAGTCTTGTTTTACTTTTGGTTGCTAAGCCTTTAGTAGAGTACATCTGTTTTCCCCCTACAGATCTGCCTTTTCAGCTCTTATTTTGAACTCTGGCTCAAAGAAACTTTAAAAATTGACAGTACCCTGCAACACAGTTACAAGAAAACACATGCTTTTTTTTTTACTGAAACCTGTGAACTAAGACAATTTCTGGTGCCCTTGGAAAGGAGGCTGAGAGCTCCATTCTTCAATATATTTTTCTTTTTATTTCTTTCTGACCAATACTACTAGCTATTACTTAGGCCCCTTGGGAATTCTGATTAAGGCAAACTCTTATGCAAAAATCAATCTTTCAATGGCAGGCTTTTTTAATCTTCCAAATCCAATTTCCATTTCTCACATTCCAGGTTTATTGATTATATGTCAGAATTCTCAAGTCATCTGTAGGGCTAACTGAATTACTCTGTGTCTAATAATTTAATTGTTTTCAAAAACAGATATGCCACTTCCGTTGAATGCTAAAATTTTGTTGGAAATATCCAAGGAAATGGCAGAACACGCTCACATAGTTATTCAAAAGCATTTTATTACCTAAACTTTCAAATGGAGCTGCAGTGAGATGGTGAGCATAAAGGGGTGGCAGAGCAATCAGACTGTGTCGTGCAAGACCCAAGTAAGGTCCTGTTTCTGCAACTTTGCCACAGGAAGCTTTCAGTTCCAGTCAGATTTTGAGGTGATCAACAGATACTTTCTAATGAAGACACTTTACCATAGCCCTAAGTGAAGTTAAGCTACATTTAAATGGATAGGAATGGCACAAATACAGAGAAAATGAGAAGGGGAAATGGCTTGTCTGAAATTATGTTAGCAAAAATCAAGGACCTGCAAGTCTTCATACATAACCAAAAGTATTATTTGAATTAATTAATTTAAATTAATTAAACTGAGACTTATTGGAATGATTGAAGTCACTGGTGTAGTGCTCACACGTGAGTAGAGCTTATTCAGGGAATGAGAAGGAGGGAAAGTGTGCCACGTGTGCGTGTCAAGCAATGATGTGAAGAGAGTTTATGCTGACCTTCCTAGTGCAAGGTGGCCCTGGAAAGGTGAAAAACTGGGTGCGAAGGAACCACAGAATTCCCCTCAGCACGATTATGGAAGGCATTTAATTTAAACCATCAAAGCAAGAAGATGGGGTGGAACATATTTTTATAAGCAGCTGAAAAGTAAAGTGCAGTTCAGGACTTGTGCTAGCAAGGGATTTTGGCACCCAGGCCCCTGCAGGTAACAGGACACATCAACACTCAGATAATTTTGTTACGGAAGGCAGACAAACTCTTAGAGGAAAGCTCTATAGGTTTCATTCTGATCAAGTGGTAATAACCCATTGAGGATATCAGGGGAGAGGATAATTTAACTGAGAGCAACCACAGAGAATGCACAGGGTTCACCATAGAGGAAATAAGAAAGAGGAGCAGCAAAGCCCAGTTCTGTTATCCTCAGCTACGCATTTGGTAAGACTTCCCTAGCAGCTACTACCTGAAAAAATACATGTTGCAACTTATTTTGACCATAGGAAATCTTCTTATATTTTCTCACATTGTTTTCTCAAAAGCAAGATAGGGAAGGGATTTCTGATGTAACTACCACAAGGTGGATGCAGAGGTGATTGCTCAAAAACTTTCCCTTTGGACAGCTATCAAGGACTCTGCTGTTCTTAGAACACTACAGGAATTAAATTGCAGGAAAGGAGGTTGAAATTTCAGCCCAGAAAAGTATGTGGCAGTAAGGATTGTGAAGCACTAGAACATCTTACTCAGAGAAGAGATGGAGTGTTGTTTACTGTAAAAAGACTTTAAAAACTGTGTAAAGAAACAGATCAGAAATTATTCGGGTAAGGGAGGTGTCACAGTGGTTTACCAGAAGGGGTAGAATGAGCACTTGTTTTCCCAGCCTGTAGTTGCATGATCCACTGATTTTTCAGGGACATACAATAGGTGTCCCTATTAGGTCTGTTATTGGGTGCTTTTCCCATGGTTCCCAACCATAAAATTTGGGATTTTGTACTTGAGAGCATTTTCCCACATTCACAACATAAATTTTTCTAAATGGTAACATTGCGTTCTTGTTTTTAAGTACCTTTTAGAATGTATACAGAACAGGGGCACAAGACAAAAACAATACAAAATACTAAATTGTAAACAGAGTACGCAATCCATTCTCCCAGTCAGAGAGGGTTCAGAATTCATAACCCTGTTCAATAATTCACAAATCAATTAAAATAACATTATTTTTCTCTCTTTCCACTTAGCAGTAACGATGTGTAAAGGTCACTTGCCATCTAGTTAGGGAAAAGGCAGCAATTAACATCAAAGAAAAACCAGAATATTCATTTTCTGTTACACAATGTAAGCGTGACATGATTTTCTACTTGGATGGAGCCCCTAGCAATAGCAGAGCTGAATTTTCATCTCTCTGAGAAATTAAGGAAGAATTTTTAGAATGTTGCACTGACTCTAGAAATGTTGTAGTTACTTGTACAAACACTGGCAGCCAGAGATGTCAGAGCAGATCGGAAGCCTGATTCCTTTTACCTTAAATGTCAGGAGAAAGACTTTTAAGAATACTGCTGAAATATGAAAGGAAATACATTTTTCTACTTTGTTCACTTATGCCACTATAGGTGGGAATACATGTCAGAACTGTGCTAGGAATTGAAGAATCAATACTTTGCTTCTGGAATGTGGCCTCATAGTTTTATTTATTTAATTACTTTTTTTGTTTCAAACTTTTTAAAAATTTAATCTATTTAGTTTAAGTTTTTTAAACTTTTATTCTATTTTAATTTATTTTTAATTATATATTTATTATCTGATTGTTTTTTACTTTTTAGGTTTTAAAATTTCTTTTATTTTTTAGGTTTTTTATTTTTAATTTTTTAATTTTGCTTTTATTTATTTTTTCATTTTATTATATTTTTGTTTTTATATTTATTTGTTTTCTTATTTTTATTTTTTAATTTTTAATTATTATTGCTATGGATTATATTTTGTTTTTATTTTCCTTTTATTTTCTAATTTATTTTAAACTTGTGTTTTCTGATGTAATTTATTTTTTTATTTAATTAATTATATTTTTATTTGCTTTATTTTATTATTTGTATTTATTTATTTATTTTTAATTTGCAAAATTATTTAATTTTAATTTTCTTAATTTCATTTTATTTTTATAATTTAATTTATTTAACACATTTATTTATTTTTACCTTTGATTTTTTAGATTTATCTTTTATTCATTTTTCACTTATTTCAAAATTTATTTTTAACGTCATTTTGAAGTTAGTTTTCTTTATTTTATTTAATTTTTATATAAGTTTTATGTTTTTAAATGTCTTAATTTTTAAATTTTATATTTTTATTTTATTAGTTTTATTTTTAAATTTACTTTTAATTTTGAAAGCCATTTTTATTATTTGATTTAATTAAATTTTTCACTAATGAGGACTCCCCAGTGCAATTTCTCTTCCACTTTTCTGTCTGGCCTTACAAGCCCGTGGCTGTGGAGCTGAAGGCTGAGCGCACCGAGACTCAGCCTTGTCCTGCTCTGGTGCCTGCAGCCACCCTTAGGCTGAGGAATCCCAGCAGTTTTCTGAGCCAGCCCCGGGCTGCTGTGACTGTGCAGCATCCCCGTGGGAGCAGGAGCTGAGCACCTCCTGTGCTGGAGGAGTCCTGACTCTGAATTCTGCTGCCTCTCTGTTCCTGTGCTTCATTTCCCACTGCTCATCCCAAGATCTTCAGCACTTTCTGACAAGTTTATGCCAAGTATTCAGTGGAGTTTTGTGGCTCCGGATAAATCTCAAAAAATAATGAGAAGAATGGCCGAGGTTCTTTTCCCCAGTTATAAATATTCTTTTCAACAAACCGTAATATTAGTGTTTATGCTTTGAAATGTCATAAAGTTGCTAATGCTGCAGAGGAAGCAAGGGATAAATTTGATCTTTGTCTGCTAAAAATACATCATTTAGGTAGTGTCACTTTCAGTCTTCCAGCTTTTTGGTTTCAGTTTACTACCACAAACTGTTTTGAAAGCTGTTAACCAATTTGTATTGATACATTTGCCCTCAAATACTAAGTTCCTTCTTATTTTAAGGAAATAAGAAAGGGGAATAAAGGATAGTATTTATTAATATTGGCTGCAAGGCACAGAGACATGACCTCAGCTTTATTTACTGGTGCCAAGGAATCCAGACGGGCAAACTCATATAAAAGGCCACCAAAAACTTGGTTTTGTGTACAATTAGAAAGTGTGAGGAATATTCCAGTCCCCATGAAAGTGCACAACATTGTGTTTTTTTCAATGCCTACGGTGTCCTGGGCATAAAATATAATTAAGGCTCTTCCCCCACCTCACTGTAAGAAAGCAAACACAAAGAATCACAACAAGAGTTTTCTCATTCATCTTTGATGAGATTTCTTTCAAAAACAAACCAGCAAATGCTTTCTATGTGGACTCCAAAATTTTTCAAGTACAGAGTTTAGAGACACCGAACTCTTTTGAAAATGTAGTGTCACATTTGTCTTTCTCTTTTCTAGCGACACATTTAACAAATGTTAAGCATTTCTGTCATTCTCATGTTAGCATATGTAGTGTGAAAATTAATTTTACTTGCTAATTGTAAAGGTAATTGGTTTGGGGGTAGCAATTGTCACTCCATCAGGGAGAAAAAAACCCAAACTCTGTTCTGTGAGCCTGGAGGAAGAGGTAGCATGGATGTTGTCTGGAAAAATCCATCTGTAAATGATTTGAAAAGGACATATGAGTCTTATGAACCCACCAGTTGAATTCGATGAAGGAGCAACATTTATTTCTTAAAATATTAATCTTCTAGAAAGAGATTAATGACTCTGCTAATGTACATTGCTATTGCAGAAAATTACCTTAGGAGCTAACTTGGACTCACAATGGGATCTCCACAGAGAGTGAACAGTGTTGCTAAACCAAGATCTGTCCTTCCCTTATCTACTAATGAAAGAAATCTGTGCATAAAATGTGAGGAAAAGTGAATGCATCAAGAATAGTGCAAAGTTTTTCTGCAATCAGTGCCTAACACATCGTACTTGGTGCATTACTGAGATGTCAGTTCTTTTGATTAGTTCACAAAATTGGTCTCAGTTGTGCACTCTTAACTTCCTGGAAAACACAATGGCTTTCTGCCACACAGCTTCACCCATAGCTCTCCTCCTGTAATGTTTGCAAAAATATTATCATCAGGGTTATAGGTGGGCTGAAACTTTTCTACTACAACTCCGTGATCTCTTTTGCTGTTTACTTGCTGCTTCTTCATCTCCATCTTATATTTACACTGTAAACTGTGTGGGTTAAAGATCACTTTTGTATTCTGGTATTTTCACATCACCCAGCAGCAGTCCAGACCCAAAGTAGGAGTAATATGAAATTTTGTAATAAATCATTTACTATATGTTCCCTCTTTTGAGCTGTTGGGAGGTCCATCTCTCAGTAAATTATATGGGAGAAGACAAGAAGACAGAGACAAGGAGGCAAAGAGGAGGCTCTAGGAAATGAATATAAGAATTTTTTAGATTGCTCTCTTGGAGCTTTAAAGAGTGTAAATTACTAAAATGCACAGGACGGGCCAAATAAAGCCAGTTCTTTTAGAGAGATGAACATACAGCGATGGAGAGCTCAGACCAAATTTCACTATAGGTGCAGGGATGGTTATTTTTGTTTGGCTCTAGGTCTAATCTTACTAGCTCCAACAAAAAACACCTGAATATACTTTACCACTTACATTCTATATAAGCTGAACATTTGTGTCTAGAGTTTTTATTATTTTCCTGAGCCAAAATCCTGAGGAGGAGGGATCCTGTCCTCATCATAGTCAACAGCAATTGTAAAATTTAATCCACTTGGGCCCAGGCTTTTCCATTAATATCTTCATAATTCCCCAAATCTTATTTTGTTTGTCTTTCAGGGCCACCAGCACTCTACTATACAAAGGAAGTACTTCTCCTTGCTTTGATTTGTTTTTTTTTTTTTTTTTTTTTTAATGATCTGTTTATTTCACACTGACTTCAACTTAGGCTGGCTTCAGTGGCCACTGAAAATCAGCCAAGTGACTTTTGTCTCCTTTATATATCTATAAAAATAAATGTTAAATATTTGACTATGCGTAATAACATGCTACTAAAAGTAAAAGCTTTATTGATCATTGTAAGAGCAATCATTATAAAGGCTTTGAAGAGTCCCTAAATTCATTTATATGTTCAGAACTAAACAGAAATTAAGATCTTTCAACTAAATTTTAAGAGCATTACTGGAATATAGAATACTGGAATATTTGGCTATTTTGCTACATCTAATCATGCAAAGCAGAAGACAACAGCAGGAGGAATTAACAAAATGATCACAAAGGAAAGCAGTATAAATATGTATTGATATCCTTCTATATGTTAAATATTGCATAAAAGATAATGAACCTTGACATAAAAGTGCTCAAAATAAATTTGTTTGCAGAATAATATGTTGGGCTGATTATGTATTCCTTGGTATCATTAGCAACATTTTAGATTAAATACTGGTTGATGTTCCTATGTTTTAAGGGGAAGCTTTCTATTGAAAAAAAATAATAGACAGAAAATACATTACCTGGAAGGCAGTAATCATCATTATAAAATCACCATTTCTAACCTTCCTCTTTTCATGTAAATCCTTGTTGTTTCCATATTTCCTATAGAAAGTATTAAAATAATTCTTACCCACCCTTATCAATGTAATTAGAACATTACATTACTTACAGAATAAAAACCATCATATGTATTTATAAGGTTTATAAACTCACAGGCGGGCTAATAATTTATTAGCAATCTGCTTGATTTTTTACACAACCGATTAGAAGATTTAATCAGGAGTTGACATGTGAAATATCCTTTGAACTTTGTATAAATGCAAAAACTTTGCTGGGAGGAGCTACACCTGAAATAGGCACAGGAAATATAAAGTGAGAGGGAATTCAGAGCCATGGGGACAAAAATGACTTTGTGAGACAAGAACAGAATCCAAAATTCCTGACTGCTCCCTCCGAAGTACTGTCCGTGAAATTGCATTAGTGTAATTGCACAATTCTCATGGTTTGAATTTCCTGTTATTTTAGTTCTGTATCCAGTATAATAGATGCTGCTATTTTTAAAATACTTGTAGCCAAAATGCAGATTTGGTGGGCTTTTTTATAGTATAAGGGGTTGCTGTTGAAAAGACAAAAAGGGAAAAAAAAAGGTGCAAGTCGTTAAGTAACAGGAGACATCATAACCATCCGAAGGACATATTTTTCCAGTCTGATAGAATTATACTCATCTTTTACAAGTAGATGAGGTTTTTTTGAGTAATTAAGGAGATGGGATCTTGAAACTAAGTAGCTTTTCTGAGGTGTATACAATTGTCATATAGGAAGCGACTAATTCCACTTGCAAATTTCAAGATAAATTTTAGCGCACAGAAGTTTGCTTGAGGACCTTGGGAATAATCTAATCTACTCTTTCAAATTTAATTTAGTTTTAAGAAGAGGCTTTCTTACACTTATGCTATGTCCCTGCCAGCGTTACATGCTGCAAATATTGCACATCACATTAGATTAAGGTCAGTCAGCAGTGTTATAAGGACTCTTTTTCTTCCTCTGTCTCTTATTCTCTTTTAAAAAGAAGCATCACTGCAATTTTGTGATTAAAATCCTGTGTCTTGGAGCATGATGAGAGACCCTGGCTGGTTTCCAGCTGTGATTAAGGCTATGATTTTTGGCCTAAAGGTTCATGTGGAATCACAACTTCATTGACCCTTTAATCAGAACTGATTAAGAAGTGATGGTTTGCTTGCTGTTTGGTACTCCATTACCTACCATGTGCAGCCTATAATAGGGAGATATTGCTCTGTCAGCAGCCCTAGGAAAATTCTACCCTTGGAAGACTTTGTGTACAAGATCCTTCAAACTGACAGAAAATTTTGAGTACTTTATCTTTCAGTAAAGCAATCTGAAAGGAGACTGAGTTTTAGAAAGTACTTAGAACCATGTTGATGGAAAGGTGAATATTTCCCAAACATCTTTTAGATGCAAAGACCTGAGATATTGTAAAATTCTTCAGGTGTTTGGTGTGGCTGACATAACTCTTTTCAAAGTCCTGTACAGGCTGAAAATGAGAGAAAGGAGCAATGTCAACAGTTTAGAATTCACTGTTCTACCAGTAGTTTGAAGGGGCAATACAAAGAATAGAAACATGGGTAAATAATTGGCAACAAAGAAATATCCAATTCATCAGTTGGTGTCTCGCTTATTGGCATATGTCTGCAGCCTCTTGGATGAAAAGCTACTAAAATGTTACCTGAAGAGCCCTCTTATTTATTTGGTGAGTAGATTTATGGAGAACCTTGATAGTTCAGCCAGGAAATTGGTTATCATGGATAGTGGAGCTAACAGGAAGAGTTTCTAGTTATCAAAAGGGGAAATGACTACACTGAAATAGGAAAATACCTCCCTATTTTTATTTAAATTTCATAGTAGGAGCTGTCTTGTAGTTACTCAAGACTTCAGAGAGTCTTCCTCTGACACCTAGCCAGAAGAAAAACATGGAAACATGAACAGTTCTTCCCCTGAGAAGCATTTTTCTCCTCTTCAACTTTGGCTTGAACACTGTGAGAGATAGGAAGGAACACTTTTGTCCACATTAAGGGACTGTGTGTGTGTATGAGTGCCTGTCATATGTACATACATATCTATGTATATATGGGTATATCTCAGTGTTTTAAGTCTGGCTTTGCTCTCTGACTATAACAGCCCAGAAAAGCAGGTGGGAAAGTGACAGCATTTGGTGTGTTCCTGTGGTCAAGTTGGTGACCACTGTTAGTCAAATGAACTGAGTAGAAAAATTCCCATCTGCTTTATTAGGGGTAGGCCAATGGTAATCTGATGTTGTGTCAAAAGAAATAAAAAATTATGCACTTTTAATGGACTTTACTCTTCTATTGGACAGTCATTAGAGGACAATTTTCATAATATACATAGTCCAGGGCTATCTCATTTTGCTTTAAATGTCATACAGGCTTGGATATGTATTAGTGTCCATAATAAAGTATATTATAACCAGGGAAGTTAATAGTCTTAATGTAGTGGGCAATGTTAGTGAGTCTATGACTTAAGATCCTGCAGTTCAATTAGAACAGATAATGAGCCAGAAATAAGTAAATACTCTATGAAACCATTAGAGCTGATAAGACCACCAAAGAATGACTTGGCTGGCTATTCCACATAGCAGTGTTTTGGCAAACCCAGGAAAGGCTAGTTATAACCACAAAAAACCCACTTCTAAATGGAAACATATTCTCAAACAAGCCATTTTTTAACCATATAAAACTTACCAAGGAGATGAGCAGTAGTCAGCATGGATTTATCATGAGCAAATCATGAACACATGATAATATGTGAACCCAATGTGATCAGCATAATTGCATTCTATGATGTGCCCTGTGGATAGGGTGGCAAATGTCATGTTTTGTACTGCAATAACGTTTCTGAGTTTTACATGATATTCTGATATTCAAAACAGAAATATGTTGACTAAATAAAATTACTCTTGGGTGGGTGGATAGTCTACAGTTGGGACACCATACATAAAGAGTAGATACCAGTTGTTAAATCTCAACAGCTTTGTGGGATCTGCAGGGGTGAGCTCTGGATACAGGATTATATGGAATTATATTTTCAGACATTATATGTCTAACTGAAAGAACATTCAAATATGTTGGGAGAAATAGAGTCAGAAATCTTAAATGTGGTTTGAAGTTTTAAACTGATCAAGTGTATCACGTTAGATGGCCAAATGGATTGTATAATTTCTAGAGTGTTTGTTTCCTATTATTTCCTTAAAAAGGAGGTAATAACAAGAAACACACACACAACTAATGGACCTTAGTACTGAAATCTGTGTGAACCTTATTGCTGAATGTCAATATACACAAAGACAGGGTCAAAGATAAAGTCTACCCAACAGCTTTGAATTCAGATCCTGTATCTTCCTTGGTTATTCATGTACCTTTTCTTATATTCAGCATGATTTTTATTCCTTGGACACATTTCCATAGCTTGCTAACTCTCTTTGTCAAGAAATTTCTCTTAAGAGTAGTCTTAGCTTACTTTTTACTCATTCTGCCTCCTTACTGGGGATAGCTGAACACTAAAGACTGATTTCCTACAAAGGTATGTGAAAGGCATGGGAGCTTCCCAGGACAATATGAGACAGTGGGAAAGTAGGAGAGCTTCTGTACTGCTTTTAAATGGGTAATGTCTGGAGCATTATTTATAGGGCTTAATGCTGACATCACAAAGTTTCCAACAGATTCAGCTTTTCTCCATTGTTTTTCTATACTTTTCTATAACATAATAAAATACAGTTTACTTAAAGGAACTTAATCATGGCTTGTCACCTACCTATCACAAATGTAAAACTTAAGTAAAAAAAAAAAACATAAGGAAAATGTCATTGCGTTTAAAAGCTGGAAATTGACTACTTGAAATAACTTCAATCGTATACAGAATGTAGACCATCTGTAATGGTACTAACAATATTTTCTTAAATGCTCTTGCAAGTAAAAACAAGTATGCAGTGCCCTATAAGTTCTTGAAAATAGTTCCCAGACAGCAGCGTTGCATCTTTATTTACAGCTGCTTTTACCTCAATTTAATCCCATAAATTTCATATGATATTACGTGGTGGTACATCATGCATTTTTCACCTTTCTCAAGGTGGATATTTTCCCAGATATTCTCTTCCTTCTGCATGCAGAAGACTGCTGTTATTGACCCTACTTTGGTGCTGAGTGAGAATATTTTAGCTGCAAACAAACATTACTTCAACTTATTGTTCTGAAGACTAACTTGAATGAATGGATCCCATAAATTACAGAGACTACGTGAAATGCCTTGATACATCTTCATCAAATTCACTTTGTCCACTAGAAGAATAGTGGTCTCAATGCATGCTGCTGCATGCTGTTAATATTCCCCTTGTCTTGTACTTGCTACCCAGAACTTGTCATGGCTTCAATACATTGGAATGAAAGGTACAAATTATTCATGTGGGGAAATGTAAGTGGAGTGATAGTACAAAGTCCTCAAAAATTGAGCTTTGTGTGTTTGGTTTTTCATCTCATGCCTCCCTTTCTGGGTTTGTTTTTTTTTATTTTTTCTTATTTTTTTTTGTTTAACAAGGAAACCTCAAAGAGTCATGTATGCAAGTTTTTATCCTCTTTTTTGCTTCTTTGTGCAAATTTATGAGTACTTTGTTTAAAAACAGACTCATGGCGTAAAGATATGTGACTGCTTCCACAGGAGCCATTTTCTGTTTTTTATGGTATTATCTTCAACATTTGCAGGCACATTTCAAGTTGATAAAACTATATTTAAGTGACCATCAGATAATTATCTTCAGTGGTAGGTGCAGAGCTTGCTGACTCTTAAGCACATTCAGGAAATTATTCTATGCTGTGACAGGGAGTGTGTTCTAACTAAGATATTTTGGATGGATTCTCATACTTCTATAAATTAACTTCAGTGACAGTGAAGTAAATGATGCTGTTTAAATGTGACTCAATTACTTTCTAAATTATAAACATTAGCTTAGGTTACAAAAATTGGCCAGAGAATGTTCATTTATTTCTACCTGCAGACATTTAGCCTGAAAAATTAATCAACTGTATTGAAATAAACATAAAATTAATAACAGATTGACAAAATTATTCAAGAATTTCAAGAACTGTGTGATTTTAAAACTATAGAAGGGATGCAAAAGAATTTCCCAAACACATAAGGACCAGGTTTACCACAGGCCAAGAGAATACAGTACATTTTCAAAGGTTAACAGAGTATCAAAAAGTCTGAGGCTATATCTGAGTATTTGAAAGGTTTCTTTGCATTGCTGTTTTTGCAAAATTGTTGGTTAAAGGAGTTACTATTTAAAGTAAAAATTGTGGAGGACTTTTATTAATTTTTCATCTAAAGGGGTTACACAGTAGTTGGACATGAGCATTTGCAAAAATAAGGTTCTTTTTTCTTGTGAGATTTCTGAGCTTAACTATGATTTGTAAACACTCCCTAAAATGATCTAAAATTAATGGGGAATGGAAATTGGTGTCTATATTTAAAAATGGCTCCGGAAATTACCAATAAGTAAATGTGACTCTAATTCTGCATTAAGTGTTGCATACAGTAGCAAATAAAAAAAAATTATTAAAGATGTGGATTAACATATTAAAAGTGATAAAGAAGGTATTTAAAACTAGTGAGCACTGTAGAGAGCAATGTGGAAGAGTTGAAGAAGAAAGTACTCATTAGACCTGAAGAACTGGTAGATGTTCAAAAGACAGCCAGTGAGTGATCTGGAGAAGCTTAGTTAAAACCAGCAAGTAATTGGTAATATTCAGAGAAGCCTCTCTCTCTTTGAGAACATAATGATGAGTACATTTCAAGTCACTTTGGAAAGTGACCTGTCATTATCACTATTTTCAGCAAGAAAAATTGAAACATGGAAAGGGAAAGGTGCCTGACAAGGGTCACACAGGAGAAATATGGCTCCAATATAAAATATGTCTCCTAAGCTCCCTGTCAGGGCTTCCCTTGACACTAATGGGAGTCAGAGCTTTGACTGCAAATAGTGATGGGTGAATCAGGGTTCCCATTCTCCTCCTGTCTGAGAGATATGTAACTGAGGGTCTGGTAATTGCATGGCTAATTCTGAAAGGTTTTGCACAAAACAGAAGACAGGAAAAAGCCTTCATTATTTCAATTAGGAGACTGGGCCATGCATAATGAATTCAGGCAGGAAAGCTGTTCCAGTCAGAGTTAGTTTAGGTTCAGAGAACGGTGAATTGGAACTTTTTTCTCAGGGCTAATTTTGAGAAGGGATGAAATATATAACACAGCTTAAGTAAAAGAATTCTGCAGATGGTGAAGGACTGTTATTTACAACTAATTGAATTGTCTTGATATCTTGCCAATGTCCTATTTGGAAGGGCAAAGTAGGACTTTTTAATGGGGTGAGTAACGACTTAACAATTATTTTGAGAAAACGAAACTATGATTCAGTAGAACTCACTGGTACTGAAGACTATGAAAAGTATCCGTATTACATGCGCTTTATTCAGAACTGAGGGAAATCTGTTCTGACACTGGAGTGTCTTTTGATGTAGCAAATAGTGATGAAGCAACTGAAAGCAGGAGAATAAAAAAAGATCAAGTAAGATCAAATAAAATGGACCACTTCTTTTTTTCTCGTGACAGTCCAAGTAAAGTACCATCAGTGCAGAGGTAAGTCTTGGGGGAGTATCAAAGAATGCAAGTTATCACAAGCCTTTCTAAAAAACTGTGGCTTAATTTGATTGTGAATTGGTGGATTTATATATAAGGTTTCTGACAAAACAGTGTAAGTTTCTACGGTGGCTTGAGTGTATTTTATTGGGCTCAAACTGGAGTTCATGACTTTTCTCATGTATGTTTCCTTGAAACAAATGCATTTTTCAGGGATGCTAATAGATTTAGAAGGTTACCCTGATGAAAACAAGTATACTGAGGACCTATTTTCTATGCTGTTCTATCTCCCCACAATTTTTTTGTGCAAATCCAGACACTTTGCACAACATTTTCCTTCTCACATCCATTATGGAGCTACTGGTCTGTTTGGATTACAAGCAGCTCAGAAGCTTTGTCTGACTATGGCTATACTGACAGGTATTGAACAACTTGAACTTATGTGGCATCCCTTGGGTGTAGCCAGCAGAAACCTTCCAGGGGCACCTGACACATCCAGAGACTCTGCAAAAAGGAGCTGGATCGTGTCTGAGCAGCAGGAGGATGTGTAGAGTGGTCAGATCAGCCTGTCCCATCGAAACAACCTGTCCCCTTGTTCTAAAGCACTCTGTGTAAATATAGTTCTTATCATATCAATTCTTCTCATTCTGAGACCTTTATTTTTTAGTTAAGACAACTGGTAGTGTTCCTTTGACACTAACATCCAGACTCTCACAAAGATATCTGAAGCTGAAAAGACAATATATATGAAAAATATTTAAACTCTCTTAAAATATGAGAACACTAGATGTTCCAAAGCATCTGACTACTTTGCTGTATGAATGAATCATGCAAAGGAAAGCCCAGAACTTTATAGACTTGTCATAGCATTCTGTGAGGTTTTTTAAGGAAAGCAAGTTTTTAAAAGAGCCAGAATGAAGGTATCATTGGTTAATTAAACAAACAAATAGAGCATAATTTATTACTCTCAGACAAGCAAAAAAGTAGGTTTCCTGGAGGTTTTTTTTTTATTTCTCATGTGCTCTTTCCTTCTGAGAGAGATATCTAATTAAGTCTGTGTTTAACAAGTAGATATTTTGTTCCTCATTTGGGCACCTTGTAATTTTGCCATTAATGGTAGGGACAATGTGCCAAGTATTGCCTCTTCTACCCTCTGTGCTCTTGCTACAGCTGTCCCTGTTTTGACTGGGGGGTCCTGCTAGCAAGCCATAAATTCCCCAGCCTCTTGCACTATTCTCAACCCTGGAGCTGAAATTTGGACGCTCCCTGCTAACTGAGCCTGGGATTTATCTCTTTTCCCTGACTCTGCCAGGCAACCAGGATATGAGTTTGTCATGCTCCATCCCTCATTAGTAAATAGTTATTTATTTGCCTCGAGTCTTCACACTAATAACTGTGGCTGTCCTCTAAAGCTTGCTGTAATGTTGCTGGAGCTTGCCAGTTTCCAGCTGGTCACGCTTTAGGGACAGAGGCTGGCAATCCATCACTGCGCATCGCAGCTTGACTGACACGAGCTGACACCATCCCACACTTGGTAGCACAACATGACAGCTCAAAACATGGGAGTGGGTCTCACCAGCCCTCCCAAAAGTCCTTACTCATTTCAGTATTCACCTCTTTTCCTCTATGAAATACAAACTGCCTCACTTCAAAAAGAGGAAAAAGAAAAGAAACCCCGTGATGCATTACAACAGTTTCTGTGCTTTAGCAATGCAGATTTCTGATTTTGGATATTTACATGAAAATGTGGTGTTGCTAATCCTTTAAAAAAGTATTTCTACTAAGCTAAAAGCTTAAAGGGGTAAATGCACTGAAGGTGGAAGGTGAAAAATGCACTGAAGACAAAACCCGGCTTAAGTTTCTGTCCTGCTGCAGCCCTCTGATCCAGGGTTGGTCACTTAGGCTAGATTTTCAAAGACATTTGGTTGCCAAGCACTTATTCAGAAATTCTTAATACCATTAAATAACTTTAGCCTCTGAGTAAGTTTAGTTTCCTTTCGTCTGAATTGCCTTTTTTAAAAGTTCACTGTTTTCTGCCCACTGCTTAAAAAATAAAAAAAAATGGTCATATTAAAGTAATAACTTAAGAAGATGGGTGGAAAGTATCACTTTTACTTTTCCCTATTTCAGTAAAGACTCCAGACTTATAATGTAGTGTAAACATCCTAGTAAATTGCCTTCAAAAGTCCCATAGTTTTCTAAGCATATATTTTTGGAATTCTGGTATTATTGTTTTGGCATCTGGCATTTATTTTGTGCCTTTTCTTACTGTGTATCATGTAGCTGTCATACCATCTGTGTTTTATCTTAAGTTCAGGCATGGTCTATCCATTGAAATTTGAATTGGATGGCAGTTTGAAGTAGTTTCTTTTTTTTAATGAAAAATAGGAAAATTTCATTCTATTACAGATAGTTTTTCTGTTCCTCTTCTTCAGTTTTGGCTGCTATAAACTTCAGGTTTTTAAGTTTCATCCTTTCTTTCACAGGACATGAAGGTCATTCAGTCCTTCCTATTTTTAATTCCCCACCAACCCTGGTTTCCCTCAATTTTACTACCTCCCATATGCATAGTCATGACTATTTAAGAAAAGAAAAAATATATCCTGGTTGACAGCTGTGACAAATGTTCATTCATTAATTTCATGCATAATTAAATTGTTTCCTTAATTGTATCCAATTAATTTTTTAACATTTTTTGCATTCAAGTTAAGACACTTGACTTCCAATAAGACAAGTTTCTCAGAATTATGAAGGACTGAAACCACACTTCCTATGTTTCACATTGAAACTAAAAGGGAAAGTTCAGACAATATACCTGAAAGAAAACCAAGGAGAATCCACGAGGAAAATAGCCTTTGGTATTCAAAGTGCACTTAGAGCCCAAGTCCAACCATTTTTAAATTTATGCATAGATAGACACCTCGATGAAGCTACTGTTGAGAGGAGCATAAATCCTACCTAATAATTGAATGTATCTAAAATTTGGGGTCACGTCCATCTGCCTTGCTACATCTGGCAGAGTTTAATAATTAGGTTTTCTCACGAAGATGAGAATTACAAAACAATGCATTTGTAGAGATTATTATCCCTTCAAGAGATTTCAGATCCATTTTTAATTGATGTAAATAGCAGCTCTGCTGAAACCAGTTGAACCCTGCTGTTAGCTGCCTGCAGGGAATCTGTCCTTCCATTCCCAGGTCAGATTTGCAAGAGCTGTGTGACCCACAGTTGTTTTTGCTTGGACATTCTCCAAAACATTTGTTATCATTTTATCTTAGTGGGAAGGTTTCTTCACTAGGTTTTGATTTAAATTTTTTTTTAAACAGTTAAAGTAGAAAGAAAGTATAAAGCACATTTGTTTACATAGATAATGAAATGTTTCACTAAAAACATCAGAATTATTTAATTTTGGTCTGAAACATTTCCCTACAATTAGCAGTGTCTAATTCTGTTCAAAGGCACAAAATGCCCGTCTACATCTAATACATTTATAGAGAATGAAATAGTATGTTTTCAACTCTTAAGAAGAAAGTTTCTTCACCCTGGGTAAGTAAAATGCTCGAGAAGAAGCAATTAATATGTCTTTCTATGGCTTTTTGCACATAGTTACATTTCATCTTGAATGCAAACTTCAGTGCAGGTTACCTGCTGTTTGTCCCTAACTTTCCACACGCTGGGACAGTGGCAGGTGACCTAATGCTGTGTGCAGAAAGCAGCTACAGTAGATTGAACAAGAGAAGGATTTTGTACTCATTCGTTTGCTTTTAAAGAATGGTGTCCAGGATGAAGGTTGAATGTTTACTAATGCCTAGGGAAGAAGGTCAAGGAAAGGTTTCTGTTTTCATAGAATCAAGCCCAGAAATACTTTTGTACAAATCTGTCGCACCAAATCCAGCTCTATAATTGATCCAAATCCAGCTAGGATTGATCAGAGAAAAGGGGAAAAAAAAAAAAAACAAACAACAAAACCCCAAACAACCCAATGGGAACCGAATTTGCAATGTTGTTATAAGGGAAGGAATGCCTTCTTGACCCCAAGTTTATGTCCTGAAGAATAAAACCTGATAGAAGCTGTCAGTTTTATCTTAAGCTGCAGAGCTGTAAGGATTATTTCAGCTGAGGATCTTAATATTGGTCTTTGCCTTCACACAAGAAATGACACTTATGTAAGGAGATAGCAAGAGCTTTGAGAATTAAAATGAACTTAAACCACAGACTCTGTAGGGTACAGATGCACTTTCTGTCTGGATTCACACACACACTGATACTTTTTCCATTTCTTCTTTAACTTTCACCAAAAAACAAGTGAAAACTCAAAGGCTGGATGCAGTAGCAAGTTTGTCTTTCCTGTATGCTGTCCAAAATCTGGTGGGAGAGGCTAACAAGAAGGGGGTAATTGTGGCTTCAAAGTAAAATTCCCTATTTCCATGATGAGAGTTTGTGCCCTGCACACCCAGTGCCTCTGTTACTCCCTTCAAGAGAAGGAGATCAAGGCTTTGGAGACTGCCAAGGACATGGGGAGCAGTTGTTTGCCACTGGTCCTGAACAAATAGTCAGGGGAATAATCTTGTCTAAAATGATGGCAGCAGTCTTTTTCTTACCTTAGGCGTGGGTATTAAACTGGGAGGTTCACAAATATGCAACTAGAGACACAGAAAAAGGTGGGTGGCAAAGAGGAGCACAGAAATGATGTGGGATGAGAAGGTGAAAATTTCACCTCCGTTGCATGATCAGGATGTGTGCTGGCCAAAATTGTTTCTCTGTGCCTCTACCTCAGGAAGGACCAGCCAGGAAAGGGAAATCTGTAGCAAACTGCAGCTGGAGATTGATGGGTCAAAGACAACTTAGGATAGCATTTACCTGTAGCTCACTGCTGGAGACCTAGACTTTGGCTCTTAATTACAGAAAAAAAATTTGGGGACATGGGAAACTATCCCAGAAAAACAGGGGAAATTAAGGACTGTTTAAATATCTCTCATTTCTTGTATATTTTCCACTGGGAATTAGGAAATAAGAGAGATTTCTTAAAGAGAATAGCCAAATTTCCTAATAAAAGAAAAAAAAATAAAAAATGAGAAAAAAAAATCTGTTGGCAATCCTGGATCTCTCTAGGCAATTTTAGGCACCTGCAATAAAATACTTTCTTAATCACCAACACAGCTACTTGCTTGACTAGATGGATTATTTATTTTTTTTTTTTTACCAATACAAAATACCAGCTTTAATAAGTTTTGCAGTTTGCTATGACTGTGAAAGTTCTTTTTGATATATTTTTAGCAGCTTTAGAGATTACTGTCTTTACAAAACTAGGCTTTTCAAATGAAAGAAATTATTTCTGTTCAGTTTTGAGGAGTCATTCCTAAGATATCCAGCACAGGACATCCTCCAGTGGTCTGTTGTTCAATAATGTTGTTCTCATTTAAAACTTCATAATGAATGGTCTCAGCAAGCTCCAGAAATTCTCTGTGGTTAGCCCATGATCTTCCAGTGTTGGCTTAGAGTACATGTGCAGGTCAAAATACAGAGCTCACAGTTCCTTGTTTCCATTATTAAGATCTTTAAAACTCAGTTCAAGGGTCTTTAGGAATGTTATCTTGCAATAAGTAAACATGCAACATTAAATATTGGTCTGAATTTCTTAATCTTCTCTTTTAATTAGAGATTGGTGGTATTTATCCTCACAGTGTTTTCTCAAAGATTTAAATGGTATCTATTGAGAAATATATTTTATCATAATAAAATAAGAGCTGAACAATAGAATTACATTTTTTAGGGGGTTATATAATGCAGGTATAGTTTAACAATAGTTGTGGTGTAGTTAGTTTAAAATTATGTAAGCTGTTCATGTGTAATTTATTTTTTTTTTATTTCAAATGGATTCGGTTTGCATGGAACATTAAAGCAATGAGCTGTCATGCACTAAAAGAAAATAACGTGGCTAGACACACAATGAAGCATAGTATTTCATAAACACTCACTGGAATATTTTTAAATATTCCAATATGTAAAAAGATTAGTCAGAAGAATACTCAGAAGTTATGAATTGTAAGCAAAGATATTTAAGATGTTGACACCTTAGATATAAAAATTGCTATTGTCTGCAAATCCTAAAATAGTAGCAAAAGTTTGCTGATGCTGTAGTATCTAAATGGATTCTTAGAAATCAGAAAGATTATAGAAACACTTCAGTGTCATAATAAGAAAATGCAAGGGAGAAATACATATTAGAGATTTTAAAAATCACACTTTTTTGTTTGTACATTTTAGGCAAGCCTGTCTATATGTCATTTATGGATAAATCAGAAAAATAGATTTCATTTTTTCTCTTTTTCCCCAGTTGAAAGAACCTCCAGAGCAAACTGCACAAACAGGGGCCCAAAATCCAAAGTTATGTATATAAAGGGGTTTGGTTTTTTCTCACCAGTCTAAAATTTGCTCATAGAACCAAGTTAAGATAACAAACTCATGGGAATTGCAAATAAATGAAGAAGCATTTTGAAATCTGACTTATCTCTAATTAATCATGTAATATCAGAACAAAGACCAGACTTTTTCATGTTTCCCAGCTCTCTCTTTCATACAAAACAAATTATTTCCTGGGTTCACTGGTTCAAATAACTGCCAATTTATAATTAGATTTTTCTCCTCCCATGCCTTCATGCCAAATTATTCCAGCAACATTGGCCTATCTTTATCAAACTTTCTTGAGTGATTTTGTTTCTGTTCTTATTTTTTTCACCAGCTGTGCAGTAGAATTGCTGCACAAACGTGGGTTTCATATTTTGGTGTTTATAGTCATCCAAGCTCTGTCATAAGTTATTTGAAGGAGCCCTGGAGCTGCTGCTGGACAAACATAGGAAAGCAATTTGGTATCCATGTGTCTGAGTAGAGGCATAGTAGGAATCCTGTCTCCTTCTGGACTTGCAGTGAAAATGGAGAGAGAGATGAAGCAGGATGCAGTCACCACCTGTGGATCCAGTGGCCTCTCGTTTGTCCTTCACCCTGGGCTCTTCCTGGTGGGGGTCCCAGAGGCTTCTGGGCTGTCACCTCTACACAGTCCAAATTCTGGGTATCCACAGGGTGGTCACAGGTGCCATTCCCATAACTTGGGGTGATGTGTATGGGAATTGCTTCCTTTCCCACAGTTTGCCAGAGTGGAAGTTTTTTGTGCTGATGCATTAACCAGGATGTGCTAACCCGACCTTACCTCTGCTAGGCCTGGAATTAATGCTTTCCTGTTGCAAATTGCTCCCTTCTGTGCTTCTCTGAATTATCCCTGTGGTGGTTTATCATCCTATGGCAAGTTCCTCTTGGGGCCCTGAGACTGTTTGAGAAAGGCAACTGTGTTCTTCTAAAACCCTTTCAAATAGCCATTCTTGGAAGCTTTGTTACATGTGGCAAACAAAATTTAAGGAAACTTCTTTCAGATTTCAGGGCGGGCAAATTAAGGTGAATGAAATTATTTCTACACTAAGGATATTCTATGCACATGTTAGCTACCACAGCTTGCTTAGCACCCGGATATCAAATCACATTGTGTAACTTCATGCTAGTTCTGGCATTAGAGGTCTTTGTTAACAGGCAACAGTCTTTTCAGCTCTTGCAGCATGAAAGTATTTTTATCAAACACTTTGTGAATATTCAGGCATACGAATGAGACTGTGAATGGAGCAGGGTATGTGTTATTAATGGAACCATATGTACAGAAGAGATTCCTTAAGAGTGCTCTAACACTGTAGATGACAGAAAGAAATTAGAACCTGGTTAGGAGTCTTAGCTAAACAGAGTATGTCATATTTTGCATTATGTGCCCTTATTTTATCGACATGTAATGCACTGTCTGGCATATCACATCAGAGAGCTTCCTCAGCTGATGCAGAAAGTGACTGTGACAGCTGTTTTTATTGCAGATCTCTCCTCCAGTGTCCCTTCCGCCATAAAATTGGGAAACAAATGAGGGAACTTGATGAATTGCAGAATCAGTTTATTGGCAGTTACATTTATTTTTCTATCTTTATATAAAACATGAAGTATCAATATATCAATCTTTATGTATGTGACTGTAACCATATTTTTCCAGCCTGTGCACAGTGCTTGTATTCTAGGCTCATAAGGTGTGTGGGAAAAGGCCCTCTGAGTGTTTGAATAACTCTTGGCACAATAGAACTTAAAGGATGATTTGTGCCTTTGGGCACTGCAGCCATGTAAGTACGGAACATCTGAAATATATTCTGGAATATGGAACTGAAAATTAAATGAGAAATGCTCATTATGTTGCACGGGTTATGATCAGCCTAATTTGTAAGTACTGAAGTGGTTTGTCCTCAGAGGGACATTAGGTAATATCTGGATGAACCCAGAGCAGTTTTGGCTCAGATTTACAGTGTTATTCAGGCACTCCCCTCACACTGATTTCCAAAGGCAATGGGGACAGATTGACTAGACTCCAGTGACCACCACTATTTATTCTTTTTACTGAGGGGATGCTTTGGAGCAGATAGGTTGCACAGTGGCTACCTGCTCAAATCCTGGTCAGTCTTAGACAGGTGACCAACACTGTGACAATGAGCCTAGGGAAACAGAGATAGCTCTAATCACAAACAGATGCCAAACTGACTATTTTGGCCTATTGAAATCTGTCCTTGGACATTGGTTGAAGACTTAAGCATTGGGAAACCATTGAAACTCTTCTTAATTCAGCTCAAATCTTAGGATTTACGTCTTAATATAAGATCTATTTATGCTCTTGAGTAGATAGAACAGGACTGGGGGGGGGGGGTAAAGGGGAATGCTGGGTCTAAACCTGGCACCTGGATTAGGCACAACTGCCCCAAGTTCAGGCAGACCTGGAAAATAGGTTGTAGCAGGACATCGGTGCTTGTTGGAGACATTTTTAATAGCCTAGTTTAAACATGGAACTGAACTGCCTCTGTAAACCTAAGTACATCATTCATTATGTAGGTCTTCTGCATATCTTTTGAATGCTGAAGACATCTTTGCATGCTATAAATAATTATTGATATTTCACGTAAGACACACTAACCATACTCCAGGACTGAGGTGTTATTGATTTAGCCATTACTTTTCACATTTCTTCTTTACCCTTAGAAGATCTGCAGCTCACTGCATTTTATAATTATTGCACTTTAGAATTTTAAATGCTCCCAGAAACACCTTTGCCTTTCAGCTAATAAAACAACAGACTGATGCATTAGATAGGATATCTGCTTTTGGTTTTCATCTCAGGTTTTTATGTCTTACTTTTATCATATCTGGATATACAACAAAATAAATCATAATATATAGATACAATCTCACTGGCCACAAGTCTCTAGGGAGGAAGATCCCATCTTGACCAGGACCTTGTGCTAGGTTCTGTTTTTCAATTCTGACCTGAGAAGCTGAAAAGAAATAATGTAGAATCAGCTATATTAAAAGAAATCACCACCTTTCTCCTGCCATTGTCCCCCACACTTTGAATTTAGTATTGTGGCTTTAGCAGGGAATGTGCCCTACCTGAAAATGCACACATCACACTGAGTGTTCAAGAAAGTGACATTGCAAGCACTTAATGTTAACAGCACCTTCAAACATTGAAAAATAACAAGCTTTTAGTAGTGTTTATGAAGAACAGGAAGGAGTTAGTTAAGAGACAAGCAGGTATGTATTTTCACATGTGCAATGTAACTATGTATGGGTTTCTCAATATACATACAGTATACATGCAAAGATTAAGAAAGAGTGAATGCTAAATTGCTACTTTTTCATTCTTGTCTATAGATCCATTCTATTATCCTACTTAAACAATTTATCTTCACACTGACCCCATTTTTTTATTTCTATAAAATGGGAATACTAGTTTTTACCAGTATATGGTGTTGGAGATATATGTAGTCAGTACAAACTTGCCTGGAAAAAGCATAAGTAGGACAGAATATGAGGCATGTGGACATTCATTTGTGCTTCCTGGCTGTGCATGCTCAAGAGCAATGCTCAGTGTTTTGAACACTAGTCTGTGCTCATACATGACAAGGATATAGGATGAAAAAACAAATGATGGGATTGGAGCACTGTGTGACCTTGTTTTTTGCTTCTCTGTGCTTTAATTCATCTGTCTTTCACAAGGAATACTGTCATTTTCCTCAAACTTAAAGTGAATTTTGAGGTCTTAGAAGAAAGGAAGAGTGCTATAAAACCCCACGCTGGGTAAAAGGTATAGCTTGGAGCTAATCTTGAGGACATTTAAAGTCAGCTTCCTTCATGTTCTTTTAATGAATAAGAACACTGGTTCATTTTTGGAGCCATAAGTTGTCATAAAACTCATGGGCTTGATCAGTCCATATTTGTGACTCCATAAAATATCTAATATAGTATATAACTTGTGTAGCAAGGAATAGTTGATAGGCAGACAATATAATTGTTCCAGTGTTTTATTTTCTCCCAGTTTGATCTTTTATTCTTTGCTTTTGTGTTTGGTTTTGAGCAATATCTGGGACCTCTGATTTGACACAGGCAGAAAAAATAATTGGACTTTTTTCCCACCAGTCACCAAGACAGGGTCCAAGTGCTTCATGGAAGCATAAAAATAACAGTCTCATTTAACAATAAAAATTTTTTTCCCTTTCTCCCTCTCTTCATTGTGGTACTCTAGAGGATATTGGCATCTGAAAAGTGCTCAGTGCTAAATTAACTGGGTCACCCTGTGACCTGTGCTGCACAGATGTTGCTTTTTAATGGCTTCCATGGCTTCTGGCTTTTACAGCCTTAGCAGTCTGGGAGAAGGAGGGTAGGGAAATCATATGCAGTAATTATATTTCTTGTTTGCATGAATAGTGTCCTTTTAACCAAAAAGAAGTACTTGTAAGCCAAAAAAAAAAAAACAAAACAAAAAAGTATCTTTCAGTTCCCATAGCACCCATACCAGAAAGCTGAACTTATTTTCCCCCAGGTTTCTGGCAGAAACATTAGAAATTCCTGGGAAAATATTGCAACTAGATTTTTAATATGAAACTCATTTAACAAGCAAATCTAGTTATTATTGATATCTACTTCATGAGGAGAAGTGGAAGGCCAGGAACTGATGCCACTCTGCTCTCTGGTGATCACCTATGGACACAAGGGAACAGCCTGAAACTGTGTTAGAGGAAGTTTGGGCTAGATATTAGGAAAAGGTTCTTCACCCAGAGGGTGTCTGGGCACTGGAACAGGCTCCCCAGGGAAGTGGTCACAGCACTGAGCCTTGCAGAGTTCAGGAAACATTTAGAAAATGCTCTCAGGCACTTGGTGTGACTCTTGGGGTGTCCTGTGCAGGACCAGGAGTTGGTTTCCATGGTCATTGTGGATCCCTGCCAACTGAGGAGATTCTATAATTCTAAATATATTTTCACAAGAAAGGTGAATAAGAATGTCCACACTAAAATCAGGGAACTGTGATGGTTGTCAGCAGCCAAAAACCTGCCATAGAAAATATGAGCACAAGGGTTAGGGTTAGGGTTAGGGTTAGGGTTAGGGTTAACTTTATGCAAGTTAATTTTTTGGCTTATTTTTTTTCCCTCCACTGATATAGTCTCTTCTCAGAGTCCATTTATTCAAGCTGGGATCAGCAGATAATTCCTCCTGAGCTGCTAAAGATAACTTTATGTTATACAACTCACGTTAGTGATATTATTTTAATAACATAATGATTAGTTAATTCCACTCTTAATCTGTTCCGTATGCAACAGGTTAGTCTACAATGACTTTAAGGAACATAATTTGAATTTCAGTCTCCAAATTTTAGTTTCAGTTATTGCTAATCAATATCAGTTTTAACAATTCCTGTTTCTAAAGAGTATCATAATCGTGTATTCTGTCCCAATTTGATGTCCATTTTCTATGTTTATAAGTATGTAAATAATTAGATTTTGTACACAATATGTATTATAACCCCAAATGCATACACTGGCCCATTTCTTTTGATAATTACATGTTTCCCAAATGGAGTAATTCAGTTATTCTTATTTGTAACACAGGAGATCTGAGGAAGAGATGAGATATGAATATGAACCCACATTCTTCAATGTAGGTTCTTAACTGTCAAAGCATCTTTTTCAAAGGGTTGCATAGGAAACATACTTGGAAATCTTAGCACATCTACATAAAACTATGAGAAAGAATACTTTTTCACCTTCCAGGAAAAACAGGTTGCAAGAGCTTTCTTAGTGTCCCCTAACCATCACAAATGCATTTTCCTGGTTTGAGAGCAAGAAGCATGAGATAAGACAAATGTGTAATTACTTCTTGACCCACTCTTCTGGGTTATACATTTTCATGAGGTGCCATGATTCATTATTTGCATTGATATGTACAGAAGGATGGGGCTGCTTAGTTGATATTCATTTATTCAACAGTCTGTAATCTATATTTAATGGAGTACCAGACTGTGGCATAATAAACCGTTTAAAAAGATAGCTGCTGCTTACACAGGGGTTATTGCTTGCATAACCTGTACTTACTTTTCATTACAAAACTAAAAGAGCAAAGCATAATTCACACAAGAAAATGAAGTTAACATTTAATGGCTTGAAAAATGATAGTGTACCATAATGCTGTGCAGTACTCTGAACACTTATAAAACAAAACAAGAGAGCAAAAAAAAAAAAATACAAATAATAAGGCATTAACAGTGCACTGTGAAATGTGGTCACCAAAGCAAAACAATGCATTCTAGTTTGCCACCTGCTTAGCAGGACCACTCAAATATTGCTAATTAATCTGAAGCAAGTTACTGAGAACACAAGAAGACTTACAGTGGCTCAAATACTCAAATATTTTTTGCTATATTTTTTTCTTAACATTTGCTACATTTCTCTTCCTTATGTTTTCATCCATGGAAATAGAAGTCTTCACATCATATATGTTATATGTGATATTTATATATCATATGTTTGCTCTGCATATAGTCATGGGAGCTATTGGCAAACATGATTGCCTCTAGAGAGACATTTTACTGTAGGTCAGATACCATCCAGATTTATTAAGAAGAAAATCTGATTTTGAAAGAGATAGCAGAGTGAGGGAGGTGCGCCCTGGTAACCACGATCAGTGAGGAAAACTTCAAGGCAGTTGTTGTGATGATTGTAGTAAGCCCCAAATTTTGGGGTGCTTGCAAGTCTAACACCTTTGACTATTTCTGTAATAACAGGGGTTTCCAAGTTGTCTCTTGCTGGATTTCCCAATCACCTTAGCTTCTAAAAACAAATGCTGTTTCAGTCAGCACCTACATTTTCTGCAGAATTCTGAAGTTCCTCAGACTGGTAAATAATGACTTTTGTTCTTGATGAAAACTTGACAGGAACATGTTCTTGCATACACAGGAAGTAACTGAGTGACTGCAGCAGCAGAGTGTGGCTTCAGCAAGTTCAGCTATTCCTCCTTTGGGGAGTTCATGGAGTCCCCAGCACCACCCTCCACTGAGACACCACTGGGGGCACCTAAAAACCAAACCAACAGATGGAAATGTCAGTAGAAAAGCACATGTGTGCCCATCTCCTGCTGGCATATAGAATTCACCTACAGTGATTTGAAGGGAAATTTTCTCCTTTCAAGCAGCAGAAAATTTTCTTATTAAGTAGGGTGACTTCTGTTTCAGACAGAAAAACCCCACATAGTCTTAGATTACTGTGGAGAGAGAGAGAAAAAAAAAAAAAAGAGTTAAATAAATAAAAGAAAACACTCTCAAGGGCATTAGAAACATAATTAAATTGGTGGCTAAAGGATTTCAAGTGCCAATTAAGGGTCATTGTAGGGTTGAAGAAATTGGAGAAGTTTTTTTAATCCTTACATTTAAGAAGCTTTTTCTTTTTACAATACTTGCACATTGTATAATTCAGTGAGTAAACGTGATATACATAGAAAATTAATGATCATGCCTTTTTGCCTTTTTTAAGCTTCCTTTTTCTCTGAATGTCTGCTGAAGAACTTTTTTATTTTAGTGTCTTTGCTTGCTCTCTTCTGGGACTTGCATAAGCACCTCAGAAAGCTGACACCTGGGAATCCTAGCACTTGCCTTAAGGGCAATTAGCTATGAAAGATAGGGCTAAAAGCTAATTGCTCTGGTTTAGTTCTCAAAGTGCAGGTGAAGTTTGCTGAGAAATAGAAGTTGAATGGGAGAAAGGCCAGCTAAAAATTTCCCTCTTGAGTTTAACTGGAGCTTTTTGGACTGAAAACTTCTGCCAGCTCAGCAGTAAATCTCATGTTCTGGTGTCTGCTGGGATGAGGTCCTGAGTTTTCACTTTTTAGTTTACATTCTTGGATATATTTTGTGCCTTTCCTTCCCTTGTCGGAGAGCTGACAAAGTGAAAGGCATAACAGCATCAAAAATGTGATGGGACTGGAAAGAAGAAAAGGTCTAGACTGCCAATGTTTCTAGAGCTTGTGTGGCTTCAAAGCGTGCTGGGATTTAAGCTGGGTGTATGATGACAACTGGAGGAACCAGCAAAAGGAATTTGTGTTGTTCTTCTTTGGTAGCTAAAGACAATACACTGTCTTCCCAGCTAATTTTTACATTAGATATGTACTAAAAATCTAGATGTTTAGGAAAGATTTGAAGGTGGTTCTATGTATTTGAGTTTGTGTATGGGAGGAATGAAGTGGAAAATTATAAAATAGATGTTCTATTCTGAATAGTTGACACACTGGAAGTAGGAGAGGAAATGCCTTCCCATCTCAAAATCTCTGAGTTCTCAAATAATTTTCCTGTCATGAGTAAAGATTTTTAAAATGTTCAGTTTTCAACAAACACAAAAGATGTTTGTTTCAGTGTCTCTAAAACATCCTGTTTCTAGCACTTTATGGGGTGTTTTTTTTGACTCTACTATTTGAAAACAAAATTGAGACAAAAGTTTTTCTTCTATTCATTTTTGAAATGTCAAGAAATGTTGTATGAATAATGAGTAAGGAAGGAAATCACAAAGTCTGGATTCAGAAATCTGCCTAAATTACCCTGTTCCAGAAATAGCACTGATAATGCAACACATGTCTTCAAAAAGCTCCCAGCTGGCTCTATTTCCATGTATTAGACCTAGATTTACTGGCAATCATTTACTGTCAATGCAGAACAAACTGCAGCCTCTCCCTCATACTTCAAAAAGATGTCTTGGTGTAAAGTGTACATCCCAGAAATGGCAGGGTACTGTGTTTGCCATCTCCCTCTCCACCAACAGCATTCTTGTGTTTTGTTCCCTGGTACTTATCCAGCTGCAGAAGATGGGCCAAAAAAGAGCTCGTTCCATGCACCTTTTTCTGTGCCTTTGTTTCTTACTTTCTGATTAAGAGAAGTTATTTGACCTCTCCTGCTACCGTGTCCTTTGAGATTGATACAGGATTGTGCTTACCAGTTTGGACAGGGGGGGGAAATTTGGCATATTTTCATGACCTGACCAGATCTGTAACATTTCCTTTGCTAAGGCTGAGGCAATCCAGCTGTTGGAGACCGTATTTTACATTTGCTAAATTTATATCCTTGCCATAATGAAAGACAGGGCAGAGTTTAGCAGTCAGTTTCCATAAGAATGGGTAATAATTTGGGAGGTTTGGACCCAGACACAGTAAATTGACTCGATGAGTGTCTGGAAACCACCTCCTACTGAAAAATGGAGAGAGGTCAGGTCTTGACATGCCCCGTAGAAGAATGCTCTTGACATGGCCTGGAGAAGGATGGATGTATGACTTGCTAGAGAGAGTAGAAATTCGTGGATTTGTGATATGTGCTGTGGAAGGATATAGTATTGATTTTGAATGTCCAAGTGCAAATAATCGAGTCAAGTTGTCACACTGTTTGAATGGAAAATCCAGAAATAGTTTGTCCAGATTTCAGAGATCACTGTTGAGACTGGTAAATTGCTGATTCTAACCTTTTTGGAACAGTCAAGTTCAATTCAAAGGTGAAATATTTTTTTATCTTCACTTTAATGTAAAAAAAAAAAAAAAAAAACAAAAACAAAACCCACCTTCTTCTTACATTCACATTTTCATATTTTCAAGTAAATCAAGATTACTTTGATATGTGTGGGCAAAAATAACCTCAACTGAAGTACATTTTAGGCTGGTAGTTAGAGCATGCATTCAGGGAGAGGGGCTTAAACCCATGCAGGGAAAGGACAAGTTGGAGTGTAGGGCTCCCCTGCTGCACACATCCAAGATAGTGGATGGAGAGGCACCACCACTGTCTCCTCTCTCTTCCACATCTAACAGAGAACTGGGTACTTAAGAACTGTGTTGGTTCCCAAAGGCCAGATAGCTGAATAAAAGTGAAGATCCAGCTTATGTTTTAGATATAGGAACTCTGTGGTTCCTTTTCTTAAATACTCTGTCAGTTCCTGGTAATGCCAAAAATGGTCACAGAAATCATCAGAGACACTTAAAATGTATGAAGATAAATGCCTCAAGGATCAGAAGTGGCAGAATTTTCATAGGTCTCCCTTAAGATTAGGTTGTTTTGCTGGTTTTTTTACAGATTTGAGTGTATTTTCTTGGTAAGTGCACTTTTCTAAGATCAAGCTGAATAAGGCTGGCTAAAGCAGCTCCTCATGTTCAGCACTAGGAAAGAGCAATTGCCTGCAGAGGCAGCCAGCTGCAGCAGGGGAAGGAAGGACCAAGGTTTCCTGGCTTGCTAGGCTGATCCTGAAGCCTTTGATGAGTAGGTCTGTCTGCTGCTCCAGGAGATGGTGGGGGCTGAAAATGAACCAAAGAAACAAGTAGCAGGGGAAAAACATGGGGGCATTAAAAGGAAATGCTTGCTACTTTGAAAACACCATTTCACTAAATAATTGAGTTCCCTCTCCACATGCGTGCTTGTTCCATATGCTCAAAGTTTAAGCTAAGTGTTTGCTTCTTTTTATTACTTCTCTGTTATCAGTACAAACATGTAATCTTGGGCTTACTGCTAAGTGTGTATCTGTCTTCAGTTTTTATGCTCTGTAATTCCCAAGGAAATCAGCTCCACATATCTTGCATTGAAAAACTGTGCTCACTCTGCAGGCTAGAGGAGTTTGAAACTGTGGGCAATGATGGTAATCCTTTGTGTAGTTACACTGGTGTAAAGCCTGAGTAATTTTAATGTAGCAAAGAGAAGCACTAGGGTTGCTATTCTCAGGAGGATGCTCACTAATTATTTCTAGATAAGGTGGTGGGAATAATCAGCATTAGATATTGAATGAAAATTCAGTGTAATTTGTGTCCACATAATAATACCAACATCTACTTCTATTATCACTTTTCTTTTTTCCTTTTAAATTGAGAAGGTACAAGAAAGCTTACTAAAAATGCAGGAAGTGAACAGTACACAGATCTTTGTGAACACTGCAGATCTGTATCAGGCAATGAGGTTTGTAATAGGGATGGATTTGTGTGGCAGGCACCACTGGCAGTTGGGTCTCTGTGTAGTTCATGTGGTAGAGGGGATGTTGCTGACTTTGAGCTGAACTTGGTGGCACTGAGTGCTTGGATAGAGCCTACAGAGAGCAGGCTGACCCACCCACTGCTCTTCAAGGCAGATGGGGAGAGACCCAGTTTGGGCTGGTGGAGAGGTGCTTGGTTTCCCACGTTGATCTAAAGCTATATCTTAGTTCTGATCAGATAAGAGTGATTTCTAATGCACATTAAAAATTGCAGTTCTGCTCCAGATGAAACCAGTGAAATATATTTCTGATAACATACACAGAAACATATGGAAATTAAAGTTGTACTAAGTGTAAACATCTCATTCTGAGTAGTCTTCTGAAATTATTGGGATTTTTTTACATTTTTCTTTTAGTTTGAGGAAATTCTTCAAATGTTGTTCTCTTCCTGGAAACTGCTGACTACCAACAGTGCCTTGCACACTAACACTTTTTTTTTTTTTTTAATTTTAGCCAATCATTTGTCAGTTGCAGGAGCTTACCCCTGGCAGGGTGTCTATTTTGTGCTTTCTCCTTTATAACTCTGGTTTTCAGTACAGGTTTGGGCTTTGTCAACCCAACCCAAATACACTTTTTCAGCTGGCATTATTATGGACCTTTAGAGATAGCCAGGTGCTGACACTGAGGAACACTGATATTAGAGCTGTTTTGTTACAACAGCAGTGACCTCGTGGCATTTCACCTGTAATTTCTTTTACAGAATCCCTGGTATCTTCAAGTTCAAGCATTGTGTAATTTTATCAGGCCTTCAGGTGATGCTCCCACTCAGCCATGGGGGATCATCGGGAGACCTTCCCTTTCATTCCCTGCAGTCACCATGAGATGGCAGCTGTCACTTGCTGGACTTGTTTCGCTCCATTTGAACCACAGCTACTCAAAGCTTATTGATCCTGGGAGACCCCGAGCTCTCCAGCTCCGCTGCTCGCTGTTCGCAGCATGCAAGTGTGAAACTTTACAAGGGACTTTTAAAGGCAGCCAAGGAATGTGTGAGACAGATTGTTAGGGGGGGGGGAAAGCAAACCAAAAACAAAACAACAACTCAACATTATTTAATTTGATGGTGCAGAGCTTTATGCCAAAATAAGGCATGTGTTTGCTGTTAGCAATCAAAGAGGTTTAGCAATGAAAAGTGACATGTTGTTTATGGGATTTTACAAGCAGGGGCTCCCTAGGGAAATTAACTTGGCCCTCTGGAATGCTGCCCTCCTCCACGCTGCAGCCCCAACGTTTGTGGGTTTTTTACCACCAAGCTTTATATTAGTTTTTGGGTAGATAGAGCCCAGAGGGAGGGATGTGGGTGTAGCAGGTAGCTTCCCTAACTCCACACTGCATTGCAAACCCGTGGCAGGTCTCCAGCATTTCCATAGTGCTCCCTAATAAACCATCAGACCCAGATCCTGGACTGCAGCTAATAAGCTACCATCTGGAGAGCTGGGTTTTATTTTGTCCTTTCAATAAAATCTCAGAGCACAAACCCAAGCTTTTTAAAATAGTGGTCCCCAAACATAGCCTGGAGGCAGTCTAAATAATTTAGATCCTTCTTCATCTCTGTATTCTGTGGGGAAAAAAAAAGAAACCAACAAAAAAAAAAAAAGCCTGGAAATTCTCAACTTACTTCTTAATAACAGATTTCTCCAATTTGTGTCTCTATTCTCTCTAGCTATATTCCCACCCTCTATTTTCAGCTGCACAAGTTATTCTCATCTTTTCATGAACTGAATGTCCTATAATTTTTTTCAATGTGTTTTCAAGCAGTTGCTCCCCTCCATCCTGCAGGTTGTCAAATGATATACACAAATCAGTACATTGCTCAGTGATTTTTTTTCTCCTTTGTGGAAGTCAGTAGTACATTGTATTTATAGTTTGCAAATTTTACCATCTAATTTTCAATGCAGCTTTATTTCTTTATTTCTAAATCTGTGAGAGGGTGCTATAGTTATAAAACATAATCACCATCAATAATTTAAAAATAATTAATAAATGACACCTTGATTGATTATATCCGGGGGTTCAAGAAAAGGAAAGTGATAAAAACGTGTGTTTTATATTTTTATTTAATTGCTGTGTTTTCAGCCATTTTCTTACAATGCCAAGGTCTTGAGCCATGGAAGTGATCTTTATACTGTCAGCCCTCCTGATCTACAGGATTGATAATGGAGGATGAAATTGTATTTTCCAATGCTTAGTTTACTCCTCTTTGAAATGAGTCCCCAATTTATTTAGGCTAGAAGGGACTGAGATGTATGTGTCTGGGCTCTTCTCTAACAGGATATTAAATTTCACCCTTGTAACAGACAATTTCAGAACATAAAGTAAGATTTGGTTGAGGAAAGTCATCAAATCCTGGCTTTGAAGAAGTGATAAAGGCTCTACGTGTTCCTCAAGAGTTTCCCAGTCAATCTCTTTTTCAAGTGTGCGTGTAGCAAATTTCTCAGTCTTACATATGTGATTCAGTTTCCAGACTCTGGTTACGTCTTTCACCAAAAGATTAAAGGGTTCTTTATGCACCATACCTCCTCTCTTTGAACATATATATTTCATCCAAGTTGTCCTTCACTCTTCTCTGATTAGTTAAGCAGATTGAGTTCTCTGAATCCCACAGTCAAGCAATTTTTTTCTAGTCTTAGAAGAAATTTCTGAGAGTCACTATATACTTTTCTAGTATAGTGCTTCTCTTCTGATTCATCCTCACTGTTCAGCATCCTACAAAAAATATAAAAAAAAATGTAGAGGTATTTTGCAATTTCTGGTGGTATCTAGAAATCTAATAAGCTGTAAAAGTTTGAAGCTCTAAATAAGTGTAAGAGGTCGTTTAATGACCAAACTTTTGCAGTGGCTGTGAGGGAAAATCTCATTCCTCCTTGGAGCCCATAAAGGGAGACAATGGCAAACAAAGTTCTCAAAATAGCAAAATCAGTCCTCTGAGAAGGGGAGGAGTAATTCTTTTTCCACTTTCCATTTAAAATTATGTCATAGACTTAAGATAAAAGAACAATTTAAGTGGAAAAATAGGAATCCATTCCAGAATAACCAGGGGCTTATGTTTGTCTGTCTCCAGTGAGTTCCCTAGTCTCAATGTGACAGGGTGAATTATGTTTTTCCAGTGTCTCTTAATGACTGGCCATGATATCATGTGTCTGTTTCTCTCTTTATGGGGCAGAACCTGTCCTTCTCAAGGCTATCTGATCCACCAATGTTTCCTTTCCAATTCAGAAAAGGGTGGAAAGAGCAGAAGAGAGGAGGACAGGACTGGTAGATTGGCAGCTTTAGGGCTGTACAGACTGATTACCAGTACGAATGTTAGAGAAGAACCGTATGCAGCCCAAGAATTTTTAAGAGTCTGGATTGAAGAAAAGTAAGAAAGAAAAAAATAGTAAGTCAGGTTTTGGATGGGAAGGGAATTATTCAGTCTCTCATAAACATTTCCTTTGCAGGAGTCTCTGCCCCAACTGGGAGTTAGAATCATGGGCAGAAAATAAAGATGAATAAAGAACTAGGGAAGAAAAGAAACACAAACCCAACAAATCAAAAGTTCTTCACTCTGGCAATTTTTCTAGAATATCTTTGTTAATACCTGATGGGGAAAAAGGCAGCATAATGGGGAATATCAGAATTAGTTTTCTGCTAAGTGGAAAAGGTGGATATTTTACAAATAAGTGTTCTTTTTCCTAAATTGGCCTTTAGCAACCTCAGTCTTTGTTACAGCGAAGAATATTGTATGTTTATATATATATATATATATACACACACATGTGTGTACAGGTTTTTGATTCAGCTTTAAGTACATTTCAGTCTTCTTCCCTCCCTTCTCTCCTTCCATCTCTTTCCCACCTGTTTTGGTTTAGCAGTTCAGTTTCACTTCCAGCAATTATGTATTATGCATGCACAATTCAGCAATGCTAACAAGAGTTCTGCAGCACACTGTCTTTGTACATAAGTACTTCTCTTGAAAACATAAAATCCGATTGCAATTCTTTAATAACAACTACTTTTGTAATAACAAAAGAAATTATACTCTCTGAGACATGTTTCTATTGGGACATAAGCCCTGTAGATACCTAGTTGTTTTTTTATTAATCTCATGATTCTTTGGTTATACACAGAAAAATATTTAAAAGATTTTTTTTTAAATGGAAATTGTCCTTTCCTAAGTGTTCAATGCTCAGTATAAGTTTCCATTTTGGATAATGTTGCACTTACTTGATTTATACTACTGGGTTTGCTTCTATAGGTAGGCATATTTCTTAACAACTTACAAACCAAAGTCTTAAAATACTGGAGTTTTGCTAACATTTTAATGCAATGAAAACATATTGGTTTAAGAGAGGATATTTTTCAGAACTTGTAGCAGGAACTAGACTGTTTGTTGGGTTTTTTTTGTAACTCCCAAATCTCTAATTTTGGTGTTCTAAATATATTGGAAAGATAATTGTTCTGTTAAATTGAGAATTTCTGGACATGTGTGACTGCTAAATGTGAAATAAATTTCATATGAAAATAATGAAAAGAAAATCTCAACTGTGATGAGCATTTACAGGAGAATGTTGGTATTTGTTGTTGGTGGCTCAGAAATTCTTTGACAGATGGAAAGGTGTATATATGTTTTGTCTTTCTTCAAGGTATGCAAACCTAATATCTGCCTTCCAGGAGGCATTTCTGACATTGTGGATGATTTCTGGTTTTAGGGGTAAAATAGAAAAATAAAACAGATAAAAAACCACTCCAGCATTTTTTTTTTTCAATCACTGTTTGAGCTTTAAAGGTGGAAGGGAAGAGGAGGGAAGAGGAGCACATCTGGACAGGCAATAACAATAAAGAGCCCCCAAGCTTATCCTGTGATATAAAATAGAAGCCAACCACTGAAATGTAAGAAGATGAGAAGAATAATTACAGTGAAAATATAATCCTTTATCTGTTAACAGTCAGTTGAACAATACAGACAAGACATAAAAACATTTGCAAAATCTTGTAGTACGATTTTTCATTTCTACTGTTTTTTTTCTTTGTAAAACCTGAGCAACTTAGTAAAAATAAATTAATTCAGTTAATATCTCCAAGTTCCAGAATCTACACTTTAAGCTGAATTTTTTTTCTTAATTTTCTTAAATAAAAGTGCTTTTTATCTAAAGCCCAATTCCTACAACATCAGCAAGGCAAGGCGAGAAGCCCAGAATCCTACTTTGACAGTGTGTCTGTTTCTTCATTTTGTATTTGAAACAGCTCTGATCTAGGAATAGGCTTTGACTTTGTGGGGAGGGAAGATGGAACCTGGGGTAACACACGCTCGATTTCTGAGCTGGCTGGTGACAGCAGAGCTGGGGAAGTGACAGAACTGGAGCCGGGAGGTACCAAACACACGGCAGCCGCTGTCATGGGCTCCTCGCTCAGAGTGCATGCAGGGGACTTCAAAAGCTGCAGTTCTCCAGGGATTCCTTGAACTTGTCTTTGTTTTTCCTTTTTCCTGTTATTGTTGCCCTTTCCCCATTTCTGACTTTCTGCTTGGCTTTTCTGTGTTGCTGCACCTTCTTCTCATCCCTTCTGAGACAAATTGGGAAGCTGTGAATATCTCTTGGTCTCGTGTCTTCAGAGGATATGAATTTTTAGTTGTTATTATCATCCATAATCATCATTATTTTGTTGCATTTATGTAGTGCTGCTGGTCTGGCTAATGGTTTTAGAAAACAAGGGAAAGGAAGGTCCTAGCCTAAAGGATTTTACAGTCTATTTGTGAGACGAGCAACATCACAGTCAGCACAGTCTGGGAGCTGAGGGGAGCACTGGGATAATGAAGCCAGAGGAAAGGAAAGTATCATTTAGAGCATGTTCTCCTCTTAACTTGTCTGTTTATTGACTTGCCTTACCTTGCAACAAAAAACTTCTGTGAGTTTGTCTGGTCAGGCGTGAAATTGTCAGCAGAAATGTAGGAAGATAAACAAACACAAAGGCCAAAAACCCCAGAGAGACTTCATGCACTTCAATTCACCTCAGGCTGACACAGTCAGGGCCACCAGTCCTTTTTTGAAGGTATTCTCCTTTGGATTTGTGAATTTAGGAAAGCAGAAATTAGCAGCTGGTGGAAGTGAGCCCATCTCAGCCAGTACCATGTCTTAGACCACGTGGTTTAGAGAGGAGGACCTCTCTAGCTGACAAATTTGTGGTTGTCTATCCTAAGAATAAATCTGGTGTCTAACAGCTTCAGACACACAGGTCACTGCAAACTTTTAAATTGTAAAACATGTATTTCTTCATGGTACCCATCCATACCTTCTCTCTTGAGACACAAGTCTCAAGAGCTACAGGAAAGCTGTAGGAAAGGGAATTAAACCACTTAGAAAGACTATCATTTTCTTGGCTGATAGCCCCAGGATAGAGTCAGCAGACATGTTGCTGACACATGTAATCCACTTAATGTGAGGGTAACAAAATTTTGGCAAATTGTCATTTCTGACAATTGAATGAATCATTGGAATAAATGCAGGCATCCAGGGGTTGCTGTAAAATAGATGGAATGGAAACAACCAGTGTATCTGTACTGAACCTTACTTGCATCAGTCTCCTGGTTTTACCAAAAAACCCCTAGTTTTACTAAAAAAACTAGCTGGTATAGACAGAGAAGAGAGCTGCAGAAACATAATGCAATCCAGGAGCAAGAAAAAGTGTCTTCTTTCCTAATGTGTTGGTCAGAAAATTGAGGAGAGGTAATTTTTTTGGGTTCTGTCTGAAGATCAGTTGCAAATTTCAGCTGAGGAAGGAGATGATGGCTCTGCTTAGTGGAGCTGGGTGCCATGAACAGATTAAACACACTTCCATCTGCTTCTGGATGCAATTCAGCAAAATTTAAGGCAGAGCATCATCTTCTGTGTCATTCCCCCTTCCCCACCACACACATGTACGCTAAGATCAATGGAGATTTGCTAAGGTATTGATTTGTTAGAATTTGTGATGGGACTTGGACATTTTCCCAAATAATGAATTATTTGACTCCCACTTCAGGTTAAAGTTGTAAAATACTCAGGCTTTTCACAGCGATCATCCTGATGATCTGTTTGTTTTTTTTTTTTCTTTAGAGAAGGCAAAGCCTCTATATTGCAAGGCAAAGCAGCTTACAGAGCATTTGTGTAAAATTTATCCTGATTTTTTTTCCACAAAACCTTTTAAGAATACCCCTTTTTAAAAGAATGCTAGAAGAAAGAAGTTTATCTCTGGGTTAAAAAAAAAAGCATATTTGCTGAGTTATCAAGATGCCCTCTATGTTCATGTTATCATTCTTTAAATTATATTTCTCCTGACAAACTCATTTTCAGTCACAGTAATGAGCAGATAAACAAGGGGTAGCAGTGGATGGCTGCAGAGTGAATAGAATAATTCAGAAGGGGAACTTTTTTCCCTGAAGAGCGTGTCAGCTCCTAAAAATTTATGCATCTAGCCTTGAGATATGCAAGCCATATGCATAAGTAAATGAGCTTTTGAATGCACACCCTAGGTTTTGGAAGTGCTGGAGACACCAGGTGGGGGAGAAACCTGAAAAAAATTCTATTTTTTTTCCTGACAATTGAAGATGTACCCTTATTGGGTGTAGTAATTAGACAATGAAACTGTCCCTAATAAATCTGTTTTATGGATCTTGGAACTTTGGTAGCCATGAACATGAGTTTATTATGAAACACTTTACAGTATTCTGCTGAGCATATTATCAGCTTATGAAATTTTGAAGAAGAATGTGTCCATCCCATAACTTCACCATCAGAGGCAGAAGAGAGGGAAGTTAATGACATTAAGAGACACTTTGCCTTTTCAACAGATTAGGTATGATACCCACCCAAATCTTCTAGCAGTGGTGCCTTAAGCAGAAAAGCTCAGAAGTCTCTTTACCACTTGATTCACTGCAAGGAACTATTTTGGTGCTTTAATTTAGAGATCTGTTTATCTGCTTTGTTGAACGGGGATCTTGAAGTATTCTGCAATAGTTCTGGGATAAGATGGGAAGAATGTCTTTGTGGGCTTTTGTGTGATGAAATCCTATTGCACTTTCCAAATTCTGGTAATTTCTGTTCAGATGAATGTGTGTGGCTGGTGGCTGAGCTGTTGTGGTGCTGGTGAGCTTCTTGCAGTTATATAAGGCATTATCCTGGTTTTGGTACTCTTAGTAGGTTTTTGCATGATGACAAATCCTGTATGATTTACTGATTGGCTGTCAAAATGAGGCACTGACTGACCTCTTCCCCTCTGTTTACCTTACTTGGTGTCCAAAATTATGGAATAATACTCTTAAGGCTATTCTTAATTACAGCTGCAGGATGTCATGGTTTGGAAGGTATCTCTGTTGGGAACACAGAGAACATATATTAAAAGCAGGGATCTTCAGGCTATTCTGAAAGTGTGTTTTGGAGAAATCCATGGAAGGAGCTATCTGTCTTTTTGAAATACTTTATTAACTGGAATAAAATATTTTTCTATTAAAAACAGAGCAGAAGGGAACCCATGAAAAAATACCCAGATCTTCAGAGATGGTCTAATAATTATTTACTGTACTACAAACACAATCAGATCCTTAAAACTGGTTCATGTTAACACTAGAAATAAGATTTGCAGTGGCTTTCTTTTTGCCTGGAAAATGCAATCTGTAGGAACAAGGTATTTTACTGCATTTTACAGTCACTGATGAGACATGAAGCAACACATTAATTTCATAGTTTCTTTAATACTGGGATGGTTTCAAGAAGTGAATAGAAAACCCTTTTTTCCTGTGAGAATTGTTTTTTTTTATTTTCTTGTTCATTTTTTTTTTTTAATTTGAGTTTTCAGTACAATCTTTGTAAACTGGAAGCATTTTTTCTCCTTATAAATGAGTGGGACAGACTTTATCATTTATGACTCCCTAGTCAGCATCAGTTTTTAAGGAAAAATTATTTTTTAATTCAAATTTCCATTTAATGAAATAAAATTAACTTCTAAACCCATAATTTCTAATCATTACCTCCTATAAAATATTTCATTCATAGTTTACAGAAAGTATAGCCTGCAAGTTAGATGCCAGAGCTCAGAAAACCTGTATGCTGCCTAAACCTTTACAATGTGCAACTTCATCACTGCCAATAACTTGTGCCTTGGTGGCCTGGGTTTCAGTTCTTAGCATATCACTTCTCTACTTGGAAATGCATCAAAAAAGCCATTTTTTTTTTATGAGGTTGCCCAGTAGACTGCCTGAAGCCAATGTTTGTATATAGACATCAGGCTGTCCTTTATAATTGACAGAACCTGAGGGTCTAATATCCCCGTTTTCAAAAGTTTCTTTTTAGAACAATAAATGATTAATTAATATCATATTTAGCAAAAAAATGTTTTTATATGAAAAATAATTTGGATATTTAGTGCTTTAAAATTTTCTATTGACTGCCTTCCAAATGCAACATTGCATCTCACTTTGCTTTGAAAGACTAAAATAGATTTGATTATTTTTTAAAGGAAGATAACTATTGCATTTGCCTTTGTTCTCTTGACCATTTTAGAGATTTTGAAAGAAAATAATAATTTTCATTTTTTTTTATTAGACTAAAATTTTAACACCCTCTCTTATTCCTTTCCTGTCCCTTCCTTGTCTGTTTGGTTTTGTTTGTTTGTTTAACTTTTGTTTTGCTCATTTAACAGAAGAATATTTTTAATCATCCAGGTATGGTAGGTAATGGATGATATGAGATTGCTGTTTGATGATGGGTTATTCAGACATGCTTTGTGCCAAAACAGCCAGTACTTTTTGCTAGCCTGAATCCTATCACCTGTTGTTTTATTTTTTGACCTGGAACTCTTCAGGACTGTGTGCTTACATGTTTGATGCTGCAATACGTCCATCCCTGAGTTGGCTGAGACTCCTAGGACTCTAATACATGCCTAAAATGGCCTTAATTTACTGATATATTATCCTCTTATTCATCCCTTCCCATGGCATCTGTACAGAATTGGGTGATATACTTACCTTTGAAAAAGTAACATCTCTTCAGTCTCTTCTTTCTGTGGTGCTCCTAATTTGACTGGGTTTGGAGTTTTGAGTTTCACTGAAATCTCTGATTTGAACCTCAGAATTTGTAGAATTGCTCCCCTAAATGCTTTATATAAATCCCAGTAAGCATTTTCTCACATTATTCGTGATCTTTCTAATGCAGCCTCTGCACACCTGATATTACCTTTAAGCAAATGTCCATATTTTTATTTATAAGCTGGAAATGATCTCTCAATATCCTTGTTATTTTTTCCTTATCCTGTTATTCACTTCACACACTGAGACAACTGGTCTTTTTCTAAGTGTTTCTTCTTAGCTGAACTCTTTAGGATATTTTTTCTGCATGAAGATTTGTTCTCTTTTCATTTATTTCTGATTTGTGAATACTTCCTTGCTTATCTTGAAATCTTTAAACTAATCTTGCTTCCTGCATCACACCAGTAACATCAGTGTGACACCAGGTTCTGGCACTAGAAAGGGACAGAAAAACAATCATAGATTCTCCTAATCTTTCTCCTGTTCTTTGTCTTTGGTTTGGACACACCACAAATGCAGTTTTATTCCTGAAGACCTGGGGCACTATGTTGGCCAACAAAGAGTACATGCTGAGTGCTGTCAGAATAAAGCTGAAATTTCTTTTCTACCAACCTGTAAAACCCTGATAATAACTCTCAGGTAGTGAGAAGGGACAAGAAATGGGAAATTGGTGGCCATGCAGAAACCACCATTTAAAGCTGTGACTGAGGAGTGTGCTGCCTGAAACAAAGAGCTCATCAGAGCAGGGGCTTTTGGTGCCAATTCTGTCACCTCACTATTTGTTCCTGGTGCCAATTCTGTTCTGCATGTTTGTTGCCTGAGACATTGTGCAGAGGGACTGGGTGTGTTGTAGGGCACAAAACTTGTAATGTCTCATGCTTTACACACCTGAAATCTGCTGCTTTGTGGAAATGGTGCAAAAAGAACCTGGGTGTCAGTTTTAATGTTTATAACCATTGAGTTTATAACTACTGAGATCTCATTCAGTAGCACGTGTTTGCACTGTGGAATGGTAAAGGTATTTGGGCATTTGTTTTGGTAGAGAACTCAACCACCTTTGTAGCTTTTACTGGGACAACTTCCATTCCTACCAGCTTGGTGTATAAGCATCCGTATTTGAAAAGAAAACTAAATTCACCCTTAATCTGGACTCAATTTTCTCAGCAGCTTTCGAGGGTGATTTCTGAAGATTAGATATAAATATCCAAAGGATTTAGATTGACAGTAAGACACTCTGGATTGAAATGAAAATAGGAAAAAATATAAAAAGATAAATTTATGATCTTATAATTCTGTTGAGTCCCAGCAAGCTAGAGCACATAAACTTTTAAATGCTAACATAGGGATTTTAAAATCAATGGAGTGTTTAATAGAATTCTGTACAATGCATGCAAAATCGGGGAAATGTGGCAACAGGCAAATTTGGAATGAGTGAAACCTTGAATGTGGCTTGGTTACATAATTAAAACTAGACAAACAAAGGAAAATGTCAATAATCCAGCCAAGAAGTCACAAAAGTATAGATTGGCGTCTCACTATCAAGGAAAAAAAACATAACTAAGCAAAACAAACCCACAGCACAGAAAGCAGATGACATTTTGGGGACCAGTAAGAATAAAAAGGATTTTAAATAAGAATCATGTATGAATTACTCAGTGCATATATGAATTATGCACTGAACTCCCCAGCATATGGTTCAGTTGAAGGAGTACCTGGGATGACCATCCTGATACACACATTGTATGTCTGCCCTCAGGGTTGTCCAGCACTAAATGTAATGATTTCCCTCCTAAGGGACCTGGAACAGGGGATTAAAAAACCCCAAAAAACAGTGAGAATTGCAGACATGATGCTGTTGCAGCACAGGAATTATTCTTTTGGGTGACCTTGTCTATGAGGTGGCTGAGTCAGCTGAGATGTTGGCAAAGATGTCTTAGATGGAAGACATTTACATTTTGGCAAAACAAGAAAAAAATCCAGCAACAGCCATGATGATAATAGACCAATAATTTCCATCACAGAACTTATCTTTCCTACAGAAAGAAGCATTCTTCACCTCTTGATGTAGCTCATGCCCTGCTGTGCCTTTCCTAGATGCCCAAATGGGTTGGTTTTCCTCAGGACCCTGCCTGGCCCCTATGACAACAGCAGACAAAAAAGTGGAATTTATCATGGGCAGTTAGGTCCAGCTGAGGGAATGTCTTGTCATGGAGACACTGCCTCAGTTTCTGATTCAGCTACTCTTGTTAGGGGATCACAACTAATATTCCCAGTTTTTTCCATCTTCCTCTTGTCCTCTTACACAGCATACATTCATTGTCACTGTGATTCACAGCACTCTCATCTTGGCTGGGGCATCTCACTGGAACAGCAGTTATGTTGCAAGCCTGCTCTGTGATTACAGTGACAGAAACGTGGCTGATCTTAAGAGTTTTAGGAATTAAAATGTACTCTGCAAATAAAAGTTTTGAAGAATAGCTATTTTCACAGATTATGGGGTACTTTAAAAAGAAGTACATGGATTAAAGGAGCTTTGGTTTTATTTTAGAAGTCAGAGACATGTCATATCTTTTTAGCAAAATGTGATTAATACAAAATTTTGTAGTACATTCCTAATATTAATATTAAAAAATGAGGCAGAAGTAGGTAAAAATCCAGTCATCTGGATTTTTCGCTTCATCATCTATTAATCCCTCTCTGGATGAGAGGCATCAGATGCAATTTTCAGGTAATGTCACGTGAGCTGGTACTTAACAGTTCTCTTTTCTGACTGAACAGCAGTAGGTCTGCTAAGATTTACTCCAATGAATTTATTTCACCAGAAGCCTTGTGGCTCTGGCAAATGGCCCCGGAGGATTCTGGTTTTGTTGGAATTTGGGTCTGAAAGCACAGCTTCAGTGTGAATTCTTTGATACCGTATGAATGCTGTATTTACACGGTGACAGTCTCTTATGTAAGACCACCAATCATATCTATGTGGTCCTGCCTGTCTTTATGGTCCTTTCAGAAAGGTGTACATGTGAGATCTTCAGCTTCTGTCATGTTTGTAGAAACCTGCCCAACAAATCCCAAAGAGATGGAGAAGGGCTGGTACCCCATCCCTACTCCAGACCACTCCAAACACTTGCTAATACAGTCACACCTCTTCCTTAAACCAGGTGAGAAATCTGTACACTATCCGTGCTCATAAATTTATTTCATACAAGCAGTTTAAACTCCTAAAACAAACCAATTTTCTCTCCTGTCCAAAAATAACATTGTAAGGCACTACAGACAGCATTTCTTTTTTCCTCAAACTGAAAAATAATTAAGAACTTCATCCTTTCCCTCTGTCTCCCTGCCCAGCTCTACGATATCTCAATCCATTTTGCATTGCTATTACCAATTTTAATTCATCCATATTAATCCTGTAGTCACCTTCAACAATTTCAGTGCAGTCAGTCCATGAGATGAGCCTGTAAGTCTCAGATGATTTGTTGGACAGGTTTTTTTTTTTTCATTGGTGATGTTCTTAAAGAAAAATAGTATTTTGCCCAAAGAAGGATGAAAATAGATTTTCCTGACAGGCAAAGAGGGAACATTTTTGTTATGATTGAAAAAAATCTCAAAAGTTGCGGAATAAAAAATGATGAAATTGGGATGCAAAAATGTTGAAAGGAGGTTAGGGGAACTCGCTGCATAAGCAAAGTGCCAATACTCTGGGCCTGTTTCTGCCAGCAGGGATATTTAACAGGGATTTTGCATGGTGTATGTTCCTGATCTCACTCACATAGATATTGTAGCATTAACACAACAGGGCTTGTCCTTTCAGGACCACGAATCACCTGCCATGATTACACTGCACACAGGAACAGGGGAGAATGCTCATATAGAGGACTTTTTGTACCTTAGGGAATTCACTGCCAGCAGCTGTGGGTAAGGCTCTGAGTGAGAATCCAGAAGATAAACTAATATGGATTTACAGTGGAAAGGGGCCAACACTCACTGTGGTTACTGAGCACTGAGAACACCACAGAATCCCTATGATGCCTCTAAATGATGGAACAAATTACAAAGTGTTTTCTCTACAAAAACACACAAAATTGCTCCTAAATTTATCTCCTAATCTGCGAACGAACCGGGAATTCTGGCTGCACACAGAGTTGTAGTGTCCTTAGGAGGAAAGTCCCTTAACATCGGCCATATGTACATATATATATATATATATATATATTATACATGTAGTGTCACTAAATGCAGTCAGTTACTCTTGTATGTGAATACTGTTTAAGTAGCAGGGATGCCAAAATCTGTCTGCTTATTACTGACTCTCAATTCATGTTTGATCAAAGCTCCACTGATACATCTATCAAACTTGCTGCTAACTTAATCCCTACTGCTCTCATTTCAAGTGACTAAGTCATTTCCCCCTGTTATGTTCAGCCTGCTGTAAACACCAGCACTTTCTGTAAGTCTCTCTTTTCACCCTGCTGTTTAATAAGCTCCCCAGCTTTTTTTCCATGACAAATGTGTTCATATTTCTGGAAATTTTCATGCTTATTGCTTTTGTCATTTAAGCTCTCCTAGCACTGCTGCCCTCTGTTGCGTACTTGTGACCCCATGATGTGAACAAATGCTCACCTCTCTGGATTTTCATGCTTCCTTTTCATATGTGTTTCTAATTACATCCCACAATTTACAAGTTATCAGTATGAAAAATTATTAGATATAATGACTATCTGTGATTATTTTTTCCCGTTCTTGGGTTACAACCCAATTTCTTCATCACACAAACATTTATCTCCTTTATTCTCAGTTTACTAAATAATAAGATTATTTATTTTTATTATTTTTAATTGATGGTTTAGTGTACAGATTCAATTAACTATTATGTCCCTAGGCAAATTTTAAGATAAAACTTGACTAATTCTTTTCAGACATATGTGATACACCCTCAGGCAAAAAATCTGCTTGCATATTTTCAAGCTCCTGAGCCTTCATGCAAAGTATGAGCATTGCCTCTTAATCCTCCTTATTTTACATCATATTTATTTATTGTTGTACGATAGCTGTTATGTCATAAGACTGACTAGGAGTAGGCAAGAGTACTTTGAAGAACAATTTAGTTAAAGACAACAAAAAAAAAAATCCATAAACCAGGGGTTTAGTTGTGGAGATGCATCTTTATATATACATATTTTTATATATATAAAAACTATGTACATATATATGTGTATATATTTAATTATAGTGTATTGTTTTATTACTGTTCTATTTTATTATTATTATTTTAGGCAGGCAAGTAATCAATCAACACGTATGGTATTGGGAATGTATATAGCTCCCCATAAAAATGATTGAGATTAAAAACAATTTAAAAATCCAGGAAATATAAGTTCATATTATGACAACTGGATTTTGAGAGAAATCTTGTGGGTTCTTTTTTGTTTGTTTTGTATTTGCAATGGCCAGAATGAAAGTCCTCATGATTGATGTTAGCTTTCAATTCTATGACTTGTTCCAGTTTGTGTCACAATATTTGACTGATGTAGGAGTGTATTGTTCTTTGTTTGGATTTTTTTTTACTCAGTGATGCGTGACAGCATCACTTTGAAATCAGTATAGAAGCAGGGCAACATGTCAGCTTGATTTATTTAGCTGTTTTTCTGTTAACACTCCTCATCATGTTGGTAGAATGATCAGGTAGCTGGCACTAATGTCATTATGCAAGAGGCATTTTAATCATTCAACGAATATATATAATATTGCAAAAAAAAAGTGGTTTCCCCATATTTGGGAAGACATGTTTGGGTAACATGCAGGAAGTTACCTAAGTTACCCAAGACGTGCCAGTCAGCAAGAAGATGGATAAATTGGTTGAGCTGTCCTGTCTGATTTGATACCAAACAGATATTTGCAAACTGCTAAGTCACAAGGAAATAGTGATTTCAATAGAAGCCTTTTACACAAAGTGAGTCTTCATTAGTTTTCCTCTGCAGACAGACACCAGTACATGCAGATTAATAATTTGTACTGCATTTCTGGCTGTTGCATTCCCCTGGACATTGTGATATCTGGATTACAAATTAGTTACTGATATTACTCAGTAATTTAAGTAGGGCAAATAAAGCAGCACTTAAATATCTTTTCTCTGGTTTGAGTTCTTGCTGTCAGTTGTCATTGTATCCAGGACTGGTTTATATTGGCAGTTTATATTGCCATTGGTGGGCTTACTCTCTGCACCAGCAATCACAATATTAATTTTGACAATTTTCAAGATCATTTGATATCTTATGAGATCTTTTAATCCTTGGATGGAAAATGCCTCCAGTCTTATGACAGAGTTCATCAACCTTGCTGTATCCAAACAACTGTAGGTAGGATGATCTGTAAGTTTAGTTTGAAAGAAGGGGCAAGCTGTCTGCTGATTGCACTGGGAATATCTCACAAGTGTCAAGTCTTCATTGCGTGTAAATTAAACATCAGTCTTTCTGATTAATTTACATAGGTGCCACCAGCTCGTTCAGGTTTTCAATTAATTCCTCGCACCAACTCCCACCCCAATTCCAAGTGGCTAGAATTAGAAAACAGAATTTCATTCTGAGCTGCAGGTGCACAGCTCTTTGCTTGAAATGCCCAAGAGGAGAGGTAGAGGTGTCCACTGCAGAGCGTTCATGTAAACAGCTCCACTCACTGACAGGAGTGTCCCACATTTCCAAGGAATGGCTTCCGTAATTTCATTTCCCAAATTCTTAAAAGTGCACAAGAAATTGGATAGAGAGTTCTCTTCACTCTTCTTATTCTCTCTCATACCTCTTTTTCTTTGATACTTCTAAGGGTTTATTAATGTTATACTGTGGTAATTTGAAGGCACAATTTTTCTCTATTTGTATAGAGACACTGTCATCTCACATAACATATTACTATCATGGTATTAAATAAGAATTAAAAAAAAAACCCAAAAAACAAAAAACTTTTATTCTAAACTTTCCTCTTCTTCCAGTGGTATGCTGTTGTTTTCCTTTTACTATTTTTTTAAAATTCTTGATGGTGAAGAGTCTTTCCTGTGGCATAGGAGAACAATTTTGAGAAAAACATGAGAAGAATCTGACTTCACCTGTTTATTTTGATCATTTCATCAAGTCTGTGGTGCCCTTGAGTAAACATTTTCTTTAAAGTGTTTCATTGCCATAATTCCTCACGTCCTCTGCAGTATGAGTTTTTCAGCTCTCTTATGAAAGCTTCATATTTATTCATCTTAAAGAAGCTCACACTGCATCACTGATCTTTGCTTTGCTCTCACCTATAATTCTTTTACATTTAATAGATTTTATCCACGGACAAGTATTGTTTTAGGCTTTTTGCCAATGTTTAGTCCTGTGAGCCAATTTTCTACACAAAGCAGTTTACAGCAGCTCTCTGTGAAGAATGTTCTGGCCTTTGCTTATACTCAGAGATCTAAACTAGCAGACCTGCATAGAGTAATATGTAGTATTAAAAAGACACAAATCATTCTTGGCCACAAATGAAATGTTTTAACTTCTGCAAAGTAGTATTCAAACTAGAAACTGTTGAGTTTCCACTTCTCTTTTCCAAACCACTTTGAGAATGAAGGAAAGAGTCCATATTTCTCAGACTACTTCATCCCTCTGGTTGGTGCACTGTGCACTTGGACAGGTCTGTGCCATAGCTCCCTGTTAGGGAGCTGAGTTCAGTTCAGTTAACAATGTGGACAAAGCATTGTGTTAACAATGCTGAGATCATCACACTCTGAAAACCTGTGAGAAGCTAGATGGATGTCCTTGTTTTTTTCCATACATTTATTATTGGGAAAAATGGTGGGGGGGTCTGTATTTTTTGTTTGTTTGTCTCCTCTCTGTCGTTTCTAAAGCTGATATCCTGAAAACAAGGAATATGCTATTCCAAAACATTCCTTACCTCCCACATTAGTTTAACAGATCCTTCAAAAACGTTTTGTATAACAGGAAAAAACATCTACTCCTTAGGATAACCTGAACAATATTTCAATAGATAGTATATTAATAAAGTTGAATAACTATTTGGAAAAGCAAAGAGCATTCATTTCAGGAACAGAGGTGATGAGAGAGCAGTGTCTGTCTGTGTGGAGGGGAAGGTCATCAGTTCAATCCTTGGTGTTACTTCCTTAACTCTGGTTATTGGAGACATGACAAATATGGGGGAAAGAGGAGAATTGTTAGTCACTGATCAGAATACAAAGGATCAGATATAAATGAATAGAATTTGTTCATCATTACTACTCTACTGAGAGAAAGCAGAGATGTCTGCACAATTTTTAGACTCTAAGATATTCAACACATAATGGCCAGAGTTGCTTTTTTAAAAATTTGCATTTTTAAAAATATTTTTCACAATAAGTACTTTACCAAATCATATGGAAATAATTCATCAGGGAGCCTTACAATTGTCAAGCAAGTAGTTTGATCTAAAGGACTTAAAAGCCCTAGCAAAGTCCTAGGAGCCACAGTGGTGAGACCATAGCCAAACTGAATCTAAGCAGAGTTTATTGCTCAGAGTTTCTGTGCTGATTTATGGTATGAGATGATGTCATGTCAATATCCCTCTTCATTTTTTTCATCCTGAAAAACATTTATTTGGATTACACCATGCTTAGGGTTTCTAGTCCTCCAGTCTGTAAAGATATCAGATAAAAGTGTACAGAGATGTCTTCTCTTATTTGTAAAGCTTCTTTGACCATACCACTTGCACCTATGGTCTTTGAAAGCAGACTAAGTACTAATTTAGATTAAGGAGAAAAAGGAAAGAAAAAAAAAAGTATTGCAAAGTTGCAAAGATTTGATTATTTCTGTGAGTATGCTGACATGTTTAACATGGACCTCACACAGGGAAAGTTTCCTCATGGTAAAAGAAGAGGAAAATAGAAAAATAAGGCTTGAACATTCTCTTTCCTCATTGAGTTCTATGAGTTTTTACATCTGTATAAAATGTCACAGATGTCCTCTGTTTGGAATCTGGGGGAAAATACATCAATAAATGCAAGCTAATAAAACTCATCTCTTTTTTGTTGAACTTTAGAAATATTACATGGTGATTGTTTCATCTGTTTTGAGGCTGGGTGTATGGAGTCTCAGTAACTGGAGAGGGAATATTAAAAGTGTGTGGCATTCGAATGGCAGATATAGAACCAGGAGCCATTTCTCAGAAGTCTTACTCTTTCCCCTCTAAAATAGTATTTTTGAGAGACAGATAGTAGCTCTATATATTTATATAGATGTTTATGTTTGTGCTTAAGAATACTCTGGATCATATCAATTATGAGAAATATATTAAATGTACTGGTGCCAAATCGATTTATGTCAAGTATTATTGATTTCAGTGAAGTTTCAGCTCAAGATATTTGTGTGGTTTATTTGTTCATTATTTTTACTTGTGGCATTTCTAAAATCTAATTTAAAAAAGGATTAATCTTTATGTCAAATAAAATGTTTTTATTTTAAACATTTTTAGCCTTAAAAAATACAAGTGGAAGATACTAATTGTATATTAAAATGCATTAATTATTTTTTCAATATGTTTCATTTCAACAAAATGAAATTAAGTATGTCAATTGTACAGAATTTTTTTAATATAAAAGTGTTGAAAACAGCATGATGTTAGAAAATGTCATTGCATTTTCTACTTTCATAAGAAAGGAGGCACAAGTGAAAAACAGATGGAAAATGTTTCCTACTACCTGTCAAGAAATTTGGTTCTCTAATCAAGCTGTCCAGATTCCCAGAATCATGGTGAATAGTAATTAACATCAACTCTATGTACAATAGGCTCCATATGACCCTTTTTGACCTGAAGAAATTTTTTAAAAGCCCTGACCAAAATCACAGCAAAGCTGGTGTTTTTTTCTCCTTTAGATTAGAGGTGATAATTGGTAACTAGAGGGGGAAGACTGGTTATTATTAATAAACAAGAATCAGCAGGAAGTTAAGAAGATCAGTAATTGCTTTTTTGTCAAAGAGAAGGTGTCTCCACCTGGTATAGAAGCACACAAAGCACCATGGGAGATCAACTCTTTTGGAAGTGAGCACTGGAGATAGAATTCTTTGCACTTCTGAAGCACCATCTCTGCTACAGTGTAGGATGTTTTTGGGTCCTGACCGTGGCTGAGGAATTCTTGGGGTGACAAGGTGAGTATTAATGACTAGTAAGGGATTTCAGAGCATCAGGAAAAATGCATGGTCTGGACACATGGGACTGACCAGCTGCTCTAGTGATCTGACCAGGTGTGATAATCTGTGTGGTGGTGAATTCAGCAAGGCTGGTGACAGGGTTGGGAGCCAGAATAAAGCATGATATGCATGGGGGGGGGAAATTTCAGTCTATTTTGTTTTTATTCTCTGTTTTGCTGCCACCACTCCACACACATAGTGGCAAGGATTATCTTTGCTTTAATTCCAGACCATAATGAGTGAACTATTGTAGCTTCAGTGGGACACTAGGATACGAGCGAAACTCCTCAGAACTGGATGTGTGCTTTCCCCCCCCACCCCCTTTTTATTTCTTCCTCTCTTTATTATGTAGCATTATTATTATTAGGTAGCGAAAACAATGGGATGAACATTTTGCTGCTTGCTTCTAACCAGCTGGATTATTTCTAGTTGGCTGGTCACATCTCCTACACCTAGTGATATAAATGATGGGCTTAGTTAAAATGGTCTGTGCTTTTTAATTCATTTTCATTTTTTATTAAGACAATCCAGCAGATTGCTTTATTTTTCTTAATGGCAGCAGAAGGAGCATGAGTGAACACGCCTGGAGTCTTGGCCCCTGGAGAGTAATCACACATTTGTGCAGACATGCTCCTTGACCCTGTGTTAAAAGGCTAATCTGAGAAAAACAGGACAATGAGGTCTTTCATTTGTGTGTTTTCTGTGTAGTTGAATTCTCTTTCGCCAGGTTTGTGGTGCTGTGTTGCTGGGTGCTTTTTCATACAGTCAGGTTGCTTCCTCATGCATCTTAATCCTTTATGTAAAGGTGTATGCTAGCTCCCTCGGTGTGAAAACATATTTTATACTAATATTTGAGAGTAATAGCTCCCTACTGCCTTTTATCAGCAACTTTAGTAAGCTGAAAAAGGATATGGACCCTGAATTCTGCATCTCTTTCTGTAACAAGCCCTGTTGCAGAGGAGCTGGGTTTCTGCTGTGCTTGGAGTGGCCAGGTCTAAGTTTTGAAGTTATCCTATGTTCAAAATTTCCACAGGCGTGTTCTAAATCAAGGATATTTCTCCTTTTGTTCTCCCTTTCTAGTTCCTTCAATGTACTCCCTCCTACTTGATTCTATCTCTCCAAACGTGTGTAAAACCAGAAACAAAAATAATATGGGCAAAGAAGGGGGAAAGCTCTTAAACAATGTGTTAGATGGAAGTAATAAACTGAAGGAAAATGTCTATAATATTGTAGTTTAGTTTTAAATGGTTTTTTTGGCTGAGAGTAGGAAAGTTAAATTCTAGTGCCTGATCTTCAGGGTTTTATTCTTTTATTATTGTTGTTTTCGATAGCAAGTCTAAGTTCATGTGTGTGCATGCACATGTCAGTTCTGCCTAATAACTTTTGAACTTGTTGCCCAATTTCAACCAAATTTGACATTAGTAAAAATGTGATTTGACCATTTGTGTGGGGTTTTTTATCTGTTTGGGGTTTGTGGTTGGGAGCATTAAGCTTTTTGTGGGGCAGTGTTGTTTGTATGGTTTTGGGTTTAGAAGTTTTATTTTGTGGTTTTTGCTTGTTTTTCTAATGGAATCAGTCACAGAATAAAACTGTGGAGAAGAGGAATGAGTGCTTCCCAGGAGAGAAAAGCTAGAGGGGTGAGCTCATCTCTGGGTTTACACACCAAAGAGTCCTGCTTTTCAAATTCACACTGTTCACTGTCCCAGGAGCATTCAAATGCTGGGATAATGGAGCCACCTCGCTTCCCTCTTGGTTTGTGGAGGAACAGAACTGTTCAAATGGCTGTGTTCTCAGTTAATTGGCAATTTAAGAGCAATTTGTCCAAATTCTATGGTGTGATGCAAATGAAGGTTAAAACCAATATAAATATATTTTGGAGACCCTTAACCCTTAAAATATTTCCTGCCAAATAATGAAACATAAGCTTGAAAATGAAAAATAAACCAGAGTGTTCTGAGATAATTCTCGAAAAAGCAGCAAAGCAATAACTTCAGATAAAAATGTTGCTATATGAGAAGAATTGTCTGTTCCCAATGGAGGTAGCGGTGCCAGTCTTTGAGGTCAGTTTTACAGAAATAAAACCACTTCTGATTTATTTATATTCTTCATCCCACCATATATATTTTATTTGCTTTTGGGAGCCAGTAAGGAAAATGTCAGTGTTGCTCCTCAGCAGCCATCTAGACTTGACTCACTTTCAAAGGCAGAGATCTTTCTCCGCTCGTGCTCCACCATGAAAGAACTCAAGATTTCCTGAAACACCATTTAAGGATTGGCAAGCAGTGAGGTTTGGGAGCTGGGAATGTTTGAGACAGCAGACGTCGTGCATGGAATTTACAGGGCTGATCTCTGTGGAAGGAATGCAGCAAGTGATCTGTCTCCATTGATTCCGGAGTGTATCTAGAGAGATTAAGGGGTTAACCTGCCTGGTCAGTGTAATTGCTTGTAGTTGAGATGTGTGTGCACTGCCCTCAGTATATTAAGTGTGATGTGACAGCTGGTTCATGGTGTGAGGACTCCTGGCTTTACACTGCTCATTCCACAGCGGGCAGGCTCTGAAGAGACCCTAAACAGGGCTTGCTTTGCTGCCTTACACTGGTTTAGGTGCACACTGGGGCACTCTGGGTGTCCTTGCTGGCATGGCTTCCTGAGGAGGAGCTGGCAGGCTCTAGGGCTGCGAATGAGAAGATTTTTCTGCCTGCTCTCTCTGTTGGCGTGCTGCCTTCTTTTGCAACCAGCCAGGCAGGGACATCCTCCCAGCAGCTCAGATCTAAATCCCAGATATGGAGATTGATTTCCAGCACAGCCTGTGCTGTGTATAAATCCTGGATCAAACAGGCTAATCATTGTTAATCACTGCTAATCAGCATGATGGTGCCTGTAGACCTTTGCAGCCCTGCTTACTGGCTAGGGGGGACAAACTGCCAGTAGATGCTAAATCATTAACAGTTGTTGCTGAATTTAAGTAGCTGGTGGTGTTGAATTTAAGTGACTAGTGCTACTGTCATACAATGCCAAGAAATGAAATATTCCAGAACTATGGCATCACTGTGCATTTTTCTCAGCACGACTGTGATTCAGGCTGAGAAGCGTTCATCTGCCTCAGCACATGAGGAAACTTAGTGGAAGAACTGCCAAATAAACTGCAGAGTGCTGTACTGCTGATTATTTTTGAGGGTTTTTTCATAATTCCATCATAGGTTATGTTATAGCACTCTGCTACCTGCAGTTTAGCATTTACATTCAGCACTTTGGCTGAAAGGAAAACTAACACTGGATCTCAGGCTCCATTATCTATCCTTGTTGTTTACTGTATGGTTTATTCTTGGATAGCTATGAAATTTGGGAAACTTTCCTATAGGCTACTGTGATTTTTGTGCTTTTATTTGCACTACACAGGTTTGATAGTCTCTATCCACCCCCCCCCATCCCCCCCCCCCCGTTTCTTTTTTTTTTCTTATTTCTTTTGATTTGCAAATTGTTTTTCAAAATAGCAAGAAAATGTGGCAGGTTGTATAGTTGGAGAGAATTATGGCCCCTCTCTGGTAGTTAATGTACCCTGAGCTTTTGGCTTAGGTGCCTCATAATGCCACATGAGGCATGTGGAAACTGCTCAGAAACACATTTGTTAGCTGTCATGTCAGTGCTTAATTATATCTTACTTCTGTTTCAGTGCATCATGCATAAGTCTGCTAAATGTTCTGTGTGAATCCAAACCTGATTTATAGGCATAAAAGTACCTTAGAGAATACCAGTGGAATAAAAGCGCTCCCTTTAATGTGCTTTGCTATCTGCAGAGCTCAAATTTAGTGTAACTTTGTTAATCTTTGAATCAGTAAACAATATTGCATACAGTGTGTAGCTTTAATTTAAGCAGATTGCTTACTTATGATCTTGTTCTCAGGTGTGCTGTGAAAATTAAATTTTCTTTCTTTGCTAGATTGTAGGAAAAGTTGAAAATATGGTGTGTGTGTTTCTAGATCCTCTGCTGCAGCAATTCAGGGCAGTTCAAAGCCACGACAATACCACTGATTTATACCATCTAGTGTTCAGATTTTGCTGCTATTGGTGATGGGAAACAAAACACCATTTTGAGCTGCAGCTTTCTCCCTGTAAGTCCCTGAACTAAGGGAACAGGGAGGGCAGGAGGGAGGAGATTGTGCTTAGGTAAGGAAGTGAGGTCTTGCTGCTGTGTGCTGAGGGTGTTGCTGCATTCTTCTCAATAAATTATTTTTGTTCTCTTGGTTGCAGCAACTTCAAGATGCCATAAGTGCTTTTGCTCTGAAATGAGATTTACTGAGTGCATGAGCCTGGAGCTTGTGGAAGCTGCTACATGAGCAGACTAAGGGCAAAGTAATATCACAACACTCGGAGAGTGATATTCTCATGTGTCCTATGATGCCAAATAACTAAGTTTGTTTGCTGTTTACCAGTGAGGGTAATGCAACACAAATATCTCAGTGCCTATCCAAACACTTCTAAGGACACTGGATGAAGGAATAAGCCTTTTCTACTTTGAAACTTCTAGTAATTCTCATGAAGAGTTTCAGAGTGAGTCTGTTGCTTAGGCTATTAATACACAGAGGTTTCTTGTGTTGATAGCTGAAGCTGTGCCTCCTTGCATTCCTTCTTGTCTGATCTAGTACATGTGAAAGGGTGTAAGGCCTGGAGTTTGCCAGTTACCTGGAAGCCCTAAAAGATATGTCTCAAGGGGCTAGGGGGTGGAACTGAAACAGCCCACCTCAAATTTCTTGGTAAATGAAGACAATATGCTTGATAAATTTTGGGACCAGCAACAATTGTGGAAGCAGGTTAGTGATTTTGGTTGGAATGTTACCAATTTCTGCTAGTTAGTGTCCTCATAAGAAACGTTTTTGGTTTGTGGATTGCTGCACAAGCCTTCTGGTAACTGTAATTTCTCCATGAAGCTCAAAGCATGTGAGATGGTGTTTGTAAGGAAGTAATCCAGAGTGGGGATTGTCTTCCCTGGCAAACTGGCCATGAAAACCTGTTGGGTCTCCCGTGGAAGAGATCGGGAGTTGGTGGCTCCTCTTGGAGAGGCATTAGGGTGAGCAAGGATGTGAGGTGAGGCTCTGTCTGGAATCAGGCAGTGGGAGTGCGCACCCTTAAAGAAAAGAAAAGAACAAGAATTCTTTCACACTGTGAAGCTGAAGTTAGAAGTGAAGTTTAGAGATGATACCAAGAAGTTAATTTCACAAATTAAACTTTATTTAAACAGATAGACTTTTTACAGTAACTCAACTGACCTGGAATTTTATCCCACATAGCTCATGGCTATCAATGGGCTTAATGGAAGCAGGTAGAAATAACAACAAAGGTCAGAAATGGGCTTTTAAATATCAGCTTTGAATTGGAGAAAACTGTGGAGAAGCCAGATATTGCAGTTTCTTAAACCAAGTTTGAAAACTTTAGATTGCAATTGCACAGGCTCTTTTCTGGAAGAGAGATGAAGTGTCTTTAAAATGCTTTTATGCACGTAACACATAAGGTTATGAAGCATTTTTTTTCCTTTACTCTTTTCATCACGGTTGCTTACCATAGGCATTTTCCTTTTTGCACTTCATACTATAAACCCTGGTGCAGCTGCATTGTTGTTCACCTTAGCTGAAGATAAACCAGGGGAGATTTGCATAGCTACATTTGCTTATCTCTTTGCTGTTTTCTCACCATGCCCAGCGGGCAGGGTAGGAATTCATCATTTATGGTGACTTTATACAATCTGTGAAACCCAGAAATTTCACTAGGAGAGGAAGTAGCTGAAATCAGTCACTCTGTACTGTTTGCAAAGCAGTTCTTCAATGATAATGCTTGCAAGGTTATTTAATGAAGATGCCTAAGTTTGGTTATATAAATACACGCATGTGAAAACCCAGATGATGCCCTTTATCTTGTTAGATCATCATATTTGATTTCAGTCTGTGCAGAAAGGAGTGAAACACCTTTTAACTATTGAAGGATAGACTGTCTCTGCAAATTAACGTCCTTTAAAATTTAGAACAGTTTACGTCTTACACAGGGCTCTTGGAGTCATATTCTTCAGGGCTTTAAAAGCTGCTAGGAGTTGACACAGGAAGAGGGAATCTAAAATTATTGCTGCAGTATGCCAGCCAAGGAAGTCAGCTGTGCCTGAGGCAGACACAGCTGCTAAAACCCTTGTGCTTGAATTCTGCATAGGCAACCAGAGGTTCCAGTTATTTTAGTGCAGACTCAGTTTGAAAAGCAAGGATTTGTTCCTCTGGACTCAGCTTCACAACAGTCTTGATCTGTGTGCACTGCATGCTCTACTGATAGCACAGTTTTGATGAACTACCATCAATACATAGAATAGAGTAAATAAATTAAGGTCAGAAAACCTATCCTAGGGTTTGAACATTTTGAAATTAAGACCTTTGATTCATATGGATCAGATGAGTTCCACTAAATATTCAGCAGGGTGTTGTTTTGGTAGATTAAATCCTCTTAAGGAAGTAGAATTATTTTGGTGTCAAAACAGTTTAATGGATACAAAAAGACTAATGATGAGAGTAAATGATGTCCATGTAATTAGAGAATGCCAGAACTTGATTTCATTATTAAAATAAATCATAACTTAAAAATATTATTTTAAGATCAGCATGGAAAATGGAGATTAGATTGGTCTTTAAGATTGCATTCAGGTTTGTGATTTTAGGTACCTGAGCCCCTAGAACTAAGGTAAAATTTTGATCTTACCAAAATAAAAAAGAAAAAAAAGGTGATCCACCACTGTACTTTTTGATTACCTTTAATAGAAACTATCTTTTAGTTTAAAGTTCAAGTCCAAAAGACAACATCAGATGTTTTTCTTAATAGAAATAATAAATCCTGGTCTATTAAACATAACAGCCAGACATTTTTTTTTTAATTGGAGATCTTAAATTTGTACTTCAGTGTGTGTGTGTGTGTGTGTGTGTGTGTAGAAGAGGAGATCGACATTTGCTGCATACAGTATATTGAGTGAAGGAAGACATAAGAATGCAGTTGTTCAGGAAGCCTTTGGTCCTAAAATCTGCACCCTCTGTGAAACTCTCATCAGTCTTCTCAAAGACGATCAATTTAGACCGTTTTTGTCCCTAAAGAAAAGTTTATAAGAGCTTTGTGTTTCTAATTCACTTTATGTATTTTTGGTGATTGAAGAGAGCTAAAGACTGGCTTTTAGTGGCAATAGTTTCTGCTTCTTGAAGGACTCCCTGCTAGGAGATATTCTCTGCATGATTTTGACAGCCTCTACGAGCATTCACCATTAGATACATAAATCTGAAGTAAGGCTCTTATGAGTAATGTGTGATGAATTCAACCATCTAATGAAAGGGAACAAGATATTCTCCAGATGGGATACTCTAATGTCTGATTCTTCTTAGGAAGAGAGAGAAATTGACCTCTAGGCTATGGTTGACCCTTGCTGTCCGGTGAAAGAAAAAAAAAATGAAAGTAGACTACATAAATATGGTTTTTTCCCCCTTCTTCCCTCACAGGGACAGGTTGGTCTTTTTTGTTGGGTTTTTGTTGGAATGTGGTAGATGAAAGAGAAGTTGAATGGCTAACATTGGCAAGAAAACTTGCTTTACTTTGAAGATTTAAAATAGGGTTAGGAGCTATTTACATCCTCTCTTGAATTAAGATATTAACCACATACTATGCACAGGAGTTCACTGAACACTTACTGCTTTTCAAACGTACAATTATTCATTGACAGTCTCTTTAAAGGTGTGCTAGATTTTTTTTTTAATTGTAAAAGATTTTGAGAGATATTTTTAGATTTAAGAAGCTTTCTAAGATAATCCCTTATCTACTCAGCATATAAAAAGAGCCAAACACATCAGATCAGCATTGTCTCTGAGTTTTAATGGGTGCTTTGTGATGTTAGAGTCTAAGGAAGCTTTCTAGGGAAGGGTTGAATTAATCTAGTCCTATAGGAGAGGTGTCCAAAAATAAATCTATCCATGGGAGCAAATTTTAAATAAATGGGTGCATTTGCTGGGCTCTCAATGCAGGATTAATTTTTGTGCCGGATTGATTCATGTGAGATCTAAAAAACTATGAGCCTAAAGTGTTGGAAATGCATAAGAAAATTGTCATTTGGTCATAATTCACATTGGCATGAGTGATGGAGAATTCATTTGGCTAAGTGAAGCCTTTGAGGGCATGGGGCATAGTTATTAAATCAAGCTTTTCTATGAATACAAGATTTCATGAGGTTGTGCTTGCAACACACAACCTTGGTATTCAGGAAGACAGTGGGGAAGGAGTAAATAACATATTTGTGAACATTTGTTTGCATCTGACATGGCTTGTTCATTTAGTCAGACTTCTTTATGGCTTCTCACTTGCCCTGCATAGCGTATGCAGGTAAACTGAATTTTGTTTGCTAATATTCAGACAGGGTTTTCACATGTGGCTTTTCAGAGTGTCTCCTAAACACAGATGTACAGCTGTGCTAATATCAGAATAGAAAACTTTGTCACTGGTATCCTTTCTTGATTAAGTTGTTTTTCACCCACAGTAATAAAAGAATCTAAGCAGAAACTGTGACCTGCTGCATCTTGATAGACAGAAAATCATTGCAATGTACCTGCCTACAAAAACAAAGGGTGATTATTATTCATGTAGAGCAAAGTTGTGGATAAAGGAGATATTTACAGAGATCAGAATGAGTTTGTGAAAGATTGCATGGGAGACTTTCTCCTTTTCTCAGTGCAGAATCTTGATTGTGCAGGAGCTGACTCTGAGATCCAATCACCTATTTAATTATATCTTGGATAAATTTGTTTTACAGTCTCATGCCCAAAATATTTAATTGGTTTAAGTTACAGAAATAGGATTAGTTAACAGCAGCTTAATTTTCTAGCTGTTAGCATTTTTACCATGCCATTTGTTGGTGTAGAAATGTTGTCCTGTCTATGCTGCACACTTCTGCAAATGATTTCAATTCTTGCCTTCTTTTTGACATATTTGTGACTATTTCAATATACAGTGTCTCTATTTTTTCAATTCTTAATCATATACAAAGAATGAGGCTTTCATATTTCTGTCCATACCCAAATTTTCTCAATGTGCAGCAAAAAAATTTGTCCTTCAAGTATGTGGGCTTTTTCTAACTGTTTGTAATTGATAATAGATAAGGGGTGGTCAAAGGTAATCAGGTCTAATGCTTGCAAAAAAATCATAGAGAGTTTATCCCTTTGAAAGTTAGGCATCTGACCAAAATAAGTGCATAACTTTGCCTTTGAAGAGAAATTAGTCCCCTTGTGAGCTGAATCATGTGTCTGCTACTAGTCTTTAACAGCAAAGGATCCCCAGATGCTTAGTTTAAGTAAACACCTACATTTTAGACTGTTAAGTAAGTTGTCATAAGCAAATTTCTTAATTAGGTTTGCTGCCCCTTCCTCTTCCCCCCCTCCCCAAATCATCTAATCCAAACTCTGTGGTCAATGGCTTTCTACGGTCTGTGTTGGATCAATTTTCATGCTCCATTACACCTGATTCTCTTTCTTTTTCCCTCGGAATGAAACTCTGGCTACCAGATGGAGTGCTACTGGAGACTTTATTCAGCTCTCTGTGACTGACACAAATAGACTTCCAAAGCCCTTTGGAGCTCCAGTGACTATGTTGATGTTTATATCAGCTTCAAGTCTGGCCCAGTGGCTGTAACCAAACTACTGATAAAACCCAGAATTTCAAGTAATGCAAAGAAATTGATTTTTTAATATACATTTATGTTTGAAGGGTGGTCCTTAGAGTAATTCCTTGACTCTGAGTCGTAATCATATTCGTGTTGTTCAGATGATATATTATGCCTGGGGTTGCAATGTGTCATAAAAACCACAGTTTGTTGGGTAAAAATACAATCTGCAGTTGAAGAGGACTTTTTTTTCCCCACTGTTGTCTATCAAAACTTCTATTACTAGCTCAGTCATTCATTAGCAAAAATACAAAGCACATATTCTGAGTTCTGCACAGGACCATCAATTATGCTAATCTTGTAAAGAAGTACTGGCATTCATTTTGAACTGGACAGCAGATTTTTTTTTTTTTCTCTTCACAAGGCTATTTTTATTATATTTTAAGTGGAAATAAACACCCTACCTCATCTTCCAGGGTATGTCCCTGGCACAAGATATGGAATGACTAATTTACAAAGAAGCAAAGCTGTACTTGAATTCTAGAACTTAAAAATTTTCTTAAACTCGGCTCTTGAATTAACACCTCTTGAGAGACATGTTAAGGGTTTTGTATTGTCTCCAAAGAGCAGGAAATCTTGGATAGAAGAGTTCTGTCTGTGAGAGAGCTGCAACTTCAATTTTCTTGTCAGTTCCTATCTGTGGCTGTTTTTGGCAGACCAGAATGCTTTATGATATTTTTGAACTTTTTTTTCTGTATGATTGGGACTTATTTCTAGACAGGTCTATTGCCTTTGTAAATTATGCTATAAATTGCTATTATCATTGTAGTAGACTAACTAAATCATCATAATTTGAGGGGTACTTAATCAAGACCTTTGATTAAGGCTGATTAACACCCAAATTATTAAATAGGTGGAAACATTGCTCCTTAAAAACCTTGAAGGTTGAAGGGGGAATGATGCACCCAGTCATAGTGAGGAAGGATGGAAAAGAAAGCAATTGTGCCAGATAGCAGAAAATTAAAATGCATTATGTGCTAAGTTTTTCTAGACCTGTGTCTGCACCTGGTTAATGTTTTATCATTAGAGATTCATGATAAAAACTTCTTTAAAGTTAGAGGGACTGAGTAGGAAAGCACATACTTTTTGAACTTGAAATCTTTGCCTCTCTAGGAGCATAAATTAGTATTTTAAGAACTGCATCATATGTCTCTGTTTTTGTTTGTTTTTGTTTTTAATACTTTTCATTGCATAAATTGGAGCTTTAACAAAGGAGATTAAGTTGGGATGGAAGTAGGAAGTGAACTTTTCCTTTTTGTTAAAATTCAGAGGTTTTTAGTCTGAAATCATGGTCTTAATGAAGTAACATATTCTGCTGAAGGAAGTATCCTAACTATCAGTTTTAAAACTAGGAAAAAGGGGATAGGAATAACATATGCATAGCCCATTCATAGGTAAGTAGATTGAGAGGAAAAGATAGGTCAATATGAAAATGTGTTTTCTAGGATTTAGTCTTGTTGCTATTAAAAATGACAATGCACCATTATGAATAGAATGGCTCACCACCTTAATATTGTATTCCAGGCTGAGCTAGAAGCCTTTTAATGATGCATTAATCGGAATGTATGGGGATTCCAAATAAGTTATACAATTCTCTCTTTCACATGCTTGACCCTAATGTCACACAACACGACAGGAACACCAAATTTGTATGTTTACCAGCTGTTAGCACACCATTGCTTGCATTTGTGTCTGTGCACAGCTTGGTGAGTCTCACTGTTTGTTTATGATCCCTGCTCTGCATTGCTGTCACATAATTCATCCCATCAATAATAATCACAGACGTGTTTACTTCAGAAATATGGGGAATGAATATGCTTTACTTCAACCTAAGGGAAACTTCATAAATAAGCACCTGTGAGGGAAATAATGAACCTGCTGATAAACATATGCATTTTCTACTGGAGACTATTAAAGCATTTACTCATGTCTTTTGAAACAGACTGAGGGAACGCAACTTCATGGTAATTTTTATTTGACAGTGACTAGGATAACATATGCCCTGCATACTCCTTTTTTTTGTTTGTTTGTTTGTTTTCCCCTAAATACTTTCCTATAAATAATGAGCCAAAACTGAATTTAGTATGGCAAGTATAGATAATTTTGTTTATTGTGTAATATAATTTAGGATTTCTAGCCTAGCATCTTTCTTTCCCATTTTCTTGCTCTTACAATGAAGCTGGGGAGAAACAATCTATTATGCTTCATTAATCCTTTTAATATCTGTTGTCTGCATTATTTGCTCTTTACTTTGTGGTTAGAATTAATATTTAACTTCCATTATGCAAAGTCCACTTAGCTGTATTAAATTATATTTGCTAGACTTCTGTGTCAAAGTGCTGCTGGGATAGCATTTAGAACCCAATATCTCCTCTTATGCTAATGTTTAGGCAAATCTGTGAATAGTATTTGTTTGATTTCTTGAATTTCCTGAAGGAATTCTTAGTCCTTAATCTACATAACTGATAGAGGTGGAAAACGAGAAGTATCTTTTCTACCCTGTTTGCCTCCTTCATAAACAATTGCCTATTACAACTTGATTTCCAATTTCTAGCCAATTTTCTACTCGACTTGCTGGTATTTTTATTTAATTCTGTTGGCACAATTGATTACAGGCACTTTTTTCCCTCATATACGCTTGCTTGCAGCTATTTGAAGTGGACTAATTCTAAACCTTACTGTGTAGTTGTGAAGGGAGGTTTTTTGTGTTCCCTCTTTATGTTTACGAATGATGGTTCTGAATGGAGCATTCTTATTTTTGACTGCAGGCACACTGGGGAGGTGTCTTGACATGATGTGACTTCTCCAGTTGCGTGTTGAGTAGCCGAATTAAATGAGGACAGTACAGCTTAGGCAGGGATCTCATCTTGGTTACCAGAAACTCTGCAGGGTGCCAACAATCAAAAAACCACCATTTCCTTCATTTTGTGTGCATCAATGGAAAAAAAAAAACAGCTGTCACTAAAACACTTCCTGTTCACTTTGGAAAGAATATGAGATCAATGGTGTTTTGAGCTCTATGAGAATTTATATTCAATTCTCCTAATTACTCACAGACTAGTTGTCAACAGGCTTTATGGATGGGATTAATATAGCTGAGTAAAGACTCTTAAAAGTTGCTTTCACTCTTTTCCCTGGAAATGAAACACAGACTCTGGATGAATGAAGAACATTTTTTTTTTAAACTACTCAAACTTTGCTAAAGTGTTTCAATGTAAAGTCTTTCCTAGTGTTTCCCAAATTAATTGCTTGACCTTCTTGTATGTGTCTATAGTACAATCCTGGTTCTTGCTTTGAAACTAAGCAATAAGACTGCTGAGAAGTTTGAACAGGACATAACTGTTGGTTTTTATGAAGCACCATCTTAGGGTGGAAACAATACTTTCAACTTTTGAAAAATTCCAAGGAAGTTAAAAAAACCCACAAAACCCCAGGAAAAATCTCCCTTTATTCACTTCACCATTTTCTACTTGAATCTTTTTTTCTCTCCTAGATGTGCATGATTTTTAAGAAAGATTGCTTTGGGGTTTTTATTTAGACCAGAAAAAGAAGGATTCCAAATGCATCTGGAAATCACCAAAAGGGATACTAATATTAATTCTGGCTCAGCATGGAAAAATATGAAACAAAAGTAAATACCATGGGAAAATATTTGTTAACAAATGAATCAAGTTGAGAAATCAGGACAATTTGGAGAAAAGGTCTTGGAACTTGAATCTAATGAGTAGTAACAGCTTCAATGACTGTGAAATTTGAAAAACATATAAGCAAAAGGATAGACAAATTTGAGAGTAGACTAATTTTTAGGAAGTTCTCTGAGAGCAGAAACTGAAGGTTTGTTGGACAATAACAGGGAAAAAGTTCCTTGTAAGTGACTGCAATGTGATCATCAAAAAGAAAGATAGTGATCAATGAACACAGTGGGGAAAAAAACAGCATTGAGCAAAGCAGAGCCCCTGTTCACAGGCAGGAGCCCATTGCTGGGGCTGCCCACAGTTCTGAGGCTGTCCCAAAATGCTTACTCCCCAGAGGAAGTTCAAGCGTGTCCTTCAAATTAAAAAGAAGAGGAAATGGTTATAAAAAAGCCAAGCTTTGCAAAGTCAGCTCCAGCCTGCTGTCTTCAGTTTCCCTTTTGTCAGCAGAAGCTGTTGAGAGGAAGCCTGGCAGCCTACCTGTGTTTGTTTTTCAGGTTATTAAATGTCAAACCTGAGCCAGAAAGAGTACAAGTTAGAAAGTATGTTATAAATAATGGATAAAATCTTAAAGACACAAAGGGGGAACATGATGAGTTAAACAACCCTGAGGGATGCTGGCAGCTCTCCTGGTCAAGGTGCTATTATGCTTCAGGTTTTCTAATATTGTCTTGGCAGTGCTTTAGTTAGTGGCTTACAGATGATAATGCCCTTACCATTGGTAGGAAGCCACTTTTACGAGAATCTTGTTTTTCTTTACTTACAATAGACAAAGCTAACCTGGAATTTTCTTCCTCAAGAACTATGTAAACACGTCTTTATTTGTGTTTTACAGTTTCTTGCCCAAATTGCCAGTCTTTGTCATGTCAGTAGATATTCAGCTTGTGTAAATTGGGGAATTATACTATTCTTCTCATCCACTATTTTTCTTTTTGTCTGGAGGGTGTGTCCCTGTGCTGAACTCAGTCTTTAATGAGCACTCTCTGACTTAAAAACACTAAGTTTGAGAAAGTGCAGGCTCCTCAGTGTGAGGTTTTGAGCTTTAATCCCATCTGTAAGAATTTGGGGTACTCATATTGGCACTATAAGATAAACAAAGACTTAAAATCAAGGCACTTCACAAATATGAACTGTCCTGCATTTGATACCACATTGTATTGGGTTTGAGTGGCCACATTTTGGTACTGGGGCAGCTACAGGGTTGGTTTCTGTGAGAAGCTGCTGGAAGCTCCCTGCCTGTCCAGCAGAGCCCATGCCAGGCAGCTCCAAGAGGGACGTGCTGCTGGTCAAGGCTGATGCAATCAGAGATGGTGGTAAGGCCTCTGTGATGACACACTGAAGAAGAATGTTTTTGTACAGATGTAAATGTAGCCAGTGAAAAAACAGAGCCATTGCAAGAATGAAAATCAGAACCTAAGTTCTGAGTTTACCTAAGGAAAATCACATTAATCTTCACTCGCTCTTCAGCAGTGGAGCAATTAGATTTTGTTTTACTCTTGTTTGGTTGTGTTATTTTGGTGGATGTTTTTTTGGTGATTTCTCTTTTTGGCTTGTTGGTTTCTTTGGGATATTTTTCCAATATAGAGTCCCTAAATAGCTTTAGTGACAGAGAACATATTGTGACCTTTCAATGGCAAGTATCTTTATTTAAATTCTTGATTTATTTCAAAGGTATTGCAAGTAATTCTGTTTCTTACCTTATAAAAACACAGGCTGAAATCCATCACTACAAAGCAAATGTAGGGCTGTGTTTATTCACGGAGCTCAGACAAGCAGGTGAAATCAAACTGGACTTGAGCTGTTTACCTCTCAGAGGCAAAAGCTGTGTTTCTTATGAAAGTATCAGATAATAGAAATTTCACAGTATGCTGTTGTATGTTTAGGAAACTGATATTTTGATCAGACCTGTAGAATTTCTTGGGAATCATTTGCTATGCCTAGGAGAGGAAAAAAAATGTGGCTGCTTCCAGCACTCTGCTCTTCTACCCCCTTCGTGTAATGTATCATCAATGTAAATTCTTACTGTGGAACAAGAGAATAGCTTGAGTTGTATAGCTTGAAGAATTTCTCCTGATCCTTGCTCAAGCTGACAAACAAACAAGATGAGCAGGCTGAATAAGTTTTCCTAGATGATTGGCATAATGGATTTTTTGGCATGCTGGCCTGCAAACTGCATGCTTCCTCCTTTTTTTCTCTGATGTGGAAATGCAATCCGAACTCATGTCCTGCATTTGGGAGATGGACTCATACTTGTGATTCAAGGTAACCAGGATGCAAATCGGGTCCTGTGACCTAGTAATCTCAGCTCACCTTTATGTGAACAATGATTTTGACAGAAATAATGATTTTAAACCAAAGTCCTGCTCTCTAGTATGCATCTGAAAAATCAAAGAGGAAATAGATTTGTTCTCTGAGAGTTTGTCTTGGTCTCATTACTGTATTTCTGCTTAATTAAGAGTTTCAGGCAGTGTTATAGAAATGTTTCTTGCAGTCAAAATACAAATTGATGTGGAGTTTGCCATGTTTTCTGATATGCCGGCATTTCCAGTAGGTATTTGTAACAAGAAGTTTTAACAAATCCCAGCATGTGAGGGTTGCTCCTACGTAATTATTTAATGGGTGATACTCCAAGACAGTGCAGTTGGATGAATAAAGCATACTGGGGGGAAGCTAGGAAACCCTGCAGTTTTGACTTTCCCAGTGCTGAAAACATCGCTGTGCCAGGGCTGTCAGTATTGTGACTTGGGAAAGAAAAGAATCAGACCAAGAATATTTCCAGTATTGGCCTTTTCCTACCAGTCATGTTCCCTCTGCTCTTGCCCCACAGCCTTGCCTTTGCCAGTGCCCCAGCACTGAAGGAAACACAGCATGCAATGGCCAGCTAGTCCCCCTTGAAAAGCAATTTATGTTCACCTGAGGGGCTGTAAACAGTTAAGTTGTGTCTGGCTGCCTCAGTGGCAGCCAGGAACCTTTGAAGAATGCTTTCCTTCGGCTTAGTCTGCACCACTTGCTACTTGCCAGGAGTTGTCAATGATGAGCAGAAAGTCTGGCTGCTACATCTATTCTTCGGATGCCTTTACTCCTTGAAAAGTCAGAAAGGTGACTTTGAAGAGAACATTCAAAACTTGTCCTGAGGGTCCCCTTGCAGCCCTACCTTAATTTCCTCCTTCAGCTCAAAGTGTCTTCCATCCTTTTGCCTTGCTGTGTGGCAGAATCTCCCCTTATGCTGCATTATTTAGTAACTCAAGAGTGGGTGCTGTGACTTCAAATGCTTTGAAGCCTCCAAGCCAACTTGGATTATTTAAAGAAGTGGGGGATTTCTCTGTGGGTCTAAGGAACCAGGTTATAGGAATGTGGGTTTTTTTGGTTTTTTTTTGGTTTTTTTTTGTTTGTTTTTTTTTTGTCTTTTTGGGTTTTTTGTTTTTTAAATACTGGACCGTGGATAGCAAATACTCTGCCTTGATAAAACGAGGATTTTCAGACAAATTACAACAGAAAAAAATCTCTTCCTCTCACTTTGATTTCAACCCCCCTGGAGAGTTCCAGTGTGCACATCCATCTCTTTGGCTACACAATTCTTGACTTAATCTGTGGCAATTAACACTTAACTTTTGAATTAGTGCCAGTGTTATGTTACAGAGAGGTGGGAAATCACACAAGTCACTGGTGAGTATAGTAACAGTGTCTTAGGGTTTAGGGGTGTTACTTGATTAAACCTTAAGCACAGCACTAAAAACCAACAGAATCCTTCTCCCTTCTGATGGAGTTCTTACCTGCTGAGTATCAGATCCTTTTGGGTGTAGAATTCCATTCAGATGTCAAGAGGCTTTTCTAGATCTTTTTCATGGAAATACTTTGCTGATACTGTAACTTTTCTTGTTTAGTTTTCATTGATTTCTCATTTACGGATGAGCTAGCAATCCATGGGGAGAGCCTTTGCTATGAGATTTGTGTACCTTATCAAATAGGATGATCAGGACAGTGCTGAGAGAGAAGTTTAAGTCAACCCAATTTAACTTCAATTTTAACAGCAAAATCTTCTCTTTCATTCTTGTAGTGAAGGCACTTCTGATGGTTTGTCTTTTTTTGATACCAAATCAGGAAGTATGCATTTCCATTATTGTCCTGTGAAAGTTATTAGAGATGTCCTGAGGTGTGCATGGTTTTTTTATTGGTGTGCATGTTTTTTTTATTGGTGTGCAAATGATTTGTTCATGACTTCTGATATGAAGAAGTGCTAGTCTACACTGGGAGCTCTCAGACTTCAGAGTTCACAAATTTGGTAAGCTATAAATATCCATAGTATCAAAGATTAATTATATTAGTTTTCATTTGTTTTACAGATAGGAGAAACTTCTCATTTAACCAAGTAAGATAATCTTTTTGACACTTGATGTGAGCATGTTGCTGAAAAAACACAAGTAATGTAATTTATTGATTAAAAATTATGAATATTTTAACAATACTTCAAGGAATTTTTGTGGGGGTGTATGTCCCAATGACCCAGTAATTAAAAGGGTACAAATTTGAAAGCTCAGAATTCCAGATTGGTTCAGTTAGACGCATGTCCTAAATAATGTGTTTATCTCTACAACCTGAAAGAGCTTCCAAAGCCAGTGACTCTCAGTGCTGGTTGGAAACCAAATCTATAGTTTATTACTTTTTCTTTCTCTGAAAGAAAATGTTCTGTGTTTGAGGTTTTCTTTTGTATTAAATAGTTCTGATTTCCATGGGGAAACTACTGATTAAAAGAAACAAATGAAAAAAAAGTCCCAGACATTTCTATCAAATTTCTAGTGTTGCCTGGCTGTTCGTTGGTGTAGAAACCAATTCTCAGAGACACGATTCTGGGGATGTTTCTGAGGTACCTTGCCTACATGTCTACTGTTGATGATGAAAAAACTTTACTTTTTTTCTTTGTTTGATGGCTTTCAAGGGCTTGCTGCTTTGAAGTTAGAGGCATTGCAATTTTTTTCCCCTCTATCAGTTTTCAGGCTCAAAAGCACTTTCACAATGCATATAGATGAAGGTTTCATGCAGTCTGATTTCTGCAGTGGTGAAAAAGGCGCAAGAGAAATTTGTGAAGTTCCTTGGTTTCTGTCTTCACTGTGAATAATTTGGTAGTCTTTAGAAAACTTGAAATGTTGGTAAATCACTACATTTTATATATTACAAAACAAAAAATAGAAGAAGAAAAAAAAAACCTATCATTTTAACTCTTTGCTTATTGTCTTGGGAAAGACTTGCACTGCAGGCTTATCCCAAGCTACTGAGACCGTCCTCTTAAATGTCACTTTGGTCTCTTTGTGGGCTGAAAGTACCAAAGATGTACAGAAATCCCACTGTTTAGAAATGGGCATAGCCCATTAGCAATGCCGAAATACAAAAATAAAGAAGTATTTAATTTAACATGACTGCCAAATTTTCAAATAGATTGTATGCAAGCAATTATGTGCTTGAAGTTGGTTGGAATATACAGTGTGGTTCCTACTTCACTAGAGATTATTGCAATTGCAATTAAAGATGTATTACCACATTTAAATATGAAAATCAACAACCATCAGTCAACAGAGGTGGTAAAATGTCTATCAGAAATTGTTATCCGAACTTATCTCTGAGCTGTGTTTTATCCTTCAACATGCTTTGAGTATAGATTTTTCATAGCTAAGAAGTTATAGAAAGTAATATTGCCCCAAAAGGTACTCCTGAAGCCATTCACAACATCTCAAACCTGTCAGGATTGTATGTTTCAGCAATCTAAAAATTTATCATTCTCATCAGTCTGTTTGATGAAATGAAATCTGTAAGTTGGTTGCTGGATATAAATTACCTGGGAGTCTGAAGAATAAAAGTAGCTCCTGAACAACTGGAATGAGGGGGGAAAGAAATAAAAATTGAGCCACATTACCCCAACTCACTGGATTTTTATATGGAAACCTATTCCCAGGTAATTGATTTTACATTATTCATTATTTTTTTGAAATTTGAATGGCAGCTAGAATATTATAAAAAATAATGAAACTCTCCAAAGGCAGTGGAAGTACAAATTCAAGCCCAGTTACAGGTATATGGCTCAAAGAATGCTCTTATCCTTGAAAATGAGCTTCATTTATTTTCAATACACTGAGGAAAAACAACTGCATTTGAAAACTCAGTGTTTTCTTCATTAGCACTTTGTCTTACCTGTCTTGTTTTAAGCTCCAAAATCCTCCTACTGTTCTGATTATTTGCCTGATAGGGTGTGATTTCAGCTGAAATTTAGGAGATCAGGAATAGACAACCAGGTAATTGATTCCTGAGGAGCCACAGAGACTGCTTGGAGCTTGAGGTTTAGCGGGGGAAGGGAACTCTATTAAATCACATCCATGCAGATAGAAACATCCCAAGCTGGGGTAAGGAGAGCTTGGACAATTGCTGGAATGATCCATTATGCCTTACAGAGAGGGAAAGGCATGTCACTTCCCAAAATTCTGCTACTAAACTGAGGCTGTGGTCTGTGTGAACAGTGCCATGAGCTATTGCCAGACCATCTCTGCAGAAATAACTATGATAGTGTAAGACTCTTCTTTCTTCCCTCTTCTCCCATCAGTACATTAACACTGCTCTGCTCTCAGCTACTGCCCATGCAGCAAAGCTGAGGAAAGAGAAGCACAAAGGCTTAAGTTTCTTTGAAGGCTCAGTGCCAGGTAGTTTTGTATTGCTTCAATAAAACCTTATATATTTTTAAATTGTATGTTTGTTCTTGGAAATTACAAAAATATGTTCACTGATACTTTCTCAATATGTTTTGCCTGAGGTAGGGACAAATGTTGGGAAAATACAGCCAAAGTGTTTACCTTTAGCAAAGTTAGAAGCAATCAAATTTTAAGTGATCTATCGGGCAAAGCCTGGTATTGGACTTTGCTGTCACCCATGAGAACAGGCAAAGTGTTAAAAACCCAAAATAATCAGAAGATGAAAAATTACATGGGGCTCACTCCTGTCTGCTTACAAAAGCAGAAGCTTTCACATTGCAATTGATCATTGCATTCAACGTACAACTTTTTTATCATTATTAGGTAGAATCATTCAGAGGAGGTTTTCAAATATTTTTAAAATATAATGACTTTTAAAGTGGTGGTGACAGAGGCTGGCACTGATTTTAAAATGTTATTGAAACATATTATTTTTGAGGACCTTTGACAACATTGAAACAAGGTATTTAAAAAGGTAAGTGATTCTGAAGTCTGTCAGTCACAGGCAGCTTTATGGGAGTAATTGTTCCCTGTACAGCAACACAGATCTTACATAGCTGAAGCTCACAACCCTGAACAGGCAGTGTCACCCGAAGATGTCCTGGTCACTTGTTCCTCTCACACTTTCTATGCTGACTCTAATATTGATGTGATTTCATACAAAGATAGACTGAAGGATTGATTCAGCTGAAAACTTAAAAATAAAAGAAAGGTAAAAAAATTCTTCCTTGACTATTTGGATAATTTCAGTTGGAAGAAAGTATTGTTGTGTCAAAAAGCAAAAAAAAAAAAAAAAGTTTAAGAGGAAAAGCCTTCCCCAGCTGTAGCTGTAGTGATGGATTAGTTTTTCTACAGGTTTCTCTCTAGGACTTCTACAACATTGATTTTCATAGGCAGGAATGTTGCATGAGGACTTAAAATTGCTCAGACCAAAGGCTTTTTGTGTTGTTGTTTTTTTGACTTCCCTCTTCAAAGATGTTACTTTGTTCATGATGATTCCATGGAAACTCAGTCTAGATTTTGTTTTTTACCCAGGGGTGTAGCTTAACCCTGTACTACACACTGGGTGATATAAATGATGTTTATATGATTCCAAATGAAGCAGAAACCTATGTCAAGTCTTGTGGACGAATTTTGTCATATAATGACAGAGCTAAAATAACCAATGCATCCAGGAATAATATGGGAATGATAGGTGCTTGTCAGATTTGAATTTTATTCATTCTCACATCCAAGGCTTATGAGACATCCTGTTTAATCTACACTGAAGTTTTGTGCCTCTTGGGTTTAATTAACCCTGATGTAACTCTGATGACTTCATTGAAGATGGACAAGAGCAGTGTCTGAATTATTCACAGGAGCACAACTGTGGTATTTTAAAAAGAAATTTTAAAAAAACCAAACCAAATATGTGGCAATAATCTTTGAGAGAATAAACTTTGACTGGATTTCCCAAAAGTACTGGACAATTTCTGCATTTATACCTGTGTTCGTGGGTTACATTTCAACAAAGACTAGAATTTATTACAAATTCATGTTTGTCTTGACCAAAGAACTGAAATGGTTTGGTGTCTTCAAGAGTAAATCCCAAAACTGTCAGATGGGTTAATTAAGTAGGATAGTTTTTGACTTATGTTCAAAGGGGCCATTCATTCCTGCAGATGATGATTTAGGTCAGCCCTCAAAGGTACCCTTAAAAAAGGCATTGCTCATACACACCATGTGTTCTTTTACCCCCCTGTCTCCCAAGGCTCTTTCTCTACCAGTTTCCCAACAGAATCACATTGCTCCTGCATTTCCTCAGTCCTTCGAGGGGTTATTGAGAACGGTGACTGGAGGGATCTGGAAAAGTAAGTGAAAGCAGGGATGGAATCATGACATGAGATGTGAATAAACCTCTCCCAGTGAGATTCAGAGAACTCCCCACAGTCTATTCTGCTCTCACAGTGTAAAACCAAGTATGAGAGGGAAACATCCACCAGATAATAACCTTTTACTCAGAGAGAGTCATCCTAGGCAAATTTTAGTCAAGCACTGGCTAAACTAATCCAGCTTGACACCAATAATAAATTGTGCAAATTCCTGTGACCTTCATCATTCTTATTTTGTATTAAATGTCATCTTGTTAGATCATGCATGAATGAATGGCACAATATGATAGATAGCATGAATTATTGTTCACTAATAGATTTTGTGAAAACATCTCCTCTCTGGGCTGGTCCTTGAGAAATATGCTCAAAATTATTTCTTATCAGGCCTTTGAAATTAGAGTTGAGGCCTTCGTAGGAGTTGAAAAAATGGCATCTGATTGGCTTTGGTATGGAGTTTTTGTTTGTTTTGGTTTGGTTTTAGGGTTTTTTGGGGTGTTTTTTTGTGGGCTTATTTTACCATCTTGATTTTTTCCCCTTGTTTTTAAAACATGGCCTTTTTCTGTGCTTTTACTACTGCATGACTGTGGACACTTGGAATAATGGAAACAAATGTGCAAGCTTGATTTGGATCTGACTCTGTAGGTTATGGTCATCAGAAATTTTGAGAAAGTAAGATAATTTCTGAAATACAAGAGGAACACCCAGACTAAGCAGAGTGGTGATTAAATTGAGAGCAGGTGAAAACAGATTTCTTTCCAGATTTTCCTTAAGGCCACCACTTCCCACCCAGGCTCTTTCTATGCTCCCTGCAAAGCCCTGCCCCATGACTGCTGTAGCCATGGAATTAAAGGGAGCTCGTAGGCTTTTTGCTTTCTCCTGTCAAGCCAAGCTGCTCATCAGAAGCCCTTAAACTTCCATTAAAACAAATGGAGTTTGTGGTGTTTGCCTCTGAAATGACAGAGCCCAGGCTATTCAATGACAAGGATATTTGCTTGATAGTTTAGAATAATTAGGATCATACCTAGACCAATCTGATAATTTTGTCTCCAAAATGTTTTTGTGCCTAAACATGTCCATTTTGGCATGTGATCAGATTTTTAAGTTTACTTTTCACTAGACTCTATTGATAAATATTTTTACTATACTTCCAAAGACTGTAAAATAGTAAAAATTTTAATTGCTAGTGGTTTTTTAAGGAAACAAAAATCCTCTAAAACTCTCATCTTTAAGGGTTCAAGATTGCAGATAATTGTGATCCATCTTTAGCCCAGCTCCTTTTTCTGTCCACAGTTCTAAATAGTAACAACCAGATGATGTTTAATATACTAAACCAAATTCCACAAGGCAAAAGACACTGCTGTCTGGCTTAAATCCCTTCTTTCCAAGATGATGGATTTTGTAACATGGTTGTGTGTCTCAGAGTGTGGTTTTAGTCTGAGCTATTTTCTTTCACATACATGTGATATCTCTGCTATACCTACAGGCCCTCTGAACAGGTATTAGGAAGTTGAGACTGACTACAATGTCAAGTTTTTGATGCCTTTCTCTCTCACCTGGGGTTATGTTTTTCTTGTCTACCAGCATAGCTTGAAGCCATCTGTAGGCTGCTTTAAATATGTTGGCATTCAGAACTGATACCTGTAGTACAGATGGGGAAAAAAACTAATTTTGAACTTTTGATTGGAAGGCAGCAACATCAACTTCCGTAACTGACTAAAATCCTTACTAAATATTTCTGCATATCTAGAGTGAATTTCTGTCAATGGACTCAAAAATCCTTGTGCAATTTTAGCCTTGAATAAGCAGCACATTTTTATTCTAACAACTATATTTCTGTAAAAATCTTTTGATGTGTCATTAAGTAGCAACCCATTTTGCACAGGAACTGATGTTTCCCTCTTATCCTGCTGCATAATGGAATTGTCTTGGGCTCTTTCCACTCAACTGCACATTAATTGGGTGTCACAGAAGGTAGGTGGAAGGCATAAGAATGTTCCATCTGAGTAAACTTTAGAAAATTTGGCTAAGAGCAGAAAACAGCAAAGGGAGCATAGTGGTAGGCTCCAGAGTGGCTGCAGCTTGTCTGAGATAACAATATAAAATCAGATAAATCTTGGTACATAATGTGTCACCACCCCAGGGAAATGACCATATAAGTGGATAGATGGTTTTCCCTGTCTCAGTGCTGTTCTTCATCTTAATATTTTTCCCCCAACTCCTTCAGTCATTCTATTACAGAAATACTGAAAATGATCATTTGAAGAACTTCAAGAAAGTGTCAAGAAGATGTTATTTCTGAAGCATATTTCTTCAGTCATGCACCTCTTTCCTGAAACCATGAATATAATCACAAGGACAGTTACATAGAACAGAACAGGCAATTATGATATGGCAACTGGAAGGGATGGAGTGCTATGTTGGTATTTTTTGTGCTAAATTTTACTTATCAGACTCTACACTGAGTACCTTTTCTGTTTGTGTTTGATAGGTATATAACAGAGTTGTTTGTTTATGGGGTGGTTTGTTTTTTTTTTTAAATCTCCACTAACTTTGTTGTGTTTTGACTTTGATATGTTGCCAGTTTGATTTAGGCACATCCAATGCAAGAGTGAAAGCTAAATTGTTCTTTTGGGACTATGCCAGCCCCAAATAAGGTCCAAAACCACCTTTGCCTCAAAGGCAATACCCTCTTGCTTAGATTTTTTCTATGCAGAGCATAAAAACTGAACTTCAGAAGGTGGGTACTCAATACAGTCTGCTTTTGGCAGGGATAAGATTTATCAAGGATGTAGCACGTGTTTTCTGAGTGGCTGACCTGAGACTGAGAGTTGACATGCGAGCAAGAACCTGCAGTGCATTCATTTCCCAAAGATTCCAGCAAATCCAATCCAGGTGTGTTTAAGTTCAGGGTATCCTTGAACTGAACATGACGTGTGATTTCCCCTGCACCTCCTGCTTCTGGGACTGGGGTGTTCTCTGATTTTTCACTTTCCAATGTCTCATTCAGCAAGTCCTTCTCCCAAAAGGAGGCATTTGCAAAACTTTACTTTATTCCGATATATAAAGTAAGATCAATCTTGTTGAAATCAGTGGGAGTCTAATTCAAATGATGCTTCCAAGGAAGAAAATCTTAAAATCAAGTAAGTGTTTGCATGACATTGTGGTCTAGCATTTATTCTTATCATGTGAACAAGCAGGATTTGGGAAAATTAGGCATGTTGATGTATGAAAAATAAACTTCACCCCGACGTTTTGCAAAATTAGGATTTCTTAGAGTTAAAAACAGTCTAACCTAGCTTTAATTGAAACACTGAAGATATAGAGGGTATATAAAGATACCCAACCAGTCTCAGAATTTTACAGTCTTTCATATAATTAAAGGATGCGAGGTCACATGAAGATAATAATGGATAAATTTCAAGCAAATGAAATTAAATATTTCCTCACAAAACACTTAGATTATGCTGGAGGTCAGAATCAAATGGCTGAGCTGCGCTTTTACAAAATACCAGCTAACTTTATGATCATCCATAAAACTTTTAACTTACCTGCTAGACTGGGTTAGTCTGAGTTCATGACTCAGGGCATTAGCTGATTACAAAATGATTTTAAAAATATTTTTCTTTTCCCTATCTATGCAAAGCATCGTCTTTTGGCACAGTCCAAAAACCCCAAAAAAACAACCAACTAAAATTATCCATTTTTTTTAGCAATGCTATGTGGTAACAATACAGACCAAAAATGTTAGGTATTGTTAAAAGAATGATGCATGTAGCCAGGTGCAATTTGAATTGATTTTACATCAAACTGTTCTCAGTGTATTGAAGTGACATGATGTTTTTTTATTTGAGTTGATGTCACGTACATCTCTTGTCCTGATAATGTGATATCCGTGTGTGTTGCTCTAGTTTAGCGTACAATTTTAAGATGCTACGTGTGTTTGTTTTCAATCTTTTTTTCATTGTCTTATTTCAGGTTTTATTAGGTGCACTCTTCAGGTTTAATAGATCATCAGCACCATACTCATTTTGTCACATTAACATAGAATACTTTGAAGTCTGTCCCATTTTAAGAAACTCTGAGACCTTCAATTCTTCTGAAACCACTATGAAAACCAGCTTTAAGTTGTCATCTTATCCTCTTGCTATATGTGATTCTGCTGTCTGTAGAACTGTGGAACATTTTAGTCAAAGATACTTTGTGTCATTCAGGCAATACCATAATGCAACTCAAGTTCAGAAATTATGTATCAAATCTGGTTTTAAAATATATGAAGCTGAAAGAATTGGAAATAGACTTTTTCACCTGGAGCACATCACCTGTGATGTGTTCCCAGGTTCACTAAAATCCAGATTGTTTCACTGTCTGCATGGCTGCTAGGGCTGGGTCAAAGAAGGTCCTAGGAGTGGAAACTGGACGTCAGTGAGTTTGTGGAAAAAAAAGGTAGGTTCCCAAGCCTTTTACTTAGTGTAAGGTAATGAAGAATAATTATCAAATTATCAGGATCAATTTCCAGAAATATTTATAACAGACAAAAGTCTTTACAACACCCCCACAAAAAAAAAAAAAAAAAAAAAAAAACAAACCAAAACAACAACAAACCCAAAAAAACAAACAAAAAACCAAAAACAAACCCAGCTGATCCCTAAGGTCCTCCAAATATACTGTGGAATCACTGTTGGCTTAGAACAGTTGTCAGCAGGGAAAGCAGTGGCAACTGCTGGTGAAACTGCAGTTACCTTGAGGCAAAGGATGCACTAATATCTGACTAATATATGCACTGTAGTATGCCTGGAACCATGAAAAAACAGATTGTTTTAAATGTTAGGACACTTAAACTAATCAAATATTGCTCGATTCTGGCAGTGCTCTGATGTTCAACAGCAGTCCATAATAATTCTGGTGGGGTTGTATTTATTTCCACCAGAGAGCTCTCGGGAAGCTTAACTTTGGGTCCTTACCTGCTGTCTGTATCCTCCACCTGTGAAATAAATGCACTCCTGGCTGCAGTGAATCCCACTGCCTGCCTGGAGAGAGGTGACCTTGCCCATTGCAGAGGTGACTGTGTTTGTTCCTGTGCTGTGAGCACTAGAGCATGTTGCAAAGTAGAGAAAGGGAAGCAATGAGGGAGGGGGAGCCTCTCAGATGCATACCCCAAGTGAAATGCTGATAAGGGTGCAGAGAGCTGTTTTGTTTGATAGGGGCAATTTTCAGTCTCCAGGAGTGCTGGGTAAATGGGAGAAAATTGACCAATGAGTTTGAGACTGAGCAGTCTCTTGTTCTGGGGTTACCATTTAAACCCTTGAAGGAAAATGTAAAATTGTGAGTTCCTCAGCTAATTCTTTAGTGAGGAGGGAAGCTAGGAAAAGAGTAGCTTAACAACATGAAAAGATCCTGATTTTTATTTTTCTCCAGGCGTATTTGTTTGATCATGCTGGAGCTTTGAGGCCAAATAGCCTGCAAATTGCTTTCTCATTTCAGATGTTTCCATTGCTGCAAAACAAATACTTTGTTTTGCAGCTTTTAAATGATCCTCCCAAGCGTTTCTCCTTATCCCGTTTCTCTTCCTTGCTTCAGCGTTTTCACTGCTGCTGCCATTCATCTGCATTTCTTTCTTCTTTGATATTTATGAACTCAGCTTCAGCAGCAGAGTTCACAGAAAAACATCCCCTCCTTCTCTATGCAAGACATGCCATGTAAAAATAGTTTACTCAAATGAAGGAAGGAGAGAGGGAAAAAAAAAAAAGGATCAGCTTGGTAAATCAGGTCCTCAGTCCTAATTTCACTGTGATGTGGGGAGTATTACTAATTATCTTTCTGGGGAGGAGGTCTGGAATTAAGCTACCTTCCTTGTGAGATGTAGAAAGATGTCTCAACCTAATTTAAACTCTTCTCAGGAGGAGCAGTCCTGTGGGAGTCTCACAGGAAGAACAGGACAGACTTCAGACTTCAGCAGAGTGAGAGGTTTCAGTGGCTGAAGGGTTCCAGTGCATGAGACCTCCCTGGTCTCTGATGTTCTAAACAAGTTCTTCCATCTCTACCACTGTGTCTTTTCTCCCACTCCTGTTTCAATAATATACTTTGACAAAAACTAGTGGAGAGGTCTGGGTGTGAGTATTCCTGCCTTAGGTCTGCCTTGAAGGCAGGTATTAGTTCTGTTGTAACTACCATTACTTTCATCACCAAGGTGCCTAAGACACCCAGTGTCCATGTTTGTTTGATGAATGTTTAGAGAACCACTTGATTGTATGTTTTTTCTTCTTGCATTCTTTCTTTTTTGACTATGGGATAATTTTCCAGCCCCTAATGTAAACAATAAAAAAAATATTGTAGATTTGCATGGGCAGGCATCCATGCTGAAGCTAGAATTATGAGAAGGAAAAGAGAGAAGGAAGTTTCAGAAATTGGAAGAAGACAATCATTTCTAGTTTTGTTGTCATTTGGTGTTGTGTTGTTTAAATTAACATTCACAGTGAACAGGCTGAGCTCCCAGAAAATATGAGTGTGACAAATATCCCTATCTATAGGTAATAAGATCATTTTCTCTGAAACACCCCTCCCCGGGCTGGAGGCACATGATGCATAAGGGGAAATTGGCAGCATTTTCTGGCAATTCTTCACTGACTTTGATTTTTATTTTTTTCCCTTTCTGGATGTTTGAGTTATTTTAAATATTCTGGATAGCTAATTTCTGAGTTTGTATATCTGTGTGTGTATATGTGAATATGAAATCTCAGAATACTTTATTTATGCATAAGATTTTTCTCTTTCTTCCACTGCTAGAATTACTGCATGAAATCCAGATGAATGATTCTGTTATATGAGACATCAAAATAAATAGTGTGAACAATCTTTTGCAGCTTTAAACATCTATGAATCAAAATCTATTTGCTCTCTTCATTGTTATGTTGCTACTTCTGGATTAATGAGATTTCTGAACAACAGTGTGGGAGTAAGAGATTTTAATAGAGTAGATAAAATAAAAAAGTTGAAAGGAAAAAAGCCTGAGAGCGAACCAAGAGGGACTGTCTCAATCTCTTGGATTTTAATATGCCTTTTCTCTCTGGCTTCTTCAGACATTCTTCTTGAGATCCATTTTCATTTTGAAGTTCACATTTCCTCACATTTTTCTTTTCTTTATGGTTAACACATTCTCATTATCAGACTTATTAGCTGTGTCCTGAAGATTCCTGTGCCCTCCTCTTGTTAGTCATACTGCCATGAAAAGAATGGTTGGGACTGTTTGTCTATAATATTTTAACCCTTTCATTTATCTAATTTATCTGTATTGCAAGATTAAAGACACAGCAGAAATCAGCCTGGACTCTTACCAAGCCACACAGGACTGAACTAGAAGGAAAGCAGCATCCCCATCAACCAACAGTAGGCTGGAAAGGAGGATTGTAGGTGATGCTGGGAATCACAAATAAATGTGCAGGCAGGTAATACACAGTTAGCATGGATAGCCAATGCTGTATTTGATGGCAGACAGCGTTCCACTCTTTTCAGTTTAACTTTATAGTTTGCTTTTGTGTGCAAACATCTTGCAGACACTTTAACTTCTTCCTTAGCCTCCATAATGTTAGCATGAGGAACTCCAAGTGCTTGAATGCTTTGACAGTTTGTGTCTCCTCTATTGCTTACTGCTCAAAACCACCACCGTAGCTATTACTGTGCTAGAGTTACTGGATTGAGCTGAGAGCAAGTTAGGATTTGACTCTGTTAATGTAACAGCTTTCCTTTCTCTCTTTGAAAATTCCACTGAAAGCTGAATGTATTGAAATAATTGAAGTGCCTTTGTGTGTTTCAGAGTGTGGTGAGGATGTTGTCTCAGGGAAAGAAGCTCTTTATGACCCAACTGTAGGGCTGGAAGTTCCCTGAGCCCTCTAATAACTATTACATTTATTAGCCAGTTTCAATAAGATAAGGTGGATCTACAAGGGAGTAACTTCCTACAAGTTTCCTGACAATCAGGTGCTAGAAAGACAAGGGACACGTACGGAGAGAAGGGTACAGACAGGTAAACTTTTAGTGATTCTTGCCTAGTTTTCTCAGTGGGACTGGCCAATGCACGAGGCAAAATGCAAAGACTCAAGGTAAGCCAGAGGGTTGTTGTCAGGGGTGCTTTACTGTCAGGAGTCTGAGGAGGAGATTTCAATCTGCAGAACAATTTGCTTATAGGTCAGTGGATATAAACAACAAAATTTTAGGAAAAAACTCCAGCTATTCCGTGACCAGTGTAATAAGTTGAATTTCTGGCTAATAACGGATTCTTTTTTTTCATTTTCTCTTCAAGCCATGAGATTCAACTCTTGTGGATAAAGGTGAATCACACTGCTTTTATTTCAAGATTGTTTTTCAGCGGGCAATTAGAGACAGTACAAGGAAACAGTAATAAAAAGTACAGAAAACTGCAAACATCGAAGAAACTGGAGGATTAGGTATACAATTCATGTGGATATGTTTTTTAGGACAATAATTCATTTTTCTAAAACGTTTTCTGATGTTCAGTGTTTTACAGTAGGGCAAATTTTTAATTAAGATTTCTATCTATCATATTTTCATTATAAACTCCCTTAGATTGTAGCTTCTACATGTTGTGTTATTAAATTCAGAAACAATACTGTAAGATGATGCAACCACCATTTCTAGGACTGAAATAATGAGAGGCAGTTTATGAAATCCCGTGACATTTCTGAATCTCCTAGAAATGTGCTGAAAATGAAAACAATTGATGATGAGATTTTTTTTTTTCACCTAATACAGTTTAGAGATCTGTAATTTCAGATTGTTGCAGTATATCTGGAAGAAAGGAGAAATGTGACTCCAGATTTTGGCACCGCCAAAACAAGGATAATTGTTACTATAACTTAGCTGATGATCAATCCAGAACAAAAAATGTCATGATAAACAGCCCTCTTTGATGTGGTCTGTGTTCTTCAATTACTTCCACTAGCACCCATTTGTTTAATTTGCTTCTCCCAATAGTCTTGTGTTTTTATGCCTGTATAACAATTTATTTATCTAGTTTGTACCTTACTAAGGTTTCATCTGGCTGTCTTTTCCTTTTTTGACTTTTTCCATCTCATAAAAGTTATATTCTGCAAATTTTAGAAGTATGCATAAAGCTCATCCCCAAAAAGCAAAGAAATAGGCTGAAAAGAGTTGTCAGCTTGAATATATATTCTACATATTCTATGAGTTTTTTTAAGATTTCTGAATCATGGGATGGAACATATTAAAAAATAAGCGCAAATGTGTGTGTTGTGGGAATTGTTTGTCCACTTGCCTCTTTGAGCAGGGAGGTAATTCTGTGTATACTCACAGGTAAGCACATGGCTGAGCTGTTGTCATTTGTAGAGACTTTTTTTGTTTTTCTTCATTAACCCAAAAAAAGAAAAAAACAAACCAAAAAAATAAAACCAGTCTTTTTTTTTTTTTTTCAAAATCTGAGGAAATTAAATGTCAAAACATTAGAACTTCCTAATAAGGTGGAACAGGTTTCCAAGTAAAACTAGCTGGAACTAGGTACTGGTTTTAATGCACATTTATGGTTTTATATTGCAGGCCAGAGAGACCAGGGGACAGGTCTCTCCTGTCTCTCCGACAGGTACTGCTTTAACTCAAAAGCAAAATCTGTTTTTACCCCACAGGGGTATCTTGCTGTTACATATAATACTGGTGGCTATGAATGTAACCACAGATTTTTTTTGCCCAGGAAATCAATAAAAAGCTTTCTAATCAGCTGTTGTGTACTAACTGGCTTCTATGTTTAAGGGGAATACATGTTTTGTGAGTATTTCCCTGGGGATGGTATGTCTAAATTCTTCCTGAAAGGCATGAAATAACTCATTCTAATCTGCAGTCTGCAAACATTTGATTTCTGCATACTCAGCCCAACCCAGCCCATGAAAGGTGAATGCAAAACTATAAGCTAATGAATCAAATAAACACTCAGCTTTTGTAGGAATTTGCATGGTGGCAATATAGGAATAAATGATAAATTCCAAAATAAATTCAATGAGATTGAATCAGCCTTTCTGAGATTTATCTATATGTCTTTTTCTCCTTGGAAGGTATCCGAGAGCAAAATGTTTATTCATTTTTTTGTTACGTTTGTTTGGATTTAGTGTTGGACTAGGCAGACTGGATCAGACCCAAGTTCCGCACTGGCCAATTTTTTGTCTTCATCATTGACTGCTGACACAGACTTCAGAATAAGGTAGAAAGATCTGTAGGGAGCTGTCATGGGAGTCATGCTCCCTGTTTTATGCCAAGAGGCTGCAGATCACTGATGTTGCCCCTAATTGTGTATTCTGTGGTGTTCTTCACATGGAGATGTTCTCCACAAGCAGAGGAGCTCTGGAAATTTCAACATAAATAAAGACATTTAGACACTAGCTTCTGAGTTTGTTGTATGGGCTCTCTTGCTGGTTGATAGAGAAAGATGGGCTCCTGTAGGATGCAGTTTATCTTGCTCTAAGGCAGACATGCAAGAGATCTGTCTGGTGCCTAGGAGAGACATTCAGTGAATTGTATCTTAGATAAGTCTACTTCTTTCTACTGATTGCAAAAGCAACCTGTAAAACTAGCTCAGAGGTAGACAACTACAGCTGTGTGAGATTAGTCTTGTTCTTGTCAGCTTGAAATATGAAGGTAGGGCATGGTGTTGATTTTTTTCAACTCTAAAACATATTTTATCTTTTCTTATAAAATTCCGTTAGGTTAGGAGTTCAAGAGTTATTAGAAACAGCAGGAGAAGACCACTGGAGTTCTCCAGGGTTGAGATGACAGTGATAGCAATGAGTATTGATGTGTAGACAAAAGCCCAGCTACTGACAAGCACAGGAGTGCAGCTCTTTTCCTGTTGGTTGGTTGGTTCGGTGTCTGCTGCATGTGATGTGCTGCACTAAGATAAACAAGATAGGAGACCTGGAAATCTTAGCCCTTCTCCTTCCTGATAGCAAGATATATGTGAAGACAATGGAGAAAGCAATGGCTAATGGTTCCTGGAGATGGGTACCAAGGGCCAAAGATCAAATGTAGCAAATACTTGGGTCTGTGTGGAAAGACAAGCCTGATTTCTAAAAGGAGAGAGATGTCTCTCTCCTTTAGGCAGTGTGTATATATAAATATCCTAGCCTTTTATCAAAGCCTTTTGTCACCTTATTTGGAGGGCAAATTTTTTAATGGCAAGTTACCAAACTGCAGCTGACTCATAGGACTGGAAGAGTCACACTTGTCATGCTCAGAATCAGAGAGGTTTTTCCTCCCTTTTCCATTTCTTCTGTTTCAAAACTTGTATGTGTGTCTAAAGAAGGTATTCATGCGGTTGTTTCAACCCTTTTCACTTACCAGATTTATTTAAAATCCATGTTTGGGAAAGTTAGAAAGAGAAATCAGCTTTATCCAGGGAGATACTTAAAGCATTTAAGTACCTTTAGTACTTTTTGCTTACTCTTTTCCTTCTCTTTTCTTGCATTGGACAATACTTTCAACAGGCAGAGGAAAAAGATGCTTTAGGCTTTCTATGGAGAAAAACTTGCTGGATACTTTATGTAACAGTTCATCACTGGCTGTGTACAAAGAATTCAGCTAATTTTAGGAAGCAGCATTTTGATATCATTTTTTTCTAACAGGACAAGTCCAAATAAGAAAATAATTTATCTTTTCAATCTTACTCTCATGTATATTTTCCATTTTGGTTTAGCTTTCCATTCATCATGTGGCACTGGTGCATACTGTATTAGGGTATTAGATCAAACTGTCAAAAAGCTGATTCTTTTTTTTTTCCCCCTAAGCATATGCATTTTTGGAAGAGTAATTAATTCAACCAACTGGAAGTAAGTAATTAGTGACTTTTTTCCTTGTGCTTGTTGCAAGTTTTGATAGGAAGTGTTTTTAGAAGGCTGCAGTTTTAACATCTAAAAAGCCCTTTTTGGGGGTACCTTGGTTATACAAGGAGAAGGTGTGATCTTATGGAGTACATTAACACACATGGTGCTAAGCACGGTTTTCAGAGGGAGAAATGCTTAATGACCCTAGGGAAGAACCTTGTGGATTTTCAATAGTTGTCTGCATAGGTAGTTTGAATATTCAAACCTTCACGTTTCATAATTATGGCTGACTATTGCGACTACGTGTAGGATTAGTGTGTTCCATTCCTGAAGTACTATGTGCTGTAGGGGACAAAAAAGTTACTTTAGGTGAAGCCCGGCTGTATGGGACCAGTGAGGTTGTGACTGATAAACAGCAAGATAATAGAATTAAAAGCAGAATGTTTGTACTCTGAAAGGACTGGAAAGCTGTGCACAGGAAGGTAATGCTGACAGGGCAATGTACAAATATAGCAAAGAGATGAACATGACATAAACTGAACCCACAATGATTTAAAAGATGGACTTGAAAGTATGAAAAGCTATGCAAAAAAGTCATTGGATTATTTTAAAGGATGTCCAGTGGAATGATGGAGGATAATGGCTGGCAGGAGAATGACTAGCACTGCAGAAAAGGCCCTGATTCATTGTGCTTAGGAAAGGAGCTGAGGTTTGAATTCAGGATGCTGGGCATTGAATACCCACTGAGGGCTTTTCAGCCATACCTTTGCAATGTTGAACTTACTTCCTGCTGGCCTGAACAGACAAAGTTGTGCATAAATCCAGCATCCCGTTATGTTGAGTGAATATTGGTCTTGGGAGTGAAGTATGAGGAAAATGTTTGAAATGGCTCCTGGAGCCAGCAGGTGTTGTCTCAGCTTCGAGTGCTGGGACCGAGTCAAGTTACTGGGAATGCCTGGAGGACCAGGAGTCCTGGGGCCAGAGGGAGTACAGGATGGCCAGTGTAGAGTATTGTTAAATTGTTCAAATCATAAGCAGAGGATACAGATCCTCTCCTCTCCGCTTCCATTCTGATCTGTAACTTTTAATAAAGAATTTTTAACCTACGATTATCTGCGCTGAGATGTGCTCACTTCTATCTTACATTGTCTGTTTCAACCTGTGGCTTTGGTGTATTAAGACCATAATGTGGAGAAATTAATTTGAGGATGGTGAAGATAAGTCATTATCTATTTATAAAAAGGGAAAATTTGAGACCTAGGTAAGATTCATTATTTAATTTCACATGACCTGATGTTGCTTAGATTTGTTTAGTGCAGCGAAGGCAAGAAAGGAAAACAAAAGCTTTGTTTGGGGGTTTTTACTTCTATTATTCCCAACCATGTGATATGTGTTTCCACACCACATGATTTGGCCCCCAAAGACAAGGCTTTCTTTTCAATTTACAGTATTTATTGATAAAAAAGGTTTTTAAAAAAAATGTTGCTAATCTATAACCTGCTCAAATAATTTCAAATACCTACTTAGGCTCCATAAATGATGAATGAAATGCCTACCCTGTGTCAGCAGTCTGGGCATGGGGTGAAAGTTACTTTGAAAAGGCTTTCATTTTCATATGATATTTGCCTGGCCTCAGACCATTAGAGTCTCATCCTTAGTGAAGATCTGGACAGTTCTTTTATGTCAGTCTAAGGACACTTCTGCACTGTTTTTGGTTTTTTGGGGGGGGGGTTTTGGTTTTTTTTTTTTGTTTGTTTGTTTGTTTTTTGTCTATTTGGGATCTGATCTAAACTGTTAAAAGAATTAAAAGGTCAAATGTGTTGTTTCCTTTTACAAGGAGGTAAACTAAAGGGAATGAGATATTTGGGCTTCAAAGGGCTAGGTCTTCCAGCTGCCTAGCTGGCAGAAAGTAGATAAACTAGACATAAGTAGTCATTTATGAAAAATCAAAAGAGTGAACCCAAGGCTTTGCCCACCATTGTGTTCCTCCTCCTTTACCCCCAGTGAGTTGCTACATATCACTGGGATTGGGAAAATGGGCTATCCATGCTTTTGTAAATCAATGGATTACTTCTCCCAGTATGTAGGGAGATGTTGTAGATAAGAGTAAAGCATTCATGCATGCATGTATAGGTGTGTGTCTGTGCAGAAGTGTGTGTATTTGTACAATATAATTTGTATTAATATGTATGTAGTATTGTTCTTCCCATATCCCTTGTTTGACCTTATCTAGAAGACAACAAATATAACATTAACCTTGCTGCTTCTGTGATTTTTATTAACTTTTTCTAGCTGTTTTAATTTTCTTATTGCTAATAGCTCCTGTAATTCAGGCACAGTCCTGCCCAATTGCATGATAATTTGGAGCAGGGGGGAAGTCAGACTCTTTAGTGACCTTTTCACTAGAAATTTCTCATGAAAGCAACTGTGAGCAAGTTTGGATGTGTCTTTTTATAACCTTTACAGTTCAGTGTGTGTCCTTCTAATGAGCTATTCAATAACTCAGTGCCTCAGCTATGCTAATACTAGTCATACTTAACATGTGGTTGTGTGGCCCTGAAATTCATTCTTTTTCAAGGCAGAAGTACAATGCTGAGAGTCTGGTAAACAGTTTGTAGTAAGAATTTTGTTGCTGGGAGCACCTAAGATGCCTCTAATTAAACTCTGGAAAAATAAGTAGTAGAAAATGCCTTGACATCATCTTAGCATATGGATAAGGCTAATAAATAATGGTTCTTGCATTTCTCCCATCTAATCTAACAGAATTTTTAGTGATCAATATTTAGTAGAACTTGATCATGGTATTTTTCTCCCATGATTTTATCAGACTAGGTTTGAGACAATATGAGTTTTCAAAATTTTCTGAATTATTCTCCTAAATGCCTGTCAGCTTAATTATTTTGTTAATTTTGTATTAATACATAAATATGTTGAAGATTTTTACTCCCCCGCCCCCCGTGGGTCATCTTTTTAGCCAATACAATACCTTATTACAAGCCATATTTCTTAAAATTTTGTGGCTGGCTGGTTCTGCCCAAGGGTTCTTGCTGAACAGAATACTAAAAGTCTTATCCTGATCATCTCAGAAATGTTTGTGTGGCAAAATTTTCTGCTTGCCAGTTTGTTTCTAAATTTAATGATTTTTGGTGTATTCCAGAATAGTCTATCTCTGGTGTGAGCTTTTATGTTGGAGCACTGATAAAGACTAAAAAATGCTTTTGAATTTGACATTTAATCAGAGGTTAAAATGCTGAGGTGTGGCTAAAGAAATTTAGTTTTAATTCCTAAATTTAAAAAAGTTTTCTTATTTCATATGAAATTTGTTTCTCCACCTACTTTACTTGTTCCAAGAAGGTTGATAGCAGTCCCTTAACTTGCAAGGATATTGCAGTAATAAATTTCCTAAAACAAAAGAGCTTGGATAGCAAATTACTGAGGGCTGATGAAGTATCTAAGAAGAGCAATAGAAATCAGTTACTTGCATGTTTTTCTGAGCACTGTACTGAAATACTTTAAAAAAAATTAAAACAAAAAGAAGTTATTTTACCAAGTAATCTTAGTAAGTTCATGTTTCTCTATCATCCCTCTCTGCATATCTTGTTGTCTGTAACAGTCATTTGAAACATAAAAAGGCCCAGAAAAGTGAAACTTCTAAGAATTGTAGCTTCAAGTCATGTTGGTTTGGTGCTTTGTAGGCTTTTCTCTTAGGCTGTTTCTGTTCTGAATTGCAAGCAGCATGTCAAATTCCCTACGTGCTCATTTGGACCTGCTGCTGTCTTTGACACAGCCTCTGGTCCTATCTGAAGAGTTTTATGGTTGTCTCTTATTTTTCTTTTATTTTTTTTTTGGGGGGGGGGAATCTTGCAGGTGTGGAGGCTTTCTTTTGATGAAAAAACTTGTAACACTTTAAGATAAAATCCATGGGTCTGTTATCAACAATAACAGCCAATTAGTAACCAGGAAAAAATAATTTCCGAATCTACAGTCCAGCTGCTGAAATAAAGCTGTTCCTCTCATTCATTCCATTTAGGAGAAAGCAAAGATTTCTTCCCCCATTGTCTGCTGCTGACTAGAGGCTTCACTTGTCATTCTAGATGTATCACATGGTGAAAAGATGATCTGGGATCTTTATTCTGGATAGTTCAGTGACGTCTTTGAAGAAACCAGAAGATTTGTTTTGTGGAGTAGGGAGTCATGAGGGTACTCTGCCAGTAGAAGATGCAGAAGACCCATTACCTCCTGATGCTAAATATCTGCTACTGTAATGGGGGAACATCCTGAACAGAAATGCAGAAAAAAACTAAAGGCAGGATTTCCACACAGCACCCCTTCCCCCTTTGTCTCCTGTACAGAACTGATCAGCTACTTCTTTGAGAAGGAACTCTGCTATTCTAAGCTCGTTTTATCTGTAAAAAGTCTCCTCTTGCATTATTTATGTGGGGGCTTTATTGCAGGAGCGGGCTGGGGATGCCCCTGAGTAATGGCAAATAGAATATAATTTCCCAAGTAGTTATTGTCTCTCACTTCTATGGAAATACAAAATGTGTCTCAGCTACTTTTCATTAGAGGAAAGTACAGGTGCTAACTCTGAAAAAGAAAAGATGTTTTTTCCCTTATAGTCTTCTGGCCATTTTTTGGATTATCAATCCCTCTGGGTGAAAAAACAGTCTGGATTAAGTTATTTTATTATAAATTAATGCAAAATAAACAGCTCTCTCATCTTTGCCCTTGTTTCCTGGAATCCAGCCAGATTTCCAGCAGTATTGTCAAATAATATCTACTCTTTCAATTAACATTAGATACAGTGCTAAAGCAAACTAGAACTAAAATCAGAAAACTGCTATTTAACCGCTAACTTCAGGCAGAAATTGTTTTTATCTGTGAAATTTTCTGTGTTTTACAGACTAGCCACCAAGATGAACCCACATGCTTTTCTTTGTTCTGTCTGTGGGTTGTCAGGGTGTTATACAAGCTCAAGAACAGGTATGGGGTCTGGTAAATAAAGACAACGCAGCTGGAACACAAGCTGTCTGGAATGCTGTTTTTCATAATACTCTTTCTTTAGTAGACTTGTTATTTGAAGACTGTCTGTAAACCCACAGATAATGAAATTTAAGAACAACTTGTGGTTACACCAGTTACTGATAAAGCAATCCTATTTTTTTGTTTTTAGCCTAGGTTCTAATCATAAATCTACTGTGCATCTGAATTCGCACGTGCAGTTTGCTTGCTAAATGTGAAACTACATGGAGTCTTGTGTAAAATAAAATGTCTCACTGCCCCTCACAAAGAAAAAAAAAATCACTAAAGTACCATGAAATTGTTGTTGACTTCTTAGCCAAAAGCAACAGGGAAATCTGTAGCGATAAGTATATTCACCTGCAAGCTCTGTATGTAAAGGGCAAAGTTGCACAGATGACAAGCTAGATGTTTTGAGATGAGTTTTGCTGCTGAAAAGCATAGAGAGTGTTAGGACTTGTTATATTTTTTTCTGAAAAACAACTGGTGACACACTCTAAGGTCAACATGTAATATCTTTTCCATGCTCTTCTAAAAAGTCAGATTAGTCCTTTCAGCAGTAACCTTTCTCACATTGAGTATGTTTGCTTTCCTGCCTTTAAAATTCATCTTCTCTATCTGTGATTCTGACAGCTAGTGGGATTATATTGTCCATATATCAATGTAGATGTGCTCTCTTTGTCATATTTTGATTAAAAGAAGTATACTTTTACTTATGCTAAGATAATATAGTGTACAGCAGATATATAACCTTTTAGCAAAGCCTATTTTTTTTCTTTTTTATATTTTTAAAGAACCTTCAGATGCCATTTAACTATTCAAGCTCAATACAGTAATACTGGAAAAGGGTTTGGTGGGTTGAAGAAAAGGTTGTCTCTTAATCTTCAGATAGATACAAAGGAAAGCAGGGAAATGTGAAATAGAAAAGTCCTTGGGAAAACTTGAGTAAACATATATCAAATGTTTCTCATATCCATTTTAGAAATAATCCAATAAAAATGGGTTCATTGGGCTCATTGTCACTTACCTTATAGTAGATAACACTTTTCATTTTGAGGGCTCTCACATCTTAGCACAAAAGCCATGTCTGCACAAAAACAATCCTTGGCACGTGAATCTGAAAGAGACCTCCTGGGCCACTAAGTCCAGTATATTTATTTTTTTTTAGGCAACTATACCATTTATATAATCAGTTTAGCTTTCAAGTGATTATCAAAAGGTAAAAAGAATAAAAAGTTGTTTACTCAACTAGCTCAATACTTTTTAAAAATATATATTGTATTTATATTTATTTAAAAATAAAACTACCAAAGTGGGTCATGGTTTATTTATCGTTACTCTGAAGATATTTGTTTTTCTGATTTTGAACATTTAATTATCTTTTTTTTATGTAGTTCTTCCAGATGAAGGAAAAAAGTGTGAATATATGGTGTGAATGATAAATCATCCTTTGTTCTAAGCTAATTTTATAGAATACATCCTAGTTTCAACATACCACTGATTGTCATCACTTTTCCTAGGACTGAATGATATTACTGATGTTATTTTACAAAAAGACACTAAATACCTAAAAGGGAAGTAATTTCTCTAATTGTACCAAGCAAGGTGAGAAGATATCTAACTGGAACCAGCCACCCCAATAACCAGTTGTGTTCTCTGTCCTTTGGGCAAGCTGCTTTCTTTCTATCTGCTTTGCTTGATGTCTTTTATTGAGTTCTACAGGAGGTTTTCAGTCACGTGATTGGTTTTTATTATGGGGTCTAAATAAACAAAGCTTACTGTGGGTCTGCTCACTCTCCAAATATTTTTGAATCTATTGATCAACTACCATTAGATTCAGAATTAGGTGGATGGCAGCAGTCTATGAAGACTTGTGGTAATATAGGATTGGGCAGGACCCACATTATCCTGATTTTCCAGTTTTGTGGGATTCTTCCCACTAAGTGACTATTTTCTGCCTTAGAATGAGTGGGCTTTTCCTTGATGCTTTTCCAAGGAGGCTGTTGCAAAACTTTCCAAGCTTACAGACATTTTCTCTTCATTTTTCGCTGTACTTTTCATTAGGTCCGAGATGTGTTGCTTTATTTCCTCACTAGCAGTGACCTTGAGGTTTCAAAATTCCTTTACCTTTCTGTCGTTTGTTATATCTGAAGAGAGTTGTATTATCACTGCTTTCCTGGCTAATCAAGGTGAGATCTTTTAGTACCTACAAGGGTTTCCGAGTTCCATTGGGTATCCTAGTGGTCAGTCTCTTAATCTGTTACCATTTGAACAAATTTCTCTCCAATATAGTTGGCCAGAATTATGTACAGTATTCTGGATGGAGGCTTTTACCACATTGTTAGTCATTTGTATCACTACCGGAACCATCATCCTCTCATTGAAAAATGCACATCTGGTCTGTCCCCTCTATTTTTTCTAACTGATGAGACATCACTATAGATCAGATAGTCTTGATATTAGTCCGTATGAGTATGACCTTGTACTTTATGGTAGCACACTCTACACAGAGCTTATTAATGCCTCAGTTTCACATCATAAGGACTATTAATTAGCATATGCAGGCCTGGATTTGCCGGGCAAGACGGAGGAAAAGCATCCCTGCTCCCACCTTCTCTGGCTCCATCTTATACTGGGTGTGCTTTCACATCATCATCCAGGAGGCTTCTGCACCGTCTGAGATCATGTTAGCCCTTGCATTCCTACTTGCAAGGGTGACTTATATCTCTCCTATCTTGAGCACGATGAGGTTTTTTTTTTTTGTTATTTCAGTTCCTCTCCTATGTTACAGTCAGGATCACAGACCCTGGAGTAAGATTGTTTGTTCCTTTGAGTCCCTTCAGCAAGGTGACACACTCCAAGATGTGAAGATTTTGTCATTCCTTAAGTATAGGAGAAGGTCTGTGGAGAGACTGCTATATATTTGGAGAAAAGTCTGAGAAAACTAGACAAACCTGCACAATATCCTATGGTCCAAATTAACTAGTCACTTTTTCCTGATGAAATGTAGGCTTCTAATGGGCACCAAAGTGTTTTCAATTTTGCTGGATTTTAGCATTTGTTGAGCTTTCCCTCAGTGTTCATTAATCTAATTGTGAGGCAAATGCCAACTTCAGACTAAAGGTGACCTAAATGTCGCACCACTTTTAGCACTAAAATAAAGAGTGTTCAAGAATTAATGAGTGTAGTGGCCACATTTCTTATGCACAGCAAGTGGTGAATCTCAGCTTGTGCCTCTTTGACAAAAAAATGCGCCTCAGTCAACTCTCTCTATTTCCCAGGTGAGTTGATTCTTTTGCAGTTGTCAGATAGCTGTTTTTTATCAGTTTATGACAAACCACAGGGGCTGTGGATCATAGGAGTTGGGGCTTTTGATTAGTTCTATGCAATATGAGAAGTTCCCTTTCCTTCAACAAAATCTGTTCAACTTCACTTTCAGTGTTTTCTCTAAAATTACAGGATATACTTTCCCCTGAGATACTTGAGAATGGCAACCTGACTCCTTTCACTTCTTTTTTTCAGATATAGTATTACTATTTTCTTTCCTCTTTCATCTTGCTTTTTATCCTTTGTGAAATGGCAAAGGACAGCGCTATGACTAACAGAGTAACAAGAAATAAAAGGAGGAAAAGCCATTTTGAAGGGTGATGTGAATTACCCAGTTAACAGGTCACAGATTTAGCAAGGCTTATGTTGGAATAATAGTAAGTCTTAACTATTTTAACATGTCTGTGGTATATATGAGAATTAGGAATTTGGGCTATACCTGCAATTACAAGAGAGAAACTTTGGCTGGCAAGGGCAGGGAATTTCTCACTCTTACGGAGTGTCTGAATTGTCATTGCTGGGGGAAAACTTTAACCTGTGCTAGGTGGGAGCAGAGCTGTAGGGCAGAGGTTAATAGGGACCTGAGCAGTTATTCCAGAGATCTCACTCTTTCATGGTAATGATCAATCATCTCAGAGCCTGTTTTATTGGTAAAGCCATCACAAGGCCCTTCAGCACTTCCATGCAGTCTGCCATCGTTTTTACCACAGAATAGTTTTTATTAGCAGAAAACTTTGACATATCTCACTGTGAAACTCCCAGCAACTATGGTGGCCTTGGGCATGAGTGTAATTTTTAACTTCTCTGAAATATAGGAATTTAGTCCTCAGTAGAATCCAGTGGTTCACTAATATTTAAGTTATTGGATTGATCACTTAGTGTTTGGGTAACATTCCCAGTAGTAAGCAGGAGTATGTCCTTCTGGCACTAGACTTTGTGAAGCTCTGACATACATTGAGACTGCAGGTCCCAGTAGTGAGCATCTGACATGTGAACCCTAGTTTCCTATGTATCTATTTCATATGTTCTGTGGCTCTGCATTGCAGTCATTCCAGCTTCCCACATCTTCTGTAATCACCATTATTAGAGTACATTTTCTGTCCTCCTATGTCTTACAGACTAAACCAGAACATTTTTTTTTGTCTGGTTAAGAGCTACATATGTACAGATTGGCAAGCTGCCATGCATGCCCAGGTGGCCAAGTTAGCTCATGCATTTTAAATGTGCAAGGATTGAGTTTGGTCTGTCTTTTCCTCAACTAAAGAATACATTTAGAAAAGTGATGCTAATCAACCATCTAACCATTTGATACAAGTGTAGAAAATTATCTGGGGTATTTCTATTTCTGATTGCAATGCCTGTAGGAAGAAAAATTAAAGCCAGAGGAGTGTATAGCTAGCATAACAGCACAAACTATGCTGGTTTAGGTGTATTGGTGGAATCCTATGCCTGGGACTTAATTAAGTTCAGCAGTATATGGAAAAAGTCTAGAAGATATCACATGGTGAGGGTTTGAGGACTGGGAAATGAGGGCAAAGACCAAAGGGACTGATGTCTTGCATGAGTAAGGAGACAGCTTCCTATTGTAGAGAGCAGAGGACTAGGAAAGAATGACTTGGTCCAGAAGCGTCAATGTTTTTGAGCTTGAGGACATCAGTGGGTCTTGAACTCTTTCTACTGTATCTCACAGTTAGAGCATCTCTATGGTATTTGTAGTCTCATCTTGGCCATCATGCTGTGTGTGACTGCAACTAAACAACTAATATTGCTGATTACTAACCCTCTCACTTTTCTGTCATTCAGTGCAATTCATATGTGCCGACTTCAGCTTTTGCTTTCCTGTGCCACAGGTTCATTAATTCTCCAAAATTCCTTTCACATCCTTGAAGAAAATACAGTTGAACTTTTGGGGTTATTAGGGGTGTTTTGCCACTGAAATTCTGTGTGCAGTGGCTGTCCCAGCTTCAGAAGAATCTCTGACAGGCATCCATATTTGACAGCTGCAAACCTTAATGTGTTTAAGTCTCTCAGTAACTGATTTAAGCATCTAACGTTAACACTGTCCAGTGATGTCAAATAAGAAAATGGCTTTTTAACTTGTCATGTTGAATAATATTATACTACCATTTTCTTCCACCCTCAGCCTGTCAGCCTGGAGTGAAATCTAGCCATCTCATTTTAACTTTACTATCAATATAATCCATCTATTTTCCATTTATAATCCATTTACTTTCTATCAAATGCATATCATAGCATTTTGCAGTTACTAAGACAGTTCTAGCATCACAATATGTGACATTGCAATTAAAATTTAAAGCAACCTTTGTTTGATCTTTGTTGAGGCAGAAGAATGTTAATGATGGTGAATTGCCATGATACACTGAAAAGTTAATCTAAGAGAGTTTTTTTTCTCAGACTTTTAATAATGCTTATTCAAATCTGTGATTTCTCTCATAATATATATGATCATATTAGAAAATAAGCATTAAAATATCTGATAGAGATCAAATAGTATATGGGTTCTATGCAAATGAGTGATGATAAAAAGTAAGACATTTCAATAAATACATATACTCACAGACATCTAGAAATATAGGCTCTTCAGTCCACAGTAATTTCAAGTAGCATGCTGTATCTTCTAATTTTAGGAAAATCTGACAAGGTCTCATGCTTTCATAAAATTTGGGTACTACTTCCTCCCTAAAATGCTTAGTTTAATAATTACCATATCATTACTGAAATGGCTGCCCTTTCAAGGTCTGTCTTTTTATTAATGTGCTTTTCTGGTAGCTGGCCATTTAAATTTGGCCAGGATGAGCTGTCGTGCTGTGCAGTAAGTGGATATTGCAGTTTTCTCCCTCCCATTCTATGCAATACTTTCTAGCTAAAGAGCACGTGAGATTGAAAGGGATTCCTCAGCAATGAAAAATTAAATAATGGTGTCAGAAGGATTTTAAATTTATCAGAGAAAAGACATAATGAAATCCAATAGCTGGAAGAGAAGACAAAGACAGACTTATTAGAAATAGGGTGTGCAATGAAGGATAGCTGTCTATTGGAAAAGCATATCTAAAAATGCAGTGAGATCTATGCTACCTGGGATCTTTCTATATAAAAATTGATGAGTTTTTCAAATGTGCCTTTTAACTTCAGGGGAAAATATGAGCCTCTTGTCCATTTTTTTTAAAATTGACAACCTCTGTTCTGTTCAGTAGATGAAAAAATAAGTGATAACAATAACTGTTTTCTCATTTCCCAGCTGATGAATATATGTTCTACTGCTTCTCAAAACCTTCATTTTTGAAGAAAATGAAGAGGAAGCGAGGGAGGGGGAACTGTAGCTGACATATGATATGTCTATATTTTTAATCTTTGTTTAATCCTACCTTTTTTTGATGTTTTTTGCCTGCTGCAAAGGAGATAGAGAGCACTTCTTCACCCAGAAAAAAAAAATATATTGAGAAGAAAAAAACAAAAAGCTGATGACATTTAAAATAAATTTTCATTTAGAGTTGGGCAAGGAAAACAAAATAGAACACCCAATCTTGTAACTGTTTTAGCTAGTCTTTTATTATAATCTTTTCATAATGAACCAGCACAAACTAATCCTCAACATGTGGTGGATGACTGACTGGGACCTCTTAAGTACCTAGTCCAGCAACTTCAAAGAAAAGTGGTAGATGTTCAATTATATCCAAAGCATATCAGAAGAAAAGGTGTGCACTAAATATTCACACCCCATTTAATAAGGGAATGAAGATGGCCTTTCCTACCACTAGTTCAGGATTTTTGTTGAAATAGCATTTCTGGAAGAAAGGGTTAATAAAGAGGCAGGATGGGTTTTGTCAGTGCTATTTTGCTGCATTTTTTTTTTTTCAGCATTTCACATGTCATTCCTCCAGTTGATTGTGACTGTTTGAAGGATTGCTTTATACATACAAAATGAGTTATCTGAGTTTGTCTCTCCTTCTTTTGTATCTAGAGATCTGATCAAGTCTTTTGCATTTACAGAAATTTCCCATTGATTGTGATCCACAGTCTGGGATGGAAGGGAGTGACATGGGTCTAGTGAGGAATTTTCACGCCAATAATTCTCATGGTAAATTTAGAGATTGTGTCTTATAAGAGGTGTGTGTATATATATATATACATATATATATTTTTTTTCTACTTCATGGCTTCATATGCTGGGTAGAAAAAGATGTTTTCCAATTCTCTTTGTCCCAGATATACAACATATCACCATTAATATGTATATGTAATTTTATAAAAGGAAACTTCAATGTCAAAATGACTCATTTATTGATAAAAATGCAACAGGCTGATATTTTTTTTCCCTAACTGAAGTGCTAATGCAAAATTTACAACATGCTTCTGTAAAAAGAAGCATTTTGGAATTTGGAGTGCTGAGTCATGCCCCTCTCTCCTAGAAAAAGACTGCAGATAAAGAGCATATCTTTAATTGCAGCTTGAGATTACACTTTTGAAGTGCTAGGTACAGGGCAGCCAGGTTAACATGGAGCTAATAGCAGGTGGCTGAACCAGCTGGAGTAGAACTGCCACCTGCTGCAACATCCACCATTAATTAACTAACTCATCATTAATTGCATGGCCTTCTAACTAAAATCATGTGGAATATCTGTATACTATCTAATGAAATCCATGCTTCTGAATGATAAATCTGAGCTCTCAGGGTGACTGGTTATGATCTAATGCTGAACACACTGGATGTGTGCTCAGAGAGAAGCTGAAATTCCAGAAATGCGGAGCTCAGAGCCAGATCTCAAGCTGTTTCATTTGGGCACAGTCCCAAATCATCTGCCCTTTGGGATCAGGGGGGAAAAAATCAATTTTGGCTTGCTGAGAATCCCAGGCTGGAGGCCTGTGCTGAATGCAGTTTCATCCCACTATGGATGATCTACTTTCTCCTGAGACAGAAGGTGATTATCAATCACAAAAGGACCTTAATGCTCTGCAGTTCTTTACTGTAAATACAAATCAATAGCAGCTCTATTGTTAGCAACCCAGAAACTTCTGGTCTCTTGGCTTCTGTCAGATGGTGAGGTTTTTGCATCTTTCCTGTACCAGCTACTTAAATTGCACCTCCTATTGTAAGGAGCGTCAGTCATTTTAAAGAGCAACATGAGTCAAAGAAGCAGGGATCGAAGTACCAGCCACAGGTATGGCTTTGAAGTTGCAAAATAAAAATTTGAAATTAGTTTAGGAGATCTTGCTATTTCTAATACAGCTCCTTAAACTCTACCAAAAAAAAATAGGTTGTTTGTTCCTTAACTACTTGTTGATAGAAAAATGGGGAAGATCTTCAGAAACCCAGCTTTTGAAGCAGCACTAGCAGTGACTGAAAACAGAATGTGTAATACTTTTGTCTTGCCAAAAAGGGGAGATTTTTGGCACTTTGAGTAAGTCCAGTTAGTGTTCACCTACTGCATGAGCAGCTGAGATTTCTTCTGTGCAGCACTCACCAAAGAGAAATCCAGGAGATGGGAATTTTCTGTGTCCATTTAGTCATTAAAATCTTAACCAATACAGTTGGCAACTGGAAACAACTCAAGCAAACTATCAGTGTAACCATGTATATTTGGATGTTTTAAGACAATATTTCTTTTTTCCATTGGGCCTGCATGATGTAAAGTCAGCATTTTTGGGTCCAATTTCGCTGCCTATGTAAATCAAGTTCAAGTAAAAGTGGCAAGTTATTGCTAGGGGCACTTAATGCAACTTTTTCACTTGGCAATTTCTATGATCTTTTTTGGCTCACAATCAAAAGCAGACATTGTGGTTTCACCAGAATAAATAATTTAACAAGCCTGACCAGTTTGGGGAAATGGCAGGTTTCTGCATTTCGGGTTAATCTCAAGCCAGTAATTAATTCTGATTCTTAGCTGCTGTTCTTGCTGTGATGCCAAAATACCAGTTCCTAGGCTGATATATTAAAATTCTAATTTTCCAGTAATTAGTGTCCTCCTGAAAATGGGTTCTTTTTTCTTTATTTTCAATCACAATGTTTAATTGAAATTCAGAAGGGAAATTCTGCAACATATTTATGGATTGAAGAGTGTGGTAGACAATAATTATGATTTTATATACAGCTTGTTTAGAAACAAAAAGTAGGTGCTCTGAGCTTGATATGGAAATTAGTATAAATATGTAAACAACTTGAGAATTAAATTAAATTAGTTTTCTATTTTTGTCATTAAAAACAGGAAAACTGTAACTCAGATATTAAATGTAATTATTTTTAAAAATTAAAAAGAAAGTTCTAAGCCATTGCAAAAAGAAAAAATTATAAAAGAAGTTGATCAGGAAATCCTCAAAAATCCAGGTCATAGAGAAATCCTACATGTCAGATAAGAATTTTATTTTTATGTTTATTTAAAAGGACTTTAAATCTACAGAGCCAAGGGCAGTGCTGGTCACTGCAGAACTAATTTAAAGATAAGAGAATTGCAATTGTCTTGATGCAGAGCATTTTAATGCACATTTCTACACCTTTTAGTTCTGATCTCACTTAAATTCACAAGCAAGATCCTGAGACTGTTCAAAGCCCTTAACATGGGGCAGAGGAACAAGATAATGATTCTGATTTGCAAATGTAATAGGTGTTCAGACAAAACCTGGTGCTTCATATAAAATGGTCCTTTCTTGTCCTCACTAAAAATGGGCTTGTGTTTCTTTGTTTCCGAAATGTGCAACTTTTTTTTGAACAGCAGCAGTAGCAATACTGATAACATTTTTAACAGGTGACGGAGCTTAACCACTGCTGTGGGTTTGGAGTGGGTTTTTTTGTTTTAAAACGAGTGCATTTTTCATAAGAAAAAAAAATTGAGGAAAAAGTGAAGCGTGTGGAGTGGCATTAATCTCTTTTCTCTGCTCAGGGTTGAATGACATGCCATGGTCATCAATAGGAGGTTAGAGGAGTTACTTTCAAGAGAAGTAATTTTTGCTCTTACACTACAATGCCCCAGTATTTCTGTAGGCGAATTGCAGAAGATCTAAATGATTTTAAAAATTGATGGAAAAAATAGTACTAATCTCAATTTGGATTTTTTTTTCTGAATGTCAGAATAAAAGCAGAACAGGCAATCCCTTTTGGGAGCCATTGCAAATTACCAAGATATATATTTTTAATCTCTATAAAACCCCCCACAAAATAAACAAAAACCCCACCCCAAATGGAATAAAAGGGTCCTTTGACTATCTTGTTTTCTGATATTCAACTTCACGCAGTCCCTGATTAGGTCCAAGATTGCCTTTTATTCTCAACATGGCCAAACTTCGCTGTTTTGTTTTCAGATTTCCATACATGATGCCATCTTTTGTAGCTGTAATTCATAATCCAACCTTGGATCCTGCCATGTTACGGCATCTCCTACCTTTCAGAGGGAAAGGATTTATTTCCCTGAAAAATAAGTATTTTCAGCTTTCCTGGCGATATAGCCTTCACACTGATACTCCTCTAAAATTGAGGAGTAAATATTCTGAGACATGATTTGAAGATCTTTATGGCTGAGGTTGCTTCTAGCTAAAAGAAATCTCCTTTTCTTTTTCAAGATCCATGTAGCACCTGGGAAGTGGCAGTCTTGGAGTACATTGTGTTTTGTTGTATAAATGCACTGCCCTAGATCTATGCAAAGAGCTTTGTTTTATTGCCATTCAGACTTGTCTGTTGCTCCTCTCCTTTAAAACACTTTCAACTCTACTTCTCAGCAATATCATTAGGCATATATTATTATGAGAAAAAATGTTAATAGAAAAATAAAGGTTGTTTAGACTACATGGGACTAATTTATTCCATTAATTAGAGTGGAATTTTATGCAGTTATTCAAAATAAGTAGACATACGAGTTATTCAATCACTTAATAAATTACCATGAAGTCTACTCTAAATCTAATATCTTTCAATTCCTCTAAGATGAGCATTCTTATATCAATGACTTTAATAAATTCCACACTGGCAATTTTGCTTTGGCATAAACACAAACATAATAGAGCTACTAGGAAGTGTGTTTCTATACCAATTAAATTTGACCTTGAAGACCAGAGAATCAGCTGATATGATGTCTAATATACTCTTTTTAGGATATTTCATAGTATTAAATACTATGATGATGTATATGGAGTCCGCAGAGAAATAACTTTGTTATTGGTCTAAAACCTGGCTGATATATTATTCATTCCACAAACATTCTTAAAATTAGTTTAAAAGTTTTCATTAGGACTTTTGTTTTGACAGAAAAGGACATTGCAAGGTAGTGTGGTTAGATACATTTTCTCAAATCATTTTCTGTTAAAAATGAGATCTTCATAGTATGTATTTTCAAAAATCTCCCTTATAATGATTTTTTAAAAAATAATTTATTTTGCTTCTCCATAAATGACTTATTTTGTTCTCTAAATTAGAAAAAGATATTTAATTCTTTTCTACACAGAGGCTTCCTCTAATAGTTTTATGTACAATAATAGAGTGCTTCAAATATTATAGTCATTAAACATCTATTGCTGTATCATGTCTGGAAATTGTAAGTCAGTAGTATATGTTATGAAATAAATGGAAATGTAATTCTACATAGGAGGGATTTTTAAATTAGTTCCCTTTTGAAATGTCATGTATTGGCAGCCAACTTCTAACAGGTTTTTCCACAAGTTCTTGAGATGTTATTTTCGTTCTTGGCTATTTGATGCAAAAATGAAAGTGTAAAACAGTGAAACTTTCAGGAGAGGGCAGGGTTTGATTATGTTTTGTTTATTAATCCTCCTATCTTTCTGCGAAACTTTGTAATCTCACAAATCCAGTTTGGCTGCCAATGTGAGGAAAAAAAAAATCACGTAAAGGTTAAATTAAGTGTTTTGCACTGTTTAAACCTTGTCTTCAGAGAGTAGGTGGCTGCTGTTTCTTGTGAGAATGATCCCTATTCATTCTTCTTTCCAAGCCAGCTCTCGTTCAGCACAGGGGAACCCCCAGCAGCAGTGAATAAGCTGGCCTTTGCAGAACCTCCTGAGCTAGGTTTCTTCAGCTTCCTTTCTTCCCTGGATGGTTACAAGTACAGGCCTGACTTCTCCTGAGTCTGAGAGCTGAGCATCTGTCTCAAAATTAAATGGAAAAAGTCTTTAATATATGACTGAAACATAAATTAATAAACGTATGGCACAACACTGTTGTCTGGTGTTAAATGTTGGTCCAGCTATTAAGTTAATGAAAGCACTTGAGCTCTTGCCAGCTTATTAGTGTCAGCTGATTGCTTTGTGGGTCCAAGACCCACAGTCAGTCAGGAAAGCAAGGACTAAGGCAACAACTGGGTTTAAACCTGAATGCTGCAGACTAGACATTATTTTTATGCTGCATGACTTCATAGGAGTAGGAAGATAGTCAGCAATGGTGCTAGTTAATATACATCCTTCTCATAGTTTTGAAATATGGTTTAATAATCAATATGCTTTCAACATTTTTGCATAATATTTTTGTAATAATGGTATTATATTTTTCCCTTCCTTGTCAAAATGAGCTGTACTTAATATGTTTTATGAATGTGATATCCTATTTAAGATTAATAATTATTTAGAAATACTCTTATATAGTATCTTCTCTTGTGTTAATTTAATCAAAAAAACTGATTCTGACTAAATCTGAGCTCTTCAGAGAATATAACATTTCATGAAAAATTTGTATTCTGCAACTGGTATCATTTGTGTTGTTATTAATGTTTCACTGGACTAGTATTATCTGTAAAGTAATAAGGGCTTGGCTGTGAATCAATACTGTGGATAGGTCTTTGAGAACAAGAAAACCTGTTCATTTTAAAGTGTGTCACTAACCTGAATTAAGATTATGAAATAATACTATCAAAAAGAATTAAAGCCATTTTCAATTTGTTTAGCATAATTCACTTTGGAAGACAACAGAATTGAATTTTGTTGAATTCAGACTTCTTTATTTATTTAACCTGGATGGGCCTGTCCAGAGCAGGTCTTCAGTGACAATAGCTGTTAGATACTCAGTGTCTTAAATGGGCAAAGCAAAATGCAGAGCTGGGGCAACCTGCCCTGTGGGTGCTGAAGGCCAGGGTCCTCTTTGTGCTCCCTGTCTGACCTTCCCAGGAAGGAGCTCTCTGCCCACACTGGTGTGCTGTTACCTTCACCTGAGGCTCTGGCTGGAAAACTCATGGAGGGAGGTGACCTTCCCAGCAAGGCTGTATAGCTTTCCTTCAGCTCTGTGCTTGGATGACAGCTGTATGCATAACTCTTCCCATACATTTTGAGATCAGTGGATTTAGGTACTCTCTCAAATTCACCTGATAAATCAGTGAAAGCAGCTTTCCAAGACACATGCTCCCTGCTCTAAAAGCAGGTTGAATGCTGGCAAAGTAGTTAAGTGTAGATGCTCCATATGAAACGGGAGATGGAAACAAAATGTATGTGAAGGGAGAGGATGGCAAGTGAGGTCCCAGCCTCTCTAAGGGTGATGGATAACAGGCAGAGATGGATGAGAAGCAGCAGAGCTGTGAATGTTCTTCCTGGCCAGGATAAATAGCTGGGGAGCTGTGTATTGAGGGCAGCCAGAGGAGATGCAGTGATAGAAGTGAGTGAAAGAGAGATGCACCACCAACTCCTCTGAAAGTAGAAATTTCACAGGGTTTCAGAGCTAAAACCAAAAGATTTTTGAACTTTTTTTTTGTAGAAAGAATAATTTTTTGAAGTGTGTGGATATATATATATATGTATGTATGTATGTGTGCATATATATAGAAGTATAATCCCCTATATTTTCTTCTGGAACTTTGAAGTTGGCTTCAAACAGTAATACCAGAGCTCAATTTTTTTTGTTCCTAATTTTTTTCATTTCCCCTCAGCTTTCCTCTACTCAGAGGAAAAAAAAGGGAGCAGGAAGATACTAAGATGATGAGTGGTGAAGGGACTGCTTTTCCCAAAGCAATTTTTTAAAAGCTACCAAAAGAATGCTAATAGTGTTGAAGTTTGATGTTTATTCTAGGAGAGAAAAACCTCCAAATAATAGGAACAGCAGGGAGTTAATTCTATTCTAATTCAAATAGATATGGATAAATAAATAAGTCACAATGACAGAGTTTTAGCTATTGGAGGAAACTACCAGAGGAAATTGCAGGTTTTGTAGATTTTTGAGTCTGCAGACAAGGTTTATTAGAAGGGTTTTTGATGATCTGTCCTATAAGCCCTTATTGTTTTGAGGTAATTGAATTTCACATTGTTCTGAAAGTAGAAAGTTTTGGAAAGCAGAATGTCAGGTGCAGTCAAAACCACCTTGGCAGTAGCAAGCAAGTGATCAGGTATCAAACAGGAATGCTCTTTGTGAATTCTTTACCAGCTAAGGCAATGCCCCAGCCTCTATCCACAAATTTCTTGGAAAGAAAATCTTGGGTGGAGGCAGAGGAGGGTAAATGCCAGACAGAAACTGAGAGGGGTGGGGGATAGGAATGGCAGGCTGTGTAGCTGCAGAACAGGAGATGCTCAGGGGGAAGGGTTGCTGCATGTGAGCCTCTAGAAACTGGGCAGGGAAACAGCCTGGCAGTCATACAGGATACTGCAGTGCTGTGTGGCACATGCTGAAATTTAATTGTTCACTGTCTGCTGGTTTATTTTTTGGGGTTTTTTTTTTGTTTCTTAACAAAGCTAGCAACTTTCCTTCAAGACTAAGTATCTGTTGGTAAAAATGAGTTTTAGTTAAACATCAGGAGTCCTTTTTTTTCTTTCTTCTTCTGCTCACTGAAGATAACACAGTAAAAGGTAATGTTGTCTGGCATGTTAGACAGGAAGGAAAACTTGATGAGCTAATGATCTCCTCTATTTCCAGCTTGACTTATCAAGATTAAATGTTTGTTTGCCCTCCTTTTCTCTTGAACAGAAGAACAGCAAGGGGAATATTCATTCTGTTTGGACTGCTGAGGAAGAAGTTATAGAATTACAATCTTACTTATCTTTCAATTTGCTTTATCCCAGATTTTTTTTTTTTGGAGCCGTGTCTAACTATGATTAAAATTAATACTGTTCTGAGTAAAAAATGCATAGTTGCAACTAGAATTCAGGAAGCTGTAACAGCAAAAGCTTGTCAAGTGATTAATGCGTGTGTGGGATTTAGGATGGCACATTTTTATAACCTGTCTAGGAAGCACTGACACTGGTGGGTAGCAAGCTCTCAAAGAGCAGTAGAAGATGATTACAGATAGGGTCGCCATTGGTTACAGCGATGGAAGTACCTGATTAATGACTTGCAACAGTAAAGAAAGACCTGAGATTAAAGTTGGCAAGGCAGTCAGCCTGTGCTGATGGAAGACGGATGGTTTCAGGAGAGGAGGTGATTTTTGTAACTCAAAAAATATATGAGTGAATATGTGTGATAGCAAAACCATATAGAATTAGATTTTTTGTGTTATTGAATGATCTGTGTCACTACTGTGGACCTAATGGAAGATCAATGAAGGTAACACAAATAAATGTGTCTTATTTAAGAAATTGCACTTTCTGAAAATTAAGCTGGCACCCTGCAGGAATCAAATGTTCAGATGATGGAAATCACTATAGTTCATTGGGATAATGTTTGCTCATAGCATTGCAGAATCTGTTAGACGCTTCAAGATTCCTTTAGCATTGACATCCTGTTTTGTTATCCTCCACCTGAAATCTGCATCCACTCAGTAAGATAAGCTGGTCTCTGAGGGAACCGCAGAGCATTATTAATGTCAGCACCACAACAGCTTTTACCTACTTTGTGATTTTATTATCAATGACTGCAATATTCACCATATTTGCTTAGCACCTATTCTAAGCAAGCGAGCTCCCTTCTGCTCATTGCTCATTCAAGAAGGCTCAAGTTTTGTCTTCTTTTCCATAAATGTCTATGCTTCCCTGACCAAGGCCCCTAAAGAGTTCCAAGAACTTCCCTGTTCTGAGGAGTTTCTGATCTATCATGAATAATAACATTCTTAGACTAATTGTGTTCATTGTTTTCATTATATCTAACTTGAAATACGTGCCTATAGAAAAAAATTTTGCAGTTCCTGCTCTGATTACAGAGTGCTTATGGCATTCTTTAATTTTGCTATGAATTTAGGATAGGTGATTGGTAAGCTTCATTCATACTTGAAAAAGTAGCTTGTGCATTTCAGTGCAAGAGCTACAAGGGTGTGATAGCTTTGCTAGGAAAGCAATGTGTCAGGAACAATCTTGTCAATTATCCTACAGTCTTTACTCCCTCAATATCAACAGAAATTACTGAGGAAAGGGTGAAACTTGAACACCTCAGGAGTCCTTTGCCTTCTCTAGATCTGATTTTAGCTGAGATAAATTATCGACCATCTGCCAGACATGCCTTGTGGTAATGACAGAAGATAAAAGCCAAGACAGTGATTCCTCCTTGTGACTTCAACCCTTCACAGTGGTAACAAAGCTCTCTATGTCAATGAGAGATTCAGCATTGTAAAATTTGTTTAAAAATTCAGTCTTGTGTAGGAATCCTGAAATCACTAGAAACCCATTCAGTTGGGAAGCAAAGATCAGCATTGTTAAAAGGTTTTCTGGAATTCAGACTGAGCATTGTTTTTTCTTTTTTTTTCTTTTTTCTTTTTCTTTATTTTTTAACTTTCTTTTTTTTTTAACTATTACCACTTTTTATGTGGGGTCATTATTACTTTGCTGTGCCTTAGTAGTTTGATACATTAGATCCTTATATATATGTGGTTATCTCCTGCTGAATGTGTGCACGATTAATAACTGTTTGTAACCACTGGTGTTTGAATAAGGGTTATTTGGTTTTCCATATGACCTAAGAATTCATTTTGTTTCCAAAGGCCTTTCACTCATACGCACAGAAATAGTTAATTAGTAAAAGTTACATTGTTGTTTTAACAAGAGGTCTTCATAGATGACAAAAAAACAAACATAGACCTAACTGTAAAAGCAGTAACAACCCTAAGGTTAAATCCAGGAGATTACATCTGAAGGATGCTGTTGAACCATTTTGGATACAAAACCAGATGTACATTTACCAGTGCATGCACTTCCATTTGCCTGAGCCCATGTGTCATCTTGAGTAAAAGCATTGGTAAATGGGTTAAAGGATGGGAGAAGAGCTACAGGTATGAAAAATTTTACTTGCTCTGTGATCAAAAATTATGGTTGATACACACCTACGATTTACTTTCTTTTGAGGATCAAAAAAGGAGGTATTGCAGGAGAAAATGGTGAAAGCAGTAACATTTTCAGTATTAAATTATGTGCATTCAATTAATTCAGAGAAGTTGAGGAAATCTCTTGGCCCAGGTTAAAAGAAGTAGCTGCATTCTGCTACTGAAAATATATTGATGTGCCTGTGCTTTGAAGCAAAACCAGGAATGTGCTTTTAGAACTCTTTGTGATATTGGTTTACATAGGTTTCATAATTCCTTAGATCTTTAGCAAATAACTCCCACAAAGAACTGTGCTCCAGTCTGAGGAGTGCAAGAGCTGCAGCCCCCAGGGATGCTGAGACCATGGTGACCATGGCTTGGGCACACTGGATGAAGAACACAGTTTCTCCTGCACTCTGTAGTGCAAATTTCAGAGGGTGATGAAACAGGCCAGGAGGATTTTTGTGCAAAGGAAGAAAATGTCAAGATCAGGATTTGAAGTTTACAGCATGGGTTTGAGGAAAGGATGCCTGAGGTTCATTATTATAATTTATTTTCTGCTTTGAAAATTCACCCAAGCCTTAGATATTTGTCCAAAGCACCTGCACACCTCTCAGTGCATTGTCTGCCCCCAGTACTTCTGTTGGATCTTGACAGTTCTCCAAGCATATGCAAAGGAGTTGTGTGTAAGAGTGACAATTCATGAAATTGTGGGAGATTTGCTTTCATGTGAACTCTTCTATTGATTAATGTAGGTGTAATCAATCTGATCTTTCTGAAGATCCCTGTGTTTGTTGAAGTGTGTAGCTCATATTTCTACGCAGGAAATTCAGAGCAGGGACAACTTCCAAAGAGCTATTTCATAGATCATCTTAAGTTTTTTTTAAGAGCATTCAAACTCTAACAAACATGCTGCACAAAGAAACCCAGCAATTCATTATTATAGTCTGCCATAAATCACACATGCAATGAGACCACTAGCTTCTGATGGAAAGGGCCTTACATGATCTGTCATCAGAAAGTATTTCCTGTAGGTATCTGCACTGAATTGCACTTCAGATGGGAAGGTTTTCTTTGATCTGATTCTCAGCTTTTCCAAGCAGGTGATTTTATAGAGCTCCTCTAACCTATATATGAAATAAGTATTTAAAGGAGACATTGAAGGAGAGGATTTCATAAAAAAATTACGTCTTAAGGCACCAGTTATTTGAAGCACAGACCATAATGTATGTCAGAACCTGCAGCCTTTTGCTTTTAGAGGCTCTTTGCCTGTCCTAAAGTCTGGGTTGAACTATATATGCTCTATTCCAGCTCAGGTCATTAGCAGCCATTTCATCAGCAGGTTTTGTGCTAAAGCTTTTGAGAATGTTTCACACTTGTTCAGATTCCTTTCTTTCTTGTCTCTCGGCTCAGGAATGACACCTAGGTTTATTTTGTTTGGTTTGGGGTGGTTTTTATTGCTGTTTGTTTTTGTTTGTTTATTTTGTAAAACAGCCACCTCACTAGTCTAGCAGTTAATTTTTATCTAACCAAGAATAATGCAAAAAAAAAAATTAGCTAGTAAAAAGAGATCCAAAAGACTTAGAGATATTCTTTGAAGCCTACCTGTATATTTGTCTCCATTGAACTCCTCCTTCTCATCTGATCTATTCACAAGCTAGTATTGTATAATATATAACAAAAAGAGCAATATTATTCTGGTCAGAATAGAAGGCAGAAGTGAATCTGTTCTACCAAGTTACCGAGTTGAAAGAATCTCTCCAGTTTAACCTGTCTTTTTCTCTTTTCAAGTGATATCAGTTGATGTCTGCAAGATTGTTGTACTCCCTGGTGCTAGTGCCTACCTCTGAAAATTTCACCAAGCAGAATTTACAGTCTTCCAGAGAGAGATAAGACCAGCCATCACTTCAATCTTTAGATTATGGTTTTAGCTGTTACAAATTCAATGTTATTGGTCCTTTGCCAACCAACACATTAGCACAAACTTTATGCATTAGGTGTTTGCAGCAAAACAATTCAGACTTGAAATGTATAGATCTTCCAAGAGGAAGTTTCCTTGATATTTATGTTACTAACCTTTGCAATTTTGTTTTGCTCTTTGAGAGAGTGTAATGTCTATAAATAACAGAGGTAAAGTTCTAGGCTTGTAATCAGTCAGCTGTTATTTAAAGGAATTGAAAAGTGCTGGTTTCAAATTCAGTCCAAAATAAGTATCAGTGTCTGACAAAGCTGCAAGGTTTCCTGCAAAGCAAGATTTGGTGTCTTTATTTAAGACAGTAATTTCTGGAAAACTCTAGACACAACTGAGCTTAAAAGACCACAATTAATTTGTTGATAAGCTGCAATATTCTCAGGGACCTGTTTCTCTTCTGACTGTGAGTCTATTTGGGCATATTTACAGCACCTTCTATATAATGTCATTGGCATGGGGAAAGTGCTAATTTGACCTTTTGTTTCATTGAGAAGTATTTCTGACATATCAGTGAAAACTGAATAAGTTTTTTCAGTTTAATACAGGCAGATTCATAAAGCTGGATGATAGCTGAGGCTGGTGCAAGGCTTTTGCAGATAGCTCAGTGCTGAAGATGCTGTCACTGGAATCACTTCATGAATGAAACAGAAGAAACTATTAATGCAGTTTATACAGAGGTTTTCTTTTCCTTCTTCCTAAACTAAATGTTTAAATATGGCCTTAGAATAGGATTTTGTACATATGTGGCAACTGCTGCATTATTTTTATCAGTGGTATTTTTTTCCAGTCAAACAAATCTACTTTTTTTTTTTTTTTAAATCAGTCAGAGGGAAATAGTCATAATCAACCACTTGGGTGTCTCTGGTGGCCTGACACTCCGCTTTCATTCCTTTACTCAGGTTTGAAGATATTTATTAGGCATGAGTTTAACCCACAGAAAAATGACTGAAATTAATTCTACTTTTCCACAACTTCTGTCTCTCACCGGAAATGCTTTGTCTCTTTGAGGCAAAACCTAGGAAACCTGTTTTTGTGAGGAAATCAGAACATGTGATGTGAATCTAATGGGAAAAATTAAAATATTTATTGTATTTTATCCATTATATTCCTGATATAAGTCTTTTGAAAAAGCAGAATGCTGGAAATGCAAATGCTTTGACTTTATATTAATAATATAAATGCAAAAATGCAGATGCTTGATTAAATGACCATGGTAATGGTAACTTAATGGTAATTAAATTACCATGGAGTAATTTAGGTAGGGATTTGCCAGTGGCAATTATGCTGTTCACCATGCTTCAGCTCAAACAGACCCAACTAACTAGGTCATGTCAGAGCTTTGTCCATGTAAGTTTTGGATATCTCAAGGAATAGAGTCTTCTATTTAATGGCAGATATTGGGTTTGTTTCTCCTTTGCCTTTTGCCTACTGCAATTCTCAGTTCCTGAGCAAAAGTGTCTACGGAATGCTTCAGGACTGAAAGGCATTTTGTACATGCGTGATGCAGAGACCTTAAAATCTGCAGTTTAATCTCAAATCTTCCCCCAGTCTCAAAGTTTAGAGACATCTGTGGCATTTGACCACTGTAAGCTCCTCAGGGAAGGCATGGACTGTGGAGCTCCTGTTCATCTTGCAAAAAATGCTTCTCTTTCTTTTTTTTCTCTAAAATACTTCTTTGAGGAGTTGGTAGTGGCCTCTTGACCTGAAAATATCTGCCACTTCCATTTTAAGACCTATAATCTTTCTTCTAAGAAGCCTAGCTGTAAGGCATCTGCTTTCTCTGATAAAGGATCTACCATTTATTTCATTATGCTGCTGCTCTGTCCTGAAGGTTTGTAATCGTCCTGGTGATGTCAATGCAAATTCCCTCTGAGAGTCTCAAATTGTAGAGATTTGTGGTAGGCAGAGACAAGATGAAATAGTGATCGCACTAAAACGGGGTATATTGCACTATTGTTCAGGCTTATCAGAAAGCATTTTTGCTGGTTTTAGAGCAGTGCTGTAAAACAGTTAATCCATTGGGATTAATCCATTGGGTTGGTTTTCTCTTTCATGCTTGTAAGAATTAAAGGTGCTAAGCACCTTCTAAGATGAAGTCTTTAGAAAACTAACTCTTAATTTACTCTTGTAATGAGTCACCCTTTCTAATTTTTAAAGAAAATACTTTTTTTTCCACTTTATGTGTATAAATAGTCCTGATAATTGGTTTAAGGGATGGCCTAGATAATCCTACAGCATTTCCACTTAGATTTAAATGAAGATATATTAAAGTAAAAGTCATCATCTAAAAAAGACACATGGGGAGAATCTAGCCTCACATTTTGAATGAAAAATGTTCTACTCATGTTTCCTTTTTTGAAATAAAATTAACATTTCACACGTTATATCTGGAGATATGGTTCAGCAGCATCACAATTTCTCCCGTCAGATATTTGCATGACTCTTTTCCTTGACTCTTGCTGCTGGTCCATGTACAGTGTGCGGGTTAAAGCAGTGAATTGTGAGGGCTGGGGAATCCTACAGCCTGCTACTGGCAGTCACTTCCCTCCTGCTGCTCCTGTCTACCCCTCCATGTCCCTTCCCAAAACTGGTTTGTTTATATTTAGGCATGGCATAGGTTTTTGTAGCTTTGCTATAAATCAATATTTTACAATTTCACCTGCAGTGCTGATCCTCAAAGAAATTTCAGGGGGTGGAATGTGCATTTTGGAGCAACTGAAGATGAAGTGGGAGTCCAAACTTTGAGGTAGAGGGAGAAACATTTGTTTCAGTTAATTACATGGATCCAAGCAAGAGGGGAAATTGGCCACAGTATGGATGAGTCCTGCTGGGAAAACCTTGGAGGATCTAAGATCCAGGCTTCCTCTTTTGTCTGTACCTAGAAATCCACCCCCTCCAATAGCTCTGTTGCTGTAAGAGGTTGGCTCAATGTAGTCCTGGAGGGCAGAGCACTACAGCCTGTTCCTCCTGTCTGCATAACCTGATCTTCCCAGGCTGTCTCTCCTCCAAGTATTCACACATGCTTGACCTTACTTTGTAAACATAATATAGCAAAAGTCATGAGGATGAAGTCGCAGGCTGAAAATGAAATGAATATGTACAGTACTTCATGCTGTCATTTTTTATTACCTCAAATGTCAGGTCAGTCTTCATTACATACAGGACTAAATGTATCCTTTCTTGCCTTCCTTAGTGGCATTTTCTCACAGCCATCTTTGTTCTATATTTTTCATCTCCTAGTTCTCAGAAGCTTTCAGCATGTTTAGTGCTGTGGTACTCCTCTCATTTTATGTAGTGTAGCAGGCCAAATGTATGTGTCAGTATTCCCAGCTTTATTGTGCTTAAACCTGTGTCTGTATTGCAGTAATGAATTGATAAATTCTGCGATGTTATTTCTAATATGATGTATCAAACCAAATTTTTTTGCAGTTTCCTCAGTTTACCCAGGCTCTGATGAGTCAGCCTAAAAAAGTACAAGGGATGCATCTTTGCATCCTCTATTTCAACAGTTTCTCTACACTGATTTATTTTAAGATTTTGTATCCTGTGTTTCAGTAATTATTTCTCCTGGTTTGTTCTTTTCTATTTTATTGGTATCTCCAGTCTTTTAAGCACTTTGGGATGCATAAAGCGGTTCACAAACGCAATTAGAGATAAAACATGCACAATGAGATAAAGACATTATAAGCATTAAAGTAAATCTCAGTGGTCTCATGACTGAAGCCATGGGACAATATTAGAAGCTTGTTTCTTCTTCAAAACTTAGCCTAGGCTACAAATCTGCTTCATTGTAGATAAATGTTTCTGTTCTGAAGCTCAGTACAGTGGGGTTCACCTTCCAGCTTTACAAAGAGCTTCCTCTTAGGCTCCCACCTGAACAGGTCACCAAGTGAAATTCTCTATCTGATGGACTATGACAACGCCCAGAGAGGATGGCCATTAACTCTTCTGCTACCTCTTTGTTCACACCTTAAATTTTGTGTCTTGAAGCTATACTCTTGTAATAAATTGGAGAGTGAGATGTGTTTCTCCTGGTTGCATAAGGGTGTCTTGTTTTGCCAGTTCTTCTTGAGTGATTCCTGTTTCTAGTATGGATGCAGAAAACCCCCAGGCTGAGAGAACAATTTATCCATCTGTCCTTCCTGGCACCTGCCTCCTGCAAGCCTCTACATCCTCTTTCTGTCACTTAGGTGGAAACCTGTCTTATTAAATACAGGAGATGACTAGATTCTTGTCACACACTGATTAAACTTCAGTTTCCAATATAAAGAAGCATTCTCCTAGGCTTCTCTGTAAAAAAATCTTGCCATAATAAACAGATGTAGAGAAATTCTTTATTTGAACAGTATTACCAATCTAACCAGAAAATCTAACTCTCTTTAATTAATCGTTATTTTATTTTTATCCTGAATGGCTTGAGAATGCAAATCAATAATTCTCACTATCATAGCATATTGCCAGTTAGTGTTTGGGTAGAGGAAATTCTTATAATTTCCTAGTTGGGAATGTGGACTTGATTTCTTTCACAGAATTGAATAGGTAGAAAGGTCTTTCAGTTAATGTCTGCAATTCAGGTTTCTGCTGCTTCATTATGCAAGAAAGCAAAGCAGTGGGGGAAAAAAGAAACATCCTGATCAATGAAAGATGTTTCTTGTTTAAATCTTTTTGAGGAGTAGGGAGGTTTATTTCCTTATCCCTACCTATTCTTTTGCATTGTAGTCCAACTAGATAGCATCTTAAAATGGATTATATCCACAATGATAAATGGAGACGTTTGCATTGATCTACCAAAACCACACTATAATGACATAATTAGTCTACTTATGAATTATCTCTACTGTGAAGTTAAAAAAAAAAGGACAGTAAAAAAACAAGTTTCTGCTTGCTCACTGAAGACTGAAAAAACAAAACCCAGGCAATACTTCCACATAACATTATGACAGAGACTTTAAAAATGCTCATTTTTACATTCTCCATGGTTATTCATACAGATTTCCATTACAGAATTCCACCTGTAGAGTTCTTTGACTTTTATCCAAGAAAGCATTTAATATTTACTGAGCGTTTCTAGTTCTTGCTTTTTTTGGACACTCAATTCTCATATTCTCTTTGGGTGGTTAGGCCACCTCCTTATCACAGCACAGGGCTAATGCATCTACAGGTTTGCTCTATTGTGCTGAAACAAAACATTCATTAAGATTTTTACAGTGAGGTTAGCACTGCTATGGGGTTTAGCATCCCTAAGAACTGAGAGCCAAGCACAGGCATTAACACTGAAATTCTAGAAACAATGCCACTACTCACTTTCTTCTCTTGTTCTACACCAGTTTGAACTCATTTGCAAACTGCATGATAGTAATATGAATCCTGACTCATGAGCTAATAGTAGGTGACAGCAAGGAAAAGAGGACTGCTTAAAAATAAATTAAAAAAAAAATAGCAAGAGAAAAGGGAACAAAAGGCTGTCTGATCAATTGAGGAAAAGGAGCAAATTGAAATAATGAGGCAAGCTTTCTTGTAAAGTCCCAAAAATGTGTCTTCAGAGTATCCCTTTTGGCTTTTTCCTTTATTAAAATTATGCTTACCTCGGAGGTGATAATGATAACCCTGAAGTTTTTGAATGAAAAAAGTGAAGTCTAAGTAAGCCCTTAGGATTCATCTTACTGAGATTCTTGAACCTTATATTCAAGGTGGTGATATTTTAACCCTTGTAATTGTAGCCTGATAATACAATTTTCTAGCTAAAAAACCACAGTGGAAAGTAGAGAAAAAAAAGGTACAATAAATCTCCGTGCATAAATGCTATCAATTTTATTATTTGTTTGTTTCAGTTGTGGGGTTTTTTTGTTTTGTTTTCTTTTTTGTTTTGTTTGTTTGTTTTGTTTTGTGTTTTTTTGATTGGTTGATTAGTTTTTTAAATTAATGAACATTTTTAACAGGTCTGAGAATATACAGCTTTTGTTTATGGCACTGACTGTCATTAGCTGATTTATGTGGTCAGTCTGAACTCTAAAAAATACGCAAGAGCATCCATCCAGTGCAGAATTCAAGTATGCTGAGAAATGAAAAAAATACTCAGTGGTTACTGAAATTAGGACACCAGTGTCTACTGATCCCCCAATTACTATCAGATTGTGGCACAAAATATAATTCTACTATACTCTTCAGTTCTCCTTGAAATTCTATCTCCTTTACAGATATGAGTTGAGGAGGGGTTGTACCAAGTGCAGAAAACTAAAAACAATCCATGCACAGACAGAGCTATGAGGAAAGGCACATTTCAGAGGTGAGAACATCTGGAGAATACATTCTTCTCCCTTTTCATGAAAAGACCTGAGTCTTGTATGCTTTTTCTCATGTCTGCAGTGGTGCCCATTTGTTCATAAAGATAATGAAGGTTGCATTCTACATAACCCAAGACAACCTTTGGCTTTTCTTACAAACATCATTGCAAACATAATGATATGGAAGGGGAGAATTATTTGGGTATTTGTGGGCTGTCACTGACCTGTGTAAAAAGCTTACCAGCTGTCACTAGCTAACACAACAGTGGATATTACTCCCTTTCTGCCTCTGCTCAGAGGTGTAAGCCTGAAGCCACTACCTAGTCTGGAAGCAAGAAGCTGGTAAGGATGAGATTCTGATTCCTGATTTTTACAGGCACATGCCTGGCAACAGTGTGTCCAAAGTCTTCACAGGGAGGCAATGGACCTCAGACACTCTTTAGCCCAGTTTGTGGTTTCTGGAATTTTCTGCTGGTCTCACAGTTTCTGAGTTCATGTCTCTCTGCTATGAACCTCAAAACCTTGTGAGATTTGCCCATAACCAAGGGTAATTTCTTTGCTGTTTGGCATGATTTTTAGGCAGCATACTAAGTGTGTTAATGAAGACATCACTTTAAAGTAAGATACTACCATCTGTTCTGCCCTCTAATTACAAATAGGGAATGGAGACAGAGAGAATAGTTTGCAATTGCATCATAGAGACAGCAAGGATAAAGCAGTGACATAAAGGTGTGCAAGTTTCCAAATATGGCCTGCATCACTTATGCTGCTTTCATGATTCATATACAAGTGGAAGATGAAACCAGCCCCTTGTGAATGGAAAAGCTCACTTTGATAGTAATTTGTTTTCAGGATATCTGAAATGACATGTCTGTAACAATGTGTGGCAGTGTATTCTGTTTTGGTGTCAGTTACATAGTCCTGGGGAAAGCTATAGATGTGAGTTGTGTGTGTTTGAGGTAAAATAAATGTTAAAAAAAGATGATCTGGTAGGCAGTGGATTCAGACTCCAAAGAAGTGAGTTGAATTCCAATTTCCATTTATTTAGACTTAAATAAACAACAATTGGGTGTCTAATTTCAAATATAACTCTAGATTTGATGTTCTGTGAACATTACATAGTACTTGCTCATAATACAAGAATAACAGCCCCATATTGCATAGGAGTGTTGCCAGGATTCAGTCAATTTAATGTTTGTGAGACAGAAAGGCTCTTGCCTGACAGGAAACATGTTAAGATTCACTGAGACACAAGAGCTTGGATTTGATTCCCTGCAGCCTTTTCTGCCATGCTCATGGCAGCTGTATGTGCTACTTTTTCTCATACCTTTGCAGAAAAGATGGGCTGGGCTGACACAAGAATGCTCCTCAGTCCCTCGGTGGTGTCAAAACCACATATCCTTGCTCCCAAAGGTGCTGCCCAGCATGGTTCAGGCTGCTGCAGTGGAAAATCTCCTGTGGTTGTAATGTTAATCAGAATCTTCAGACATGAGAGGGGTGGCTAAGCAAGGAAACATCAGCTGCCTGAAGACCCTTTGTTCTCCCTGGTTATCTCAGAGGGGTGAGGACTCAGAGCCTTTCTCTCCCTCTCTCTCAAGGCACTATGCTGCAGCTCCTGGTAGGAAATTTTGTGCTGCCTTAAGCTGGGGAAATGATGACCTTCTGAAGAAAATTCCTGAAGGTCCTGCAATGTATTTATGCATTCACTTAATCAAATTATTAGAGGATTTATCTGAAAGCATCTGAGCAGACTGCACAAACAGAGCAAGAACAAATTCCCATTTGATGCTGGAAAACAAATTCAAAAACATGTAAAAAAAGGAGACTTGGATGATAGTTAATGAATCCTTCCTTTCAGGGAGGATCAGTTGGTGTTGGATCAGTGTGGACAATCAAAAATTCGCACACACCTTTTATTAAATATCCATTGATGATTAAGTGGTAGGAAGCATGGTGCTCAAAAAGAGGAGAGTCAGACCTATAGGTCTTCCTTTTTTTCCATTTCTCTCATTTCAGCCTGAAAATGTCTGTTTTGTCTCCCATCTCTGAAAGGGTCTATTACATACTTTATCAAAATATTGACAACAAAACATGGAGCAGAATTCTCTCTCCATCTTCTTCCCTCCACCAACTCCCAATAGTAAAAGTGAACAAAACAAGTTGTTTAAAGAAATGACCAGTTACCTGTGTGCAAGTGCAATCAAATGTTTGCCACACTGAGGGTTCCACCAATATAATTAAATTGTGTTTGAGTAAAAGAAGGCGTAAAATTCAGACCTGCACTAACCAGTAATAATTTTCTGCAACCATATGGTGCAAGAGGATTTCAGCTACGGTGTATGCTCTCACATGCTTGTTTCAGTTAATGTCTCAGGCTCAGAAGGGATTGCAAGCCTGGATTTAATAATGTTTCTAAAACTAGTTGAACTCTTAGGCACTATAGGAATGCAAATTCCTATTAAGTTTGAATCCTGAACTCAGAGGGCAGTATGCTCTTGGTGCATTTCTCTATATGCAACTGCAGCAGATAAAAGATGGTGCATAAAAATTCTCAGCCAGTACATAAATATATATCATTCAGCTTTTCCTTTAATTATGGAAAAAGCAAATTCCAGACTGACCCTGTGAAAATACACTTACCAGGAAGCACTGGAAATCTACCTACATTTGTAATAATTAAAGGCCGTCCTAGGACAGGGCTGCTCAGGAGACAGGCAGGTGCTGTCCTTCACATTCCTGCAGACAAAAGATATTTGTATGGCTATGAACTCTCTTCTTACACAGATCATTGCTGCTTGGAGGAAAATCAGTGGACATAGGATATTGTTCTGGGGTTAAAGCAAGTCTAGTGTACCATGCATGGATGGAGCACATCTGGTCCAAGGTCCAAATATAATGACACCCAGCTCTCCAGCTTTGCATTCAGCAATAGTGCCCAAAATTTTGGCATGTATTGGGATTGGGGAAAAGGAGTGGAATGGTTTTGTGGCACTTCTGACACCCTCTTGCAAAGAGATGTGCTCCCCTGAGATAATGTGCTGTCTCTCAGAAGAGAATGCATAGTCTGAATATTAATGTCGTTTTGTAACAACTGTTCTTGATTGAGCTGTGTGAGCAATATTCCTTTACATAGGCGAGAAACCTTCCTAGTCATCTAATTCCCCAAAATAGAGATTGCAAGGTCAACTTAGTTCAAACAGAAAATGAAACTAGAATTGAAAATAAATGTAAACGATAAATGATCTTACTATGTCTGTGTTATTTCTCTGCAGTCAGCAGACCATAGTGAAGAAATCACCTTGGATTTACTTTTGGGTTCTGTGCAAATACAGAAATTAGTTTGTGACACAAATACTTCCAGGGGTCTCTAGTGTACAGATAGTATGTCTCTAATCTAAAATATTTCCATTTATCTGCAATGCTCCAATGAAAGAAGGAAGGACATTTTATGTCTTTCTGTGTAACAAAACATTTTGATGGTCAGCAGTGACGTTGATAATATGAAACTACTTCAACACTCCAGGTAGTGGCATTTGCAGCATTTTAGTTCTAAGTGAGACGTCAGATAGGAAAGAAACTTTCTAAAATGTACAATAATCACATTTTTTGATTAGTTGTTTGTATCTATAAATTATGTCAAGGAATATAGGGTCCACAGTAGAAAGGACAGCATTGTTACTGTTATTATTGCTAATAATTGTCATTATTTCTGATCTTTGTAAATGTACTTTTAGAATCATAAGAAATATTTCCAATAAATTATTTTGAGGTTGCTTTATTTGTTTCTGAGCTTGCTCAGAGCTCAGGAAAAAGGATTTTTGAGATGGTTTGTGGCAATAAAATATTTCTATTCCTTTGTTAAGGTATGAAATTTCTATTTTTTTTTTTTTAATTTTGATGTCTATTGGTTGCTAAACATATCTTAGCATTGGAGGAATATTACCTCAAGGTCAAATGCTAAATATTTCTTTTGTTGAATAAGCATAAATGTTAATTAGGTTAACAAGTTTGTGGGTTGGGTATTCAAGCTGAAATAATTAGCTTGAAAATTATTGCAGGGAGGAATGGCGTCTTATTATTTAACAGAGCAAATCCATGTTTGTTAGTCATAGTATATTTTGCCTAGAAAGAGAAAAATAACATTTCATTTATTATTTATTTTTCTATTTATTTTTATTAGTTCTGTGCACTAGCTCATTTTGCACAAAGTCCCCTTCCCCTTCCTCTTCCTCTTCCCTCTGCAACAGCAAAATAATCCCTCAGATATCACCTACATTATTCCTTTGTTTTTTGTGCTGCTTTGAGGCTCTAAGAAAGCACACAGACAGACTCCATACACAGTTTATATGAAACATTTCTGTAAATTCAAATTTCTGTTTCATGCAGTCACTTTTGATTGTTATGTATGAGGGTTTGAATCATTCACTGTCACGAATCTGTGCTCGCTTTCCTCATTATACAGCAGTCATAAATGTAAAAAGAAGGTATAATGTTGAGACAGGACAAATGAAAATGGAGAAGGGAAGATAGAAAAATTCAAATGTATGAAAGAGTATACTCTAGGGAAGGGCATATTTGTAAGAATAGCAAAGTGGTTTTCTCAAATATTTCTGCAAATACTTAATGGAAAGTAATAGCAGTTGAAAGAATATTACAGTGAGAATAAAGTAAAATTGAAAGCATTTTAAGAAAAAATCATCCTGACTTTTTGAAAATAAAACCTCTTTTCCTTCACATTTCTAGAGCTGCTTGACAAATAGAAGGTTGCTGATATTTGTGTTTCAGCTTTTCTCAGTATTTTTCTAACTCTCAGATTTTGACACAAATACTTCCTCTCTAAATATGAAAAGGCTAAACTAATGGATTTAGTTTGCTTCCTTCAGCTGTAAAGAAAAAAAAAAAAAACAACAAAACAGGCTTTGGAAGCAAGGAGAGAGCCATAACTGATGGATATTGCCCAGTCTGACCAGCTGCACCACACAGCTGAACATTTCATCCATGTCTGGGAGGGAAGGAAACGTGGCAATCCTCTTCTCCAGTGCTTTGACACAGGTATTTCCAATCCTATTCCCAGTACTGTTCTTCCTCCTCTGCTTGTTCAGGTTAGGAAGAAAGGAATAATTTTGTTCTCAGACCCTGTTTGATTTTTAATTAAGGGCTATGTACTCTCAAGAAAGATCCATGATTATTAACCACAGATGGAAGGAGTCACGCAGGCTTTGGACAGTGGGCGAAGCTCAATATTTAGAGAACTTGCTCTAGGGAAAATCACCCAGGTCCCTCTCCCTGATTCCTAACTCCTCCTTTGCATCTGTGAACATCACCACAATTCAGGCCCTGGGGTACTTTTGTGGGCCAATCCCTCTGTTTAGACATGGAATTTTTTCATGCTGCCCAAGAGTATTTTTCTCAGAGCTAACATCTAGACAAGATAATGAGAACCTTATGTATTTCATCTGAGAAAGTCCAACAAGGAATTGAGACATCAAACAAGCAGGAAAAGTTTTCATGTTTGGAAAGCTGACTGTTCTTCTAACACACATCTGTACCATATTTTCTTTTTTTCTCTGGGAAAAAAAAAGAAGCATTTGCTCTGCAAGACAGTTAATTATATAAACGAAGTGCTTTCCATGTTAAGATACAGGATTAATGAAATAAAATGTTGGGACCTCTTGAAGTCTGATCCAAGAGGAAATAAAATCAAACACAATATAGGCCATTTCACTGAATGTGTTAAATAAAGGTAGAAAAGAGAGAGGAAATTAGACAATACACAGAAATTTGAATAAATTAAAAAAAAATAGAAGTTGATGATGACTGAGCATACATATTTCCAGGATATTCCCAAAGCAGAATGCAGCTATTATTGGAGCTGTTTGCGGAAAGCTGACAGGCTGAGTTAAATCAAGGGGCTCAGAATGAAACAATTAGCAAAAGAAAAGTATAAAGACAGGTAAAGGTTCTCCTAACTCTTGGAAGAAAAACCCAAAACCCAACAAAATACTTTTCCTAGGTGTGGTAAATGCTTATTCTCAAACTAATTTTCAGTGTTGCTGGGAAGAGGATACAGAGTTCAGTACCCTGTGTACAAATAACTTCCATTATGTGTTTTGTACCCATTGGAAGGCTGCAGAGCAGGACTTGGTCTGAGCCAGTTTGTTTGGATCTTTCCTCCTAGATGAGGACGTGATGAAGAGGAAACAGCCATTTTTCTATTAGACTTATCTGTGACCATAGCAGCCATTCTGAGGGGAAAAAACCCAACCCTGCAGATTCATCCTGGGTCTATTGGACCTGCATAATAAACCCATGAAGAAATCCATATTCAAATTCATGACTGCTTTCCATGGCTTTAATTGTGAAATTATACAGGTGCCCTGAACCTCCACTTTTATTTAAGTAAATATTGCTTGTGAGCACTGCTTTGTGGAGTTGTGATGGAAAACATGAGTCCTGAAGGTGCCTAAATCAGGCAGAGGATATAAAAAGAGGATATAAAATGTATTTTATAGCTTTTGAGGTCTAACTGATGCTTTTCAAGCCCTTGTGTTCAATTTCACAAGGGCCTGGTCCTGTTGGTGCATTATTAAACTTGCTGTGCTGAGACCTGACCAGAGCATGCCCCACCTAAGTGGGTGAAATCCAAGGCTGAGAAATTTCTGGATCTCTTCAGTGGTTTGAGACTACTCTGCTGTGATCAGCAGAAGCTGTCAGTGCCTTTGGCTGTACCAAGGGAGATTTACCCAAGGACATAACTCTTGTGACCAAGAGAGGTCACAAAGCTTCAGACATGAAAGGACTGAAGGCTTCTGGGATCAGGAGTGTTCTGGGTTTTAATTTTCAGTAGGAGGATTTTATGAGCAGATTTTGCACCTTTTGGATCCACCCTAAGTTCCAGTAACAAATCCAGCAAAATTTGGCTTTCTGGAGTATTTGGGTGCTGACTCTTAAATCATCATTTTTCATTCCCTCCATTTTTGGAGTGGCCAAATGTGATGGTTTTGCATATATGACATTCAGTGAGGAGGGAAGAAGCCACCCACGGAAATTACTAGGGTAAATTAAGGAATTCTTCCATTTCTTCCTTACTTTATTTTTTTTCCCAGCAAGAAAAGAATGGAATAATGAAACCAGGTGAGTTGTTTAGTGTACTTAATTGAATGGTCAGTACAGTTCTCAGACTGAGAACACTTTCTAATGCATGATTTTCATTTGGTTGTTTTGTTTTGGGCTAAGTTTGGTTAGTAACACTACACTTACTAATTTATTTTTTTTATAAGAAGCCTTTTCTCATGTTCTGAAGACTGGTATTTAAGCTTCTTGAAATCACAGGAACAAAACCAGGAGTCAACATCCTCTCTCTTCTGGCAGGGATGGATTCAGTGCTCAGGTCCTCTGAGAACAGGTCAGGATAAGCATCTCCAGCTGGCTTAATGCTGCAGAGGATTTTCCTCCCTCTGTTATGATTGGCAGCACATTTCAGCCTGGTTTATGTGAACAAAGCCAGCGAGCAAGAAGCAATAGGGCACGGATCATCTGAGGCTTCAAAGCCAAGTTTCTCCCACTTAAATGTCAGTTGACTGCTGTTTGTCAGCAACATGGAAAGCCCTGACAGAAGGAAATTGAGTCTTTTCTGCTGGTTTAATACCCCTGTGGCAGCGGCCATGCACAGTGGCACACCGGGAAATGAAGCGTGCCTGGGAAGAGAACAGTGAGGAGAGGCTCCAGCATCCCAGGAACAGACTCTGCACCAGTGCAGGGTTCCCATCTGCTCTTTTAAATACTCACCTCAGGGGCAGGGGGAGGCTGCCAATCTGCTTGGATTTTGCCTGGAAGCATGTGTCCTAAATGTTCTTTTCGTACCTTACCATGCATCTCTTTTGATGCTTTCAAGAGTAGATAATTATTTGTAGAGATCCAGGAAGAAGTGAGCTCTTCTAGGGCAGCCTCTGGCCTTGTGTATGAATTTGTTCTCTGGCCCAACACTGGCAATGTGGGAAACACCAGCAAAGCTCTGTCTGGTCCCTAGGGGGTGAGAAATGAGGTGTTCCCATATATGAAGGCAGAAAGGTTAGGGTTTTAAGAACAGGACTCTTCTCAGTCCATCACTGAGTTTTGAGGAGTTTCCTTGTAAATCAAGGAGGTTGTTTATATAACTGAAGCTGTCTGGGAGGAAAAGGATCCTGAATCTGCTTGCCTATAGCTGTGCTTAAATCAGAAATAGTGTCTCTGTCATAAAAATATAAATTACAGTCAAAAGACTTATTCTGATAAAAATTTATATTTAAAAGCCAAGTGCTGCAGATGAGTCACTGTTGAGTGAAGTTCATCCTGCAGGTATCACTATCTGAATGAATAATGCTATTAATTGTTTGCATTTACTTCTGTTTGTAAACCCTCTTGGACATGTTATTTGCACTTGTCATCCAGATAAATTTGCACCCTACCTACTGCAAACAGACTGTCTTTCCTACCAGTTTACTCATGCCAGTGATTTCAATTTTTTGAAATCTGAAATATATCAGTCTTAGAAAGAGAAGTGCCATACCTAACAAGAAATATTTTCTCTGTGTCAAAATAGCAATATCACAATGAAGCTCTGATCCTGGTGACTGGAATAGAACTATGAATAATAGTATCTAATCTAGATATTAATTAAAACTTGTAATATCATCTTAATGGGAACATGTTGCAGAGTTAAATTGGATTTTTTTCCCTTTTAAATTAGCACAGTCAATTAACAGGTGTTCTCCATATGTAATTATTTTCAGTGGAATGAAAAGCTGAGTTAAACATTACAGCTATATAGGGGTAGATTACAGTCAGGCACTTTGAGAGAATGAAGGCTGAGAGGAGTGAAAATGTGGACCAGGATGCTCTGGCTAAATTCCAGCTTGCTAATCACATCCTAGTTTATCAAAACTGCCTGATAGTTTCAATTAGTTGCTGTGTTGTCCTCATATTTCCTTGGAGGGCTAGGTGCTTTGCAGTATAAAATTGAAAAGCTCCTTCTCCGCATGTGTGTCTGCCTTTAACTCTCAAGTGGCACACATTTAAATAGCAGATCTATTTCAACATCATTTCTGTGTGCAGGAAAGGCTTCTCAATTTCTCTCTCTCTGCACAAGTGTGTATCAGTGAACACGCCTACATAGGTTTTTCTTTAAAGGCTACGTACAAACTTAGCCTTTCTGTGAGTAAAGCAGTGCTTTTTTTCCTCTCTGGGAACATTCCTGGGTGAAAACTTTGCACATTGTTTTTGCTCAAAACTCTGGTTGTACATTTTCCAGCTTTCTGGTTGTGCAACTGATAGCCTCAGAGGCTAAATCAGCCCCATCACCCAGGCTGTCTGCATGTCTTGCCAATGATGGTCAAGCATTGAGCTTCTACAGCAGGAAGACTTTGGATTCAGTGCTTTTGATAGGTGTGGGATGACAGGGGGTAAAACAGGGATACTGTGTCTGAAGACATGGATAGAGGACAAATTTTTGTTTCTCTAGGTAAACGCAGATATTTTGTTGTCTTGCTATTTGTTATGTAGACTCTTGAGCACCTACTGCTACCTACATGCAGAGTCATCAGTGTGACTTGTTCATGTGATTTATGTCCCACAAACCTGAAGGGATGGATCTACTCTTGCAGTAAGACAGAAGAGGCACTTCAGAATTATCTCTATTTACCTTATAAAATGAATATTCAAGTGAACAGAATCTATTCAATTCAAAATCTAAAGCCTGTCAAAATCAGTGGAAGACTTTCTACGATCTTCAGAGAATTTTAGTTGTAAGCGAAAAGAATTAATTTTGCAAGAATAATAACATTTGAGCAGCCTTTACAAGTGAAAAGAAAATGACAGAAACAGTTTGTATTTATACAGAACTCTTCCTCTAAGGATTTTCTAGGTGTCTAAGGATGCCTTGAACAAGTTTTAACTCCATTTAAATATGCATATGTATAGAAAGAGATTATTTTATTTAAAAAGGTTTTTCTTTCCCCCCACTGAGCACAACTTCTTAATCATGCATTTTCTCCCCTCTTTCTGGTTTCTCAGTATTTTTCACCACCTCTAGCCAGACATTAGATTTCCTAAGACAGTGAGATCCATGTCTTGACAGGTTATTAATTATCACAGCTGGAGGTAGGATGTTGTGGCTGTTCTTTGCTGTTTGTCATTCGACAGTAAAACCAGATGAAAACTAAGGCTTTGGAAGAAAATAGAAACAACCCCAGCATTTGTATACAGTGCACATTGGCTGAACAGCTGCTGAGTTATTTTTCAGACCATCAGCGGTATCTCTTATCCTTCTTTCTTGAACTTGTCTCTGAACTCAGAGATATTAAAACAAAGAATAATGTGATAGCAGACCAGTACAGAACGTAGTGGAATGTTTCTGAAAGTATCTTGCCTTACCTAAAGATATACATTCTAGAAACCCCTTGAAGTGGGGTAATAATGAGAGGATATATTCAAAACTAATGGAAGATCCCTTCCAAGAAGAAGGCTATTTACCAGGAATCGTTTGGGGATCCTAAATTTCCTACCTCTCACTCTTATCTGGAATCCCCCTCTTGGGGGAGGTTGATTTGATTTGATTTGATTTGATTTGATTTGGAGTGGTCTCCAATTTTCTGAATGCCAGCAGTGACTGGCTGGGTCAGGTGGGTTTCTGCAGAATGATGTTTGAGTTACCAGGCAGTTCACCTGTGCCCTTGTCACATTAAGGTGAAGCAAGATTCTCTCAGGAGCATGCTTGGGCCTCGAGGAAATTCAGCCCAGAAAAGGAAAGTTCCAGCATCGGTGCCAGCACGTGCAAAGGCAGCCAAGCTACCCCACTGGGAGCACAGAGCCTACAGAACTTGTCTTTCCTGAGCTTTTGAGGCACCTCTGGGAATGCTGTCAATCAAGGGCATAGAGAAGGTGTTAGAGGAGTTTGTACAGACCATGCCAGGCCATCTCCTGAGAAATCTGAATTTGTATTTGTGTGAATTTTCCCTTTTCCCCTGACATTCCACGTTTAGCTGCTGTAGGACAGCTCAGAAGAGCAGCGAGCATCCAGGAGAGGGCAGCGCTGCTCTCAGACATCAGCTGCTGGAAAGCCAGGACCCCTGTGGGAAACAGGGATGTGATTGTTCTTCTCGCATAATCCGTTCAATTAATTAGGGACAGATTCTTCTGCCAGATTTACGTTCATTTTATTTTTGTATCTCGTCCAGCCCTATAATAGAAGTCATGAGATATTGTCAAGGTAAATTGTGACAGCAGCATTACCTTCTGGTTTTTTTTTTGTTTGTTTTTTTTTTTTTTTCCTAATTTGAATGGTACCTGGGAATAAGAAAAAGGGTGGACGGTCATCTTACACTTTTAATTTAATATTAGTGCTAGCAAGTAAAGAATTTATTATATGAGAAAAACTTTTTAGTATTTCCTGAGAGGGAACAAACTCTGTCTCCTTTCCCCCTTTTCCAGAAGTTTCTCTGTGCTCAGATCCCTCAGCTGGAGTATCCATCATTTGTAACTCACTCAAACAGTCTGCCAGGTTTCCTCATTCATTTCATTTCAAAGGACCCCGGCAGCCTTGACTACACTCAATTGTAACTAAATCAGCTGAGATCAGATCCTTTTGTTGCTTTGCAGCACGGTACCAAGACCTTAAATTGTGGAAAGAGTTAGGGACTGAGCTGATAACAAAGCTCCTACTATATGGAAGAGACAAGCATGTGTTTGAACTAACTGGAGCCAGACAGTGAACTGCAGTGATCCACAGCAGGCATGACAAATGCTCACATCACCCTGGCCTCCATCTGTAATAAAGGGAGAATGACAGATACACCCTGGCTCCCAAGGAAAGATGTATCTGTGATCTGAACTGTCCCAGGAGCCACAAGAAGTGTCTTGCTCTCAGCGCTGGAAAAGAGGGTGTTTTATGCCCAGCAAGCTGAAAGGCTGGGACATCAGCCTGTGTTTGTATAATGGATGCTGGAAGTACCTGCCATTTATCTCTTCTGTACTCGTTTTCCAAAACAGTTACTTCTTTCCTGTCTGAGTTTCTCTTGCCAAGTGTCCAGCTCCTGCACTGAAATGGAGAACTGGACAAATTCTTAAGAAAGTATCTCTTTCAACTCTGAAAATATGTAGTTTAGAAACTAAACACAGGTTGGAAAATGATGCTCTGAGCAGTCTCCATTTACCAGTCTTTGAAAGACTTCTATCATATAGGCAAAAAAAACCCAAAAAACAAACAACCAAAAAACAAACAAACAAACAAAAACAACAAAAACCCACAAAACATAAAAAACCACCCAACAAAATGATGATAGCTAGTTGAGTTTTCATCTTTATGTAACCCAAACCTCATAGTGCTAGTTAGTCATGTTGCATATTAGCATCAACATTCAAATAAAACTTGTTTGCAAATTTCTCTTGAGGAAGAACCTAGTGAAGATGTTCTGTAAATGACCTCTTTTTTCAGTTTACCTCCTTCCTGAGGGCTTTTTGTAGTCATAACAAGCCTGAAGACATGCTACTTAAATGGTGACCTCAGACTCTGTGAATTAAGCAAGGTAAGGACTGGGGCATATTTAACTGAAGAAACTTCTAAGACAAATCCTGCTACTCCCAGGAGATGACATGAGAATTTCAGGGCTGAACCAATGTCACTGGATGATCACTGTTACTGACCTGGCAGCTTTTTTACAGACCATCACCCTTAGGTAAAACACTTGCCTGCATATCAGGATATTCAATGATGTACTTGTTGACTGGAACTCTCTCCACCTAGTGGGAAAGTTTTGAGACGTTGGTTACTAGTCAGAAAGCACCCATCAAGCCCAGTAGAATTTTTAAAATGTTAATGTGGGCAGGGGTGAACATAAAGGAACTTTTCACAGACAATACCTTCTATTTGCTTGACATCTGCTGCAGGGTCTGAAGTGAAATTATGCCCAAACATATCCAGAGGGCAAATTTCTGTGATAGAAAATGGCAAAGTATTTCTTGTGTCAGTGACAAACCCTTTCAAAGGGAAGGGCTTACTTGGGGCCTTATCATAATTCTGATTCATGCTTTCTGAGAGAGAGTCAGTCATTGGGGGATTGCTGAATTGTTGCTGTTTTGAAAATTTCAGGAGAGGAAAGGCTGAAATCTGAGCAGTCATCATCTGATTACACCAATTCCTCCTGAAATGTTAAGTGTATATAATGCTTTTCCTTATGGAGCTTAAACTGATAACAGCCCTGCTGTAAAAATGCTATACTGTGTAATGGAAGAAGCTGATGCCTTCTGCTGGGTAGTGCACTTTTGTCAGAGAAATTTCTGTGGAGGTGATGGGTTCTTTAATATGTTCTATCCAGGAGTCTCAATTCCTAGCTTGAATATTTGCAAAATACAGACAGTTGTGTCTGCACTGGGGAATGAAATTCCCTCCCCCACCTCACTGTTTTATTGCACTGAATCTTGACAGCAAACACGTTGCTGGCAGTCTCCTATTTACTGCACGTGAAGGTCAGTCAGTACCCCACCCGTTTTCATTCTCCCTCCATAATTGCTTCTCACATTGAAAGAAATACTTTTTGTAACTCTCTGCCAGTGTGTGTTCGTGCACAACTCAAGTCATGGATTTATTTTCTCTTCCAGCTTTCTGGGATGACCCCTTTTAGTTCATCTTCTAATTCTTTTTCTAGGAAAGGCTTTCTAAAACCATATGTGTGTTTATAGAATCTTCAGTTTGACAGTCATCCCCTCCTGCTGGCCCCATAAGTTCTGCTACAGTTGGGTCAATATTAAAGAAATGAAATGAAATAACTAGTTTTAGAGACAGTTTATTGAGTGGCAAAATATTTCAGGCACTTGCATTTAGTAGTTTGTATTATCTTGTGTGAGTAAAGTATGCTTGTGAAAATTCCCTCAGGAAAGGGTAATCTGGGAAAAGTTATTTAGTTTGTATTACTCTTTGTGTTGCACAGCTGAGAAAGAGGCAGCCTTCAGCCAGAAATCAAAACCTTGTCATAAAATCTAGATTTTCTATAAGGAAACAACAAGACATTTGGGAAGAATAATAAAGAAAATATTGCTTGTTTTTTAGGGAAAAATCCAGTTGGATGAGTACTAATGTGTTCCTATGGTTAAAACTGGAGGACAGTATTCTCAGTGGACATTGCATGATGCCTGATCTAATAGACACCAAATTTTCATGTGGTGCCAATGTGCTTGCAAACCAGGCCAAGGTAGCTACATATGATAGGTGTAGAGTCAAACTCGACTTAAAAATGCAAATATAACTTTGCATAAAGCTGGACCATCTTGGTCATCAGAAATGTGGTGCTTGCAGCTCTGGTTTCTGCGAACACAGCGCTGACCTTCGTGTGCTCAGAGCCCATCTTGCCCTGCCTCTGCATCTCTGTGTGTGCCCAGGCAGTGTGTGCCCAACATGTTTTGAAAGCTTCATTTTACATGCTGCTGTAAGCCCAGCTTCAAGGGTAGCATAAGGTATTATGTTTACTCCTGACTTTGGTGTCCATCCTGTAAGCACACGGTTCTTTACAGTGTTTGGGTGGGATAACCAGTGGAAAGAACCACCTTGTACTCCTGAGTCTCTCAGGGCTTGTCTTCTACCTGTAAAAGGAGTTAGGAAGGTATATATGCCTGAAGCTTCCACAGTTTGCCTTATCAAGGATCGCAAATGTGAACAAAGCCAGACTGAATAAATGACTGGTATCATTCTCAGCATTGAAAATTGGCAGGATAATCTGTGTCTATTATATTTTTCCTGGTTTTCCTTCTATAGCTAGTGTACCAGAATGCAAGTTATTTAAAGGATCGATAATTATTCTGCCATTCCCAGCACTGAAATCCCTTGCTGATATATTGATGAAACTGTACTCAGATGAAGAGTCTAATTAAGAGCACAGCAGTTGACAAAGCTGGCTGAATTCAGACACCATCCACTGCAAAGCAGGTCTGACCAACATAAAAAGGCAGAGGTTTTTTTCTGTGTTTTTTTCTGTAAGACATTTGAAAACCTTTTTAAAAGTTCAAAAATGGAGAAAAAAGACCAGTGAGATATATATTATGTATAGGTACGTATATATACATGCATACGTAGGTACACCTGTGTAACAGAAAAAGAATTGGGTTGGTGTGATTGTCAAATTGAGTGAAAATAAATCCCTTGGCTTTTGCCGAAGTGATAAAGATTAAATATCACAGTAGCTTTCCAGAAATTTCTTTTTTGTTTGGCAGATTTCTAAACCACAAAATGCTTGTTTTGAGCCTTAGCCAAACCCTTTCCCCACCAAGTTCACTGAGATCCCTTTTGCTGAATCAGAGCATAAGATTACCATGTGTGTTTATGGTAACAGTTCTACAATGCCTTTTGGCTGGAAAATTAATGAAACTGCCCATGCTTTTGACTAATTGATGAGTAATCAAAAATCATCTAATATTCAGTTTCTTCAGAGAGTCCGCTCATTAGGACTGAATTATAGAGCTGAGAGATATAATTTTCTGTTCTTAGCCATCAGTGAACAGCTTTTTACTGTTGGCCAGTTTTATTTTACTGCAGCCTTTTTCTGTGATGTTTGTTTGGTTTATTTGGTGGATAGATACAATAACTGAGATTTGCATTGGATTTAACACCGCTATAATCCAAACTATTCTCGAGATGAATGCTGCTGCTTCTCCTTCCATCCCGGGCTATCAGTTTCCTTGTTTGCTTTTTGCCACGCCAGAACTGGTGTAGGTCACTGATGAGTCAGGCCAAAGAGCTTCTCTGGCTGAAAATGAACTTAAAATCTGGAGAGGTTTATGTCAGTCTTGAGTACATCGTCATAACAAAAATGGGAAAGGTGAAATGTGTCCTGCTGGATATAGCATAGATTTGAAGAATCTTCAGTTATCCAAAACTCATATTAATCATAAATTACCCACTTTGATAGTGTCTGTATAAAAATATTCAGTGTTAGATGGTGCATTAATGGGAGCCAGAGCTCAAAAATACTTCACAGCTTAGGATGCCCAAGATGGAGAGTGCTCTGGTCCTTTCCTGCAAGCCTTTCTTCAGTATAATTATGTCTCACCTGCTAGCTTTGCAAATCCTCCAGAGATGAGTGAAATTATTTGCTATTGAATCTTACTAAATTAATTGGGTTATTTTGGTGGGTTACATTTGGTTCATTTCAGAATTCATTCCAATTTCTGCAAACCACATCACCATTCTGAGTGTATAATCTTTGACAGCATATGTTCCTTTCATGCAGATATTTTTGCCTAAATCCAGCACTGAGCAAAAAGCAGTTTTTTGTTCAGAAGTGTGGGGTTTTTTTGTTGTTTTTTTTTTTTTTAACATAAACCATTTCTAATTCTTGTATTTCTCTTTGTATAAGGAAACTGGAATGAATGACTCACAACATAATCATTTGGTCATAGCTATTATAGAACAATAAGGATTTAGCTTTCTTTTTAATGTTCTATCTGCAAAGTGGGGATAGAATTTCTGTCTCAGAGAAGTGTTACAAAGATTTGTTGGTTAGTGCTTGGACTGCATTTTATCTGTGCTAAATACCATATAATTATTTAATGTCCAAGTTAAAGATTGTTGACCACGTGTTGTATTTTTGGAGTATTGTTTACTTATTTTATTTTTCAAGTCTGAAAGTCTGAATTATAAACTGTAAACGTAAATGAGTGCAATGTTTCAAACATCAAAGAACAAATGTGGTGTTTTTTAATAATGCTAAGAATAATACTCCACTGCTTGAATTTTTCTGTTTGCTCCTAATACCTAATATGCTTCTATCATTTTATAAAATACTGACAAAAAAATCTTGCTGTTCTTGTTTTTAATCTCCAGAAGGCTCTTAGATATTACCTTCTTCCTATGGCCTAGATTGTGACATGGTTTTTATTGCAGTACTCACCTTTAGAGGATAGAGCTATTTATATGATCAAATTTCAGGTGTGCTCAAAAACATGAGTGCAGTGTTGAGGAGTCTAATAAAAGCTCATCACTCATTAATTGGGAGCTAGTTTCAGTATGTGCAGCTGAGCACAAAAAATCGTGAGACTGAGTCACTAAAAGTGCTGGAAGAAGAAAGTCCCTCTGCTTTCTGTAATGGGTTGAGGGCTTCAGGCACACAGTCTCTGGTTGGGACTGTTATTTTGAGAAGGTTACATTTATTTGATTTCACTTGCTGGGGTCTCTAAGCCCAACACCAGACAGCCCAGATGCAAATGGATGGAGAACAAAGCAAGCAAAGGCATGTCTCAGTGGTCTAGAAACTGTGAATCTTCACATTCGTATTTGCTGGATTTATAAAAGAGATATAAATAAACAGAAACAATTAAAAAATGCCTGTATAACTCAGTTGCCTTTGATATACCCTCTTATGTGTAGTGCTCTGATTATGGCACTAGAGACTTGTGTTCTTCCTCTGGTACTTTGAAGGATCTCATATTGCTGAATTTGTCCCTGGGTGTTGGATGACTTTCTCTCCTTCCCTCACAGTGGTGGGACACCCTCCAGGGCAAGGGACCAGACTTCTTGCTGTGGCAGAAGGCTTTGTGATAAAGATGAGTCTTACCTTGTATTTCAGGGATACCTCAGGCTTTCTCTGCACGCAGACTGGAAAGAAAACAAACAGCATCTCTGGTCATGGATTATTGAAAACCTGTCCTAGGAATTTCTGGATCAAAAATACAAATGCCTGATGAGATCAGATGCTGCTAAACTGGATTGCTAACTAGTGTTATACTATACTGTAAAACTTAGAAACTGAGATGTCCTTCAAGTCCAGTTTTAGATGTGCATTTTTTTTTTTTATTAGACCTGATCTGTGGGGTTTGAAGAGATTTGTCTCCTTTGATAGTTCAGTTCAGGATGTATCTGCATTTTCATGGCTTTCTGTAGTAGGTCCTAGGACTTCCTGTTGCCAAAGCTGAATCACATATGAATTTCAGAAATTCAGCCTGCGGACAGTGATCCAATTCGCCACTAAAAGACATCCTTAAAATATGAGTCTTCAGGTGTGAGATATATTTGTCATGTATTTACATACATTCTCTGAGATAAAGAGTCTTTTGGAGGGACAGACTTCATAACCCTTCATTTAAGGAAATCTCCACTTGGATAAGACCTACCTCACACTACACTTTCAGAACCTGAATCCTCAAAAACCAGTCCCCCAAACTTTTAATTCCACCACTCTATACCCTCATCTTTCCAAATATGAGCTAACACAACATTTTTCTTTCTCACTTTCTATTATACACCTTCACTTCACCAAAACATATGCCTAACTACCCTTGGCTCCATCCCTTTTAAACCTCTTGGGAGATACGATTGGTTCTGGATGTATTTCAGTCTTCTGTCTGTGATCTCATCCAGCTCCCAGTTCTCTTCTGCCCATCTTTCCAATTGGTCACTAGCCCAATAGAGGTCCTTTGTAAGATGCTACCCATTATGCAGTAGAAAACTACAAGAAACAAGAAGCTTTTACCTCCCAAACATCAGCTGCCATGCAGTGTCTTGCTCCTGCTTGAGGGAGCAACTCCCAGCTCTTGAACTTTGCAGTTCGTATCCATAGACATTGCTGTCTAAAATTAATTTCACATTTCAGCATGTTAAAATATGCAGTTAGAAAACCAGCACATTTGATAAGCAAGCAGATCACGAGTTGTGAGCCAGTTTTTTCCCACCATTATTATAGTTAGATAAATAGAGAGAAACTGCAGAAAAATTTCCCATAGTATCTAAATATGGCAACTTTGAGAAAGAAATTAACATTTTCTTTGTCTTTTGACAACAGAAAAGTATGTCTTTGTGTCTCCTGAAATTCCACCAGAGGTACAGCAGGGATGAATCTGCTCCATAAAAGCAAAATTACACAAAAGAAAATTAAACTAATAAAAAGAGAGAGAGATTACAATAACAATAAAAAACAATTGGCAAAAGGGAAAACAACTCCCCCTCCTTATTGTTATGCATTCAGAATCAGTGTCTTACTCATTTGTTAAACTTTTATGGCACTGGCAGTCTCAAATACTAATTTTGTTCAGCATGAAAGTGCCCTTTATAATGGGATGGATATGTTGCTTCCAGTACAAGCAAGAGCAGGGATCTGGGGGATGCTAATGGTATATTCTATTCTGCTGGAAGTTTCTAGACAAAATATCTTTGCCTTATTTTTTCTTCCACTCTTGTTCTACCCTAACCTGCTGATGCTACAAGAACATCTGGTCAAAAATCACCTCTTAAAAACAGCTTGAAAATAATTTTGATATCAACATGTTACAATTTTCATTGACAGGCTAAAAGAAAATCACTTTTCCAGCCAGTAAAATCTTTTGCCTCAAAAATGAAATGACGTCCTCAAGGAAATGACATAACCATTCCTTGTGGGAAGTGCATCCAGGTGGTGTCCTGCCATGGCTGTTCATGAGCCACAGCCTTCCATGGGACATCGTGATGGGAATGTCCCTTGCATTCTCCTAAATGGTGAATCATGGAAGGGGTTATCCTAGGGACAGGGAGATAAAGAAGCACTGTAACTGGTATATTTGCAATAATGGAAATTCCTGTAAGAAAAAAGAATGTCCTTCATCCTTCTCTGAAAAGTGAAGAAATAAATTTTTTTCAAGTGACAAATTGAGAAACCTGTATATAGTGATGAAAGGCTTTGCTTCAAGTTCTTCATATGTGTAAGCATATAGTTGAGACCAACCTTACTGGAATTTCAGCATCCATAATTGAAATAATTAGCTATACTGGTTCATTTGCTCAGGTTTTTCATTATTTGCTGAGCTTTATTTAGTGCCACTGTGTGTATCCTAACACTACACACAGCTCTCCAGGACTTTTGAAAATGTTGGTCATTTAAACAGGCAAATATCATAAGGTAACCTTAACTATTGTTAAGAAGATAGACCAGAAATTATGTTCATGGTCATATTTGCAAGACTCTGATGATAATAATAATAATAATAATAAAAGAAGATATCATGCCATTGACAAATAGAAACAATTTTATATCTAATAGGATTTAAGTAATAAAGGCTGAAGGGCTGCAACAGCTGCAAAGAGATTAGATACGTTATGTTTTCTCAGTGTAATAAAACTTGTCAAATAAAGCTGAATAAAATCTTCTTATCTGTGTCTCTGGTTTATTTTTCGTGAAGCCTCTTTCTTTTCAGCTGATTGCAGGAATCACCATTTCTCTAGAATGGTTACATACACGACAGTTCAATTAGAGTCAAGTTAGTGAAAGTTATTGCTGGATTTGCTTTCGGTTGCACCTTTTTTAAAGTAAAGGACGTCTGCAGCATTTGGAAAGAATGAAGCAGATCAAAAACCAACTCTGCCAATCTCTGCTGATATTTAGTGGACAACTGGACGAAACTATGCATATCAGTGCAGTACCATTTAATTTAGTATTGCTTTACACAAGATCTAGTTCTGATTTTAAAATAAATCCCATCAGAAAAGCAAGAGATCCTTCCCCAGTCATACCTGATGCTGCCTTGGCTACCCCAAGGCTGCCCTCGTAATATCTTCCATTTCTCACCTGTCTGCTCCCTCCTCTGGGCACTCACTGGAGCCCTTCTCCACTCTTGCTGCTCCTCCTGCCTCAGTTTCTCCCCATGCTTAAAGAAAGTGCCAAGACTTGTCTTTCTATGGCTGATGTGTTAGTCTTCACTGAGACTTTTAGGATATGCAGATGGAATTTGCAATCAGAAGTGTGAGTTGTTATTATTATGGTTAATTAGATGTGACAGACTGACATTCTGCTAATGGTTTCATGGAATCCAAGGCCAAACCTCTGTCTGCATTGCAAACATGCTTGGATTTCCATGTGATCCATCTTTCCATCCAGGTCAGTATTTCTGAGCTTACCTGTGTGTCTGATTTAAATTGCATGAACATCTAAAGCAGGGGTATTGTTTTAAAACTGAATGGGAAGAGCAGACGACATGTATGTTTGAGCAGTGTTGCTGTTGCCTTTTGCATGTATTTGAAGAAAATATTTACTTCCCAAGGCAAAGCAGTGAACCTAGTAAGGAAAGCCAAGTGATCTGTCCAAGCTGATGTAATACGTAAAGACACAAACATCATCCATAAATCAATAGGCATTGATTTAGGTAAATGAGAGCTTTGCCCTTAGGTAGGAAAAAAATATACCTATTTATATGTATGTGTTTAAAATATTTCATGCAGAATTTCTGGGGACACATATCCAATATTAATTAAAATTTAAGTGTATCGTGTCAGTGCCCCAAATGCATTGTTTTGGATTTTTTTTTTTTCCAAATTAAAGCTTTTCTTCTGCATTTTTCCCTCCAGACAGAAAGTTCAGGAAACCAATGAATGATGACAATATGATAACCAATAAGGGGAAAAAACCCTGAAACCAGTTGCAGGTGCTGAAACTTCTGTCAGAATCTGCAGTGTATCTGTGCTGAAACAATTTCTGGCCACCTTTCTAAATATTTCTCTTCCTTGGGGTAGAGGGGGGAAAATAAATTTCTGTGTAAATTTAATCTAATTAATTGTGTCAGTCCTAGTTGCATGGAACTGGGAAGACACTGGAAAATAAAGGTGAGTGTAAAGCCCATGTCACCCCGCAGAGGAGTGCTGCAGTCAGTTCTGAGTGAGCCAGTGTGAGTCCCCAGGGAGGTAACTGCATTAACCAGTGTTTCCAGCCTCCAAGATGGCACCACAGAGGCTGAATGTGCAGGTTCGTTGGAAGGATGGAGGAGATTCAGATGCTTCTTTTAATAGCACAGGAAATCTGATGACTGGAAGGATGCATTGCTCTTAATTTGAGACTACAGCCACGAGACCTGCTAACAGAATGTATATGCACGTCACTCTCATCTTGCTTGTCTGATCACAACTGCAGCCCTGGCCTCCACCAGCATGGAACGGGCTGAAATGTGAACATGCACCATGTCAGCCCAGTGCTCAGCATCTTGAAGGGTCCTGGGCTCTCTTCCCCATCTCCCCACTTCTCCACCTGTATGTTTCTATTGATACTGCTACTGCTAGAATATATTTCCTTCCTCACATGGTAAGGGAGGAATTTTGTTGGGAAATTCTCTTCACAGGCTAAATTCAAGACTGTCTCCACTGATTTTAGTGCTGTTCATAGAACCATAGAATATGCTAAGTAAGAAGGGACCTACAAGGTTCACCAGGTCCAATCGTTGTCCCTGTGTAGGATAAGTTTGGTTTGTTTCCAGCTGAAGTTGTCATCCGTTTGTTTAGATGACCTTAGGTAGAGCTGATGAAAGGTGTTATGATGGTAGTTAGGTGGAAGTATTTAGTAGTTAGAACATGCAAACCTTCCCACTTATTTCCCTATTCTGTGGTATCAAATTGTTCACAGTGGCTCAGGTATAAGTAAACATAGGCATGAGCCTACAAAAATTGTGCAGGGAGGCCAGAGGCATGTTGGCCTGTATCAGCAACAGTGTGGCCATCAGGACCAGGGCAGTGATTGTCCCCCTGCACTCAGCACTGGCGAGGCCACACCTTGAGTGCTGTGACCATTTCTGAACCCCTCAGCTCAGAAAGGACACTGGTGCTGGAGTGAGTTCAGACAAGGGCAGCAGAGCTGTGAAGGGTCTGGAGCACAGGTCCTGTGAGGAGCAGCTGAGGGAGCTGGGGGTGTTTAGCCTGGAGAAAAGGAGGCTCAGGGGAGACCTCATCACTCTGTACAGCCACATGAAAGGAGATTGCAGCTAGTGGAGGTAGGGCTCCTCTTCCAGGCAGCCAGGGACAGGATGAGAGGACACAGCCTCAAGCTGCACCAGGGGGAGGATTAGGTTGGACATCAGGAAGAATTACTTCACAGGAAGGCTGATTAGACATTGGAATGAGCAGCACAGGGAGGCGGTGGAGTCACCGTCCCTGGAGGTTTAAGGAAAGACTGGACGTGGCACTCAGTGCCATGGTGCGGTTGACCTGGTGGTGTTTGGTCTCAGGTTGGACTCGATGGGCTCAGAGGTATTTTTCAACCTAATAGTTTCTGTCATTCTGTAAAAGCTTTCCTTTCCCCCACCTCATCAAAGGGTTTTTTTTCTAAAAATCCCTTTCCACCAAGGTGCAGTTTTCCAGTTTGACAGGAGATTTTAAAAAGCACCTGTATGGCTCAGCCCTCTGCACACAAAACTCTTCATGTAGGTACAAAGCCATCTTGTTTTTCTATGAATATGAACAGGAGTCAAGAGAGCACAGATAGTGGAGAATTGCACCCTTTGATTAAATTTCTCCCCCTTCCTCTTTTCTTTCAAGGTTATAAAAGAATCTTGTGTGCAAGTAGAGACTTGCTTTAGTTCTTGTCAGAAGTTCACATTTTAATATTAGTTTCTTTCTCTTTTGTTTGGGTTCTCTCATTTTCTTTTGCTGGTAAAAACTTAATGAAAGGTAGCCTGACAGAAAATGCTGTGATCCAAGCAGCGGATGGTGTGCTGCTACCAAGTCCTTTAAGCCTTAAAGTTCATCTTTATCACTGCTATTGGATATAACAGCATTTTCAGATTACTTTCTAGCATCAATTTTCACACATGATTGACAAGTGTAATAAACAGGTAGGCAAGAAACTCAGCTTGTTGCAGGACAATGGATATGTGCATTAGAAGCCTTCTGAAATGCAGAATGTTACTAAAAGCCATAACCTGATATCAGTAATGAAGATGGCTGCAAACCACTCAGTGCACTTCAGTTTTTAATATTATATTTTTTTTTTGTTTACCTTTTGTAATAGATCAGTACTCATGTCCTCAAGGCATTTCCTGCATACCAGGGGCCCGCAGGACATGGAAACCAATTAAAGACATTGATATTCGTGCTTCAGCGTTAAGCCAGGGAAAAAAATGACAGGAATTTCAAGTTCACTGTGCATGCAGGAGCTGGTTAGCATTTCCATATGGCTTTCAGACTGTCTCACATTAAAACCCACACCTGAGGGAGACCCAGAAGAGCCTGGGGCATGATTTGCTCAAAACTGCTTTTGATTCCAACCAGCATAATTTATTGGAAACATTCTGCTTTTTTTGGAAACATTCACAGCCAGTCTGGGAGCTACTCTGAAACATATTCCTGCAATGTAGAAGAGATTTTGAAAGACAGAGTTTAAAGTAGCCATGGACAAGGGTAAAGTACCTTGTGATGTCCTTGCAGCAGGCCCCAGATCATACTCACACTCATGTTTTCTGTCACTTGCTTTTTGGTTTTGGGTTTGTTTGTCGGCTTGTTTGTTTTATATTGGACATTCAGAAGTCCCACTGCCAGGCCAACCTGGAGTCCCAGTATCCCAGCCTTGCACAAGCAGGATTTTACCAAACTGTGCAGCTGCTGCTCACATTCCCCAGCTGGTGCAGTATGGAATGCTGGTGATGGTGTCCAGAGAGGAAAAGGTGGAGGAAGGAGATCCTTAAGGACTAAAGAGGTGATTATCCATATGATCTCTTAGCTCAATTCACTTTGCAGCCTGGCCATGTCCTCAGGCTCTGCTCAGGAGCATGATGTCAGCACCAGTGTCATTATATGAGCAGCTTTTTCCTGCCTGAAAGAAGAAAGAGGCATAGTGCTACAGATTGCAAGGATTTCTGGGGAGTAGCTTGACATTTCTAATTTTGTCTTGCCTCTTTTACCCTCACCAGCAGATCCTCAGTTTTAAACACACAAAGCTTGCATAAACACAAGCACTGTATTTCTCAGGAGGAACCCCATAAATTAATGGAACAAAAATATTTTATATGAGTGTCAAACTTCATTTGATATGTGTGTAAGGTCCAATAGCTGTATTATAGATGACAACCTTATGTAATTACATTGGTGTTTTACCTGTTCCCATCCCAGCGGCAAATCTCATTCACAACAAGTTCTGACTAAATAAAGGGGGTTGCTCAGACGGCTTTCAAGGTGAAATTATGATATAATTCTCTTCTTCTTGCATCTTTTCAGTCCTCCATCTATTCCCATCTCAGCCCTAGGCAAGTGAAGGCTTGTGACTTGCTCTTTCACCAGCAGTTTCTATGTGTGGTTACATGGCTGCAGTGTTCCTCTGCAAACGTCCTTGTGTTTCAGAGAGAGGTGAAGTGGTGCTGGTTATACTGCACTTTGTATTTCGAGGTTGCCCAGATACACGTCTGAGATAAGGGACTGGGGATGTTTCTGATTAATACTACCAATGTTTGCTGTCTGAGCAGCAGCAGAGATAGACCTGCACTGCTCCAAGTGCAGCGGGTGCAGCTAATGAGAGTCCATGGCTGTAAACAGTGAGTAGGCAAACATTCATCTCCCTGACCTTGGCTGTTTACCAGACACAGCTCTGATCTGACCACCTTGTCCAAGCTCCCTCTGTACTTGGTGGAGAGGTTAATAAGTCCCTCCAGTTTCAGACCCCTCTCTTAGGCTGAGATTAATTATCTCAGGTGATGATCATTCACTGCTGGTTCTAGCCGAAGCTGATGGGACTAACATGGATTAGTTGTTTCAGATGACTGAAACATTATTCCTTATATCATTAGATTTGGTGAACTGAAGTCTTCTGTACAGGAGGGAAAGAAACAGCCAAAGCCATGGTGCATGGTGCAAGGTAGTGTGACTGCCAAGTACCCATATATCTTAATTTCTTGTACACTCAGCTTGGGAACAGGAATTGGATTGTGATTCTTCTGTAATTTCTTCAAGCAGCAGATTGATAAGTGAGCACAAAATTGATATTCACAATCATGTAATAAATCCATTATGTAGCAAATGATAATGGATTAGTTCTTTTGGTTGGGTTTCTCTTACATTACATAACATATCAAGTCTGCTTTTAATTGTTGAGGCTAAAGAAACACATAGCTTCTGATTTGCCTCTTAATGACTGAAAATTCTAACAGCACTGTAATATTACTAATTCCTTCTGACCCTGTGGATTAATAATCATAAAAACAGCAATACTCAGGGCTCAAGGTGAGATTATCTGTGCCAGGAGAGCAGAATATCTCTGTGTGCTCCATTCAAGGAGTAAGGGACTGAAACCAGGTGTAGCTATTTCTGACACATTTATTTTTGTAGCACAGAATTTAAAGGAGGAATTTGTCTTCACTTGCAGGAAAGCACCAATATATAATTTTTTCCCAAATTTTAAAATTAAAGCCATGTTTAAAGAACTTTAATGAGGATTAAGGATTAAATTAAAGACACTGATATGAAGAAATGGTGCAGCATCTGCATTTTCATCACCTATGAACGAAACCAAACAGCAGGACCATGGAAAACCAGTATGGAAAAATCCCACAAATAGCATATTTTCCAATTTTTATGATATATTTTATGAACAGGAAACCTCTTAATTTTTGGGGAACTGCAATTAGAATTTACATATTCTGCTTATAAACAGTTCTTGGGGCAACTTATCTCTGTTTGCAAATAACAGTTTCCTTCTAAGTATTTGCTGTGTTGAACAGCTGTGTGATAAGCACAGGTTAGAGGGCACCAAGACTCTAACACTGAGTTATTTTCCATTTTTCTCCTTCTCTGTCTTTTCTTTGGTTTGGGTTTTTTTATGTCCTAATGCCTTTGCTCCCTCACCTGAAACATCAAGAAACATCAAGTCTCCATGGGGGAAAGGTACTCCTTAAAACTTGTTTTGGTTTCCAATGCAGCAGCACCAGCACAAAGTCAGAGTACTTTTTGACACAAATAACCTCAATTTTTAACCTGCAGACCTGCTTTATGTAACACTCAGTAGTTTTGCCAACATGTAAAAGAAAAAAAAAAGTATTCCTGGATTTTTCTTCTTTGGGGCAAATAAGAAAACATTTGTCAAATAAAACCACTTTAGTATCAGAATTACAGCTTTTTCTTTTTCATCTCTCCTACTTCAGTCACTTTAGCAAGATGCTTGGTTCTAAGTGTCGGTGTTTCAAACCAGAGTATGTTTATTTTTATTTTATTTTTTTTGAAAATGCATATTATTAACTGCAGGAGTTCCTGGGGGACATTTTCAATGTATATGAGTCTTACTGATCTTCCTATTGGAGATGCATTCCTGAACATAAACTTTTGGCATCTGCCATAATGTGTCCTTCTGTCAAAACAGAGAGGAGCTGCTCTTGTAGCAGCCTGGGATCAGAGCCTGGGAAGCAGCAGCAGCAGCACTGTGCTGTCTCTGGGGGATGTTGGCTGCCTGTCACACATCCCCTGCATGGCCTCGGGCAAGTCATTTGAGAATGGTCCAAAGCCAGGGAGCTTCACAGGTTTGTAAATCTGCAGAGAGACTGTGTTTGTGAGAGTGTTTCCTGCTCCTGTAAGATTTCCCTGATTGAATTTATCTTTAAACTTTGTTATCTCTTTGAGTAAAACTCATGTAAACCTGTCTTAACTTTAACATGCCCACTTACACTACAGCTCTTCGTTCTCATTCCCCTGGTTAATTACTATTCATATCAAAGAAACCTTGGTGCTCTTGAGAAAGCACAAAACCTGGAGTTTACATATTTATTTTCTTTCTATAATATCATTACATAAAGAATACAATAGAGGAAACAGGATTTAATTTCTGACTCAAAAATGCCACTATCTCAGCAATACAGTAATACAATACCTAAGGTAGTTGGATGTCAAAGTCCAGATCCCAGGGCAGTTTAATTGAATATGCTTATTATTAGTTCCTGCAGTCCGAGTTGTCAGTCAGAGTGGAGCTGTACTGAACAGTGGCACTGACCAGCCTGTGGCTTCTCACCCCAGATACCATGACTCCTCTTCACAATTCCTGTTGGTGCATGCTGTGCTCACAAGGCAGGACTATTTGGACAAGACAAACTTTCAGGCAGAGCTCAAGTTTTGCTTACAGACATCTGGAAGCCCTAGGGAATTATAATGCAATACTGTCACTCAGGCCAGGCTTCCAGAATCTAACCAGGTCCAGCATGTGGCCAGCTTTTAAGTGCTGAGCTCTCATTTAGCCTGTGCAAGAAAGAGCATTGAAAAGGCACACTCACATCAGGGTTGCTGCAACACGATCAGATAACCAGTATTGTGACAGATTAATTCTCCATGTAGTTTGAGCAGGATTAAGGTGCCTAAACACAAACATCTAGGGAACCCCGCCAGGTCTCAACTGCTATTTTAAATGAGTGTTTCTGTTTGTGAAGAACAAGCAGGAAATGCTGTTTGGAATTGTCTAAGGGCATTGGAAACATCTCTAGACTCCAATGTATGAATATTTCAATGACAGCAACACTCGCTGAAGAAAAACTCCTCAATCTACTTGAGCTTAATCAAGTATGGTTTACAAACTTCACTGATCTAGTAAAACATCTGCTTCACAAAACTAGGCTGTTTAAACCCAAACTAATCCACTGTAAATTTAGTCCTTTAACACAGGCTTAAGAACCTGCCTACCAGAGTCCATTCTGTGGTCAGACAAATGAGAGGTACATCTCATCTCAAGAGTTTATCTAAAATCAAGCAGATTCTACATGGGATTATTCCAGGTTTTCCCAGCTACAAATTCTTGGCCAGGTACTTCCTACATGCTTATTTTGATCCACCCGGGATGGAGTTTTGCTCTGCAGCAGCACTTTCCCTGGAGTAGAAGTTCTGGATGAGTCCAAGCTTGTGACTTTTCTGCAGCCCCTGGAGCTACATCTGCTATTGAAAATGTGTGAGAGTAGAAGCAGCTGCCCTCATTGTTCAGAGAGCAATGTGGGTTTCAGATAAGATCCAGCATTTATCTATCTGAAAGTCTCTGGTGCAGCTGATGAAATGTAAATCTAGTTAGGTCTGATTACCCTTTTGTCACCCAGACCAGAACTAGCCAGATTCAAAACAGCTCTGCTAGTGAAAGGGAGAAGGCGGGGGAGAGAAGGAAACTTAGCAATGTGTGAAATGACATTTCAATGAGAAGTTTGCCATTGAGCTGACAGCTGAAATTTTATGATGATGAGGAGCATGGAGTTACATGGGCAAACCTTAACTGCTGCAACAGTTTGAATTTTTGAGGTATGAACTGATTTGGAAATAGCAGTTTTACAGGGCATCAAACCCAGGTGGTGGGAGGAATGGCCCAGAAAGGGGACTATCCCCTTGGAATTGCTCAAGTGTTTTGTTTTATGATATGAGGTTTTTTGAATGCATTTGTGTAATAAATAAATAAATGAGTGAAGTACATCACTGTCACCAAGGGACTTTTCTGATATTTATCAGAGAGTTTTTCTTTTGAAGAGCAATGCTTTTTGTTGATGACAGATTCCTGTAGGAGATTCTCAAATTCTTAAAGGAGAACAGAATAGATTTTTCAGCAGAATTAAAACATATAAAGTGACATATTAGAATGTTTTGGCTGACTTAGCAGCCCCAATAACCAAGAAAGTTAGATATAGAAAAATGTAATGTATGTCTGAAAGTCTTGGGGCAAATCTAATTTCTAAGACATAAGAATCAAGATATATTACATTATCATCTCTATTTTAATTGGAATAGTGTGTTTTATACCACTGAATAACTATTGAAGTTGCTCTGATATTTATAGCCCTTTTTATACCATTTTACTGGGTCTTACTGCTGATAACCTTAAATGGATATCAGTGGTCATCACATTTTTTCTTGTGGAACATGGTCTGATCTCTAGTTTCAGACGATTTTTTTAAGAATCAAATTCTGCGCTATTCAGATTTCCTCTGACATGTTATGCTAAACTGGCAGCGCCCTGCCCTGCCTCTAGATTTGCAAATAGATTGGCAACACATGGGTGCTCCAGACTGTGTAGAACTGTTTAAGGACTCCGTAGGCACAGTGAGTTCCTGTTACTTAATTCACAGAGTTCTTCAGCACAACTCTACGCCAGCTTCCCACCAGCAATCAGCCTGGATTCCTCAGCTTTGCCTGCAAACTTTCCTGCCCCATGTTAGTGCCAAAAAATTGTTTGGTTTATCCTGCACAGCTTTGCTTTCTGCCCTACAGCAGCACTTCTGCCTCAAAGAAATGTTTCTTAGCCTTTCAAGTGGCTTAGGATGCCCCCACCATTTCCATTCTTCACCTTCCAATGTGGGAAAATAAAGAGGTGAGAGAGTTGAGGTGTTCAAGTATGAGTGAAAGGATAGAAGTTAAAAGATGGGACTTGCATAGAGCATTTTCCCATCAGCCAGGATTATTCCCTTAAAGGAGTCAGACTGAAAACAAATTGGAATATTCGACACTAAAAAATTAGAAGAGAACTTTAGCCTTCTTCATCACTACTTTGTAAAATGATGCACTGGCAAATTCCTCCTTCTTTCCTTTGTCTTTCCTTAGCCTTGTTCACACTGTTTTGTGTCTGCATTTTGTAAGCTCTTAAGGAGATTTTGAAAAGTAGTCCTCTATTGCATGATTGTAAAAGTCTGTTACATACATTTTCTGATCTGATACAAACCAAGGATCTATGACATGAAAGCCTCAGAGACTCAGATATAACCTTATGGCTCTGAATCCCCACCATCCAAAGGTGATAGAATAAGATGTAGCTCTCTATCAGCTGCTCCCAGCTTACAAATTGGATAGGAGATGAAGTTAAGTATGTGTTTCTGAATTAGGTTTCAGGAGATGTGGCTTCAATTCCCAGGCTGCCCAGCAAAGTTGAGTTGTTGAGTTGTCATCGTCCAGGGTATTTAAAAGTGCAAATATCACAACGTAGAGACAGTTTAGAGGTAGATTTAACAGTTGGATGTGATGATTTATAATACTTTTCCAAGGTAAAAATTTCTATGATTACAGGATTCATCATGGAATTTTTTTTCAGGACTGGGAAAGTAGTTTATTGTAATGAAGCCTCAGTTGACCATTGTTAATCTGTGTGATGATGCTTTCCTATGTTCCAGGAATATTACTGTGGCCTGAATCCATCACTGTGTATAGGTAGTTTAATAATATGGGTTATATGGTAAGGCTCTTTCTTCAGAGAACAATTTACTGGTCATAGCATCAGATGCAAACTCAAAACATTGTTTTATATTGAAATAATTTTCAAAAATAAAAAAAGCAATTTAATCTACTTTTTTCTTCCTGACGTTTTCCATAAAAATCCTACGCTTTTCAAAGAAAAAAGTCTTCATTCAAAACATAATGTATGTATTAACTAAAATCATTGCTCATTGTTAAGTAAATGCCTCATTTCTTTGCAGTTTCTGGGCTCCCTGCAGGTTCTGTCTTCATTCTTTCTTCCCTTTCCTATATGTGTTGCTATTTCTTTGGGTGTGATGATGCAGAGAAGTCATTTAATCTTCCCAACTGTTTTAGAGTTTCACTTAGATAATTCTCTTCCATATTGACATTATTTTTTCATTAAATTGATCAGTGCTATCAGAAGGTGGGTTCCTTCCCACCCTCCCTTCAGGTATACAAAGGAGAACTTAAATCTGTTGTCTATTCCTGCTTCCCAAAGCTAAATCTTAAGTTCAAGCAGATGGCATTTTTTTTATAATTGGAGAGGCTCAACCTCTGCCCACAATGAGAGGGGATAAGGACAGAAGGGTGATGGAAAAGCTGATTTACATCATCGGTACAGTATTGGTCTGCCACTTATCTTCACTGTGTCTCAGTTTGCAAAACTATAAAATTCAGTAAGAAGCTGTGAGCACCTCTTCTTTATTTCCTTCACTCAAAACCTCTTTCCTCCTTGCTCTCGCTTTTTAAATAATCTGAGTTAAAAGAGGTCAGGCAGAGCATTTCTGCTCCACGCTGCCTTAGGACAGGAGAAGTCTTCAGGCAGTGTCCAAGGGACACATTTGTGGTGAATTGGTGTACTCAAATTCAGCACTCTCCTGCTCTAATAAACACAGTGGTCATTTACATGCAAGTGCCAGTCTGTTTCTCATTTAAAATTCTTTGAAGAAGTTTCTAAGTTTCATTTGCTGTATAACAGAAACTCTGTTTTCTTTCTGCCCCTTCTGCCTCTAACTGGCTGGTAGATTTCTAATTCCTTGTCTTTCACTGTGATGAAACTATATAAGCAAGAATATAAATACTCATTGTTTAAACCCTGTTTGCATTAAACTAACATCAAAATGTTGTGACAACGTTAAGGAAAGAGAGAAGCAGATATAGGAAACTTACATCTGAAATCTCCCATCAGAATGCAATTAACCTGCTGCTCACCTTCTCCTCTATGGATTGTCAGAAGTAAACTCTCTGCTACTCATGTCATGGCAACATAAGCAATTTTATTTCTTTCTTGTCATATATCAAGAGCCAAACAGATTTCTGGTGATACTCAGCTGTTGAGTTTACTCTTGTTTTAAAAAAGACCTTGCCTGAAGGTCACTGTAAGATGGGAGAGTATTCCACAGAAGAGTCACTATAGGATTGTGTTAACTCTATATTTGGCCCCTGCTGTTTGCTGCTGGGGCAGGATGCTGTGGTCAATACACAGCTGGGCTGATGTTGCCTAGCTGCTGCTCTGTATCCGTGCACTAAAGAAGTTTCCAGTGCAATGGCAGCAGCACAGTGATTTCGCTTTCCATGAGTGTCTGCATCTCCTGGCAGCGGCTTGCTGCAGGTCTGCACCTGTAAGAGTTTTGACTTCTAATACAAGTGGCACATTATGGTTAGATGCCAAGTCAGTAGTTTTGAATAATCAAAATTCCAAATTTCCTATCCAGTGGTGTGGAAGGACTGCCGAATATGGACAGATATTCTCTTTTTAGATCCAATGTTGAGACTGAAGAAAAGGAGCAGAAGAGTAAAAGCACATCAAGGCTGGCCTTTATAATGAGGAATCATATGGATATATTAATCAATTTTCTTATTCCTCTTTATCTGGTGCCTTCTGATTTTTTAAAAGTGTAAAGAGTCAAATGAGTTTTTTAAAAAAAATGAATATATACAAAAAAGTAAGATTTTAGTTTTAAATTAAACATTTTAATTTATTATTATACTACTAGGGTTTCATACAACATGATTTCCTGGGTTCAGGTGAATTCAAACACAAAACCAGAAAAGTTGCCTTTTCTTTTTCTCTAAAGCCCTCCCATGTAAATATAAGAAGAGACTATATGGATAAATTCAGTAGTAGGAAAATACAGAGAAAAAGCATGTCAAAATTGAATAGCAGGTTAAAGAACTTAACATTGCAACATCTTCACACACCCATATATTTTAGTTATTTATTTTTGTAAAGCAGTTTTCTCTCAAAAATATATGCACACAGAGGAAAAACTAATTTTAAAGATCCTTTTCTTTAATGATAAAATTGCCACATGTCAGCTCACAAAACCTCAGAGGGCTCTGCTAATTCCACTACTGATGGACCTATGAGACTGAGCAAATCTCTTAGCTTCTTTTTGCCCTCATTTCAGCTTGCAGAAGTGGTCTGTTGCTGGTAATTCGAGTATTTGCCTCTTAGTCAAAGTGTATCTCATCTTCCTCCTGCTGTGCTGCATGTCTGTACAGCCCAAAGAGTGGCTGTGCCCCAGTCCCTTGCTGTCATTGTAGTGCTAAGAAAAATAATAAACCATATTAAGAACAACTGGTAGCAAAGCTAAGGTGAATTTTTTCTTAACTGCAATTCTACTTTGTGGGCTACTCATACTAGACCAGATTTTGACAGACAAAAATCAGAATAATGCTATTAGGTCCAAAAAGCTGTTCCGGTACCTTACATAATACGTAAACTTACTTGCTGAAAAAAATCTTAAGCTCACAGTTTTTGCAGCTATGAGGTGTTTTTCTCATTTTCCCCCCAAAGAATTGGAAGAACATTTTCAGCCTACCAAGAGGACATCTAACATATTAAATTAGATCATGGACCAAATATATTAGATCAACATCTGTGCTCCCAGAAGAGGCTTGCATACTGTCAATAATACAACCTGACAGCTTTAGGATCAATCATCTTATTAAAACTTTCTTCTCTCTCTTTTTCCTCCCTCTCTATCACTCTTTGAAGGAGCATGGCAAGGTTTATTTTTTCGGCTAGTAACTTGCTTTTTTGTGCTTCAGAATTTCTCTCACTAATACTTCTATAGGAAATAGATTTGCCTCAAGTAGTTTGCATTAATCTGGGACACAATAATGAATAAATATTTGGAAAAAATAATGCATAATGTCTAAGTCTGATAATTATTGTAATGATGACTGACATCCTCCTAGCACCTTCCAATCCCAAATCCCAAGGCACTTAATTGAATGACTAGAGATTTGGGGGCTGGAGGAGAAAATGGGTAACGATCCTGAGCTGCAGCAAGCTGTCAAAACTCTGATGTTGCTTGGGCCTCTTTACCATGCACCCAGTCTGCTTTTACTTGTAGGACCCTCACTATTACCAATGAAATAGGATGCTTTTGATAATGCAAATGACTCCCTATTTTTAAATTTTTTTTTTTTTTGTGGTAGTGGTGGTTTACTGGGCAAAGAGATGTAAAAGGCCTCTACTTGGAAAAACTTGCAGGGCAGTAGGAGGGTGCACCAGAATCCAGGGTACCAGAACCTCTGGGTTCTACCTCTTGATGTAAACGATGTTCACTGTGGGGTTGTTTTCTTTTTTTCCTCTCAGCTGGCAGCCCTCACAAGTAAACACATTCTGTTTAAAGCTGGCAGATGTCACAGTGACTCCTGGTCAGAGTAACACTGGTCATCCCTTTCTCAGCAGCCTATTCAGCACTATAAAATTTGTGGACCTTCTACAGGTACCATGGAAATGGTAGAATCTTAGGTCTCAGGGATATGTCAACCATTTAAAAAGTCAGCTTTGTCCCCAGCTGAATTCTAATGGAAGAAGAAAATCTTCCAGATAACATAGGGTTGACTCTGAACCTATATATCCTGGAGCAGATCTATACCAGAGGAGCACAGCAGGGAGTTCTTCAGGGAGGTGTAGAGATTTATCATCAGGGTCACAGCCTTTGACGAGTGATGCGCATCCTCCATTTCACAAATGCTTCAATGGAACTGTCCACACGAGGAAATATAATACAATGATTTGCCTATATAAGCATGACAGACAGAAACACAATGTGCAGCTGGAGAGCGATAAGGAAAATTGATTTCTTTTTCCTATTCCTTTGCACTTTATTTCTCCTGCTTGGCAGCAATAGTTCTGTTCATCAGTATATTTCCTCCTTCTCATATATGGGGGCAAATTTTCCAACGGGCTTGAGCCTGCTGCAGGTATGTATACATATATTGAATAATCTGCCTCTTCAAAACGGAACAGAATTTTCATGAAGATCTGCTCTGCGCTGTATAAGTTACTGGAACATTTTCCATTTTTTTTTATATTCTTCACTAGGCTGCAGGACTAAGAGCATTGTTCTGACTGTCATACGACAGTCCGAATCAGCTACTGATTTGGAGAGACACGTGTCACCTAATCCATGGGGTTTCTTGCCAGCTCTCCTTGGTGTGCTAGACCTGGCATTAAATACTTAACCACCCATAAGATTTCTGTGCAGCCTCTGCTTGTGTTTAGGCTGCAGATGAAGCAATGTCAACACAAGCATGATAAATTGGAGGTTTCTTCCCGGAGCACTTGCACTCACACAAACAAACACTTCATTAGCAAGACGATAAACAAAACAAAATCCACAGCAGTCCCCACGAATGTGTCAGTAAATTGCTTCAGGGTGAGAAAACACCCTCTGCATCAGCTTCAGGATATCAGGGACGTGCTGCCAGGCTGGAAGCATCTCTTGGCGTGCTGCCTCGGTCAGAAGCTGCAGAGTGGCAATTCTCCCCTTGCCCAAAGGGCAGCTCCTGCTGGCACTTTTCTGGCTCCTGCAGCTCTCCAGGATTTGGTTCTTGGCTTGTAAACCAATCCTGTGGAATTACTCCAGATGAAGTAGTTGGTGAATTCTCCCACATGTGGGCTCACTCTGAGGACCAGTGTCCTTCTTAATTTTAACTGCAAGTTTTGAAATTCAGCTACAGGGACTGATGCCCCTTTGGGAGAAGGGAAAATTTGGGTTGTCTTGGGTGCAAGAAACACAAGAGATTTAGAAAATGTCTAGTTAGAAATATTAGTCATGTTTATATTTCTACAATCAGTTTGGAGAGGATGACTTGGGAAATGAACACAAACAAGTCCCATTAGGAAGTATGTTTTTCCTTATGATTTTTCTTCTTTTAGCTATAATTTGAAATGTTAACTAATTTAATAATCTTTGCTGTTGAGCACAACAGGAAAAGTTGTAACTATGGCATTCAGCTTTTTTCCTCATTTATGTATCTATTCAGCTGCCTTGACTTGTTAAAAGGTAAGGCAAAGTAATTTTATTTTTTGATGCCAAAGTGGTCTAAGATGCATCTTGATTTTTTTGAATATGCATTTTTACATTATCTTTGTCTCAGACTGTACAGCTATTGATTTCAAAGGCTGTAAATGCAAAGAAAATTAAATACAAGAGAAGAGAGAAAAAGGTCTGAGATTCATTCATACAGGACAATTTCGAGCTGAAAGTGGTAGAAGGAAAAATATTGAACTTCAAGTATTTAAAAATGAAAAAATAATTTAAATATTTATTTAAATATTTATTTAAATATTTAATATTAAATAATAAATAATAAATTTAAATATTAAATAATATTTAAATAATATTTATTTAAAATATTTAAAATAAAAAAAGGTGAAAAGCAAATTATATATTAAATTTCATGAAAAAAATTATACAGTATTGGTAGGTTGTAAGTATATTTCCTTTAAGGGGATTTTGGAAGGATTGAGGCTGGATTTTTTGATGAATAATTTTCTGTGTGATTTATCAGATAACTGGTTCATATGTTAACTTTAGGCAGTGTGATGCTCATATCCTCTAGAATCAGGGAAGCTTAGGCTACCTTCACTCATCCTTTTCACTTGCTGATTCAAAGTATTTCATTAGGAGAATTCAGTGGAACTAAAAAAAGGCACACTTCTTTCAAAGAAGTTTTTCTCTTCATAAGAACTTGAACAAATTCCCCACTGCTGACAACTTCAAATGTTTTATGTTACATATTATTTCTGAACCAATATAGCAAGGTAGAAACACTGCCTTTTCTGGAAACATAATCCATATATATTTGTGCTCTTCTGAAACTTTTTTTTTTTGCTTGTTTTTTTCCCCTTACTCCCTGCTGCACGCTTGAGTGAAGCTGCCTTTAAATTGGTAAAGGCTCACAGGTGTGGTTTTTGGTTTTGCAGCTGTGTCATAGTGACCTGTTTCTGTTTGCCTGCTTCTACCTAGTGAGTATTCTATTTCATTGTATGGGTTTTTTTACAGTTTAGTTTTTATTAGTATTGGGGTTTTTTGGTGTTTTTTGGCATTTGTTTGGGGTTTTTGTTTCTTGTTTTTTTTAATTCATGGTACTTTGGTGGTTCTGAGAATGTTGTCCCAGAATATTCAAACAACCAATTGAGTTTGTTATGGGGTGAAATAAGTAACTGCTTGAAGTATACCAGGATCCTTATTGCATAAGAACCCTGAATATTTCACTGTGAGTGAGAAAACCTTCTTGGTTTTAGCATTAAAGGAGGCTAGTACTTAAACATCTTGTGTAGCATGGTTTCTTTAAACAAGGCACTGAAATAAAAGGCATGAATTCTGGAAAATGTATGTTGGACCTATAAAACCATCCTTCAGACATACAGTTGAACTGTTTGTCAGGTAGTTTTCAGTTTTCTATGTGGTTGTATGTTCTTTCAAAGACTTCCTCTGAACTTTTAAGCATCAGTTGCTTTGAAGATGTGTACACTATGCAATCGTATATTTATGGTACTGTCCCCTTGGTCTTTACTAAACAAGATATTTCTCTTTTTCCATTTATTTTCTCTTTCTTTAATGATTCTTATTACCAAAGTCTCTTTTTCTCTTTGCATGTTTTTAAGCTTACATATATAATCATGTGTCATGGGTGGGACTCAACTAATGAGCAGCCTGAAAATCTGAATCTGTAGTAACAAATGTGCTGACTGTCAAACAGATTTTTCTTTCATTTGTTTTTCCTTTTCTAAAAAAGATCAAATATGACTAGGAAAAAAATCTCACTTTCCTTCCCTAGAAAAAATGTTTGAGAGTGTGACATGGGCTTCTTACAGGTTAATAAATTATATACCTGCAATGAACTGCAGAAAGTACAGGAGGGATCACATCAAATGTGTCTACGGTTGTAGTCCCATACTGGAGATGTTCAGTGCTTTGTACCATTAAGCTTCTTGTTTATTATATCGCTTATATCAACTCTAATTATTTTCAGGCATTTAATTAGTCACTGCACATGAGAAAATAACAGTTCCTTTAATTTTATGTTTTAAAATAAATATCGCCACGACTCGTTGTCTCAGAACTAATTCTGTATAGAAGTTTGAGTCTGGTGTGTATTTACATCACAAATAAGGAATTATAAAATGAAACTTTAGATAGAACCATCTATGCCAGATGAATTAATTCCACAGTGTTTTAGTTCCATGTGTGAGTAATAGTTCAGCAACATTCTTTTTCAGTTTTTGCTAAGCTTTACCTTCTGTGTTTGCATTTGGTATGATGTTGGAAGCTCACACCATCACAGTCTTTTTCCCACTCCCCTCCCAACAATATGGTAGGATTTTTACAGAGATTTATTTAGCAGTTCACTGGGAATCTGACTCTTCTGCTTTATCACTTACTTTTCTTACAGTCTTTGATACTTATTTTTGCCTGAATACAGACAAGGTCTCAGGCACTGAACATACAGAAAACTGTGCTGAAAATAATATTACTGGTGTAACAAACCAATAAATCCTGAAGAATTCATTTGAAAGGCTGAAATTATATCCTTAATTCACATGCTTTTGCTTTCCCTTGTTAAGAACAGTGGTAATGAAGTATCATCCTTAACTTTGAATTGCCTAGCATCTGTCAGTTTGTGGCACAGCCCAACCCTAGCATTATTTAAATGTTTTTTTGTGCATCTAAATATTAAATGGTGCCCTGAAGATTCGATCCAGCAGTCAGGACTATGGTGGTTACAAGGTTACAATTTCTCTGTGCTCATTTTGTGTTCATACATCTACCTAACTAGTTCAGTAAAACAAACAAACGACAGCAACAACAAAACCCAAAAAGCAAACAAAAAACAGAACAAAAAACCTCCATAAAATCCAAAAGACACCCCCTCCAATAAAACCCAGGGAGAAGGGAATCCAGATTATATTTGTGGAAATACTATGGAGGTAGGCTTATCAGTCTGTTTCCTTCCTTTAAACTTTCACGTTAAGTCCCCAGAGCAAGGACACTTCCATTTTCTCACAATGCTCAGTGTGAGGTTTGCAAATCACAGAGTTCATATGTTCTTAAATTTGCTTTGCTTTTCCTTACCAAAATAACAGCAAAAAACATATGCATATGTATAATAAACATATCAGCTGAGAGACCCTTAAAACTGACACCTGTTTCAACCAGAAAAAAAAAAAGGTGGAACTAATTTGAGAAGAGATCACCACATTTATCTCAGCCTGCAAATGCTAGCACACTGCCTGTCAAGAGTCATGTTTTCATGCACTGCTATGACTTTGTATGTGTTTACACAGGTTTAAGTGGTGATAAGTAATTCTGTTCCAAATGCACAGATGGATTGCTAAAATTTGGATTAAGAGTAGTATTAAAAATAGGGCTTTTGAGAATGTGGGGCTTGCTTCATTTCTTAGGATTTGCAGAGGTCATTTTTCAGACCAGACAGCTTATATAGGTGCCTTTTTTACTTCAGAAGAACTGTTTTTATAGCTAAATGAGCTGCTTTGATAAAATCTATGTAACGTTGTGTAAAAACAATTTTTTATGCTTAGATTTCATATTTGTGCCATTAACCAAGGTAGGGGTTTTTCTTATTTAAAAAGAGATTTAGAATCACCAATTAGGGAAAAAGATGCTGATACAATATTGAAGTTACTAAATACTTTTTTACTGAAAGAATTGCTCCTTTTGAATGTGTGTCCCATCTTGCATTCCAGGTAACTTGAGCTGGCTTCTTCTCAGGGCAACTGCTAGTTTTTTGAAGGGGAAGAAAATGCCTTGCTGAGGGGAAAAAATAAGAGCAATCATATTCTTTCTTCACATTCTCTGCATTTATTCATGTCTTTTCCTCTTAATTTTTCATCTTTCTTATGTGGCCTGGAGCAGAATCTCATCTATTTACAATAATGAGAAAAAATATTGAAAAATAGTAGATCCTTTTCAGGGTCCATTAACTAAGCAATATGATGCATGTTGATGAAAGGTGCTGACAGCATCTCATAATTCAGGTCTGGAGAGTGATTCCATAACCAGTGCTGGCTCCATTGCTCAAAGCTCACCCTCAGTGCTGCTGCTTAAGAAGGGCACATGAGGGATGCCATTCCTTGGCTGTGCTGACACAGCCACGAAGCCTGCAAGGAGCTGCATTCCACACCTTGTTCTCTTGTGCTGATTTAGTGTTGGTTTCAGGGCAGTGTCTTTGCAGAGAGCCTCAGGATCCCCAGGTGCCACATTATCTTTGAGTTCCTTTGAATTTTCTAAGCATCGAGGCCATGTGAGCAAATCATAGGAAATGGTAGAACAGTTTCAGCACGGCACTGCAGGCTCTTGAATCATCACTGGTGTGCTCTGGTTTACAGCAGGCACTGTTGGCTCACCCAGCATTGCCTGGTTGGACTCAGTTTCTTGATTTCCTTGGCTGCTTTAGGAACATCTGGCTGAGACCCATCAGATGCCTGCTGGTTGTCAGTGGCATCCCCAGCTGAATCAGTGCATGTGAACAGGAAAAATGTAAATCACATTGGAGGTGAAATGAAAGAACTGCAAGTGAAACATATGTGCCTAGAATTATATAAGGGCAAAGAGTGAGGTCTGGTGTGCCACACAAGTACCTACACTAAGCCAAATGGGAAAATTAGCTCTGGTTTCCAACATATTTTCATGCAGAAGAGAGAGAGAAGCAGACTCAAAGAAGTATATTTTTCATCCTACCTCTGTGTTGCTTCCCAAGGTATTATTCTATTATGTGAGAAAGATGTGCATAGCATACCTGTCAAACAGCAAACAACAACATCCAGGCAGTTGCTGAACACCTGCAAATCCCACTGAACTTGTGGAAGGTGCAGCTGCCACAACCCCTTCAGCTCTTTGAGGAGATTGACTAGTGAGTAATAACAAAAGCAGTTAGGAAACACAGCTACCTTGCAATGTCTATTTTAGGGAGATTGGTTATATATTGTAGAAAGCCAAACTACATTTCTGTACTGGAAATAGAAAGAGACTAATTAAGTGCTGCACACCAGTGTCTGCTCTAGTTGTTATTCAAAACCTGTCTAGGTTTTTTCTGCTCTCTTTTTTTTTTTTTTTTTTTTTTTTATTTCATGGAACTTTTGGTGTTTTTGCCTCAATAGCAGTTATGCTAAGTTTGAAGAACCTGACAGAAACTCTAATCAGCACCTGTTTAAATTGTTCAGAGGGATAGTGCATAACTTTTAAATAAAAAGCAGGATCACTAAAAGAGATGCTGTACCTCACACCAACAGAGGGCTGCAGCCAGTGTTGACTCTGAAAACCTGAGTGCTAAATTTAGATCACAGTATCAGCAGGAGATTAGCAAGCAGTCATCAAACTGAGATAATGAGTTTATGATTAAAGAAGTAAAAACCACCTTTCTTCAAGAAGGAGCCACATGAAGGCCTTGAGGAGCCCAGTGAAAAGCAAGCTGTGCGTGGCTTCTGAAGGTCTCAGTAGTGATCTCTACATCCATTGGCCTCAGTGCAGTACACACAGGCAGGGATTTAAAATACTTTGCAGTCTGGGTGCAGTGAGCTGCTCTTTCACCAAGGCAAGTAGAGAAAATGCCTCCAAAGGCTTCAAGTTCTGCTTTGTTAGAAATATTTTGCCTAAAGAGAAGGCTGAATATTGATTCTTCAGGAATGGCTTTATGCGGCTATGTTGACCAGTTGGTAGATTGCATTCACTTCAAATCTAATTCATTTACACTTTGTTAAGTAAATCCTGTGTTGTTATATCCATTTTTGTCTTTTGGAAAGATGTAAGTGGTGTTTTTGAAGAAAATATAGACCCTTGTGCTTCTGGACATTTTGCAAGCCTCTCAGCGGGGCTTCTGCCTTTCATTCACAGAGAAAGTCATGGTTGTGAAATACCTGTTTGAGATGCCCTTTTAAACTTCCCCTGTGGAACAAGGGAGGACTTCGTGAGTCATCTTCTAGCTTCATTCATGAAATTCTCCAAGTAATTTCAATTTTACAATGGCTTTGCATGACTCTGTGTGTGACTTCTTCTAATACTTTCTTCTACCTGTTTTAAGGCCACAGTGCCCAGAACAAAAAATACTGCATTGGTTATTTTATTGATGGATGCAGGGGAACTGCTGGGAACTTAGAGAATAGAACTGATTTTTTGACTAACTTTCCCTTTGTACCTGTATTTAAGACCGGCCTCATCAAGTAAGCAACTTCAGTAGCAGTGCATGAGCTTCAAGCAGATAGAGTCATCTTTGTGTTATATTTTCTTTGAACTGTCATCATGTCCTTGCCTCCTTTGTTTTATTTTTGTTGTTGTTGTTGTTGGATTTTTTAGTTTTGTTTCCTTGTTTTTTTCCTTCCCCTTGATTCTCTTTTCTGTCTCAGGCCTTTCATATTCTTCAAATTTGAGTTAAAATGACTGGTGTGTAGTGTGCAACGTGAACATAATTTAATTTATATTTGACAATTAACCAACAGGGAGCAAAGCTCAATGTCAAATTAACACTACTTTTCTGTTCAACTCCCCAGATTTGCCTGAGTCTGTATGTGCATGTGTGTTTGGAGGATAGGTTGCTTTTATTTTGTTACAAATACGCTTCCTTTTTTATTTATTTATTTTTTTTTTAAGAAGTGCAAAGAGCTAGAATCATCACTGTCAAAACAAGTGAAAGAATGAGTGTTTTGTGTCTGCTTTAGCACACTCTTCCCATTATGGCTTGACTGTAAGGGAAGGTGTGACACTGGTAGAGTTGCCGGGCTGCAGCCTGGCTGCCTTCTCATGCCTTTACCTTGCTTTGGACCTCAGACTGAAGGCTGGAAGCACGTGCCACATATTTCTGTTCAAAGTACAGCATGCACACCCACACACAGTGTGGGTTTGTGTGGCAGCCACCTTGTTCTGACAATGGCCATAGGATACAGCAGTTTCCTGCAACTTCTCGATGCGCAGCTCGGATGCTGCAGCCTGGCAGCTCAGTGACTCTGTAGAAATAAAGGGGTCTGTCACGTCAGGTGTTTTGTAGCTTTTCTCTGGAGGAGGGCTTTGGGTTTGGACATGTGAAATTAGTTTAACTTGGTGTCATGGCTGTAGTTCCCCGTGCCCATGTGCAGACTCCCCTGGAGCACCCGTCCAAGGAAAGCCTTCACTGCAAACCTGTGTGCTCACCACAGGAAGGCTGAGGGCAGCTTGCTTTATATCCTAGCAGCCTGCACTGCAGGATAGCAAGGAAAAACTAAGGGCAACAGGAGACACAGCAGAGTGCTGCAGTTCTTAAAATCCTATTGGCTTCATGGATGATGATTTTGGGTTTTAAAAAAGAGTGGAGTTATGGAAGTAAATTTTATGTATACTTTTATATATATTTGGAAAATAGGGATGTTGATATTCATAAGAGATTTTTTATTTGGTGAGATGAATCTTGCTGTTCTTTCCTAGAGCTCTAGTATATCACAAAGTCTAAGCACTGATTAAACAAGATATTAACCACTTAAGGATAAAACATTTTCTTTTCCTACAGATAGAAGCTATTCAGACTCAGTAAAATATTTGTCTTGTCTCATTTTAATATATTCAAGAAAATAATGTTATTTTCAATTGCTTTCAAGGTTGGAGAGAAGCTTTATTACTGTCTAACTTGATCTCTGTTTTAATGTGTTCTGTGGGTCTTTTCCCTATAACTTATATTTTCATTTTGTCATATATTTTAGACAGCTTTTAGCCTTTATTCAACTGTCACAGATAATGAAGACTTTACCACATCTATAAGTAGTTTATCCTAATGGCTAATCACCTTGATGTTAACATATTGTTTCGTAACTTTACTGTGAAGACTTTTTTTTTTTTTTTGGTCTCCTTTATGTTTCCAGCCATTGTCTTTCACTACCTAAAAAACTCAACTTGTCAGTTGTGGGCAAGTTGTTTTATAACACTCTATTGTTTAAGTGGTATTGAGAGACTTTGTTTCTTCTGCTGTTTTACTGCAGTTTTACAGAAGTGTTGGTTTATCCTCTGGCTCTCACAGCCTGTCCATGACTCTGTCCCAGCCTGGAGATGCAAGGTGGTTCCCAAATAACTAAGCAGGATCACAGGCTCATTTTTCTACTACCCAGTATATTTTCATTACACCACATCAACCCATTTACCTGTAGCATTATATTGTGGGCTTGTTGTTTTCTTCACCAAACCTTACTCAGACCACTGGTTGCCTCTGGGATTTGGATAAGTGTTGTGCTACTTCAGGGTTCCCCCAGATTATTTAATAGGTTGTGGGAAAATATGTGCTTGAAGAAGCAAAAAAGATTTGATGAGAGTCCCCTTCTCTTGAAATGAAAAATGAGGATTAGTGGTATTGTAAAACACTCAGACTTCTGCATAAGTGCTGTGTTATCCCAAGGCTCTGTAACGTTCTCTCCTTTGTGTCTCCTACCACAAGTAACTTTTTTCAGATACAGTTCTTTAAAAATATAATTATCTGAACACTGACCTTAGGGTAAGCTGACCCATTGGCTTTGTGCATTTAAAACTATTAAATCTCTGCTAACATATCCATTAGAAACGAATGAAATAATGATGTGGATGAAGCTGAACCAAAGCACACAATTAATTAGATTTCATTTTGTATTGTGATGGATTCCTGGAGCTCTGTGGGCACTGACCAAAGATACATTTGCTTTTCTCATGCAGGGTAATTGCATTACTAGGTAGTATGAGTCTTTAATCTTTGCTGATAGAGTGAGATAAATGTCTTCTAAATACACTCAGCAAACAAGAGTAGCTTAAAAAAAAATGACAAAAAAAGGTATTGTGAATATAGAAGTTTAAACAATATTCCTTCTGGTGATGGAGAGGAAAAAGTGGTTCTGTTGTCACTTGGCTGGTTAAACACACTGTGACAACAGGGGTAGCTGCTTCCCTGCACACTTTAATAGTGTTTCCCTGTATGCATTGAATTTTGAAATGGGGTGTCTCCTTCTTGTGCCTGCATAAATGTCTTCACTTTTCAGGGAATGGGTGTTTGAAAATACTTGGAAATTTGTCTCTGTGAGGAACTCTGAAATTGAGGTATTGGTAGTAATTTCCAGGGTTGAAAATGAACACCAGTTTTTCATCCTGTGATCAGGAATGAAAATACAGAGTGTGCTCTGGTAATTTGGGGTTGGAGTATGTGTTTTTTTGTGGGTTTTTTTTTCCTTTTTCTTTTTTTCCCTCTTTTTTATTTTTTTTTTTCTAAAAAGGTTCTAGAACAGAAAGAAACATGACAAAACTGAAATAGCTTCACAATTCTGGCAATTCATCCTACCAATTGCCACCCTGAAAAAAACAATGCCACTCATCTATGACTAGTCATAGGCCTGCATTCAAGTGAAAACAGAGCACAGAAATAAAGATTATGGCCTGTCCTGCTTGGTAGGGAAAATAAATAAATTGGTGTTGGGCTGCTTTGAGCCTGGAAACAATTTTCTGTGGAAGACCTTTCTACCCAAGCTGTAATTTATGCCCTGCTTGAATACTTGAGCAGAACTTGAATTCTTTTGGGTATCTGAGAAGCATAGAAGGAAGCACAGATGTAATTCCCAGCTGTGGGAAATAACTGAGATCTGAGTGCCTCTGCAGAGCTCCAGGGCTGTCCTGCAGTGCCAGAGAGAGGGACTTTCAGAGAGACAGTGGGTGGCCACCTTTCCTTAGAAGCCACCTGGGCAGAATGTTCAGAGCATCCAGGGTGCCTGGAAAACCCATCCCTTCAAGGAGCACATCTGGATGACTTAAAAAAAAGCTTGAAATCCAGCAAGGGAGTAGCTATCCTCTAGAAGTGTTGATATCCTGAAATCCTGTCTTGAAGGCAGCTCTGGGTGGTGAAAGAGCTCAATGGGCTGCTGTCATTCTGGAGGGGTCAGATCACTGCTAATGACAAATTCAAGAGGAATTCATTACTAAATTCACTTGTTAAATCTTGTTTGAATGGGTATCCTGAATTTGCTCCATTTTAGGAGCCCACAAATATCTGACACCCAGATCACACTTCACAGGTGAAATTCCCCTCTTTCTGGGCTGTTTTGTGGCTGTAGGAGTCTGGGAGACATGGAAATATATCCTGAACTGTTTCGTAAATGCCAGAGAGGTCAATCTTCTTTCCTTGCTGTTTCACAAGAAAGTGATTGATGCTTGGTACTTCTGTATAATAATAAAACATTTCCAAAGCTTATGGTCAATAAATTTGTGTAATAAATATTGCATCCCAATGCTATTATAGTTCATACTTCAATAACTTTTCTAAGTTATTTTCTACAAGGCTAAGATAATGGAAATTTTAGTCATGCTTTTTTTCCTTTTCAAAGAGCAAAGACTTTGAAATTCCTTTTAAGCTTAGTGCATGTTAAGGTTAGTGTCTCCTTGAACTAGTGATTTCTGCTGGAGTCAAAACTGTGATTTGGATTTGAATTTTCTATGAGTCTGCAAAATGGTGTGGTCTGTGGTTTAAGTGCGTTCCAGATATCTTCATGTTGCTTTTTGTTCTAGGCACTTCTGAATGCGCTTTTATTTTTTAGTGAAGCAGCCCACAAAACTGGCTTTCTGCTCAGGTATCTTTTATGAAGTGTTATGACATCCATGATCTAACCCAAAGAGTACTTCAATCACTGGATAACTCTTTCTTGTCTTTACCCATACATGAATAAAACCCTCAGGTAAAGTGATAATATAGAAGCACTCATCTTCAAGGCATAAAGTTTATAAAATCTTTGTTTTTCTATGTTCTTCTGTATTCTCTCTTTTTTTTTTTTTTCATTTTTGTCAGCAGTCCCTTCTTTTGCAACCTTTGGATTCGGATAACAGCAGTAAATGTGGCCTACAAAGGAGAGGACTCCAGTCCTGCTCCCACTGATGAGCACGTAGGTTTGTGTTAAGAGCTGTGCACATTCCTAATGGTACACATTAGGAATGTAATTAAAGTTGGAGACCAGATTAGTGAGATTTTCAGTCATACAAATCCCCAACTGTTCCAGAACCACATTTCAGCCAGCTTTATAATTCAGATTAAAAGTTTTAAATTACCTTGGTTTTCCTTTTAAGACCTCATATTAGGTTTTGGGTGTTAGGCCCCTTTTTGCCTGTTTTCCATGCAACAATGATAATTCAGCTCCAATTCAGTTGCCAAAGCAAAAATACAGAGAAAGGGGCATGACCAGGCTCCTCAAGCACTGCAGAAGGGGAAAGTTACTCTCTAGATCCTGTGCCTGGTAGTCTCCTGAGCTCTGCAGCAGCACTAAATCTGCCAGTGTGTGGACAACTGAATTTATATCATAATGTTTGCTTTTGCTTCCTTTTGAAAATGTGACAGAAAAAATGAAAGACAGTCTGGACTGAAAAAGCCCTGAATTTTCCTTTATTATTATTTTAAAATTGAACATGTTTTGGGTAGCTATTCTTGATTTAACCCCTGTTTTCTCACAAAACTGAAAAAGTTGACTAATAAAATATTTAGAACATGAACTAGTAGAGAATAGAAGCTGCCTGATTTTTTCAAGTCCATCTTGTAATAAGCTGTTCTTTAGAAACTGCTTTTGAAAGGCAGTTTCAAGAAATTTTTTTCCTGTAGCAGATACTGAGGACACATACTATTCTGGGATATTTGTCTGTTTGGGAATGCCTGTTCTCTGTTAGGTTGCTCAGGTTTGGTGGGGCAGTTGTGGAGCAACCCAGGAGGAACATAAAATATTCGAAGTGAGACAGCATTTCAGACTTTGCTTGACAAGGGATTCATCTTGCCAGGCTGAATTTATTCAGGTCCCCCTGATGGAGAATGATCTCCAGAAAACAACTTCTCCCATCATCCTGAGAAGGGTGTTAACAAAACCAGAGGCCATGTGAAGTTAATCCTAACCTACCTCTTTACCTTCCTCTCAAGTCAACTTTGCAGTAAGAAAACTATCTTAACACCTTTGCTTTCTCTTTTGATAATTTTTTAACCATTTTTCCTTCAAGAAGTCTTGTCAGGAGATGACACGTGATCTCTGCGATGTCCTCATGCCCTCTGTCTCGTTTTTGCTGTCTTCCTGCATGCTGAAGGCATGTGATGTAGCTTTTTCTATTAAAAAAAAAAAGTAGAATCACATTTCTAGAATTATCCTATCCTGTGCAGTAGCTGATATCTCTGTCTTCTCTATTTTACTACTTATTCCATAAAGGCCAGGGCAGAATTCTGTGAATGTAGACAGTCCTTCAGCCTCACTGTAACTCTGGCACCCCAATTTATAATCTAATGCCAGCAGTTTTCCCCCTTCTAATTTGCCCCACAGCAGCCACCTGCAGGGAACATTGATGTCTCCAAATTCATCCTTGAATGTCAGGGGTTAATTTAGGCACGCAAAGCAAGTTCATACGGAGTCCTCAGTGTTAGTGTATAAAAATACTGCAGCAGATTTGCGGCTTTAGAGGCACGAGTTTAAAAGAAGAAAGCACAGCAACTGATGGACAGAAAGAGACTGTATGGGGGAGAAAATACACGGTCACTTGTAAGCTGCAATCTGCTGAAACCCAGAGGGTTCTTTTAAGTTTATCTTTTCTCTGATCCGTGTTTGTTTATTTCAGCAGAACATGTTTTTGTCCGGAAGATATTTTGTGCTTTGAATAAAGCATGCAGCTTTGCACAAAGAACTCTCTATTTTAAACTGGTATCAACCTTTTATGAAGTTCATTGTGGAAACTGCACAAATAGAAATGTGAAGATTCCAGATTTTAAGGGCAGGCTTTTCTCTCTGACTGGGTAGGTCATGTCATCTATTTCTTTTCCTTGTAAAATATGTATATTGCAAATAAAAGAATTTGAGGCCTCTTTCTAGCAGATAGCAAAGAGAGGACAGTTTTGATATCCTTGGACTTGAAGCTACTTGTGACCTTGTTCTGTGTTGTTACTCTTAGGTAAAGAACTTGGGCTTAAATTAGAAGTACTTTTCTTTGGATAGGTCTTCTCTTTCCATTTATTCTGTTACAGTCAAACTGAATATTGCTACAGAAACCGATCCACACTGTACGCAATGCTGTAAATAATAAGTTATACTTACTACACTGAAGAAACAAACAGGCCAAAGAAAGGAGAGGACACAAAGAGGGGGAGTCAAGAAAAATCACTGACTTTGTAAATAATTGCTGGGAACCTGAAGTTCAGAGCTTGTTCAAGGTCACTCAGGAGCTGAACACAAACGAGGAGATTTAAACAGGCTTTCCAAATCCGAGGCCAGCCTTGCAATCATTGAAATATTCTTCAGCCAGAAGTTTGAAGTCACTTGACATTTGTGTTAATGCCTGACACTTGACTTCAGCATTTCAGCTTTGATAAGGCCACACCAGCTTCACTGAAGATGAAAAGTGATCAAAAAAAAAAAAAAAGTGGAAAAAAAGGTAGGGAACTGTTTGTTGTGCAGGCTCCTCCATGGGATGTGAGGAGAGCTCACTCACTGTCAATGAATTTATGTGAGAAACAGTCAGGGTAAAACCTTACTGTAAGGATAGAGCCTTGACAGATGGATATGATCTGGATTGTGGTTGCTTGCCCTGCTGGTTGAGACAAAGGAGGCATCTTCTCTTTTCAGCATGAATAACTATGGGATATATTGTCAGGAAAAATCAGGGGTGTTTCTATGCTTTTTTCACACATATTTTTAATGTCTGTATGCCTTTTCATGCTCCTTTTCATGCTTTCTGGTGTGCTGCCCAGTCCTTTAGGGGAGGAAGAAGGATTGGGGTGAAAAGAAGGAATAAATCTGAGCCTACAGGACAGCTTGTGCAGGGGTGTCACTGCAGGGTAGAACGACTGGCAGAGGCCACCTTGTGGAAACCAATAGCACAACCTAACCTTTCTGCAAACCAGGGGGACATTTCTGGTTTTCGACTGATTATTACTCACTAGGCAGGGAAAAAGAGTCCTATTTTTGAGATTTCTGTCACTGCAGTTTCATGAACTGACATACAGAGTGCTTAAATTGTAGCATTTAACCTAATGGAGGCAAAGAGCTTTGCAATTTCAGTGTTTTCAAGAATATCTGCTTTTCTTTTCCTTCCCTTTTTCTTGTACCCAACTGCTAATTCCTTAATTAATACTGTGAATCTGTTTATTTCTAGTAGGTTTTAAAGAGGCAGCCTGTCATAGTATCAGCAATGACTCTCCAGGTTTCTAATTTGTTACTTGTTTTTCTAACACTGCTTGTCTCTACACCTGCTCTTTTCAAATGTTCTCATAGCTGTTAATTTTCTGTTGGATTATATTCAGAAACTCCCTTTTTTTTTGAAACTATATAGTCAAAATCACTTCCCAATTTTTATAGAAGGAGGAAGGGACAAGCAGCTATAAGCAAAAAATGGCTGTTATGTATCAAAACTGACATTAAAAGGGTAGTCAGTGGCAGGTATTGTGAACAAACAGCTCCTGCCAAGGTGCACAGGTACCTATTCTGGGGACAAAGACACAGCATTGAGGCAGGATATCAAGTACACTGAAAATTTGGGTACAGTGCTCCCATGTGTTTTGGGGTGGGGGTATTTCTTGTGCCTCCTATTTTCCAGGGGATTTTTCCTTGTGTTACCATTCTGACACATCAGGTTTGTGAGAGTGACTAGTAGCCAGGGTTTGCCTTGCACCAAGCAAGACCAGAGAAGGCAAATAGTGTATGGGAGATTTTAACAGGTGGGATAAAGAATGATTTGCTGTGGTTTTTATTCGTTGTTAAAGTACAAGTGTAAAGCACCCATGATCATACAATGGGATTAGTGCCAGCCTGGTTTCAGAACCTAAAGAAATAGAAACATGCACAAAAAATTAGTAAGACTAGTGTATACTTTTCTGCCTGAAAGGAATGTCTAAAAAGAGAAGTCTTGTTAGAAGTTGCAAAAACACCTCTCTTCAAGACAGTTAAATTATTTTGTTTAAAATGTTTGAAGTAATCATACAGAATAGAAGAGAGGGACCTGTTTTTAACTGAAGAGGAAACATGTCAAATGAACTGTAAATACGCTGGTTGAGTTTTCCATTTGGGAAGGCAGAGACAAGTTGTTTTTAAAGTACCTAAATGAGGGTTGAGTTGTTATATGACATCTAATAAATTAAAGGCGTGACAATTTGTCTCCTGAATGATTCCTTGCAGTCACCCCTGCTGGGATCCTAGGGGGAAAAAATATTAGATCAAGTCTTTCTGCTCCCTGGTATAGCAGTAATGTGTTACAGCAGAATGCAGAAAAACAGACCAGTAGAGTGGTGGAGCATCCAAAAATAAAGAGAAACCAAAGAAAATATGTGCTCAGTCAGGGAATCTGATGGGTAATGGCAAATGATGCCTCATCACTGTGCAGAGAGGACCAGGAGCTGTTTGTCTGAACACAACCTGCGTTAACACAGCCTGTAAATCAGTGTGCTCTCCATGAGAGGAGTGGTGGGTAAGCTCATGTTAATGTCAGATTTATGTTAACATGCTCTGAGGAAATCAATACAAGGTAGCACTGTTTGCATAGGGCAAACAGATTTCTGGCATGCTTGCTGCTTTTCATTAGCCAAAACTTGTGTGCACAGAGCTGCAAGTCTGCACTGCATTGTGCAAACCAGAGGGTACTTCTGTGTGAGAAAATAACACATTTCAATAAAACATCACAAAGGGCATAGAGCCAATTTCCCTGTTGCTTGGCACAGGTGTTGTTGTTGCCCTTTACAGCAGTGTTTCTTTGGTCTGAATTGTATTTGCTTACATGTTGACTTGTTCTTGGGGCAATCGCTTTAACTCTGCCAGGAAAGTGTAAACTGAATTGTTTGTATGATGAGGAGAGCATGTGGGAAATCTCAGACACAACCAAAATAAAGGACTCAGCAAAACCTGTTCTAAAGGAAAAAAGTGCATTCAATGATGCTCAAAATGTTCCAGTCTTCACCAAGCAGTTACATCTGAAAGTTACAACAGTTACATCTCTGTGCAAATCTAGTCAGAAATGATATTTGATACCAACTTTTAAAATGCTTTTTGAAATCCTAATTTTCTCTCTCCTTAGTGGCAAAATTTTTATGAGCTGCAAGTCAGATTTTTAATAAAAGTTGGGAGAATTTGCATCTCTGCAGCTCTGATTTTTTTCCTCCCATATTGTGGTAATACCTTTTTTATACCTTTAATATCCAGTTGTTGGTTTATTGTAACTTCTCCCAAAGAGAGCTTTTAGTGAGCCTGGTCTCTCACCCCTTAATGAACCATGGATTGTTTACTGCTAATGAAGCTCACAGCTGCCTGCTTTAATTTGAGGCTAATTTTCCTGGGTCCAACCTCTAAGCCATAAAGAGTTTAAGTGGGACCTGACTGAAGGCCTGAGGTTGTTCAGTTCTCAATTCCCTCTTCTGCTCTCATGCTGCTAGAAGTTATTTCTTTTCATAATACACTGAGGATGTGACATTCCCAGCAGGATGGGGCTGTGGGGAAGCACGGAGCTTTTGCCAGCTTTTAGCTGCTGCTGCTGCACCAGGTAGGATGGACTGGGGTTTTGGGCTGCAAACCTTTGTTCCCCAGAATCAGGACATGCAGAGCTTCATGTACTGATTCCCATTTTTCAAGAGCACATGCTCTCTTTTTCACACTCTCAGATCTGGAGATGCTTCCAGTTTGGGAGCCGGTATGTTGCATCTGATCCTTTTGACCCGTTTGGGACCAGTATCATTAAAGTAAAAGCTTTTTCTGTGAGAGAGATACAGCATCTCTTCACTGAGGAGCACATTTTCTTCTATCCCTCTCCTGACTTGACTGAGCAGGTTAGTTTTGTACGGAGAACTGTTAGGATGTGTTTGCTTTTAAAAGGATCCATCTTGCAGGTCTCAAAAGTGCACAATGTCTTTTTGTGATGGTAGACTTCTGCAGAGATTCCTATTTAGGTAAGAAAAGTGAAAAAAAAAAAGTTGTTTTTTGCTGCAACTTCAGTCCAGACATAGCATCATCTGTATAATTTAATTCTAGACTGTGTGATACTTGGTTTCTGCACCACAGGATGGAAGACTGATTTTCTCCCTGCTTCTCCCCAGCACATCAGTATTAATAATTCAAATAATAAATCTAAAAAGGACTCCTCAACTCCCTCCCTTACAAGAATAGCCTCCATGTGTTGTGTTTGGGTTGATATAATATTTCTGCTTTGTTTAATTCAGATGCATTTATTTTTCTTTCTATCATTCATTTTACTGCATTAAGTTAGTGGTTCTGTGGGGATTCAGTTGATTAATGACTAATTTCCATTCTATGTATGCTCAAGAGGACCGTGCTTTCACAGTACTTCCCTCCAAAATAATATAATCTTGAGAGAGGGGGAGCAAAACCTTCAAGTGAAAACAAAAACTTAGCAGAAGTGCAATGAAAAAAAATGGGCTGAAATAAGAATATTTTCATTTCAGCAGTTTCCTGAGTGTGAGGGAACATCTCCTGACCTGGATGCCTGTATCCATGCATTCCTTTTTGACTGCCCCAGCAGCTGAAGATGTTACTGGCACCTACTGATTGGTGTCGTGACCCACTTGGAGGTTAAACCTCTACTAGCTTAACTGACTGTCTGAATTCTTTCCAACTTATTTCAGTTTCTGTCTTAGAGAGACAGAAAACGATGGATAAACACAGAGTCATGATCTTTACTCCCCTGAGAGGGAACTGAAGCAGGGGCAGAAAGTGCATTTCTCTAGGTTTTGATACAGATTGGTGGCAGTCAAGAAATGGTCACAAATCCAGTTTTCTGCTTAGCTCTTCATATTCACACTTCTGGTGCATATATCCTACTCTTGGTCTGAGTTTCTCCAAAATACCCCTTAGTTGCTAAATGTCTCCTCTGATACATTGAAACCCAAGAACTGAGCAGTCAGTTCTCAGTGGTGATGGAAGATCTCCAAAACCCCATCCAGTGCTGGGAAGAGTGTGACACTTCTGAGTGTCTCTGTGCAGAGAGGAAGATGGGGTCTTTGTAAATGAAGTGAGCCTGGAAGTTTACAGCAAAATTCCATCAGGTCCTGGTAAGCCTTCCTTTGTAGGAACATCAATTTTATTTTTGCTTGCAATGATCTGAATTCCATTGTTTTGCACATCACAAGAGCCATAGTATCTGTCTGGCAAAGGACACCAACAAGCTCACGTCTGGTCACTTCCTCATGTTTCCTCTGAGAATGCAGTAATCTTTTAATAGGTATTGCAGTGCAATCACAGAGTCTTCTTTTTTAATTTTTATTATTTTTTCCCTTTTAGAGATGAACCAGAAGCAGAGTTCCATGGCTAAATTAATTAGAAAGAAAACTACAGGTGCTCTTGCAATGCTGCTTGCAGGAAGGCAGATTTCCTGATAAATCAGTTTGTCAGACACACTGTTAATGAGAAATTAGGAACCATGGTGTATTCTGTTCCTGAGTTTGACTGACTTAAATTTCTTTTCTTTCTTCTTTGATTGTAAAGTACTGTGGGTAGAGAGAAGGCATAGTAATTCCTAATGCAAGGTAAATTTTTTTCTCAATATGCACATTTATATATGATTCTAGACACACGCTGTTAATATCCTGATAGGGTTTTCATTTTCCAACTGCCACAGTGCACAAAAATTGCTCTCTACAAGCAACTAAAGCATCTTGTCAAAATGTTCTGAAGTAAACCTGTGAAGTAAGATGTTAGAAATTATTGTGTAGCATCTTATTAAATCAGAAGACATGAGAGCTGTAATGTAAAATCCCTCCCCAAAGAGAGCCTTCCTGTTTTGAACTGTCATCTTCTCCTATCTTAGACTTTGACCCCATGCCTATGAGCTATTTTGTGAGTGAAGTTTTGGTCAACTGTGCTGGATAGTCTGAGCTATGAGTGTTTAGGTTCTGATCCTGCAAAGCATAAAATGCCTTGTAACAGCTGTGCAGTATCTGGTGTCAGTGTGATGAAAAGTGACAATCTTCAAATGCTGTATCGCTGGTTATGAATGGAAAGTATATGTTTTGGCAATAAAATGGTTCTGTTTTGCTGTTGTTGCACCACATCAAGTGTAAAACGAGTTCAGGCTCCAAAACAAAGACTCATGCCCTCGCCTTGCCTTTTTTCCTGGGAAGTTACCATCCATGCCAGGATGGGAAAAAAAGAAACATGATCCCTCAGCTGTGACAATTCATAGCCACAGCCCAAACATGACTTCCCCAGGCATTAGACATAAGATGCCAGACTGAAATGTAACAATGGAACCATTAGCACCGATTGCAGCTGGATCTGATGAAGTGTTAAACTACAGCAGGAAAGATATTTAGACCCTCTCTCCATCAGTGTCAGTAAGAACTTTTGCTATGATTTTTTTTGTTGTTTTGGTTTTTCTGGGTTGTTACTGGTTTTTTCTTTTGTTTATTGGGGGTGGGGGGGGTATATGTTGGGGGTTTTTTTCCCTTTTACTGAGAGCAGTGAGCAGGTTCTGCTGGCCTTAGTTATCTAGAATCTCTCTCAGTAGAAATAAGCTTCATGTCAGGCTACCATATGATGCTTATATGTCACAATTTTATAATAGTGTCTGAAATTTGTTAGCTATGCATGGGCAGACTAGTCTCACAAGATCGTTTTTTATTTTTACAGATTATTGCTTTTCTCCATGAGATCACACAGAGGCAGTGCATATGCAAACATACACACATTCTATTTTTTAAAAAATTCTGTTTGCTGTTTCATTAGGATGTGGGTGGATAATCTGCAAGTCTCTAGTGATACTTTCTTTGTGTTCAAAGTCTGTTGATCTCATGTTGATCTCATGTTTTACTGGATTAATTGCTTCCTGTCTATCTTTCTCTTCTTGGTATGTCTCTTTGAAAAGATACTTTTTGTGTTTGACACAGAGTAGAACTGGAATGCTTTTTTATGCAATAGCTGTTAAAGGCATAGTCCCTCACATGGCAGGATAGGTCAGTAGTTAAAGGTGTGTTCAAGTTTTGCTGATATAGATTAGAAGAGCTCTGCTGAAGCCAGCAAAATGGAATCAGTTTTTATGTAGAAATGTGGTAAATATATTTAAGGATGGAACAAATGCTTTTACAAAAGTGAATGAAAAGATTTATTTCTGCTGACAATTTCTGTTGGTCATATCTCATATGCAGTTAATATTGTTTTCATAGTAGACTACATCATACTGTGCTACCACTCAGATCTGCGTGGAGCTGGGTTCATGAGAATGCCAAGCTTATGAATACTAAGCTCTTATGTTTCGATTTTTGAGGTAAAAGTTAGGAGCTGAACTGCTAGATGAATAGCCTAGTATTTAAATAACAGCCTGTCAACACAAAGTAACTGACCAGTCAACACCAGCTGGACCCCACTAGAAATTGTGTTCTGTGCTTCATAATTAATTATATGAATTCAGGACAATCTGTCTGATCATTACTAGTCAGTTATGAGGAAAAATCACAGTGTGATCTACTTCTACATCAGTTTCTGAAACTCATTTTTTTTTGTTAGTGGATGCTTTTTTTTTTTGTGCAGTGCTAAGAAAGCTCTCATTGTGTCCTTGGTGACTTGAGAGATGCTGCAAGGTCTTCTCTCCATAGAAAGTGCTATCAAAGAAATGAATAAGAAAATAAGTGTTGAAAAATTCTTCCAGGACAATACATTAACCTGAGAGGATGTATTAATGAAGGGGCTGTGAACAAATGTATAGATCAGCCCTTCTCATCACTGGATATGTGAGCTGCTAAGCAAGATCAGCCTTTTTGCTTTTTCTCTATGACACCTATGTGGTATCATACCTTTCCTACCTAGCTGGTAATGTTCATTTTATCTTCTACTTCTCTGCCTATACCCCTGAATAAGTACAATTTGCAGTAATTAAAGGCCTGGTATCATTTCATTGACCTGTCTGGTGAAACCTTCACTGACATCAGTGGCATCAGAAAGAAACCCAAACAATTCCATGTATTGCAATAAACCACCCAAGCCTTGTTTTCAAGGGCTGCTTGAAGAAGGTGTTCCTTAGGACCTGAACAACAAGGTTCTACCAGCCCTCACATTCCCAGCATAAAGCCCTTTGGCTCTGGAGTCATGCAGTGTCTGCTCACCACCTTCACTTGTACCCAGTGATTGTGAACATTTAGTGTTTTGCAGGAAAACATGTTTCCATTTCCACCATGGGGCAGATTAGATGCTGAACTCTTTTTATCTTTTCTCATTTTTATCAGCTAGCATACATCCTCTCTCACCAAAGAATAACTGCATACAATAGCAAGGCACTGCTTACAATAATTTACTTGTAAGTCTTTGAAAATGGTGTGCGCTCACAAAAAGCACAGTGTTACACAAAGCAAAACACAAGAGAAAAACAAATTCTTATCAAAGAAAAGGAAAAGCAAAGAAAATCAGAATGTGTGTTAAAGATAAATCTTATGTCACGACCTTAAAAAACTCCAGCTTGGATCCTGCTATTCAGAATAGCCCTTGGAAATTATTTTCAAAGGTTAGCTGCATGTGAAAAGGGAACAAAATAAAGTTTGACCACCCAGGGATTTGCAAAGGTGTGTGGGAGCCACCAGAAGCCCCTGATGAAGACGAAGAAATAGTGCAGCTTTCCAACCAAGCAAGAGGGAGTGAATGTTCAGTAAAAATTTGAATATCAAAGGAGGCCATTAAAACCATAACCTGACTTCACAGAGAGCCAATTTAATGAACACATACCAGAAAAAACATAAAATTGCAGGACTGGAATACTTGGTAAGGTCACACTATTTTGATGTCTGTCATTTTCCAAAGACTTTTTTCTTGTGCAGGTCAAGAAGCAAACTCTGATCTAAACCTTGTCATATGACTGGTAGGGCAAGAAAAAAAAAGCTTAGGTTCAGAAAGGACCTGGATTAATGTGTAACATTTGAGAATGCACCTGGAGCCAGCTTCTACTAGGAAAACCATAGACACTTGGTGTATAGTAATCCTTCCAGCAGGTTTAATGAAACTTTATCTCACAAATAGTCCCTTCTGGCTTACAATTAGTTATTACTTATTGCTGATGAAAGAAAACTACCTAAAAGCTGTGTTGGATTCTGGGCTTTGTTTTTGAAGCATCTTTGCAGGTGGACAAAGGTAGAGAGAAGCCTTAAACAGATGTCCTATGGATAGGCACCTTGAGGGGAACAGTTCCAGGGTGGTGAAGGGGAAATGACATTCCCATCAGTTTTGTACTACCTAGCCCTATGCACCAACAACTTTCATTTGCTTCCAGTAAATTAAATGCAAAGGCATGAAGAAAAAACCAATAAAACCCTCATTCATTTCAACTTCTTTCATTTCCCCTTTCTGAAATTCATTGCAAAGTATCAGGGCTATTTTGAATCTCCTGAAGCTTCACTTTGTGAAAGACTGAAGCAAAGAAACCCAGTGTCTGTAGCCACCCTGTGCAAGGTTTCTTACTGGCAGAAACAAGAATTATTTTTTTTTAATAATAATGTCAAAAATACAAACAGGCTCACTGAAAGGTTAGATAAATTCATGTCTCTTAATAGTAGCCTGGTTGTTACTTCCAACTCCAGATGTCTCTGTACCTCTAATTACAATAAATCAGGAAACTACACTGAGGAAAAAAATGTTTTTAATATGTCCTCATTATTACATTTCTCAATTAGCTCTAGACCCCTGGTGGAGCTGGGAGGCTGCGCTCAATGGGCTCAGCTCCACCCCAGTGTAGTGCTTATGTTCACCTTATGTGTAAAACCTTTACAAAAACTAGTCTGGTTTTGGTATAGAAAGCCTGACAACAGGCAGCAGCGATGTAGCTAAGCAGGAAATACAGGATTAGAAACACAAGTATGATCAGAGATAAAAAGGAAGAAAGAATTCTGTCAATACAGATCCACTGACAGCAATGATAACGTGCTGGTTTACATCTCCTGTAGTCCTTACTAGGCTAACAGTACGAAGGATCTCTGGGAGTATAACAAATGTTTCCCTCTGGGCCCAGTGGATCTCAGCCAGCCATGGCTGCAAGCTGCGTGTGCTTACACCAGGGTTCAATTTGGCACAATAGCTGTAAGCATCATGGGGCTTAGCAACTGATTTATGGCTTTGTAGGCAGCGGACAGCAGACACCACCCAGTAAAATCTTATCAGGGAGTCACAGGAAGAGAAGTGAATAGAATCTTGGTTGGTGTGGCCACCCAAATCCGTACGATATTTGTGTTGTCTTGGTACACGTCTGTGAACAGATGTGGAGGAAATGAATGACTGAGCCACAAAACCATTGCATCAGGGCTGGGCAGGTGATGTCATATTCCCCTGTGAAGAGAGTCAGAAGGGATAGTTCTCCAGGGGTCATAGGTGGGGAAGTTGCCCCCATCTGTGATGCTGGGTTTGGCAGAGAGGTGAGAGTGTTTCCAGTCTGGCTCTGCTCTATTCTACAGCTGGAGTAAATGTGGTTTTAGGCTAAGAGCCTGAGAGGAGATGGTGGGGAAAAGGCACTGCTCTAAAAAAAACCTATTGCAAACTGGCATTGCTGTGTTTTCCCCTGGAGTGTTTGAAATGAGCTACCAGAGCTATTTGGACTCATTTGACATCCTGGGGGGTGGGGGGGGGATGTAAAAACTTGAGCGAATCAGAGGAACAGCTCTGTCCCAGCAGAAAGTAATGAAAATGGAGCATGCCATGGATATTGTGAAGACATGAGCAAACTGTGCATCCCTGAAAAATACTGAATATGCATAAAAATAACAGAAGTACATATCAATCATTTATTTGTTTTTGACTTGTGCTGGTCGCATTTTTATCTGCTGTGGGTGAAGCTTGTTTAAATGTGTCAACAGTGCTGTTTGCTAAAAACCTTCTCGTATAAGATTCTGTTCTTCCCATCTACTCTATAGAACATGACCATTCCGAGGCCAAATGATCTGCCTTAGGCAGAATTGTTAAAGATTTTGGGGTATGAGAGAGGGTGAATATAATTCATATATAAAGAGGAAAAAGATGGTTGCTTTTTTTCCTATCAATGAGAAACCAGAAATCTTCTCCCCATGCTGAGGAAGGCAACAAGACCAGCATCTTCTGCATAAATTTACCCTCTAGGAATTCTACAGGATAGCAGTGTAGTGTTCCAGTCTATTCTGGTTCTAGGGAGAAACATACCAAAACTCAGCCAAATTATCATGATCTTAGAAGAACTGTTTGTGCTTTTTTTCTTAAGCATTAGCAGCAAATCCTCAGATTTATGCAGATGTAGATCAAAACTAAAATGCAAATAGGAAGTCACTAATGCAGGAACAGTTACAAAGCACCTGAGGAATTAGCAGGCCAGACATGTTTTGGTGGATGCAGTTTTTAAAAAGTTTTCTCACGTGAAGGATTATTTTGTCACTGTTTGTGTGAGACAAACTATGTGAGTAAAAAATGCTGGGAGAGGAGGAAGAATCATGCAATAAGAGGAATTATTTCCTGGAATGAAGCTTCCAAATCTTTCTTTAATCTTAGCTTCTCCCCTGTGTCCTCTGTTACTGTAATACCTTCCCTCCTCTGCCTCCTTTCCATTCTCACTGACCTTTGCTGAGAAGTTGGTTCAGAAGAAAAGGCAGGACTCTGCAGAAGAGGGTTTGTCTGTGTGAAGTTCTGAGTTAGTGTAGCTGGACCACAAGCAGGATCTAATAAACATCTTCACTGAACCTGAGATTTGAACCTTTGCCATAGCACCAGCCCTTCCACGACCTTTGGGATCCCAGTATTGGATTTTGTTTGTGGCCTGCAGTGCAGGTGAGGAAGCAAATTTAAACAAATCAGCAAGTCCATCTAAAATGTAGAAGATCAGAAGCCAGCAAAGAGTGTGAAAACTGTATATAATCCTATAGTCCTTGGTCCTTATTTTCTTCTTTTAGAGAAGAAAAACACTTCCCTACTTTTTCTCCCCTCTCTTTTTAAACACTGCAAGCAAAATTGCTTGCTGTTATTTTTTGTGTATGTAGTTGTTCATTCTAATTTGATTGTTATTCCACTCTGTTTGCTTCAACAAGTTTAATTTAATTTAATTTTATCTGATTTTTCAAGTCAATATTTTCTTAAAATCAGTGTTATTTGGTAATCTGAGTTGGTAATCTTACATTTAAAGATCTAAACCACGGTAATTTTTTCAGAATGGCAGGAGAATTTAAGATTTCATCAGGGAATAGAATGCAGGTCTTTCCCATCTTAAAAGATATCCTAACTTCCCTATCCACCAAAGAAATTAATGTAGCAACCAGGCTGGACAGCAAGACTCTTCATGATTCTTAGTCCAGCTTTTCAGCTTTTCTTCTTTCTTCCATTTCCTTATCTTTCAGTAGCAGCAAAGGCTAGATGTTTTTTACTTCAGCAGTGTGGTACAAATATCTTCCCATCTGAGACCATCACCCCAGTCTTATTAGAGATGAGGGTTAAATTTTGTTTGCTAGTAGGTATAAGCATTGTCTGATATTTGATTTTCTGCTGTATTTTTCATCTTATCAACCTTGTTTTATTCATTCTCTTTCCCACTTATTTAATATCCTGTCCCACTCTGTTAAGGGCGTGTTTGTTAATTGTAAAACCTTCAAAAATAAATTTAAAGAAAACCCCAACTCTTAAAAATATATTGTTAATATTCTCCAGTTGTCTCAGATTCAGTTTCAGCACCAAATGTAATGCAGAGTGCAAATGCCCTTCACTTTGATTTGTGATGTAGAAGCTCCTGGAAGTGCTTGGTGGGAGAGGTGCTGTGCATAGGTTTAATTAAGGCCCTAAACTGCAAGCACTCTCGATAAACATGACAGAGTCAGGAGGCAAATGAGGGTCTAAAGATTGCATAAAACCAGATGGTAGCCTGCACTAGGTCAGAAAGAACCCTGCTAAATGGCAATCAAGATTTGGCCTCATCTTGCCTGAGTTAAGAGTGGGCATCCTCAGCCTCATTTGAAAAACCACCATGGAACAAGCTGGAATTAAATAGGTACTGTAACTCTCATCCCATATCTCCTGCACTAGAAGAGAAAAGTATGTTTTTATAAGAGCACTCTTTACTGTTCTTACACTTTCCCACTCTCAGCTAAAGATATTAATGTTATACTCATGGTATTTATTTATAAAGAAAATTTATTCTGTTGGGGGGGTTGGGGGGTGACATTTATGCTGATTTTACCACAACCTTTTCACTGCCTGTGTCTTTTATTAGAGCTGTATTTCCTTCATAGCCTGATGTTCATCCCCTCTTAGAAGTAAAATATTTTACCAAGCTGACCATCTGATGAAACATTTTTTCTGCTAGCTTCAGAACATATTTACGAAGTAGCATTGGAGGAGTAAAGGCATATAACACTTTCAGACAGTGTGCCACAGCATAAGGGTGATAGAGGTTTATTGGAGATATAAGAGAAAGGAGGGAATCACTTCCTTAGGGTGATTAAGCAGATTTTATTTACAGCACAAACTGGAAACATGAAAACTGTGTCTCTATTAAACACAACGCTGCTTTAAGATTTAAGGCAGATGGCGATGAATGCTTTGGTATTAATTTTCACCTAGCATATAAATGCTAGATCAAGTTAAGGTTTAGGATATGTCAACTATTTCAAGTTTTTTTTTAAAAAAAGGCATGAAAAACTGGGATTTTGCAATTATCCCTAGAAAACCATTGCAAGTACAATAAAAAGAAAATGGAAAGTCAAATTTTCATTGCAAGTAAACCATGTAAGAGAAAGAAGTGCAAAGCTGAATCATAAAGGTAATTTAGGGTCTGCTAGCCAGTTCTGTACCTTAGTTTATTCACACTGTTGCAGGAGCTGGTGAAAACTGGTAGAAGTTAGGTTTCTTTTCCTGTCTTACCTCTCCCTTCATTTTCAGTGTTGATTCCCAGCAGAGTAATCTGTGCTTCCCACTGCTGCTGCTCTGTGCAGGTGAAGGGGAAATACTGGGGCTCCCTTCCTGGTGGAGGAGGCATTTGAGTGATGTGCAGAGTGCAGCTCAGGAAGGAGGCACACACTCCAGAGGGGCTGATGGAGGCTCAGGAGATGCAGAGAGGTTGAGACCACCTGGCTCTGGCACAGAAATTGCTGATTAGAGTAAGTGGGAGAAATTCATAAAAGCCAGTCAGGACCAGACCCAGATCAGTGAACAGTCATGGTGCCAGCTGTTCCCCCAGCCATAGTGTGAAACTGCTTTTTCCCACTTCAAACCAAATTGAGAAAACACAGCATGTGATTGTGGCTTAAGAGTGAATTTTCTTGCATGCTGATAGAACAGGGCCTAATGAACCTTTTCTCTGGTGGGCCTCAGAGCTGCCCCCAACTCACAGAATTTCTTACACAGCACCCCAATATCACCACCCCAAGCTGCTGCTCTCCATAAGGTTCAAATCCTGTGAGCAACACCCAGGAGATCCTGCTCTTGCTTGTGCATGATACATTGGGTGCACTTCTGGAGAGCTGAACCCATGCTTCTGACAGCAAATAAAGCAGGCAGTCTTTCTTTCACTCAATGCCATGTGCTTTGCTCATATTCCCCCTCACCTTCTTCCCATTTTTTTTTTCACAGGACCAAAAAAGATACTAAAATGTAGGAGATAGAAAGTTCACTGGCTTTACAGGTCTCAATTAAACACATATATTAATATTATCCTCGTGTGCTGATTTATAAACACAATTTATACTTTTATGCAAGTCATTCATGGAGTTGCTATGAAAGTGCTTCCCTTGTCTGCATAGTTTATTATCAGCATATTTCCTTAGCTACTTTCCATTCGCTCTACCTTAGAAATAAAATATTTCATTGAAATGTCCATCTGATAAAATACTCCCCTTTAGACATATATTTACTCGAAGAGTATTTGAAAAGTAAATTTGAGTGGTATTTAAGGCAGGAAGTTGTGCCAGCAGCAATAAATTAGCAGCAGGCTCACCTGCAGGTTTGTAGGCATTCTCTTCCTGCAATTGTATCCACTCTGTCTTTGTTAGTAGCAATGTATGCACTCCTATAGATCCCAATCCATGAAAGACTTATGCACAAAGTCAAGTGCTCCAGTTATCCAACTGGAAGGAGGTTTAAGTAGATATTTGGACTGCAGAGTAAAGCTTCCCTAGGAAGTTTGGGGATTCATAAGGCCGTGTTTTTTATGAGTTCCCAAATTAAAAGAGCCTTCAGTTAAATACTGAAGTCAGTATTACATGTGAGCACAGTGCTCATTGTAAGTTTAAGCATGGTTTTAGCTTAGGACAGGCTGCATTTTTCTTTCCCAAACATATCCCAAACCCATCAATAGAATTTTCCATCAACCTGTGGCTTTTCCATCAGGGACTGAATGCAATTAGCTGCCAGTGCCCACATTTCAGCTAATGGTGAGTTGTCCTTCCCTTTGGCTGTACTACAAAGCCTGAAGTCTGGTTTGTTCCCCAGTCAGTGCCCAAGTATCAAAGAGCCAATGCACACATGTAGCTGAGGCAGGAGTCACTAGCAGCTCACTTTACACAACTCTGAATTGCACAGATTCCTAGTCTAGGTAATCCACTTCCTCTCAAACATCTTTCTGTAGTCTCCGTTACGTGTCCACCTGGTAAAAAAATGGTGCAGCTTCTTGACTTAAGTGCTCCAAATTCTTCTCCCTTGAAGGCTGTAATGAGTCTTCAGCATGACTGGACTCAAAGCTCATAAACACTTTAACATCCTGAATGGGATACATCATGAGCTGTACAGCCCAGAAAACAATGCAAGGATTTACCTCACTATGCATGAGTCCATTTCCACAATCTCCCACTAAATGTGTTACATTTGCTGCCCAAGGAAGCCTTCAAACACAAAGGTTCTGAGTGTGGGGAAGAGCCCCAGACACCAAACTAATAGCACAGGGAATTTAAAGGTCTTATTTGTGTAGTACCACTCAGTGTGGACGTGGTACCTTAGGTCTGCATTAGCTCAGAGATGCTGTTTTGCTGTTTTTTCAGAGATGCTCTTTTCATCACAGTGTGTGCTTAGTGTGTGCTTTTAAAGCCAAACAGTACTGGAATGCCTAACATGATTTCATGGTTTTTTCCTTCACACTGGTTACCTCACCTCTTCTCTTGTATAATCCCAGTCAATGACCTGGTGGGTTAGATCTGCAGGATGGTGGAGCTGCTTTCCAGGGGTATGCCCTGTTCACCCGTCTGTGCCCCTGTTAAACATGTAATCCTCTGTTTCTGACAAATTAATCTCTTTTCATTGCAAGCACTAACCGTGACATTACAAGCAGGGGATTATGCTTGCATACAGTGAAGAAACAGCAGAAGAACGAGCACTTTAAACACTCCTTGAAGCTCCTGTTTCATGTGTATCTTAGTAATAAAGATCTATGCAAGGGTGAAAAATGAGAATTTCCAAGATTTATATAAGCTAGTACATCCAACATGCATTTTAAAGGCCCCATAAAATCGTCTTTCTGCATGCCAAACCCTTAAGTAAATGAATATTTCTTCTTTGGAAATCTGGTTAGGAAAACAGATTTTGAATTTTGAAGGAACTTTCAGATAAAGAGGGTGAGAAAGTGGATGTACAGTTTTTTGGGGTTTTTCAGTGCTTGTTTGTCAGCTGGAGTGACATAGACACCCTGTCAGCTGGCAGGGTACCTCCTTTCCTGTCACTGGATTCTGGTGGCATGTGGCCTGGTGTGGCTGGGGCCACTGGCCAGCTTCAGAGCACTTCCTCACATTTTTCTTTCCTTTCCATCACTTTGCCTCCACATTGTGTCTGCCAGCAGGCATCTAGCACTAAACTCAGCTCAGGAGTGGCTTCCCACAGGGTCAGCTCCATGGTTTGTGACACAAGGGGCAGGTGAGATGTCCATTCCAGTTAGTGCCATAGGAGAGAGCCAAAGCATGCCTCCAGCCTTTCTCCTGCCGTTCCTCTCCCCTCTCCTGTGCTTTTTTGACATAGGAAGATTAGCAGGGTTTGCTGCAAGATGCTTGCTGATCCTCTTTCCACTTCTGCAGTTCTTATGAACTTCACAAAAGCCCTGTTTTGTCTTGAAGCCACAGCAGCAGTTCATGGAAGGTGGAAGCAGGTGAAACTTAGTGTCATAGACAGATGTTTTATAGCAGTAGAGTGTTCAGGCCACAGATATCTTTAGCTATTTTGTTTATGTGCATTGGTGTTCTACTCTTGCCCTTGATGCTGTGGAACCCAGAGTTCAAACTGTAATGTGGTGCAGGATGACGCAAATATTAGTAATTTTTCATCCTTGGCCTTTTCTTTCTAGCTCTTCTGTTAAAACTCCACTGAATCATCCCAGACTAAAAAAAAAAATAATTTAAAAACCATTGATTTAGCACCTATCCAATAATTTACATAAAAAAGAGAGTTATACTTCTTTTTGTAGTAAAACCACCTGATCTTATTTTTCCCCCAACTGAAATGATGATCAGCATTTCTTTTTTGTGAGGTGCAATGAAAGATAAAATATTGAATAAGTATAGGCAACATCTAGTTCATAAAAATCTTTGTCCTTCAGTATAGCTGGATATATTATAGGGTAAGTTTGAGATACTTAAAATGAAGGAGACAATTCCTGTTGGTGATGCCAATGATGCAGAGCACAGACCAGCATCTATAATGACTGATATAGACAGTGAGTAAAGTGGAAAACCAATTTTCAGCAGGCTAATTGAACTAATTTCTAAAATTTTCTAAAACATTTCATATTTGGGAAAGCATATTTCTATAAAACTTTGGAAAAAAATTCTGTACTTTGTTTTAAGAAACATTTTAATTAATACCTACTTTTGTAATAAAAACCTTTGAACTCAAGTGAGAAGGAAACGGAACAACCACAGGTAATAAATATTTTCCCAAGTCTGTGGTGCGTTAATAAATTCAAGTTTTTTCTATTAGAGTTTATGATTATTAAAAATACAAATTGTTTGATTAATTATAAATTATAATTTGATTTATAAGATGGCGTTACATATTAAGTAATGCCAGATGGTGCCATTAAGGCATTAGCTCCCCATAATAGATTCTGGATGACAAGGGAATTAAAAGAGGACAGAGTCCGGGAACCAAATTAAGCAAGCAGTGAAAACTCTGCCAGAATAAAAATAGTTTCCAAAGCATTTCTCTCTCTCTCTCCCTCTCTCCCTTCCACTCCACTCTTTAAAAAAAAAAAATAAATAAAAAATACCCCAAAACCTTTTTTTTTAATGTCTACAGCACTTATGATTGCAGCAGTACTCCAAAGGCAGTAAACCATGGATTAAATTTTCAATAACTTCATGTGCCTTAGAAGCTTCCTTTAATAGTTTTGCATTGGTTAGTAAAATATCTGTTGCTATGTACCACAATTTGAAAAACGCTTCTGGATTTAGGGCAGCAAGGTTTGCTGCTGGTACTGCTCCCGGGTAATACAGATCCCATCCCTGTCCCCACCTCAGCACTGGTGGCTGAGGTACATCATTGTCTGAAAGTGAAGCTCTTCTTCCTATGCAGATTTTAGCCATGCACTCACCACACTGGCTTTATTTGTAAAGTGGACTTGCAGGGAACAAAATGCATGCTTATACACAGAAAGCTCCAAGTACTATGAAAATGAATTAAAAATCTTCCTTTCCCAAAGGTGTGAGGGGGTTAAAAGAACAATGCAAATATATGGATTAGTATTACAGTTGCATAGAGGTGTTTAAAATAAATTTCAGTGTTGCTTTTTCAAGAGGAGTCTCCTTTATCCAAGTCATGTGTAGAAGCAGATTCTATCTCAGCCCTTGCCTTAATATGCTGTTCTCCTGGATCTCAGTTCTGACCTCTTTTCTGTTCAGTGTCATTAAACACTGCCTGTGCTTTCTTGGCCATGGTTAGTTCCATGATGTCTTGCCTCTTAAAAGGATATTCTGGAGTCAGCTAAAACATGCATCTTATAGTGGCAAGCTTTATACTGAGAGGTTTTAATTAGAAGTTTTCTTGATCTTGGTTCAGCGCTCTATTCATGTGAGCAGTGTCTACTGGTGCAGTAATATCTCCCAGGGCATCATGTTTACAGCTGTCCCATCAGGTGAGTTCTCATGTGCTTCTAGTTTTAAGGTTTTTGTCCATATTTTGGTACCATTTTTTAATATCTACGGAGACTTTTCCATCCAAGAGTACCTTTGATGCTTCCATACCTGGAATGAAGGGTGGGTGTATGAGACTGAAAACTCTGTAACGAGATCCTCGTTATGAGCTGCAAGAAGCATCTACAGAGACTGAGAAAGTCTTCAGGTGTAGCAAGTGCCACTTTCCTCTGTGAGCTGTGCTTCTTTCTATTTGCATTCTCTTTTTTTTTTTTTTTTGAGGGGAAAAAAACCCCCAGTGAAATAGTAAGGCTATCTTTCTTGAACCCAACCTCATGTATTTTATTTTGAAGTGTCTGATTCAAGAGCAGCAATCTTTTTTCTTGTACTCTTGAAGTTCTCGTTTTGATATATCATCTTTCTATTGAAAAATGACTGATGACTTCAGGCTCTGCCTTACAGGCAGTGTTTATAAATGGATCAGAAAAGCAACATTGCATGTATTTGCATAAGAAGATAAAGTAATGGGGTTGAACCAACTTTATCTCTGAAATTCCCTATTTACAGTGTGCGGGTCCTCAGTGTAAGATGGTGCATAGTGTTGAGTCTGAATTTCTTGCCTTAGATTTGAATTTCCACTATAGGTGATTCCAGCATTTCCAAATTTGTTTGGTACTGAATAAATTAAAAGTTACATTATAATGCAAGTTAGTTATATTATAATGCAATTTATGAAGGAAGCTAGGAATTTTGTTTTATTTTATTTTGAAACTACCTGAATAAGCTGTCAAACCTGATAAGGTTCAAAAATTTTATTTCAGTTTTTTGTTTTGACATTTATTTTACAGTGTAGTTTTAATTCAATAAACAGTCCATTTAAAGATGAATTGATTAATTTCAGTCACTGAAAAGTACAAATATAGAAAAAAGTGATCTCTATTTCAGTTGAAATATTACACTATTTCTAAAGTATTTACTGATGAAAAGCACTTTTCCCCCCATACGTTTTAAAGAAGTATGTGCTTGCAAGTTGTTAAGTGCTCGTTTTATTTATTATCCAAAATGCATAGAACTCATGCATTTCTACTTTTTCCCGTTTGTCCTGTGTGCCACAGTAACAAGAACTGTCTGAGTCTCTTGAATTTCACACAATATAGATTTAGCAACTTGGAAAAAAAAATCAGTTTTTACAAATTACTTCAGGTTGTTCTAAGCTTCAAGTAAAGAAAACAAACTTCAACTATCACAGTTGGAATATGTTTCCTGAAAGTCTCCCACCTCAGATTTTGTTCTGGTCAAGTCTGTTAAGAATCTTGTGTTATTTGATTTAGAGTGGAAGAGAAGTCACTCACAGAAAAACATCTGAAGCCTATTTAGTTTTAGTTTTAGGTATGTTTTACTATACATAATTAAGGTAATTTGTACTTTGAAACAATCCTTTCACCAAAATCCCCCACTTTGTTTTAACATCAAAGAGTGATGGTATAATGTAATAGGAAGTTGAAACCAGAGTTTCCTTCCTCTTGGAGTCTCATCACTGTGATTTCCTCGTGAAATACTCTCTTTCTTTCTTCAGCTTTCTGCTTTTAATTTCATGAGGGGAAAGATCTCTCTGACTTATTTTTAAATATGCGTCAATTTAAAGGATTATAAATAAGCTAAAAAAGATTATTTTGAAAAAAGGAGAATAAACCAAATATTGGTGGCCCATCATTTGATTTTCTGGTCCTGACCTATATTACTGAACTAGTGTCTGTGCCTGATTGCAGCTGGGCTGCCTGAGCCACAGTAGGAAATAGGTTTAACATCTGTTGTGCAGTTCAGAGGGACTGGAGGCTTTGATTTGCCTCCTCCTGGGTGTGTGGCTGTATCTCTGCAGCACAGGGAGCCCCTGTAGCATGGGCCATCAGGAGAAAATGACCTGGAAAAGCCCTCTGCCTGCTGCAATGCTTGAGCATCCCAGCTGCTCCTCCAGGGCTATTGGAGCAGTAGTGGGTGAGAGTAGGGGGAAATAAGCAGGATATGGAGTATGAGAAGGATTCAATGCAAAAGGAAACTGCAAGCACTGAAGGAGTAAATACAAAAGAAAAACTAAGGGACAGTAATAGATTTCCAAAGGAAGGATGCCCAGTTGCTTGTGTTTCCATTTTCTTCTATTGCTTAATAAAGGAATAATTGAAGTCTCCAGCAGGATATTTAAACAGACTAAAGGAAATGTGTGTCTTCTCTTTATTTATTTCTTTTTTTATTATCATCATATTAAGCATTGTACGACAAGCTTATGAAATGCTATCCTGAAGGGAGGGATGGGAGGAAGGAAGCTTTTATCTGAATCATTTGAACCACTTACATTGTAGATAAATCTCGCTTAAAGTGCTCAACTTCTTAGTTTTCAGGACTCCTCTTTCAGTCAGCTCAGGTTAGGAAACTTGTTTTCCTTGTTCTATAGAGGTACCTCTTATAAAAATGTCTATGAAGTACTTCAGTCTGGCTTCCCATTGAGGAAGACTATTCATCCCATTTGCAGCTGCTATTCATATATCAAAACGAATAATGCCCACAAATAATTCTCTACCCCACATTTACTTTTAAGACCTGCTTCTGAAAGGGTTCCTTAGGAAGGCACAATTTAAAAGAATTTCTTATACAAAAACCTTGAAACCAAACCAAAAAATGCCAAACAAAAAGAGAAACCAACAACCAAACACAATCCCATCCAAAAAAACCCAGCACTACCTAAATAAAAGGAAAAACTGTTGGAATTAATCTGGCTTCTTGTATTTAGCAGTTTAAAATATTAAACAGTTCCAGTGAAAACAGCCCAGCACTGTTACTCTTACTCTTGTGTCTTTTGTTTTTAAACTGTGAGTCATCACATGTATGAAATCAGGAGCACACTTCATATTGCCACCTCTTTAAACAACAAGGAAATTTATTGTATATTTCCATGGGTGTGCTTTTGAGATCCAGGTAAGCAGCAAGCAGTGAGAAGTTGGGAGAACAGAGAATTTACTCTGATGTAACGTTTAATGGCCTGTTTTTTTTCCTTACATGAGTATCAACTGTAGAAATGAAGCACCTCTAGATGGGTTTGCTCAGGTACATGACTCCATTACAATCATTGTTCTTATAAAAAGATTCATCTAGTCTGGGACTTTAAAAATAGAAACTTGATAAAGCATGAAAAATTGTTGAAATACATGTACAATTAATTTAACTTGTGTTTCTAACACACACAATACCAGGCATAATTTTTTTAACCACCCTGCTTTCCCTCTCTATTCATTTCACATTTAAATTCATTATGGAAAAGAAAAAAAAAAAATGAAAAAAAAAATCCTGGTAGTTATTTTTATGATCAAATACCTTTTCCAATTAGTCTTGGCACCTCACTATAATCACGATGAATGTTATTAATTCAGCAGTCTACATCCTATTAAGGATTTCATCATAGCAATGTGTTCAGGAACTTAATGGCTTTTGCATATTAATGCTGCAGCCTGTGGTCTTGTGTCCATTAGTACTGTGTAACATGATGGGATTGCACTCACACATAGATATACAAACATAGAAACATATGGTTACACACAATTCTCAATCAGGGGAATGCAAGGTTATGAAACAGCATTTAGGATTCATGCAAGCAACTCCTTTAAGATTATTGATCATTCAAAGTGTTCTCCACATAACAAAAGTGGTAATCAGATTATAAATCAGTAGGATATCAGCACAAAAACATACAACAGTAGTAGTAGCAGACATAGCGCACATGGGAGTGGTGATCTTTGAGATCATGGTAAAAGTGCATCTCACATTTACAATATTAATGTCGAGGTTTTTTGAAAAAAAGAGTGGTTCAAAAAGGGGGACAAAGTGCTTTGTGAGAAACTGTGAAGGTTTGCAATGATTTGTGGGGCAAAAATTTTGGTAACTACTAGGTAATAACAGTCTGTCTGCCTTGGTTTCTGTTGACAGCAAAATAATTAAGAAAATAGTTGAACTATCCTGCCAGATCCAGATCCTGAAATAACAATGCCTTTTGTGCTCTTTCTTATTAAAAAAAAGAAGGCAATATATGCTGATAATGCCTCTGCTGCAAGTCCCCTAGTGCTGGGCAGGCCTTAGATTTAGGAGGAAATGGCCCCTATTTGCTTCAAACCTGAGCTCTTCCCCTGTCTTCCAAAAGGAACACTACACAAGATCTATTTAGGTATTATGCCCTCATCAGAAAGTGCATTTGGAGCTGAGCAATGAAATAGTCCTTGTATCACTAATTAAAATTCAGTGATGAGGTTGCTTAATTACTCCCTCCACTGAAAATTCTTACTTTACTTTTCACATTTATTCTGGTAATAATGTGTTGAAAAGCTCATCAGCCGCTGAAGGAAGGCAACAATTTTTCTCATGTACATAATCATTAAACTGACAAATAGGCACAGCACCATACAGTTATCAGTATTAGCACTGCAGACCCTTCACTCTTAAAACTGCAGCAGAGGATTAAGTGCATAAAGGGGGTGTGTGGGGAGCGGGGAAATAGTAGGAAACAACCAAGTTTGAAATCCCTCCCTTCCTCCTCTTTTCTGTCAAAGCTGTCACCTCAAATCAATTCGTACTGAAATTCCTCCTTCCTGTACAAAAGCAAAGTAATTGAGTGCATTTGATTCTGTAAAAAATTAATGATCTTATTTGCTTTTTCTTTATGGTTTAGACTAAAATGCTCTTCTCTTTTTTCCTTTATTTTTTCCCATTCATGTTCATAAGATCCTAAAGCTGATGGATGAGTATAACTGCCTGCTGCAGTCTGCTTTCAAAATCAGTCACCAGCTCTGCCAGTGAAATAAGTGGGGTAGAGGGGAAAATTTCTGAACTAGTTGTTGGAAATTAACTTGGGTAAAATAACCACTTTGCAGCTCCTCAGACATCTTCTCTCATCTTCTTCAATGCCACCAGGATAACTTGCTAGGGAATAGAAGACCCAAAATATCCCCTGTGTGGTGATTACCCTTCCCCCAAGCAACAATGCAACCTGTGTAGGACTTGAGGAATATGTGGTGTGGTGCTACCTGCAACTCTTCCTTGCTTCTCCTAATGCAGAACTCTGGATCCAGAGATCTCTGTACACGACAAATAGGCATGGCAGCACTGCCAAAATAAGTAGTCTAGAAGCACTAAAAATCTCTTCGATTTATAGCAAATTTATAGCAAATTTAAGCTGCTCAGGAAAACAGCAGTAGGATAAATAATGTATGGAAATGAGATGTTTCCTTAAGAGATGGAGGAAGGAAAGCTGAAGCTTTTATTGAGCAGTTAATGCCCTCTCTACTTATCTTTGGAGTTTTTAAACCTTATGGCAGTCAGACATTTTAAAATTGAAGAATTTAATCTCTTCCACTGTGAAAAAGGGGGACTCAAAATGGGATTTGATCTTAAGTTCCAGGATGTTGGTTTAATTTTGGAGAATTTGATGGTTTTTTTTGACTTGTTTCCTTGCTATCATTTTACTACGGGTCCACAAACAGGGTGGTAAAACTCAAGACATATATCTGGAGTGTGCTGCCTAACTTTCACAGGCATTTTTGCCTTGGAAAGGCAAGTGTTTCCTAGAGGATAAAAATTACTGCTTTTCCAGGTTTGGAAAGGTGAATAAGGTGGCAAAGGTGGATAAGGCAGGTGAAGCAAAGTCCAGCATTTCTAGGAATCACATCTTGGGCTAGTATTTTCAATTTGAGACCTTTGTTCCTTGTGGTGGTCTTGGACTGTTACATACTCAACTTTATGTTCCAATCCTTTGGGGTAAATAAATATTAATTAAGGATAGAAAATCCACATGGCTTGTATATTTTTTGGCAGCATTGTCAAATTTTTTGGTGCAGTCTTACAGCTGAATGTGAAGTTGTTGTCCAGAATATGTCTGTATCCAAATTTCCCCATTGCACCATGGAATTTGGAGGCAAACCATTGAAATAATGTGCTAAACCTGTCAGTTTAGATGAGACCTTCTGAAAAACTAGACTAAAACATGACTAGAAAAAATACTTACAGTGGATTACAGGAGGATTAGATTACAAGTCATGGAAGACATGCTTTGTCTTGGTACTTCCAGTTGCTTTTCCTTACATTGTAGCCCATCAGAATCACTTCTAGATGAACCCTCTGGGAGGGAATGGTGGGACCTTCACCACTTGGAGTTTTTTAAAAGCAATCTTTTCAAGCAAAAGTCATTTGGTCTAATAAAGTACTAAAGCGATGTATTATAGGTGCAAAAGACCAGATATAACTGAAAACTCTCACACCTCTTTTTCTCACCAATTTGTGTTATATTAAATGGAGTTGAGGAAAGCAGCAAAATCAAAGTCATGGCCTCAGATGAGGGCTTGGATAACTCATGCCCAGGCTGAACGCACAGTTTGGAATGGTGTTTTCATCTAAGGAGATTATTTGTCTGGAAGTTAATATTGTGCTGTCATCTACCATTTATACAGTCCTTTATGTTTTCAAATCAAGAGATGACTACCTGTTATTCTTAACCTTTCTGAATTTTTTTTTGGGGGAAAAGCAAGTGACAACCATTTTCCCCAAATTATATGCTCACACAGAAAATTAAGCAAGCATAAGAATCATTCAATGAATCTCACACAGTGGTTGGCTATGTCATAAATACTTCTGTTCAAAAATTACATATAGCTGCTGCCCTCCCCAAACCTGTCTGGGGTTAAAGAGCTTTCAGAGGTTCCAAACTCTAATTTATTGTGCTGTGTAACCGAGGATCACAAGAATTATTAAACTTTGTAGGATTTGCTACAGTCTAATCTTCTTGCCAAAAGATGCTTTCTCTTTTTATGTCTGTCGCTAAGCGCTACTCTGAATGCAATAAGGATTTGTATTTTCTTGCTCGTTAACAAAAAAGAAAAAAAAAAGAAAAACAGAACCACCTCAAGTCCCAAACATACACAAAGCAAAGAGCCAAATTAACCCTGTGCTGAACCCTAATCTATTTGCAGTGACAAACTACAGCTGATTAATAAGATATGATTATCTTTCATACTTTCCACCTACAGTGCCAATGATGGCATGCAAAACCTTTTCTGACTGTAAAGAGTCTTCCCTCTGAAAGTATATTGAGATATTTAATTTGGAAGGATGGTGGTGTAATCAGTTATCTATCAAAATGAAATAAATGGAAGTGACATTGTACCTGAACTCTGATATCTTTCTAAGGAAAAAAGATATTTATGGCTGCATTTTCAGAATTACATCATTCGTAAAATTTGCATTTGGGAAATCATTTGTTGGAAGGATACTGAAAATTCAAGCTGTAAAGGGACAAGAAAAACACAGCTCATATGTCAAAAAAATGTACCTAGTTTTGTTTTTTGTTTTGGGGTTTTTTTTTTGTAACAGAGAGTATTATTACTTTTTCTGTGTCATTTTTGGACCAAGAAATATGAAATATGTCACTAAACATATTTAGATGTTGAGTTAACTTTGAGAAAAATCCCTGTGATTGAAAAGTGCAAAGGAATTATCACAGAAATTGTGAGTGTCCTAATCAGTGGTCCCTGAAGCTGGAGATGTGATGAATCCTCTCCTGGATTCATTCAAAAGTGTCAACCTTTTTCCTTTGGTATTGAACATAGCTTCACAGGTGAAGAAATTTCCTCAGCAGAGTATAGCTTGCCTTACAAGTCTGAGAAAGAAAGGTACAGCCCAGAGAACTCCACATGTTGATTAGGAAAATATTCTGCTTGATCAGTAAGGGATTACTGAAAAATTAATGCCTGAAGAAGATCTGAGGGTTTCAGTGCAATAAACAGCTGCAGCAGTAATGTGTAAAGACCTCTCCTACGTTAAGACTCCTACCCTTGCAAGTGAATCTATAGGATCTGAGCTATATACTTGTCCTCATTTCAGAGCACAGCAGAAATATTCTTAAAACAACTGCTTGAGAGGCTGTTTTTGGAGGGTTTTTTTCCCCTTGCAACCATGTGATACAAAATGCTCTGTATCTATTTGAAATGGGAAGTAATGAGCTTCTTGACTGATGAAGCTTGAACAGTGACTTTGTGTTACCCCAGCAGAGATGATGAGCACAAACAAGCTCTCACTCAGTAAAGAGCTCAAAACTGCCAAGTATGACAAACAAGGGGCAGAAATAATAAAAGCAGATTTCCATGAGTTTCGTTCTGGTGTACAACTTTTGGAGTCCCAAGTAAGTCTTGAGCTCCAATTAAATATTTTTCAGCTCATGGGCTATTTGCAACATCTGTTTTCCTTTCCAGATATCAATTAATAACATTTGAATTCACTGTGCAGTTTTGAGGGATTGAGGTTTTTTTTTTTTTTTCCCGTGAGATAATTACAGAGTCTTGTTCCTTTAACTGGTTGCTGTTTGTTTTCATGTCAAACTCCTGCTGTCAAATTTGGTCGATAGAGGTCAAAGAGCTAAAACAATGTTTAGAGAAGCCCATGTGCAGACAGTATTGGTAACATTTTGTGAGGAAACAAGTGCTTTTGGTTCCTGGATCCCTTGACCACCAGATGCCCAAGAACACTTTAGTTCTTAATGCAGCATGTCAGAGCAGAGCAGAGGGATGGAGCTGGGGTCAAATTGCCAGCCTGTGAAATTAACTTCCTTCTTTTATGTCCTTTCAAAAACAAAAGAAAGTAGTGTGATTGGAATGCAGAATTGAGGTGTTCAAAGGTATTCACAATAGTAGCTTTGGAGTTCAAAATAAGGCAAACACACTGAAAACTTTACTGTAAATGTTCACTTTCCTCCTCCAAATGCTTTCATATCACACTTCTTTCCTGGAAAAGGAAAGTGCAATACTGTAGAGTATTTTTGTGTGTGAGTGTGTGTTATAACCTGATTTCTCCTGTGATTGTCATTTACTGGCTAAAAGTTTATACAGATTCCCAGGTACCAAGTGTTTTACTGGACCACCAGCTGGGTCTGCAGTTTTATAAGCTGTCTCGTTGCCAGGCTGTTCTCAGCAGACACAGCACTGCTGGGCGTGAGGTTATCAGGATGAAATAGAGAAAAGAAGTAAACAGCAGAGGAGCAAAGAAAGGCAGAAGGCAGTGGGACAGGTGGTTAAGTGTAAGGTGCTGGTTTTCAGGGAAAGCCTTTGTACAGTGCTCTGCACCCTGAGGTTTCCCTGAACCCAAACAATATGACAATGTAGGGCTGTGGATTCTGCTGCATGGTCACCCTCGTATAATGCTGAATATTCCTATTATTCCTTCCTTCTATCTGTTTACATGGTAGATAAGTTTCCTCTGTGTAATACCAGCATGTGACATTATTTCTTGAGCTGAATCTCTTTGTACTTTCTTTTGCTCTTCTTCACGGGACTCTTTGTTATTTCTGTCTTAGGGAGTGTTTGCAGCTTCTCCTAAATTTAAATTATCTGTGAATTTAAATAGCATGAAGTTTGTTACTTCTGGAATGTTAATTATTACATTAAACAATCCAGATAGGTCCTTTCAATTTTATGCATTACCTTATACTAAAACACGGTGGTAGTTAGTTAATGAACCCTTCTAATGAACCTTTCATACTTAGACCAAATCTGTAAATTAGCACCAGTGCAGAGCACTTCACATTAGCTTGGCTCAGTCTCTGCTTAGTCAGAGAGGGCACAATGCAAAGACTGGATCACTGACTCTGCTGAATCCATATGGGGAATTACTTGAAGAAAATAACCTCCCTGATTCAGACACTTCACTCTATCTCACCTCATATAAAAGAAAAAGGTATAATTTTGTATTTTCTTTAGTGGGGATTTCACCAGATTTAGCCACAAATTAGATTCCTACAAAGTAAGGAGGATGATTGGAAAAACATTATTCCATTTGTTTTCTCAAATTGCCTTTGAAACTCCTCTTCCTTTCATCAATATAAAGAAAAGGCAGACACATCAAATCAAAGATCTGGAATAGGAGTATCAGACTAATCATATCAGGCTGCAGGAGAGAAGAGAAATTATTTGAAATGTCCAGTTGTCCATGCCTTAATCTCTCCTGCTCAGTAGTAAAGGGTCTGGAGAAATATGGATGCCTGCTCTAGCAAACAAGCATAAGTTCAGGTTTTTAAGAGCTTTGATCTCACAGCAGCCTTGTGCCACTGGGAGACTAAGACACAAAGAGATGAGTGATTAGTCTGTGGTTACAGCAGGTAGAAGACCCCTCACTCCTGGTTCTCTGCATCCCCTTTTTTATTAACTAATCCCATAGCTTGTTGTGAAGCTCAAATATATCCCATTTTCTTCATGAAAGGAGAAATACACTGATTTGCTTTCTGAAACATGGCTGTTCATAGGTGTGGGGCACCTTTGTTTCTTATAGCTTGAAATAAAATGAAGTCATTTTCAGGATTTTGTACTTAATTCTTGAAAAAGGTAATACTGTTGATTCCTTTGGAAGCAGCTGGTATTATCCATTTTTAAAGAAATATAATGAGGTTTCCCATTCACTTTCATCTATGAAAATAATACATTTGCACTCAGTCTTCTATATTTTAATGTAAATATTGCAAATATATAATGTGCGGAACTGAAAAATGCTATAGTTTTTCTATGATACATTTTGATTTTCTGCCTACAATTTCAAAGCATTCTCTTCTTGAATTATTTGTAAAGCAATACATTCTTTGTAAAGAAAGAAATGTATGGTAACAGCCTATAATCTGTTTGCATATCTAGCTCACAGTCTCTTGCAGTGAGGCACAGGATGTGATGTGTGTGTAGTGTTGCTTAGACATACTGGCAGGGAGATCTGAAATGCACTGGGTCTGTGTGAGAAGGCCATCTCCTTCTGTGCAAAAATAGTCTCTCTTTGTCCAAAAAGATTTTAAGAAATCCTGGGGGAATGATGACTGTGACTTCTAAAGGTTATGCTATGAAACTTGGCTTTCTAGTTACATTTTATGGAATAAGAGAGAACAGTTTGGGGAAATTAGGCTGACACTTTTGTGCCCATTTCCAGGTGAAATGTGGTTGGCTTTGTTTTTATTGAAAATTCCAACTGATCTTGTAAAAATTTTATTTACAAATCAGCAAGAGACAAGAAATTACATGACTGGTCATGGTGAATGAAACTGGAGTGACTCATTTTTCTCTGCATTTAAGTCCCAGGCATACTTTATCTCCACTTTGTAGTTTGGTGCTTTCTCCAGTGACTTCTGGTGAGCACCCAACTGTTTGCACACTAAGATTCTCATTGTAATAAACAACTAAACCCTTATGAGCGTGCTCAAAGTTTTCTTAGACCAGCTGAGATATCTCTGACAAGCACAAGCTGAATCTGTTTATTGTCAAAAGATGTCCAAATAGAATACTTTAACTGAAATAAGATCAATTATGTTAAAAGGTCTATTGCTCACTAGGGGATCTCAGAGTCCCAAAGTACAACAAAATGTGTGTATTGAACTTCAGGAGTGTTTCCCTTCAACGTACCTTTTTCAATTATTTTCTCTTTTTTTGCCTGCTTAATTGCTTCCTCTGTATTTCTGCTCTGTGGGAGAGTTAGAGAGTGATTCTGAAACAGGAGGATGTCATATTTATTCTGTAGGCATTAAGAGTTCTAATTACTCCCAAATGATTCTCATACACAATGCATTATATTTATGATGCTTTTTCTGAAATGATTAAACATGTATCAGTTAAATGTTTGCTAAATATAAGGGCATCACATCCTTGATACTGCTTCCCAGTAGGAAAATAAGATTAAGGAAATAGTGGGTAGCTGTTACAGGAAAGTCTTTCCCAATAGACAGTAGCTATTTATCAGAAAGATACAGGCTGTCCTGTTCTTAAGAATATGTATTTAATTATACCACATATTTTTAATATGTGGTTCCTTCTAAATTGTTCTGATTTTGTCGTTGTTGTTGTTGTTTATGATTTTTCCTGTTTCACATCTGTTCTGTCTGCTCTTCATCACATGAATAAAACCTTTTGAGGTTTGACTTTGTAAAAATATGTCTCAGGTAACTCATTAGACTCTGTTCTTTGTTTCCAAATTGGCAAAAACATTTCTTTTAAAAGTTCTTGCCTTTAGCATGCTGGAGATCAAATGGAGTGTGCGCAAAGAAAACCAAGCTGAAGGACACAGAGTGGAAGTTAAGCAGGGAAAAGCCCTGAGTGGCTCCCCTAGGGATGTAAACCTCAGAAAAGTTGTCTCTGTATTTCCATTTTGTTTGGGATCTGTCCTTGCCTGCTATTTTTTCTCCCATTTTCCTTATTTCATATTGACTCTTGGGATTCCCTTCATCTAATTTGTTCTTCCCTTAATTGACATTATTTTCCTTATCCCTTAACAGCTCTGCTTTCTTGCCAGCTTCCCCTTCTCCTTTCCACACATAGGCTGTATGTTGAGATTGTTGGTGTTGCCCTGTTCCACAGCATTTTCAGCTCCTTCTTTCCTATTTGGAAGCTGCCATCAGGTGGGAGGGGTGACCCTGGCATCTGGTGCAAAATTCTGCACCTGCATATCAGGTCCCATCCTCCGTTCAGAACATGGTTGCCAAAAACCTTGAATGGTGCTCTGAGTGTGTGTGTCTGAGTGTGTGTGTGTGTGTGTGTGTGTGTGTGTGAGTGTGCCAGCACAAGAGGTGCAGTGGGAGGAGCTGGTGGAAAAGCATGCAGGAGCAGAGCATTGTCAGTGGGGAGATGGGTACAAACTGCTCAGGAAAGCCCTTATTCCAACTCTCAAACAGCTTGTTGAATCTCTCTCTCTCTCTCCACCCTTGGCAGGTTCATCCTATTCAGAATTTTCGGGAACTTCTTCCGTGCTTTCAGTGTGAAATACATGCACATTCTAAAATGATGTTACTTTAATCTTGATGTAAATAAGGAAGAAATGATGTATGCCACTGTCATCATTATATCCCTTTCATCAAACCAATAGCTCTCAAGATAAACAAAACACGGAGGCAGCAACATAAATTACTCTTGGTAGTGCATAAACTAAAATAACCATGCTCACCATGGATGTTTGATTGTTCCAGTAGAACATGTCAAAATAAAAGGGACAAAACGCTTAAGGTTTTATCTATGGAATGAGGATGGAGTGAAGCTTTGAGTCCCACATGGACTTAGGACTTGAGGTTTTGTAGGCCAGGCAAAAAATGCTTTGAAAAAATGCTATCCTCCTTGGTGCAATGTAGTGAGGTATTCCAAAGATCTGTGTCAGTGGGGGAATAAAATGAAATTCTGTGAGCAGGAAACACAGCTTCACCATGGCACTCAAGGCTGAAGAGAGCTGTGGCTGGCTGGGAAGCAGTTTACTCCTTGCAGCAGCAGCTGGGTAAACACCATTATTCTGTCATACTTCACTCCTCCAGTCACTGACCAGGTCATGAGAGCTGAACATCACCAAGAAACCCATTTCTCAGTGTGGTGTGATTGGTAAATTTGGCAAGCCTTAAATTTGTAACTCTTTGTATGTCAGGAGCAGGCTGTGTGTGGAGCTGCAGATAAAAATACAGGATGAAATGGATTTTTTCAAAGCATTTTTATTTCCTGGGCCTACTGCACTGGATAACATGTAAATTCAGAACAGCTCCACTGAATCCAGGGATGGATGGCATTTACTCTGCTGCAGGTGAGATCAAAGTGAGTCTGGAAGATGTATGCATTTTAGTGCCTGTAACGTTGTGTATTATGCACACAAACCAACAACTCCTGAGCTCAGTTCCTGCTGTTAAGTGCCTTCCTCACAACCTGCAAAGGCAGATTCTTTAATTAACCTTTAAATGATAATTATTTCACTGGCAGTGCACCAACCTTGAATCAAAGTAACTCAGCTCATCCTGCATTAGGCTTGTCTCTGGAAGATATGTTAGATTAACTGGAATACCTTAGTAATGCTGAAGCCTGCTTCACCTACTTGTATTTTTTCTGTATGCTGGTGGATCTGTGGATGAATCATATAAGGATGGGAAGATAATATGGGGCAGGGCAGGTGATTTGCTGTCCTGAGAACATTACAGAGTGGAAAAGGCAAAGTGCAGTGAGGAGTCCTTGGGAAAGCAGCATGAAAATGTACTGGGAAGTCCAAAGGAAAACTGTTCACATTTGTGACTTTGGAAGTTACCTAAATAGACCTTACTGTAAGAAGCATTGCTGTGCAGATGGGGAAAGACTTGCTATGACATTTGAGAGATATACGTTCAGTAAATAAGTGATACCACTTTCTGTCACTCTGATGAGCTGCGCACGGAGCTGTTCTGTTGTGCGGGTTCTCAAGCCTGGCCTGTTGGGGCTACAGAGAGCAGCAGGTTAATTCCTCTCAAAACAAGGGTGGCAAAGGATTTCCCAGGCATTTTTCATGTTTAGTTTCTGACCATACCCTCATACCTTGCTGAGTTTTATTCAGTAAGTCTGTATATATCCTGATATTTCTGTACAACCACCTGAACCAAACACATGAAGAGGCACTAAGTAAACAAAGAGATGAAGGTAGATTGTTGCCTCCTTTAGGTCTCTCATAGTGTAGTGTCCATAAAAGATGTGGCAGAATTGCCTTCCCCAGCATGGGATAGTGATGCCACTGAAGAGGAAACATGTCTAAACATGTTGCTGTACACTGCAGAGCCATCATTTTAGGGAAGGTGATGATGTCAGGGTAAGCAGTCCTCTCTTTTCCCCACAATTTCCAAGTTTCCTCCAAATTTTCATGAAGAAGCTACCATGAAACAAAGGAGCAGAAATGGTGGGTAAACCATCTTCTGCTTTCAGGGCATTTTTTTCAATCTGATTTGAAATCTCCCTGAGAGTGATGGTACTGCCTTTTGTTATTCAACTCCAAAATGTCCCAGGAAGCTTGATGCTCCCATCTTCACCTTTTTGATTCTGTCAGCAGCACATCTCTGGAGGTATGCTTTACTCTTCACTAAAGCCACATTGTGGTTGTGCACATAATTCACTGGTTCCCATTTATTCCCACGTGCTCATCAGCAAGTCTCCCATCTGAATGACTGGAATATATTGCTGTCTCCAGGCTAGTAAAATAAGAATAAATGGATGAGACCACATTCCTTATCTCCAGACTGCAGAAACTTTTGTCAATCCACAAGATAGACTGGGCAGAAGCAGAATACATAACAAGATCATTTGGGGTCATGGTACAATGATTAGATTCCTGCAGCCTGTGTTACTGTAGATTAGTACTCTGACTCCCTGGAGGAAAAACAAATTTGAAATTCTGTGTTGCAGCCAGATGCCAGGCAGGCCATCATAAACAGAGCGTGAATCAGGGAAAAACTCACATCCATTTCAAGGTACTGAGATCTTTTCCCAGCAAACTCTAATCTTGGTCCTAAATGGAAGGCTCGGTTCAGCTTGCATGCTGTACTCCAATGGGATATTTCTGCCTGCTTGCATGGATCACAGCTGTGGTTTGGTAAGGGGTGGTGCTTCTTTCCTGAAAGAGGGAGAGAGGTCAGAAATGTACAGAAGCTCTAACTCTGACTGAATGTTTTCAAAAGCTTTATGGTAAGACCTAGACAAAACTGACCAGGGATTACCTTTGTGTCATGGACTCAGTTATGATCTACTGAGCACTTGTGAGACACCACGATGCACTGCTTAGAAACAAATGAGTACTGGGCATGAGACAGGCAAGAGAAATGATCTTTATTCAGCACTGGTAAAGGGAAGTTTCCCGATTTTTGGGTGTCTGGCTGTGGTTTCATAACATACACAGTAAGGGCATTCTCCAGGTCAAAGCTGATGTTCATTTCTAATCTGTGCATTTGTTCCTGGGACAGGGATTTATTAATGCTCCTTTCACCTGACTTGCAGAATGGTAGCTGCTTTGGATATGGAATGGCTTATAGAGAAAAAAGGCTTAATCCTGATTTAGAGGCAGCTTCTCAGAATCCTTTTGTCCAAAATCTTGGCATCATGTAATGAGAGAAATTCAGATTTCTCAGACACATTATATACCTTCCATAGAAAAATACTGTTGTGGGAAACTGAATTTCTAATACAGGCATCAAACAGGGAAGTATAGTTAAGCCTCATATCATAAGAAGAAGAAAATAATTCTCTTAACAGGGCACAAAGCCAAACAACTCCCTGATCCTTCCTTTTTATGTGGCAAAAGAAAAAGAAACATTTCATCCTGCCAAAAACCAGAAAACAACAACAAAAAAAGTGTTAGCAAATGCGATCTTATTCCAGCAATGTCCAACCTAAGAGAACAATTTGTGCTTCTGCCAGTAGATACTGCAATTGGATACTATTTTGTGGCAGCAGAATTGTTGTAACTGCTGTGAAGGCACAGCATGCTGCTAAAAACCTGGCAACTTTTATGAATGCCATTTATATTACTGTAGGCTTTCTATAAACAGTGGCAATAAAAAGCTAAACTGTTTTAGGAATAAGATGCAGATATTAAAGATGAGTTTTTCTGCAACAGTAATGCCTTTTGGCAAGTGTGCTGACATTTAAAGAAAAAAATAAAAATAAAAATAGTAAAAGTATCTCTTAGAGATAAACATGTTATAACTGCAGCCTCGACAGCAAACAGAACCCCTTCCCCAAGACAGAGAAGCAGCTGCAGAAATTAAGCAGTATTAGTTTTATTGCTAATCTTGCAAGACCATGGGGACAGAGCACTGCTCCCAGACAGCTAAGGTATTTATTTTCTGGATGAATATTCACAGGGGAAGGAGCAAGTTTTCTTGGCTACCCTCTAATGCATGGGTCCACTAGGTAGAGCACAGCTTTACAGATATTTATGTTGACCCATTTGAACTCATGTATTAAGAGTTTAAGATTAGTTTGTTTGACTTTGGTTTTGATTTTTTGTTTTGATTTTTGTTTTGGTGTTTTTTTCAGCTGTCACATTCTAAGGTTTTCCTTTGGGTCAGTGGACTTTCCAATTAAGACCTTGGAACACTTATTTATGGGCATCATTGTAGCAGGTCATCCTAATGTCAGAGATATATATTTGAAAGCCTTGAACTACATCAGCATTGTTACTTTTCATTCTAGCCATAATTTCTATCGGTTTCTAGAGTTAAAGAGGTTTCCTTTCAGTCAGGTTCAAAATAAATTTTCTCCAGAAGACCCCCCTGAGCTGAAAATGGCTGGAGGTTAAGGAACATGTGTGGTCTAGTTTTATATTGACTAACCATGTCCTTTTAGCCATCACCAGAGACTGGCTAGTAGGCTTTGGTCTGAACTACTGAAGATGTATCCCTATTCACATTTTCTTGTGTACTGGTGATGTTTTCCATCAAACAGCTGCTGGACAAAAAGAAAGGGGAACCTGATGGGAAATATCTTGCTGGTTTTAAGCTCCAGGACCCTTTCATATAAAAACAGCTGTATACTAGATAATCAGTACTGTAGACACTCATACATCTTGCAAGAATGATCCCTCTACCCCAGGAGATCTCAGTTTTAAAGAGGGTGTGCATAAGTCTGTTTTATGCTTTCCTGTGTGATTTAAAATATTAATATAATCCCACTCACGTCTAACCACAGAGATTTTAGAAAATTTGATATATTTTAAAGTTCTGGGGTACTTATAGCCATTTACACTTAATCAAGGGCTGATGGAGTAGTGTGGGATCAGTGTGTGCAGCTTTCCCAACAGAAAGCTCTTGCAAATACGTTGGGCACCTGCTCCCCAGCCCAGCAGTGGGGCCAAGGTTTGCAGGAGTGTCTCTAAGATTAGGTTGTAGTTCATTGTCTGCAGCACTAAAATTATGCCTACCCAAGCTGTGTTCAGTGCCTGTTATTTATCCTACCTGGAGCAGGAGAACAAGAGGCCATGATATCAGTGCCTATTCTACTGATCATAGGCGATTATTTCTCCCACGTTGTAGGAGGCTGTGAATATAAATATAGTTAAATATAGTTTTACTCCTATTTCCCTATTCTTCCACAAAAACTTGAATTCTCTCTGCTGCATTTGGTATTAGCTGTCTTGCAGAGCTTGGTACAATACATAACTTTTTTTTTCTTTTTTTTTTTTGAAAATGAGACTATTCTCCCTTCTACTTGTGGACTTCTGGTGTAGAGATTGACATTTTCTCAAAGTTATTCAGTATGAGATAATTAGGGACATTGAAGCATGAAGTTTGAGGGAAAATGGAAAAAGAAGGCTGATTCACTGGCTGTATATCACTTCTTTGGAGATGATATTTACTGAACACTGAGATTCAACATGCAAGCTCTTTGCATTCAATTCTCTAACTTCAAGGCTTTGTTTCTCTTGTTTGAATTGTAAGGAATTGGGAATCAGCATAAATGGAGCTTTTTTTGCAAAAATAATTGCTCTCTACATTAAATCTGAAATATTTGCTTACAATGACATTTTGAGTAAAAGTTTAAGCCCACAAGAATTTGTGAGAATTGGGTGATGTGACTTAAAAGGTTTATGAATATATCTTAAAAAAGTTATTTAAATCTTTCCTGAAAAATGTTCAGAACTTTTTTTTTTTTTGCAGCTAATCCCCAGTTTATTCATTAAATAAATGTTCCTGCAAATTTCAGTTGCTGACGAAACAAATCCGAAAACTACTAAGAGTCAGTCTGCTATTAGTAGTAGTGTCAGCAATTAGATTTGCCAAATCTGTTTGACCAGAGCCTCCATAACCCTGACATCCTTTCCCAAGTGAGCTCTTACACCCATCAAGCTCCCGTGAGATTCTTTGGAAATCTGCTTTCAAAGCTACCTGAAGGAGGCTGGGCAGAGTGTGACCTGAGCCCTGCACACACAGAGGTGTCATTTGGGCTGCTTTAGGACACCAGGGGTCTGTGGGCACTGAGCTGAGGGGAAACAAGGCCTGCAGGGTACCAGAATCTCTCTGGAGGAGCAGATGGATGTCGCTCAGCATATCCTACACCTCTGCAATGACATTAAACATATTTTTATAGAATCACAACATTGCTGAGGTTGGAGATCATCTAATTCAAACCCCATGATCAAAGTAGGGAGAGCTAGGGTGGATTTACTACAGCCATATCCAGTTTTTTCAAATTATCGTCAAAGATGGAGAATCTGTAGTCACCCTTTGCTCCAGTCCTGGTGTACCCTCACACTAAAAAAGTTTTTCCTGTATTTTGAGGTGCTCAGATGCCAGGGCACCTTAGAATATAATCCTGTTAGGCCTATCCTGAGCGCTGTGGTCACCAACCATCTTTAATTGAAGTATCCAAGTCCTTTTTTTGCATAAGGATAGGAAGTACAGGCAGCTGTGTGCAGGGCTGGGAGCAGTGTGACAATGACAAACAATGTGTCAAACCAGTGTCCCTTTAGTTGCTAAAATCAGAGTGTATTACATTAAATTGACAGTGGTCAGGTTCATGTGACAGGTAACACGATGTGATTTTAATTTATCTGATGCTCGAATTTCCTTGTGTCCCATCAGGATACTTTATATTTCCCAGTATATGATGGGATATTTAGAAGTACACTTCACACGTCCCACGGGGCACATGTGTCCCACGTGTCTGGGAGGGAAAGGAACCGTAGCTGTCACTTCCCTGCCTCCACCAGGAGGGCAGGAGCTGGGAAATCTCACCTAACTTCTATCCCAGGGAAAGAACATCAGCATCATATACATAATTTCTAAAATTTGCTAGTGGCATAAACATACAGGGGTAATTCACAAGGCAGGGAGGAATCAGTTATGCTATAGGAAGGCACCCCAGGCAAGACCACATTGATGGAGCTTTTTGTGAAGAAATAGAAAAAAGCAAATAGCTTTCCTGCTCAGCGCAGCAGCCCAGGGACGTGAGCTGCAGGGGCTGATTAATCTGAGGAAAGCAGGGTGTGAATGCAGAGTGAGTAATGCCACGGCCAGTGCCAAGGCAGAGCAGCTGCCTCTGGGAGCCAGCAGCACTCAGGGAAACCCCCGTGTCCAGCTGACAGGACAGGAGACCTCGGCTGGAGAGGCAGATCTGCCAAGGAATTGGGAAAAGGCCCGGCCCCGGTGGGAGCACGAGCAGGGATGTGCTGAGTGGGACCAGGGGGCTGCCCCACCTGTCACTTGTCACCAAAGGGCTCAGTGCCTGTGGAGCCTGGCCACTGTCAGTGCCTGCTTCTCCTCCTGCCTCCCTGCACCTGCAGTCGCTGCACCGGCTATGTCAGGTTTCACATCCTTGCCTATTCCCTTCAGTGTCCGTGCAGAGCTGTTTGTCAAAGATCTATTTTATTTATTTTGAAGATGTTGGTATTGGTTTCTGCCTCCGATTTCCTGTGGCAGCAATTTTTGTGAATTTTTAAAATTTAGTGGATTTTTTGGGGTTTTTTTGTTTGGTATTTTTATTATTTTATTACATAACAGTGTATCTTCAGGCCTGCTCTGAAGATCAATGCTCTATCCAACACTCACCTAATGTAATAATAGTCCTTGGTACTTTTCCAGTGAAGGAAGCCAGCCAGCAGCCATTCCCTTCTAGTCATTCTCTGCCTTTCTTTCATCTTTCTGCAACAGAAACAGCAACAAAACCAGATTTCACCCAACAGCAGGATGAGGAGGGTTGCATCTCCATCTGCTCCAAAATGGAGCTGCATGCCTGCTAAAAGGAAGCAATTAATACCATCACTGTTGCTATGGTCTGATAATTTTATCTTGTGTTGATTGGATATTTGGGAATTTACTGATTGTGTCAGGTAGAACAAAGCTGGGTGAAGAAAAATCCATACACATTCATAATTTGAGTCAAAATCTGACTATCTCTCTACTAATCATTGCAGATGTGATTTTATAAACCTAGGTTATGGTTCTGCATGTCCTAAGCTCAGATAGGATAAAATATGTCCCATGATTCTAAATCCTCAATGGCAGGGACCGTGTATTTTTCTGTTTTTTTCTAGTGATGAAATATGCCTTAAGTATTTAAGGATTTCACTCCTATCTACAAAAATTTCACCTTGTAGTAACACCTCACCTAGTAAGAGCACACCATTCAAGTTTTGCTAGGATGAACAACCGCAAAAAGAGAATTTCAGAGCCACGCATGTGGTGGTGGATTTTAAACTAATCTCCAAGGAGGAGAGTGGTAACAGTCCTATGTGATTTCCCTGACCCTTGGAAAAAAATGACAGCATAGCTCAAGTGGTTCATAATAATCCCTAGGCTTAATATCTGAAAAAACAAACAAAAAAATCAATGTAGAAATCTGAATAATGGATATGTTTGAGGAACTCTATCCTCCCCAGTGATAAGCAAAAATAAAAGGTAAAATTTATCAGACCCACTACTGGGAATTCATTGAAATCTGTTCTGTGGGAAGTGATGTGGGCAGATATCTTCACCCCGCAGATCCATAATGACTTTCATAGAAATAATTTAAACTTGTCAATTCCATTACTACCATGAGAACTTCGCCAGTTTTTATGAGCTAGAGTTGGTGGAATTCTGCTGCTTGCTATTGCAAGCACTTGATCAGTCCCTTTGCGTGGAATTTTGTCTGCAGCCATAAGCAACTTGGATTCTTCACAACAGGAATAAAATCATTGCATGTTACAGTTAAAACTAGATTATTTTTTTTTTTCTTCCCTGGAGAGGAGCATAGGAAAATTATAATTAGGATTTTGTTGACATATCCCTGATTATTTTTTATCCTTTTTCTTTATGAAAATTTTAGGAAACAAAAATTGTTCAGTGAAAGTGGGTATCTCTGTTAAGAAGAAAGGTTCTGTAGAAGCAAAAACATTCAAAAAATTATTTATCCTCAAACAACCTGGTTCTCAGATGTAGTCCATCCCCCTGAGAAAACTTAATTTTGATTTATTTGGCTGTGAGGAAAAACAGCCTTTGGAACTCCCTTGATGGCTCTTTCCACTTGGGATTTGGCTGACATGGTTCCCATGAGATTTGATGGCCATTTCTACAGATATCTGAAGTGTAGATCTTTTTTGAAAATAGCAGATCTAGAGAATGAATCAGTCTGTTCAGGTGCACCTCATACTCTTTCTTTGCTTGAAGAAAATTTCCTTTGAAGGCTGAAAATATTTTTTTTTTTTTTTCTGTCAGCTGGCACCAAACACAGTGTGGTCTGTATCTTGAGGTTGTTATAATGATTCCCTGAAATCTCTTGGCGTGGGTGCCAGCTTGGAAACAGGGCTGCGAACACAGAATATCTGTTCTGGTTTTGTTTTCCATATGGCTGATACCTTTTCTTCCTGTCTTAGAGAAATCTCACTGCCTGTATATAAAGCACATCACTGATTTCTTTGAACTCCATTTATTTACATTCTCACAAATCCTTTTTAATCAGGCTATTTACTAAATTTGTTTTCTCCAGAAATAGCACAGCACTAACTTGTGACAAATGACATTTCAGCTTGTGACATCTCTCACTTAAATTACTTTCAAGTGATTTTGAGTAAATTTGTGATTACATTAAGCATCGATTTTAAAGGAATATTTTGCCATCCAGTATTCCACATAGTAATGAGGTAGAAACCCTTTCCAGCTCACCTTCCTTTGGCAGTATGAAATGAGCTCAGTTACTTCAAGGGCTAAACCATTAAGGTTTTGCACAGAAGAACTAAAAGAGTTGAATCACAGAGCCTTAAGAAGAAAGGACGATAGAAGCATGTCAAAATAAATCCAGGCTCTTAAGGGCCTGTTAAGGGGAGTGGGAGGGAAGATCCCTAGTAATCTCTATATATCTGACAGGTATCAGAGGGAAGTGTGTATCAGTGTATCACTCAAGTGCTCTCTAATCCTGCTTCAGAATCTTAATAATCTGTAGGATTTTGTGCATTAAGTAATTTTTTTCTCTATTGTAGAAAATAATGTTTAAAAACATTAAAATTCAGCAGTTTAAAAGTGAACGTTAAAAATGAGAAAGAAATTGCTTGTGATTAAGTAGGGCAATTCTGAATTAAAATATTAATTTTCAAAAGACCTAAGAGAACAAGACATCAACATGCCTCCATTTCTCACCATGTAGGCAAAAAGAGGCCACTGAAAAGGCCTCTGAACCTAAAAATCTCTGGTGTTAGGTGCTGCTTACAGCCCTTGTGTGGCCTCTGTCTGAGCCAGGAGTAATCCTTACTGTGAGGTCCACAAAGGAGATTTTTGTGCCCCTCTCACAGCAGTGAGGGGTGATCTCCTTCCACCAAGTGCAGAAACCCTGGTGGAGGGTCAGAGCCTGCAGCTTCTTTCCAAGAGCACTGCGGACAAAAATCCCTGCAAGAACACTTGTGGGAAAGGCTGAGGCTGACACTCAACATGTGGCTTGTGCTCTGTCTTCTGGACAGACGGACAGACAGACAGACACTGCCCCAGTGGCCTGGGGCAGCAGTGGGCTGGCAGCTTCCCCCAGCCCAAGTGGGCTTGGTGTGCAATTCAACATTTCATTTTGTAGTAGAAACCTCCTGCATACCCTCCTGTCACTGCAGCAAGCTCTCAGGCTGCCTGCTAGGTGAACAGGAGCTTTACTGAACCCAGACACATGGAAATAGAAGGTCTTTGCCATTCCCCAGCACTGTAGCTCTTCTACTGACTAAAATCTCAGTTGTACTAACTACTATTCAAGCTATTGAATAGCTATTCTGCTATCAAGGGTTTCAGCTGTGTGTTGCTACATATATCAAGGATTCTTTAAAAAAAATGTATGAAGAAGCAGCTGTAGTGTCTACCCTAAAATCTTATACAAGTTTCCAGATCCCAAGTGATTATGAGAAATCAAAGAAATATGAGGGTTCGTTTAATAACAATAAAAGTCTAGTTTGATTTTTATTGATTTTTTTTTTATCACTTCACTCTTCAATTTGCATTTATGTCACTTTTTCTGTCTTTTCTACAAAATCACAGGAAATTAAATCTATTTGAAAAACAGTGAAAAAGCAAGAAAAGGAAAGCCAAGGCTGAAGTGTTAACTGGTTTAATGTTGTTGAGTTTAAAACTTCAAATATTTTGAAAGCCAGAAAGAAATGTGAGGCTGTTCCCTATGTTTAGAAAAATAAAGAAATCCTATTTACCAACAAATAGCTCAGTTAATTTAAAAAATAAAAAAGATTACTAATTAAAAAAAAACAAAAACACCAAAAAAACCCCAATCACTCCAGAAAGAAATAATGAATAGCAATTTACCATTCTTATTCCATTTGCATATGGTTATTTCTTCTTCTTTCTTATTTCTTTCCCATATATACTCTTTTTATGAAATTATTGTGTTTAACTTGAAAGAACCTTAAAGATTCACTTTGTCAAATAACCACATATAAACACCAGGGAACAATTAGGCTGTGGTAAAGAAGACATGCTTTTTTTGTGCTAGGACTTCTGATGTCAGTGGCTAGAAATTTTTGTTGCAGCTGTTTTTTGTTCTAATGAATCCATCTCTATCTTCCCTTTAACAGCATAACAAAAAGGCACATAATTTTAGACTTCAAAACTCTTCCTATACATTTCAGTTTGTTTTGGTTTGCTTTTGGGTTTGTTTCTATGTCCCTGCCCTTGACAAGCAGTCAGTCTTCAACACAAACTTTATGATTTATAGCTCATACAACTGGATCAAAAAAGCTTGTGAGGTTCAGGTTGTTATATCAGTCTTCTCCAGAACTACAGGATTTAAATAAACATAGAAAATTTAGGCTGAATATGGTAATAAAAGGCTACATATCTTGACTTCTGCATTTAGCTACTAAAAGGCAGGAAAAAACATTGAATATGCATGGAAATTTCAACTCTAAATTGGGAACTTTATTTATCAATCCCCTGAAAGCCTTCTTAAGACTATTACAAGTGTGAACAACCAGAAACATTACTGAAATCAAATGCTATTTGCAAACTCATTTGAAAAGTGAGGAGCTGAAAAGATTCTGAGTAGAAGGAGGACTTTGCAGTTGGAAGATTCCATAGCTTCTACTAGCTTTAAGGCTTGATTTGCTCTTCTTTCTGTTTTCCATGCCACAGTGGTTCTGCTGCATTCTTGGGATCTGCTTCTTACAGAGAAGCTGCATTCTGCCCCTTCCCCAGGCTGCACAGCTGTGTAACTGCTGCATGGTGCCCTGGCACTAAATAGGATGGTACTGGTGGGTGGCAGGGGTAATTTTATGACTGGGATTATATGTATTTTCATGCATTTTTTTAAGCGAAGTGAATAATCTGATAAGAAAAATCAATATAAAAGGAGACACATCAACAGTTATTTGTTTGGGAAATATGAATAAGAACCACATTTCTGAGTCATTTTTCAAATGCAGGTAAATTGTGAGGGGTAACTATACAGCTGTTCCTCTCACATGATCAAAGTTCAAGTGAATTTTCGTAGTCATGTAAAACTTAGAAATAAAAAAGCATCAAAATGTTAGAATAACTTGGCAGTGAAAACAGAGGGAAAAAATCTGAAATCTGAGTAACTTTTGAAAATATGTATTTCTCATAGAAAAGTCCTAAGAAAAATTCCACCCTGAGAGGCAAAATGGTGCTTTGTTTCCAGCTGGCTCCCTGCCAGCATGTCAGGTACATATTTTTGACCTCTTCAACCACAGACCTTTTCAGCCTGAAAAAAGCTGTCTGGGTGCAGCAAACTGCTGTTTGGAGAATCAGTGAAGTTCATGGGTAGGAGGAAATCTATCATAGGCAGGTACCTGCACAAACGGCCAGAAACCAGCCAAGTTTCTTGTAATTCTTATCTAAACTTCTGACAAACCTGATGGGACGCACACAGCTGGCCATTCCCCATCAGTGTAAACCATTCCATGTTCATCAAAGTTTTCTCTGCCTTGCAATGATATTTTGGTGACTCCATGAAGGAAACCTTCAGGGATGAGAGTGTTGGAAGGTGGAAAGTGAAGAGGAGAAAGAAGCTAATTTTTTTTAATCTGAAAGTGTTTAGAGGGTGTTCATGAGGTGGGAAACATGACTTTATTCACCAGGCAGAACTGAGCTTGCTGAGGATTCTGATTATTTTAACATATCCAAATTACAGACGAGCAGAGTTGTCATTAAAAATTATTTAATCACATGAGTCTCAAAACAGGTCAGAAATATAAAGATATAAATAAAAAATGGAGTCTTGGAATGGAATACTAAAGACACTGTTCATAAAGCTGTGATTAAGCATTTTTCTGTCAAAATGTCTCTGTGGACAGAATAGCTTTTAACATGTTTGCCCAGTATATTTAGATTTCAGTGTTTTCCTAGATCTTATTTTTGATAAAAATATAGCCAAGAATGGAGAGGCATGGTTTAAAAATATTTTTATTCAGAAGTTAACCTCCAATCGAATAATATTATAAGTTCTGTGAGTGTGGAGGAAATTTCAGTGTTTCTTAAATAACAGCAAAAAAATTTATCACATTCATATATATCGGGGATTTTAAAACAAAATCTTGTTTTCCATTACTAAAAGTGTTTTCAACTTTGTGGCTTTTAAAATTGAAGAGCTGTCAAGAAGAAACACCTTTAGGTAATGCATTGCATTTGTATCTTTCTAAAAGAGGTTGAATCCAGAGTATTGATTTACGTAGAAAAAGAAAAAAGCCCTTGCAGGGTCTCTAAACCTTTTAGTTTTTCAGCTTTCTAACTTCAAGGCTTTATTGTATAGCAGATTTACATCTGACATTTGGAGTAAATTTCAGGAGGTCTCAGAAGAGCCTGAGCTCTACAGGCATGCAGTACCCTTTAAAGTCTAACAGCAGAGCTGCTCTAGTCCAGGCCTGCATTAAAGAAAGCAGAGCTAGGTAATTTGATGTTCTCAGACTTCAGATTTGTGGGCTGTTGTATCCAATCAGTGTAATCATTATAGTGTTATGCTAAAAAAAAATGCTGCTCTACAGCACCATCTCAGCCTCACTAACCTAATAACAAATATGGGGCTACAGTGATGTGGTGCAGTTTGAATTACTCTGTATAGTATGAGTATACATAAACAAATATACTACACTTTTAATGTAATCTCTTTCAAGTAGGAAAAATAGCAATATGTCAACTTATGCAGACAGTAACCCCACTAAGCAAGCCATCAGCGTGTTTTATCAGTCCTGCCTCTTCCTATGAGCCATACAAGATTTTGTGACCCTTCCAAAACCCTTCACAGCCTTCATCTATTTATCCACAGAGAACTCTGTGGCTCTTATCTAGAGTGTGCTCTCACGCTTGACTGGAGTCAGCATTTAACAGAGGAACCAGAGGGGCACCTACACAGACACAAATCCACCTTGTTATTGTTTTTATTTAAAGCTTTCCCTTATCCATTCCCACTTCTCATTCACTTATTGTTGGACTAACCCCAGTGCATCTGAAGGTTTCTCTTTGCTATGACAATAGTCTCAGTTTTCTGTAGTTCCCAAGTCAGTATAGCTGGACTGCTGATAAATATGCTTCTAGGTACACGGTTGTTTTTTAATCCTTTTTCATTCATCTGATTTGTGGCTCTGCAAAATGAAAAGACATATGTCTTGTTTGGGCTTCAGAGAGGGAAAATGCTATAAGAGAAGTAAGATTTTCTTGTGACTGTTTTCCTGGCCTCTCTCCCATTATTTTGACTGCATTACACTTTGTTTGTTTGTTTTTATAGCTGGGTAACCATCAATCTGCAAAAAGAATTTGCATGGAATTTGAGGGGAAGCAGAATAAAATAAGGCAGAGCAAAGTGGAAGGACATCTCCAAGACCTCATGAAAACCACAGTGTTACTGCACACCTCAGTTTCCCTTCCTACTAAAATGTAGTATGTTGCTTTTCCCTTTCTGCAAATAGTGGTAGTATCAAGGCTCAAACACTTAAAATCTGTGGTTTGAGAAGCACTGTGACAGAGCCATGTATCTTCTTGAACTTGAACCTTGCTAAAGCTGAATAATATGTCCTTCTTGACTATAAAATACAGAAATAAGAGGAATGTTAATTTATATTATTTTTAAATAACTTATCAGATCAGGAAATATCTCTCCTAGTTGACTTGACTATCACATTGTCTGCCCTTCATCTGCAGACTTTTATTTTTGTTCTTGTGATAACTGTAACATTCTGTGTGCATGTGCATTTTTGATGATGTTTCAGCTGATGTCTCAGTGTGCAGGAGGCTTCCCTCTGCAGCAGATTGATATTTTATTTATCTCTTGCTTATATTGGCATGGTTTACAAAAGGACAAAAAAGTTTCTAAAGATTACCAAAATCAATTACTCCTTTTATGTTCATTGTCATGAGAATGAGTAGTTGTGACTTGGGGGGGGGGGGGGTGGAAATAATCAAAATTGAATATCAAAAACCATGTTGTTTGAGATGACATAAGAAAGATTTGCTTTTATCTTGCTGTGATCATCTGTGGCTGGAATCCTGTGTCTCTACTGGCAGAATATATGAGCAACAGGTTGCTCATTCCAGCTGCTATGTGAGGTTGCATGTTCTTCCATCAGGACAAGTCAAACACAGATTACCAGCTGTCTGACACTTCCTTCATGAACAAAGAACTGGATTTTCTTTGCAGCAATTACTTTTCCCATGACTTCTGTGAGTCCCTTGTCAGGTCCAAAATTTGGATTAGAGTTGCATTTCTGAGAGCTAAAGGGCTTACCTGAGATAGGTAGGATGTATGCTGGATGTGTTCATAGGGATTAACAGTGAAATGAATACCCAGGTCCCTCAGAAGAAAGCACAAAATCTGCCACTAATGTCAGTACAAGCCAGATAGGACTGCTAAAAAAATTCCTGTGAAAATAGGACGTTTCCAGTTATACCTACAAAGAAAAATGTCTCTGGAGAATTTTTCCCTGTAAAATAGTGTTGCAATATTTGGAACTTTTGTATTTCCTCATTTCACACCCTACATCTGACCTCTAGTTTTCATGCACAGCCAGATATGAACTAGTTTTGGAGCCTTGTGTCACTATGTTGTTTAGAAAGATACATTACCTTTGTATATGTATGTATATTTAGGTCAAAGAGTTTTCTCACAGTTTTGCAATGAGTGTAGTACATAAAAGGATAATGCAGAGGTTAGAAATAGTGCAGTTTGAGGCAATTTCAATGGGGAAAAAGGCTTTGTATACATCACCAACATATTTCAAATGGTCTTCATCTTATGCAAGCACAAAAAAAATCTACTGCCTTCACTTGGAATGGAAGAACTATAGAATTAGAAGAGTTTCATCAGTACTTCCCTAATCACTCACAACCATCAGCTACTGGGAGAGGAGGTGAAGGAAGTATTCTAAAGCCCCTCAAAATCAATGGAAAGATTTTAATAAATTCTGTTGTGGATGTTGAATACTTTGGAGTAAGCACTGAAGGGGGAGTGGCAATTTCTCTGAAAAACTTGAACTTGCTTGGGTAAGTCCTTGAGGACGTGTTACTTTCTAAAGGTGCTGAGATCTCTTTGACGTTCAAATTCTGCTTGTTCTCACCTCAACACTCTTTGAAGCAAAGCACTTAATATGTCATTAAAACAGGAAAATGGATAATACTTTTTTCCCTTGTTCCCTTGTATCATTATATATAGTAGTTACATAATGAGGACAGTCCAGGAAAGCACAATGATGTAAAAAGCTATAAAATGAGTAAAGATGAGAGAAATTGGAGATTTTCACTTCAGAAAAAGAAAATTCATAGGGATTTGCTGTGGTGCTCCGTAAATGTGAAGAATATCACTGAAAAGATGAAAAGAATAAACTTATTTCTGAGGATAACATGCTGAATTCAGCTACATGCAGGTTTGACACTGAGGAAAGATTTCTGGTACTGGGAGTTGGGAAGCAGTCAGGGACTGCTAGGGACACATAGGATCCAAAAAAATTAGAAAATGCCTGTGAGGAGAGTTGTGTAGAGCCAGACTTTCTCCTATGTTACTTCTCTTATCTCCTAAATGTAGATAGTTATATCTGTTGAACTTGAAACATAGCTCTCCTTGGGGCATTAATTACTTGCCATCTGCCAAGACCCCAAATTTTAAACAAGATTTTGTTTGTTATTATCAACTCCTACACTCAATTCTCTGTCTGTGTATTGGTTATCTAAATCCCCATTAAATCAGTGATTTTTATTTTTTTTAAATCCATGAACAATTTCCAAATCTTCTTTTTAAGTATTCACCCTGCAAATTTAGAAAAGTAGTAATTTGGTGGTCTAAATGATCTTTGTCTTGATGAGGTTACTGCTTGTTGGCTCTGGATTTGCTTGTATTGCTGTTCAATGCAGACAGTTGACCTGATTTTCATCAATTTATTCTCAAGACAATTTTTCATCCAAAATTCTAAAATAATTCCCATTTAATTTCATACACATTATTGTCTTTGGCTGCTAAACACCAGACAAAGTAAGATTAATCCTCTATAAGAGGAGAGGGGGGAAAAAAAGGAAAAAATGTCCTCTTGAACCTACTATCAGCTAACATGTGTATTTTCCCCAAACTCTTTCCTCTTGCATTATGCAAGCTCAAAATATCATAACAGTATCTAATGTTTCCTAATAATAATGGGGTGTGCCTCGTGCATCCAATTAGCACAGTGGCAAGATAGAAAAATTAATTTATTTTCTTCATTATCTACTATAGTGCCAAGTATCTTAAATCCATTGTGTATATGAATTAATCTAAATTAATGTTTTAATGCTTTATGAGGACAATTGTCCCAGATCCCCCAAAACGCAAATTCAGAATTAGTAGGAAGTTATGATCCTTATTGACGTGAAATTACACCCTCATGACAAGTTCTTGCAAACGTGTTTTTGAATAATTTCCTCTTAACTTTTAGCAAATTTTCAAAGCTAAGTATCAATGTGGACAATGTGTGTTCAAATATAGGTTTTGGAGCTTCTCTAAGTAGGTTTATTAAACCCTAGTAATGAAAAAGACCATTCTCATATGTACATATTGAATTTGAAATTAAGCATCCCTATGTTTCTTTTTTATTGTTGTTTTTGGGGGGTTTTGTGTATGCCAACTTGATTCCAAATTAATACTTGATGTATTAAAACCTAGGCACAGAGAATAATTCATAACTTACACTTCCTCTTTTTGTTGGAAATTATTTTTCTCATAGAAAGTAATTTCCAGAGGTTGCCGGGCTTTTAGATGAGATCCCCATATGATGCTGCCTTGAAAATGGGAGCTCTGGTCCCAGAGTCAAGTCCCCAGCACTGGCTCACTGCTGAGTGAAATCCCAGAAACTGTGATTGGAAATAGGATTATATATTTCAGATCTGCTACTAGATTAATTCAGTTTATGTGCCAAAGAACTTACTATTTTTATTTGACATTAAAAAAATGAAAAAGGAATACCAAAGATAAAGAAGCAGCCACTTTTTTCTATTTCATCTTACTAATGTGACATCTCTTCAGAGGGGTGAAGCGCTGGCCCAGAGAAGGAATACTGATTGCTAGGAAACAAATTCTCTGTTGTAGGTGTGACCTGATACATAACCAACGTGTCTGTTAGCTGAAAGCTTGACATGGTATACCTGACTGAAAAGCTGAAAAGGTCTTGGTGCATGCTCCATTTTTATTTAGGAGGGATGTGGCTTTTGTGTGGGGGTGTTCCACTGATACTAGAAGGAGTCAAAATTGACCTACAGAAAGATTTCTGTGTATAGCAGACCTGACATGAACTAGAGAATCAGGACAGTTTTTGGGGTTTAGACTTGGAAGGGATATGATTTGAATAAGGTCAAGAAATACTGGCAAAGTAAAAAGATTTCTGGAAGTAGACTGATTATCTGTATCAGAAAACTGTACATGGTGGAAGCTGAAGACTTTTGACTCTTTTATAATAAGAACCCAATGACTATTTGAGACAAAATGTAGTTTAATAATTGGGGTAATTAATCTAGAGATAAGTTTAATTCTCTATCCCTGGAAATCAGAGATTGGAAACCTTTTGAAAAGTAGATCAAATTAGAATTACAGCCTTGATGCAGAAATGCAGACAATAGTTGACTCATATCGTCCAAAGCACACATTCACAATCAAGACTAAATAAATGAATCAAAGTTATTTAGCCTGTAATATGGGGGATCCTGGAGGTAATTATCAGCTGACACTTCAGTCTTTAAAAGTGGTGTCTGAATTGCTACTTTACATCATGATTTGGCTTTATTAACATTTTAATTATCAGACTGTTGTCTAGAATTATGTTGGCCTTTTTTTATGGTACAGTTTTTTATCTTTTTTTTTTTTTTACCTTTCCGTGTCCTGGTGATGTCTTATAATAATTTATTTTATTTAGTTGAAAACAAGTGCTCATACCTTATGGAAATCAATTCTCTAAAATTAAGTAAAACCCAAATTATTCTGATTCCCAATATGATATTTCAGAGGTTGAAATCTAATTTACCCCTACTAATAATCCAGGCCACAAGTGACATGTTTTCATATCAGATTACCTAAACCTGGCAACTCAGCAGCTGAAAACCACCATAGACAAATGAGCCAAAATATGGTCAGGAAGGTCATTTCCCTGGAGAAGCAGTGCTCTGCACCTTCCTGCTTTCTCCACTCCATGTATTTTTCATATAACTTCTAGGGGCATCACTTGAGTATCACTTGTACTCTTTTGACAGATACTGCCAGAATTGTTGTTTGCGTTAAGTATAATAAATCCTATCCAACTCATAGTGCTCTGGGACTTGTCACTAAGTCCCTTAAAAAATCCTTTGCAAAGCATTTTTTCATGTGAGAGTATTTGGGATATATCACAGATTAGGCAACCAAATTAAAATAAAACGTGACTTAAGCAAAGTAATAACTTGAGGATTTCTAAATATCATACTTATGTCCTTTATTGACCCCTGGCACAGGAAACAGAAATACTGCACTTGCTGGGTGGTCCTTTCAACTCCACTGGAATCCAAATTCCAGTGTAAAAGATAACTTAATTTTAGAAATGAATTTTAAAATCCATTTTCCTAGGAACAACACTGCTGTGGCTGACCTTGAAAGATATGTCTCTTTATAAACTTACTCTAAAACATCCTGCCACTTCTTTTTATTTTCCCAGTGCCTGAAGCTGAGATGTATTGATGCTAGTTTTCAGCATTATTATTTGTTCTGCAGAGTGAACTTACTGTGTAATTATATCTACCTGTACCAGTAGCTACCATCAACTGCCACCCAAACAGAATTACTGGGTAAAACAGTCCTCCGCAGAAGCCTCTTTCAGTTATTCTTGTGTTAAATCACACTATGTCACTCTCCAAAATATCCCACAACCAGTTGTGTGCTGCATCCTAAGGGAAAGGGAACTGTAAGTCACAATGGTTTCTAGATAAAACAGAAATGATGGCAGTATCATCTTTCCTTCAAACTCTTTCAGGGCTCCTGTGATCCTCGCAAAGAAGTGACACATTTGTGTGGTCCCTAGCAAGTGCTAATAGCACCTTGCTCACAGTATATAAAGGTGCCACTGGGAAATCTCAGAGATAAGCAGAAGTTAAACTCAGGCTGCTTATTGAAGGGTCACACGTGTTAGGTGTATTATCCACTGGCATTTGGGCATAAGCCTTGCCTGTGATTACTGCATCAATCAGTCATATGTAAAAGGCAGGATTGCCAGGTTTTTAATATTACCAACCAGTGCAGAGCAAAACAAGCAAACAAAAGCCCAAACCATCAATAAAAAAAAAAAAAAAAAAAAAAAATCAAAAACCCCCAACCAACCAAAAACAAACAAAACCCCCCAAGACAAACAAACAACAACAACAACAGAGAAAACCCAACACAAATTAAGAAAGGAAATATGTGAGAGTTGATTTGATACACTCCATTAGAGCTCCCAAATGCCAGGTCTTCATGGCAGGTGTGCCAGCAAAGAGGCTCATTCAGGTGGCCAGCCCCATGTCTCTGCCTGGAGGAGATGCTGCTCCCACCTCACCAGTGGGACACTCTTGGTGGCAGCTAGCCCATGGCTTTGGCCACAGGGAGCTGCTTCAGCACACACTGTGCCCTTGGGACAATACCTTGGGCCTTCTACTATAAGTATAAGGCAAATTTACACCTTGAAGGTGCCACTTGAGCACATCAAAATCCTAATAGATGCACTTGCCTGTCCCAGTGCCAGCTGTACTCGTTCACTGTTTCATATCAGCCCTGGATTTTACCAACATAAAGTATTCCATGAGCAGAATGCTCATGTGAGAACAGTTCTCTCTAAGAATTTTTCTATATGTTCTGGAACACTGATAGCAGTGGAAGGGTCAGGGCACTCAACATCTGAGTGCCATATAAAGCACTAAAGAAGTACTGGGCAAAACAATTCTTGTCCACGGTCAGACACCTGCAGAAGTACTGGCAACACACATTCCCTGTGGCAAGGACCTCGTGTACCTTGAAGTTTTCTAACACACCAGATGCATACACAGTTCTGCTTTGATTTTATAAGAGACACGCTTGTTCCATCAGATATTTTCAGACGGGAAACTTATAAGGATGCTTGCTGTTCTGTGTGATAGCAGCAGGGCTTTGTTTGCTTCCCTGTGCTTGAATAGCCTGAGGAGCTCACAAATGTGTTTGATTTGCATTGAGTGAAAAACCTTAGAAACTGCTGGGAGGAGCAATGAGAAGCACAAGTCAATACAGCAAGCAATTGGTTGGTGTGCAAATCTCATTTATTGGAAAACTAGATGGTTTTATTTAGTTCTCCTATGGTGGCATATTCTTGAGCTGAGATCAGAGACAAATACTTCAAAGCATCTTGTAGATTGCAACAAAGAGCTTACAGGTGCCTGCAGTTCATCCCTCATTCCAGGAAAAGTTTGAACCGCGGGGTTTTGCAGCCAGACCCACCCGCAGGTGCTCTGAAGACATCATCTACATGCAGTGTCCAGTGCTTGACTTAGGTACAAACATCTGGAAGCCTACACACTTCGCTCCCTCATTTCTTGACAAGGCATGGACAAGCAGCTCTTCCAGTGGGAAATGAAATGTAACTCTAGCCCAGTCTCCAGAGTAATTATTGGCAAGTATTTATTGACTGCCCCCTGGGGCCATCCAGAGTCTCACAAAAGATTAAATAGGGACCTCTGTCATGTGCTTGGAAATGCTGATTGAAAATGGTGGATCAGTGATTATAATGAACATGGATAAAAAGCAGTCATCTATCACTGGTGGTTAATGTCTTTTTTTTTTCTTTTCAGAAAAGAGAGCATATTAATCAGAATGCCTGAAGTTAGGTACACTTTAAATGACAGTATTGGCACCTAGACATACATCAATAAGGCTATTTTAATGTGTCTTATATCATTGTGCCCTAATTACTTCATTGGCTCTTCTATCATCCTTCTAAGATCTTATTGATCTCTTATTTTCTTTTATTTTTTTTTTATGCCAGGATGTTCTTTGTTGCACTTGCAATGATGCTGCAGGTTTCCAATGCTGTTTTAATTTCACCAAGATTTTTGTTTGTTAAGTAACAGTCTCAGAGTGTAAATAGGTAGTGAATCTAATGGACTTGCTTTTAGTCTGTGCTTCTCAGTCCCTGGTGCTGCTGTTGTTAAAGTAGTCTGACTAGGAAATGCCAGAATTATTCCTAAATTGTTAAACAATTCTGAAAAGAAGCCAAGGATATTTTTTCTAGTCTTAGAGTAATACGAGTAGGGGGGAAAAAATAGTAATTTTATGCAATTTTTTTACATTTTTCTTTACTTTCTTGGTAATTACCTTCATTTCAAGTAGTCAAATTTTCACTTTTTCAGTCTTACTGCTCTTTCCCCTGATTAACATCAAGACCATGATGAGAAAACATGGCTGTGTACAAGTTTCAAGCAGCCCTGAGTGTTAGCTAAGGGTAAAGGCAAAGGGGCTACTTTGGTAGATCATCACCTCTTACAGAACCCAAGGCAACTATAAACTGTTGAAAAGGACATAACCCAATTTTCTACTTTGTTTGTTTCCTTTCTACACAGTAAAAGGGCATATAAACACTGTCAGTATTCTAGGCTCTGGAAAATGTCTCCAAGACTTCACATAGGAGATGAAAAAGTGTTGAAACTTTCTCCTATTGCTGTATTGGCAAATATCTTCCTGCAACCAAAGGTCATTCACAGTAAAAACAGGGGCTGGCTGAATGTGGCGTATTTAATAGGTCAAGCTGGCACAGAATACATGATTCATTTTGTAATGAAAGCCTTTTTTTCTTTTTTCTTTTTTTTTTGTTGTTTCTTTCTCTTTTTTTTTTTTCTTTTTTTTCCCCTTATGCTGGTTGAGTGATGCAGTTGTTTTTTCATTTGGCTTGTTCCATTTGAAAGTCCATTTGTAGATTTTCTTTTCAGGGTAAACATGTCCAGATCATTAAACCTACCCTGAAAACACCACTGTTAATAAAATAGCCTGCTTGATTACACACACACACACACACACACACACACAAATGTTTTGCACATAGGCTACATTCCTTGTATGCAAATATGAGAAGGGAGTACACATTACTGACATTACAGGAAAAGCTTGACCAGTTACTGCTGTGCACCTGAAGAAGACCTCAGAGCTCACTATTTTCAGGGCAAAAGGATGAAAAGAATGGTTAGCAGTTCACCATAAGTACTTGAAGAGGTGGGATCAGTCTGTCTGTCACTAGGAGATTCCCAGCTAGCACAGCCAGTTGTAGCTAGAACCTGAAGTTCTTAGCCTGACAGGACACAGGTTGATAATTCTGTACCAGTTCAGGCAGTAATCTGCACTGGGGCAGAATGGCAGAGTCAATATGATGTGTGATGCTGTATCTTGCAGCAAACTAGAAGTCCTTGAATATGAAGTAGATTCCAGTGTAATTTACAATCTGCTCCAGAGTTGCTTTCTTTGAAGAAAAAAAAAAAAAAAAGAAAAAAAAAAAGGAAAACAAAAAAGAGAAGATTATTCACCCTTCTAATTTCTATGTGTGCTATGTAACTGAATATAATATTTGAGGTAATTCCAAACAAGCATTTTGTCAATCAGGACCATATGCTCTGTAAATAGTCCATCAAAGTCAGAATGCTAATATGAGTTGTTGTTTGCTGCTACGGCTGGTTTTCCCAAAAATCAACCTTTCATGCAGAGTCTTGACAATTTTGAAGAAATCAGAAGAAAGCACAGATTCTGTAACAAGTTCCATTTTAAGAGCTGTTTCTTTAATCTGTAAAACAAGTCATAACATACTCTGGAATTATGTCGTTTAAATTAAACATTTGGCAAGATGCTCTGCTAAGGTACTCCATGATGCTAAATGAATAACAAATTCTCTGGGACTGCCTTTATCATTGGATAAACAGACTTGCATACCATCACAAAGACCTCAATTTACTACATTTTGTATTGGATTCAGTCATGAGCTGTCAATTATTTGCACTGTGGGTCGTTTTTCTTTTGTTCTCTGTGGCTAACTGTGCCTCAGCTGTTGTCTATAATTTGTGACACAGTTGTAAACTTCTGGCCTTTTGGAAAAATCCTTGTTGAATTAGCAGTTTCTGCTATGTGCTTTCAGGCTAGATCCTTCTCAGCACCAAAGGTGTGTGTGTTGGTGTTTCTTTATGTCTGTTCACATCCTAAAGTCTTCCCCCACTACAGCTGCATCCATTCCCCTAACCCACTGTGCTTTCACCTGTTGTTAACTTTTCTCTTGGGCTTTCTTTTATAGAGGAAGAAGTTTAAATCCGTCAGTTACTTTAAAGGAATTGTTATCATCTCATTGCTTGTCTCCTGGTAATGGGCACAGCAAATTGTTCTTTGCCATCTCTAATGCCCAAAAAGCAGCTCACTTTTCCTTACCATTGTTGTAATTATCTGTTGTTTGCTAATTATAATCTCTTACTTCTTGTCATGGTTCCCAAACAAACAAGGTCATAGGATAGATAAGGGCAGTTGTTTTGCACAGTCATTGTTATTAATCTACACAGGTTGCCCCAGCCTGTGTATCAGAACCTGACTGCACAGCCAGGTCTGGGCTCAGTCCATCCTCACCATGTGCTTCCTCTGGGTGTGCTGGCAATGATGGGCCTGAACTACAGGGCTTCAGCCCTCACTTGTTAGTGCATTCCTACACTGACAAATCCTATGACTGCCTGTCTAATGCCAAAATGTCTGGGAAAACAAAGAAGGACCTTTATGTTCAGAATTTTCATCACCTTTGAGCAGCTTTGAGTGGTGAATGCTCTGTATGCTTCTGCTGCGTTCTGACTTGGGTCACCAGCTGTCCATCTCCACAAAATATTGTTATCAGTGAGGGAATACTGCACATGTGTACCTGTCACTGCTTTGCACAACTACTTCAGGGTTTACAATCCACACGTGCTCCAGCTTTTCAAACCTTCAGAGTAGTCTTACTTTACACCCTGGCCAATGACTTGGCAAAGATGTCAAAGCAGTTTAGGAAAATGCCTGTTATCTGGATAGAATTGAAGTCAAGGGGAGGAATCCTACTGCATTTACATTTGGATGAGATCTCTACCAAAGAAGATCTTCAGCTGTACACACAAATACCAAAGCTTTTCTCTTGACAAAACATATCTCAGGTCCCCTCAGGTCCCCTCAGGTTGCTGTCATCTGTAGATGCTGTTCAATAGAAACAAAATGCAGGCTGTTGAACTTGCTTTAGAGAAGTTCTGGGATAAAGACCCATACTGTGGGTGACAGAGACATAGAGCGTGTGGCAGACTTTATCACATTAAGAGGCAGAAAAGAGTACAAAAGATTTTAAGGCCCAAAGATGATGTTTTGATCCCATTATTTAAACCTTCTTATAATGTAGGTCACAAAGCCACCCATTTCTTTATCATATATGTTTATCAGCTATTTCTTAAGCTGCACAGATGTGGATTTGGGATAAAAGGAGTGTAACACAGTCTCACATCTGTAACTCTATTATCAAAACATCAGACGTAGGTGTCTTCCTCTGTTACACAAGAACTTCACTTAGTAATGAATGCTTTCTCTGCCTGTGGCTACCCAGTCCTCTGTTCTTCTCTTTATGTTCTTGTATATCTTTTCCACTTCTACAAATGGGAAGCAATCAAAATGCATAGTGATTGTATATAATTTGCATACTATACATACTGTAATTTCTCCAAAGGTGACATATTGACAGCATATGTAATTTATTTATCTGCAAAAGGTGTGAGAGAGTTCCAGAGGGTTCTGCATTGCTAGGAAATAACTCCCCCTCCACATACACACCAGCTGCTTCCCTTTTTCACTGAGGTGTTTGCATCATGTCACCACCTGACTTCATTTGCCCTGGAGGCTCCAGGAAGGAATAGAATGGTTGCCATGTTAATTAGAGGAGAGTGATAAAACTTGATGTTTTATTTATTTTCTTGAAGAGGGATTTGTGCTTCTTATCTTGTTTTATGGTAATATTTTTATGATGAATTTTTTGAAGTTTAGCTCAGAATCAGTTCTCCTGAGGAACAAGAGATACAGCAAATTACAGAGGCCTTCAGTGCTGCAGATTTCTCAGCAAAATTAACCCACCCGTGACCGCAGTTAATTAACTGTCATCACATGCTCAAGGACCCTAACTTAGCTCCCAATATTATAGATAGAATTAGACATGTGCACTGTTAAAGCATTTGTCTTTGATGACTGAGATGGAATCTGTACTGTGGTTAAAACCACTAGTTTACAAGAGCAGCAAATAGCTGAGGGTTGCAGCAAGTTATGCCAGGAAGGGAACAGAGTTGTCTAGGTCCATTTCACAGAGGTTCAAGATCTGAACACCTTTGTGGATATTGGCTCACGATGGTTCTTTTGCCTTTGGAGTTGCCTTTGGTTTCTGAGAGAACTCACGGAATATGGTTATTGCATTGCAGTGGCCAAGGGTAAGTCTGGATGTGAGACTGACCTGTGGCAACCGAAAGAGCACAACTCTCTTCTTGGAACAGAGCTGGATTGAAAGCCAAGTAGACAGAGAAGAATAATTGTTGTTTTTTTGGTCTCAGATTTGTCATATTTCAAGGTTAGGTTTCAGACTGTGCTGTCACACATAACGAAACCTTTGTTGAAAATCAGTTTTAATGGTTTCCTTGTGAATTTCTAGAAGAATTATTTAAAGACCAAAAGGCAAAGACCTGACTTTTATGTATATCTTGCTTTACACACCCATTTTACATTCATAATTTGACTGGACTAATCCACACTGCAATCTTGGCATTTGTATTATATTAGTTTTTAAGGTCTCCAAGCATTCATATAGTATCCTCTTTTTAAATACTGTACGAAGTGCTAAATTCAAATAAAGATAAAATGTCCAGAAACATGTATAACACAGAAGAAAGCTTAGGTGATTTCCTTATTTTGATTGGGAAAATTTTCATAATAATTTTCTTCTTAGATGGTACAGTGTTGTGTTTATATTTAGCATGAGAATAATGTTGATACCACACTGATATTTTAGTGGTTGCTAAATAGTCAATGCTCTAAGTCAAGGACTTTTCAGTGTCTCATGATCTTCCAGTGAGGAGGTGCACAAAAAGTTGGGAGGGAGCAACCAAAAACTGGCCAAAGGATGTCCCATGCCATAGAACATCGTGTTCAGTGTGTAAACTGGGGCAGTTGGATGGGGTGGCACCAATTGCTGTCTGGGGACTGACTGGGCATCAGTCAGTGGATAGTGAGTGATTGCACTGTGCATCACTCCTTTTCCATTGGTTTTATTTCTCTCCTTTTCATTACAATTATTTTTATAATTGTAATTGTTGTTATTTGTTTTATATTGATTCAATTATTAAGTAGTTCTTATCTCAATCCACAAGTTTTCTTTTTTTTCCAATTCTCTCCATCATCCCACCAAGGAGAAGGGAGTGAACAAGTAGAGGAAAAAAAAGGTCCAGTGAAAGAAAGACCATTTAGTTTGCACTAACTTCAAGTGCAGATAAAAATAAATAGCCATTCAGCAAACACTTTAAACATTTGTCCCATTAAATTTAGCTCACTGTCCATTTGGGGCAACCACAGGGTTTTAGACTTGGGAAAATATTCCTGAGCAGGATTCTGATTGTTGACTGAGGCTACTTGAAGGAATTGTAATATGAATGACAATAAAATTGCTAATAATTATCATTAATTAGTATCACATATCAACAAAAGCCTCTGAAAAACAACTTTCTTATTCCAGCTTTTTACTGTTTTTAGCAGTTTCTACTGAAAAAAAACTTTTGGGTTTAAATTTAAACTCTTTGCCCTGGCTGTGATTTTAATAAAAAAGGGGGGTTTTAATGCAAATAGCATATTATTCACAATTTTTCAGTGTCTTGTGCTTGATTACATTATCAGCTTGCCTTCTGTACTTGCTGTCTTGCTGCTAATAATGTTACAGATAATATAATGAAGTCAATAATGAAAGCAACTGTGTCACTTTCATCATCTGTACCACCAGTGTACACAAATTAATAGAGACTGCTGCAATAATTTTGGAGACTTGATAACCCACCATGTGTAAGAGGCTTAACCCATCAGGTGTGCAGGCTTTTGGTCATGTTGCACCATTCTTCTCAAAGTCCATTTCTTGCTAAGGAAAAAAAAAAAAAAAAGAAGAACATTCATACTGTTTCCTAAGGGTCTATCTTTAGATTTTATTAACATTATTGGAAAAAAACAAAACTAGTCAGACCAAAAATGGTACAAAGACACAATTTTTTCTCTAATTGTCACAGATTTGAACAATATGTTCTTGACAGCAATTAAAATGCATCACTTTACAAAGCTGTTTATGCAGCACGTGAATTACTTGGAATAAGTTTCATTATGGTGGTTAATATGTATGACACTGCATCACAATATGAAACCTATCAAGCCTGGCTTGTTTATTTTATTGTTGTTTTTGTTGTTGTTGTTGTTGTTTTGATAGAATGGCATTTAAAAGCAAAACCACCCCCACTAAGAAGATCTCTGTGTCTTTTCAGAAGCTCAATTTCAGTTCATATTTCCAAGATGTGATCATGTTTTTGAAAAGCTAACTTGTATGCATAATGCCTTTGTTACATACACTTCATAAAGAGCAATTTGATTTACAATATACACGGGAAATAATTTTCACACATTTGGGGGTTTAAACTTTGTGATAGACACTGTAGAGTTTCCTTAAAAGACCTTCAGTTAAGGTTGGCAGAGGATACGTACCCACAGACCTTGAGTTTGCATCTGCACAGACCTGACTCCAAGTGAGAAACAATTTGAGTTGGAACTGCCTAGATTTGCTTCTTTCTTCTGAAAACCTTGTAATACTGTGAATGCTGCCAAAATCTTGACCCCAATGTATATTTATATCCTTTTGAGAAACAAGAAAGAATCCAAAGTATGGTATAAAACATAAGAACTAGGGAGTTTCCAATTGCTTTGTATTTCATTTTAAATGTTCCTGTGAGCTTTGGTGAGAAGCACCCCAATGGCATTATGCTATAAAAAACTCTTCATTTCAGTCCAGTCCAAAACTCTTCATCAGTCCAGTTTCCATAGATGTAACCTATTTTGGTTTCTGTGAAGCTTTTCTTTTTATGCTATAAGAAAAAAAAACAAAAAAACAAAAGATTGTCTAAGATTAAAAGGAACAGAACTAATAGAAGGCTGGAAAGATGCATGAGAAATTGAAATACAGCTAAGGAAAATATTGGGCTGAAGGGAGCTTTTTAATTGAAATCCTCGTCTTGCTTCATATGCCCATCACACTTTTTGTTGTGATCAGCGTGATGCGTAATGCTTTTGAAACATGGTAATATTTCTAAGATAAAAAGGATACCAATAAAGAATCCAGGTACTATACAGAATTTTCTGAGTGATCTTGAGGTGCTGAAGTAATGGAAAGAGAAGGTCATGTATGCCAGAAGTAATAAAAAAAAATTGGGCAGTATTTAGCACAAGGAGGGAAGGAAAATATATTTGGTGTTTTGCTCAGTCATGGTATGACACACCTATGGAAAAAAAGAGAATATCATTCTACTCTGTCTCAGTCAAAGTGTTTACAACAGAAGTAGCAAAGTATTAGCAGCAATATGCAAAGTCTGTACAGTTCTTACTTCCTGTACTGGGGTTGTGTGGCCAGTGGGGGCTACCATTTCTGTGAGAAACTGCTTTAATCTTCTCTGATGTCTCTTGGAGTGAGTGCCAGATGGCTCCAAGGTGGACCTGCTGATGGCCAAAATCTGTCCCTATCTCAAGCCACAAGGTTTTAGTTTTATTTTCTTTCCCCTGTTCAGCTGAAGAGGGCAGTGGTAGAGTGGCTTTGGTGGGCATCCTGTGTCCAGCCACAGTCAATGCACTACGATTCCTTTTATACTTTTCTACTCACTTGTGTAAGAGAATGATGTGAAACTGAAACAAGTGCAGAGAAAAATAAAGGAATTAGAGATATTATACAGGAAAATGAAAGGTTTTTTTCTGTTTTTAACTTAAAAAACTCAAGTCTATTCCTCCTCTCTCTAATTTTCTCAAGAGAATGAACCTGTAGTATGGTTATCAGTAAAGGGCAAGGTGGAAAAAGAACGAAATACATGTAAGTTAATTATGTTGGAATTATATAAACAAACCCCACATTTTCAGAGCTATGATTCGGTATCCTATATCAAATAATGAGAAACCTGCCTATGTAAGCACAGATCAACATGCTACATTAAGGGCACGAATTAAACGAGGTGCCAAATGTTGACAGGACTTTGATAGCCTGGCGAGTCAGCTGAATCCTGCCTAGCCTTACATATGCCTTTCTCCCCAGCTGAGTGTCATGCTTTAAATGTGACTTTCTATTGCAAGCTTTCATATTTAACAATCCATCCTACCATCAAAATGAGATGTGATATTTCTACTGCAGATTGTTGCCTTGTAAAATTTTGCGCTTCTGAAGTAAACAGAAAAGATTGCTCTTGATAGAGCAGGTTCCAAAGAAATCATAAGCATGTTTCTGTTTCTTTCGGTTTTGATTTCTCCTTAGAAAAACAGTCAAGGGAGTAGAGTATTCTTAAAGATAAAATAATAATAGTAGTAATAATAATAATAATAAATAATAATAATGATAAAAAGAAACTGAGGCATGATGGAAATGACACAGCGACCATTGCCTTTGTCTTTAAATGGTGCTCTGGGTTTCAGAATAGCTCCTTAACAACTCCTCGGTATCCAAAGGGGGGAAGATCACTCTGCCCAGCAGAAGGTAGAAGTGGTGATTTGTATTTCTTTTCCTCAATAGAATAGTTAAGCTCTGGTACACGTCCACTGATGTACAAGAAAGGTGAACTGTCAGGGTGTTGTGACTCACTAGAAATATCTGGTGTCAAATCTTGTGAGACTAAATAACACAGAATGTATTAGAGGCTAATAAACAGCCATTAACCACCCAGCATTCAGATTTACCAATTACCACATTGTTCTAGGCCATGGACCTGCTCTCTGTGGCTGACAACATCACATTAATGAATCTCAAGTCTTAACCTCCTTGAATTCATGAATAACAATTTGACTCCATGTAACTTGATTACTACGAAATAGAAACTTTAGTTGAGTCTAAACAGTGGTTATGAGGTTGAGATGAGAGAAAGACAACCTACTCCATCACTGGTAATTTAAACTCATATGAAACCAAGCACCTGTCACAGTGATAAATGGGTTTTCTTGTTATCTTGCTGTCAGTATCATTTCCCAGTCAGATTACTATCAAACACCCAGACAACACTGTGGAAACCTAGGTACAATTGTCTTCATTTTATTTCTCTTCCAGAGAAGTGGGTAAAGGTTACAAGATGCTTATAAATGTGATTGATTTCATTTTCTTTGAGTCATTCCCAGAACACAGTTTAATTTACTTGTATATGCAAATGTAAGGTTTTTATAGGCATCGCCAAAAGAGAGAGCTGCTCATTGTTTACTGATGCCAAGCTAAAGCTGCAGCCACCCTGAGTCAGGAGGTGCCCCTGTAGGTTACAACTTTCAAACTCCATTTCACTGTGTATGATTAAGAGAAATAAATTTTTAAATTTGTTTTGCTTTAGATCAGTGCCTCAAAAATTTAAGTGTCTTCAGCCTGAGGAATGAGACTGAAAGTACAATGTGAACAAGCTCCTTCCTTGCAACTCAAGTGTGTTTTCCTTCCAGGCATGTTTTTTTTTTTTTTTTCTTGACTGAGTCTTTGGTAAGGTTTTTTCCTTGTTTTAATCTTTTGCAGAAAAGATGTAAAAAAAAAAAAAAGAAGGAAGGAGAAAACCTCTAATATTTAAAAATATTAAACTTGAAGGAATTGTCTGTTAAAGGATATGTCTGAATAGACAAACACTGTGCTCATTTCTCAATGTAGAAACTGTGCACAAGCTGTCACCTGGTATCTGTATGAATAAAGACCTATCTGATGGATTTAGAATTAGCTCCATAATGCTGCAAAGTATTTTTATTCTTTTACAACTTCAGTGCCATACATCCAACAAGATCATAGTAAATTTTCATTCTCTCTTGCTGGGCTATGGTTCAAAAATACATATTTAAATGTTTATGGACTTTTCTGGAAGTTGCACAGAGTATCTTGTAAACATGGAATGAGCCCTCCAGAGGTTAGAATAATGTTATGGATTTCTTTTAGTTGTAGCTGATTTTCTCTTTTATAGGAAACTTGCAACAAGCAGAAGGATGAGATTCTGTCTCTACCTGTTGCTTTTCCATATTTTCTCCTTAGAGTGACTCAAATAGCAGACTGTAATTTGGTTGTTCCCTGTTTAAGCAATTTCTGTGTAGGAAAAAATATTTCTATTGATTGTGAAACTGGAGGTGAGAGGAGTGACAAATTTTGCCTGACAATTAACAGTTTTCTCTCATTTCGTGAGAGAGGAGCCTGCTTTTAGAAGATGCTATAACAAGTGGTGCTGTGTTTTAGCTTCCAGTAAAAGAAGTAACAATCCTGCAGAAAGGAATAGCAGGATCCTTTTTAAGAGTGGCAACAAGGTTGTTTGTACGTTGGAAAACAAATAATGCAATAATGTGTCTTCAGGACAGTCTGCTGCGAGGGGCACAGCCCAGGGCTGGTGGAGTGCTGGCACTGCCTTCCAGCAGCAGGCAGAACTGCCCTCCTGCCATCGGGGCAAGCGGGAGAAAAACACAGCAGCAAAAGTCAGCACTGGAGATGGGGATGTGACGATGTAACCACATGGCAATTGTCAAAACGTTCCGCTGTAGAATTTCTCTGAGATGTGACATCGAGTCCTGACAGATAGAGCAGAGAATAGAAACCACTTCTTGGGTGAACCCTCATCTGTTAAGTCTCTCTGTATCCAGGGCAAATACGTGATATTTCCTCCTGCAGTTAAGTGTGGAAAGAAAGGACTGAAGGGTGATTAGTTTTTTGGGAGAAAAAAAAAAAAAATCCTGCAAGCCATCATTTCAGGAGCATGTTTCAGGCTTCTTTCTGACAGGAAGGGGAATAAAAGTTGGTTTTGTCTTCTCTCCTATTGACTACAAGTTAGGTGTAAGGTGCTCCTCTTCAGCTGCTGACTGCTTTGGAAACAACCTGAGCATCTGAATTTTCCTTCAGCTCTGTGCAAGGGTTCAAATCCAGGTTCCCACCCTTTAGCTATTATTGCACTTCTCGTGAGGTCATTAGTGAAATTTTTTACTCAGTTAAGAACTTTGTGTTTTATGATGCTTCATAACTCATCATAGAGAATAAAATCCTTAGAATTCTCACCTGATTCCTCAGGTTCCCCTTTATCAATCACCAGGCAAAAGAGTCCATGACTCTTGGGGCTGTAAAAATGGAACATAGCTGGAATTGTATAAGTTTTGTATTTATTTAAGTTGAATGTCATCCTTTCTTCAAAGAAATCTAAGAAGGCAAGGAAGAAAAGTACAATTTATCCACTGTATTGACATTTGGGTTTGGAAAGTACAAAATTACGTGAGCTGCCCATATTATTAATATTAATAAAGTTTAAAAAAATCCTCTCACAAGGGCTTTGTGTTAATCTTACATGATTCAGCTCCTGGCTGCATAATTAAGATCTTACATATTTAATAAGCAAATTGAAGTAGTCCCAAATGAGTGAACAACATAGCGCTGTAAAAAGGCATGGGGTGGAGGGGAGGAAAAATTCTTGTCAGATGATGTGGCTGAAAAAACACTGATCTACTGGCATTTTTATGTCTACTATCAAATGTCATTGCAAATTGAAAATGGAATGCCTGAAAAACATAAGAAGCGGCAAGTTTCTATATAACCTGATGAACGTAACTCCATTGTTTCCATGAAATCATATTAAAAAGGTCATCACTCTATGTATGAAAATACCATGGCAGTTATTCTACTGCTCTTTCAGTTTGGAATAGGCACTTGAATGTCATCAAAGAGAAATTGCTGGTATTCTATAATTAAAAGTAGATTTTGATTCACAGTGGGGAAGATGATAAGAATGGAACCTTCCATGCCACTGATGTAGACATGCATCTTACTCAGGAATAAAAGAAACTGTCTGGAGGATGAAAGGAAAATATGATTAAATTAAAATGTCTGGAGTATAAAAATGTGCATGTGAAAAGAACTGAAAAACTCCCCCTTCTTGTGGTGTTCTACAAGTAACTCCTTTGGGTAAAGCCTTTGCCATAGCAACAGATAAAACCTTTATGAGGTGCAAAGTTTTGCTAAGAAAATGAAGGCTTTCCATTGCAGTTCAGTTGATGTCTTGAAATGATAATAAGTCTGGCATAAGATTATCATCAGTTTAAAGATGCATTTTTAAAGACTATAACAACAAAGAGTCTGTGCTGCTTTTTCAAAGTAAGATACACATGTATACTGTATCTCCTGCTGGAGATGGAGGGGAGGAATCAGAAGTCAAATGAACTGTGGCTGTGTTCACTGTCCTGTTACCTCTTCTTTCTCTTTCATACTTCATCATTTTTAATGTCTTCATTACTATCTTTGCTTTTAGCCTCTCTATGTCTTACACATTCTATATTTCTCACTTTTTTTACAAATAGTTACAAATACAAGGAAGCATTGGCAAATATCTTAATATTAGGGTGTAACTATTCCTTGTACTTCTGCTGTCTCAGATATTTGCATTACACCCCTTTCTACCTCCCACTGTATTGTCTCTTTCTTCTATGGAAAATTACAGATCCAGGCCTTCCCTCATGTTTTGTCCTTGATTGTGTTTTTCAGTCAGCAACAGCTCTCCATGACACCTGCTCCTTCAATAGGCTTTTGCTTCTGTTCATGGTGAGGCTCTCAATGCCTTTTTTCTTTTTTTTTTTTTTTTTTTTTTTTGCAGGATTTCAGCTCTTGCATTTTCTCAATATTGCCTCTGTGGATAGTCTAAAATTTAAATTGTCTCATTCTGTGCATTCTTATGAAGGCTCCTAAAAGCAGAGCAACAAAGGTTTTAATTATGTCATCATCCTCTTCACTGAAGGACCCCCAGCTCTTCACAAGATACAGGCAGCTATCTCAGAGGATCAGGGTGAGTCATAAGAAGATCACCTGATTGTCTGACATTCCTGTGAGTTTTTTGGCATTTGTGCTTTTGGAATTTAAACAGCATCAATTATACCTTCACATGAAGCTTTTCCTCAAACTATGACAAAAAGCACTGATTTATTGTGCCTTTTTGCCTCTACATCAGTTAGCAGAGTAAAAATTCTCTGTGCTGCAAATTGCTGAACACTTAAATGCACCAACCCCCCCCCCCCCTTTCCATTTTGTGTGCCTTGGGCTTCGTAGTTATTTCTTCTCTTTTGTCCCTTTTTCATTCCTCCTTGCATGAGGGATCTGTCCTGACACTGTGGGACTGGGATTGCAAGATTAGAATGGAAATGTGTGAAATGGAAACCTCTGTCTATCGCTTTGCAATCAGCACTCTGCACTTCTCTTTCCCGGCTGCTCTCAAAACTCCGAGTTATGCTTTTATCTGCTGGTTTGCTTTTATTTTTATTTTTATCATCAGCTGGGTCCTCGAGCACTTTTTGAAAGCTGGAAGGGCAGCTAAGTTTCCTTATCCTTACCTTTGTAAGGATGCTCAAGGTCTCAGAAGTGGAGAAGGCATTGAGCTGAGGATCAGAAGCCAGGGCTGTGCTTTTGCACTGTGTCAGCAGTGGGCTGTGATCTGTGCCAAGGAGGATTCCCACTCGCTGTCTGTGGGAACAAATGAACTCTGGGAAGAGCAAAGCAAAATGGGGATGGGTGACCTGGGGGTCATCTCATCACCCCACTCCTTGCATCACTTTGTGACTGAGGCCTAAACTGCAGTACTACCTTAGTCTTAAACTATGCAAAAGTCATGCCACAGGAAGGAGAGCCTACCTCAAAAGTAAAATAAAATTGCAAAAAATGAAAAAGGATGTTTTTAACAAAAAAAAAAAAAAACAAAACAAAAAACAAATCAGCATTCCAACTCAGGACTTTTTTCTTTGTAAGTGACAAAATACTCTATATACTCTTTTTTTTTTTCCTAAAAACCTTGAGGTATGTGATTAAACTTACTTTGCAGAGTAATTTTGGTATTAAAGCACCTCGTTTACTGCCTCTGGCACTTCATTCAAAGAGAGGAAGTAGAAAGAAAAGTGAAAGCCAAATCAATTATATGGGGGAAAATCAGTCTTTTCTTTAGAAAGCCAATTTTTTTTATTAATCGCCATATGATTTATTTTCCCCTAGCTGGAGTGTAACAGTGGGGAGACTAAGGGATGTTGATTCCTGGATCTTTTTGTCCTTCTGGTTCAGTACAGAAAAATGCTGTTTGTTACCCTCCTGCATCCACACGTGGCTGCCTCCTTCTTTTAGTGTGCACATTGGGTTTTTTTGGATGTTTTGGACTGCACTGGGATTTGTATTGTTGTATATATTAATAATTTTACTTTGAATTCATAATTAATTATTTTTTAAGCAACTATTTTGCATCTCAAGCATTCTGAATGCATTACAACCTCCCTGAACTATGAAGGCCACAAACTGCCTTTTGAATTCAGCTCAGTTTTGAATGAACTGGAATCTGCTGATGTCCCAGTGCAGGAAACCTTCCCATCTTCCACCTTTCCATTTCTCACTGAAGTTCAGAGCTCTGAAAAAGGGCCTTGTCTTCCCCCTTCCTGTAGGCAATTCCCAGAAACAGAACGAGGTAAGCAAAATACATATCTACAGGTGTTCATTCAGTGAAAATGTCAAGGCTGCTCAGAATCTTGTTTTCTATAGCAATTAGAGGCCTCTCTGTTGAGCATAGACTCCACCACTCAGTCTCCTGCTTTCTCAGTATCACACTGTATGTGGATCCCAAAATCCAGTGTCTTCTAGTAAATCCAGGTTACCACTGAACAACAAGGATGAGCTGTGAAAGTTGAGGATCCAGACTGCTGCTGTTGCTATTTTTGAAGTCCTCAAGGTGATTTACAAACCACTTAGGCAAGCAGAAACCACTCAGTCCTTTTTTAATGAGTCACGGAAGGGTGCAACGAACACACATTGGCATAGACTGGCCATGCTTGGGCTTCCAAAAACTGACCTGGGTCACCCTGGGCTGGGATCCTCAACCCCAAGGAAGGCTAAATGGCGACAAGGCCTCCTGTTCATGGTGGGGCAGAAGTTCTTTGGAAGCACCAGGATCTGAAGCCAGGTCTCTTCAGTCTCAGGACACTAATTTCATTTCCATTTCTCCTTCTGCATACATCGTCCTAGGCTTTATCAAGCTACTCATTATCTGTTACAGACTAGAGCTGCCACTAATGGCTGAAATGCTTTCACTGAAGTTTGTCTTTAATCACACCATTTTGGCAGTGTTTATGCAGTGGTCACTGCAGCAACTTCATAGCAATGTTTGGTGTTAGCAAGCTCTGAGAAGAGCTCAGCCCTGACCAAGGTGTTCAGCAAAGAGCAGGAATTCCCATGGCACTTGCCCTCCCGTGCAGCATGTCTGACATCACTAATGCAATACTTTCAGTTTACTCAATTACCCAAAGGTACAATATGTCTCTTTGAGTAAAGCCTGAGTTCATCACTTTTTATATGGTACTGAAGTATAGCTACCTACAAGGCTCTGAGTTTTGGTACCTGGGTCTTAAAAGTAGCAGAACTGGAAATGCATGAGTTTGTGTATTTATTTAATTTTCAGTAAACAATGGTTTATAATGAGTGATGATCTTATATTTTCTGTTCCAGATTAATTCTTCATGAACATCAGATAATGAAGAGCTCATCAAACAACCAGAAGTAAATCCCCTTTTGTTCAGGAACTTCAGTTTGTGTCTCACCTGAAGGATTGCTCATCCCAGTGGTTAGGTTAAATTGAAAATCTAAGTGTCCTCTACATTGTCAGGCCTTAGAGATTCTTTGGCTTTGTTTGCTTTTGCTTCATATTTTCCAAAATCATTCAGGAAACTGAAGAAGAAAAGACAGAGTTAATTTTATCTCTCAAATGAAAATCCCTCAGCGCTGACAAAACCTGCTCTGCTTGTGCCAGGTCTCTAACAGCTTGAAAATCAAATTAGGCCCAGAATTATTACAGACACTGTTTTCTGTCAACAACCTGGGAAAAAACACGAACAAACAAAGCCCTAAGCAAAGAGAAAAATCTTTCTCCAGTAATCTCAGTAAGAGCCTGCTTCCCACTCCATTAGAAGCATCTCACTCCAGCTCTGGTGTTTCCTGTTGCCAAGTGGCTGGAAACAGAGGCTGCAAAAAATGTTGTAAAAAGTCATTTGAAAGGGAGCAGAGAGGTTGCATGCCAACTCGAAAGCATGACAGCAGGAAATCTCTGAGCTTGCTTTGCCAGTGATGAGAAAAACCTCACCAGACTCACTCTAGGTTGAGCTCACTGGAGTGGAGGAGGGAGGTTTAATCTCAGTGGTTGTTAGTTTCTCAGTGTAGTGGTTTGTGCCACTGATGGCATTTTTTCACAGGCAAGAAAGCTAAGGCCACCCTCTTTGAATGTGAGAGTAGATACAGTGGGTCAGACTAAAAAAAAAAAATCCCCCTAGCCAAGTCTCTAGTTTTGGTCACAAGCAAATGTCTAGAGTAGATTAAGAACAGTACAAACATATATGACACTTCCCCTAGTGCACTCTGAAACGCCATGTGAATTATAATATTTGATGGGTTCTCTGTTATGAACTTAATTACTTTATTGCTCAATGCATATCAACTGCTAGCATCTAGCAACATCCTCTAGCTTTATGTTCTGTGAGTCTCCTACACCTTAAGGGGCAGAAAATTTCTGTTTCTCTTGTTTGTTTTATTTTCCTGCTTGCCCTGCACTTGCCAAGGGGAAGCTTCACATAGCATACCCTATATCTAGTACTCATGAAGAGGTGAACAATGAGTTCCCATCCTAACTCCCCATGCTCTCCAGAGTCTTCCTGTTTTCACCATCTTTCTTCTACCACAGGAATTTCTGTACACTTGCTTAAGCATTGCTGTTCCTCCAGTTCCAACTTGGGCTTGGATGTCTTGCTTCACAGTCTCTGTTTTTAGCAGAGGCTTTTGCAGCATGTTGCTGCTGTTGGATTTGTGCAGCCATCACCGTTAAAGCTTGAGGCTGTCAGGCAGCAGGAGGTGAGCAATTTCAATTTTAAAGAGTTTCTCTTTTCTCTCCTCCCCAATATTGCTAAGCTAACCCATCATATCAAGCTTTATTTTTTTTTTCTTTTTCTTAGAAGTTGTAAATATAATCTTGCCAATGTGCAGTTACTAATTCCGAGCAGGCAGGTAATGCAGACACTGTGAATCAGTTCAGACCTTAGTTTTGTTTTTTTTGTCTTGGTGTGGGAAAAAAGGAAAGACAAAGCACCAAAAAGAAAAAAAAAAAAAAAGAGCAAATCTGGGAACAATAATTTAAAATCAAGCAAAAACCTAAGAGAAACATTTGTCAAATCTCACCTTGCCTTCTTAAGTTACTAGGCAAGATTTCTATAAGCTACTTCTAACTAATCAGAAAAGATATAAAGAAATGGAACTTCTAAGTATGAATAAATTTTGTAATTTTATATTGTCACTCCCTCTAGACATTTTACCTCTTTTCATTGTATCATGTTGAAACGAAAGTGTTTGTTTTGATCTCAGCTTTTTTCAGCACAGTGTGCAGCTTGTTTTTGCGATAATGTCTTCCAAGAAATCCTGTTGAGAGTTTTCAAATGCCTCTTGTTTGCAGACAATGAAAAATAGTTAGAAGTGGGTGGAGAAAATATAGAAATGAGCTGAAGGTGATGAAAATGTTTCTAAGAAGAAAGTTGCTAAAACTACAGAGGCATATAGAATTTTACACCTGGCTCAATTAAAATTGGACAGTATAATATATTCATTAGAATGTGAATTTGTGTTGGACTTGAGGGGTGGATTAAACACTCTGGTTGGATTTGGGGATGAGATTTTCAAAAGCAGACAATCTGCTCTTTCTGTTTAAATGACAATAGTGTTCAGTCAGTATTCAGCACATTTTGACTCTCCTTTGGCTCTCTGGTTTTGGCTCTCTGGTTTAATAAGCTGAATCTTCAGTTCTTTACCTAAAGAAAATACCCTGCAACTCAAGCACAAATTTTCCTGAAGTTTCCTGTTTTTTCAGGCTCCAGGCTGCTAAGAAGCAGTCTTATTTTGTAGTATTTGAAAGCCTATCAAGGAATCCATTGTTATTGCAACATCTCAGATCATCGTTGAACCTTTTGTACAGTCAATTGTGTCATTCCCCCAAGGGTCCTTTTGTTTGATCAGCTTTTGGGATACTAATAAATCCATCACTACTACAGTTTCAGATCCCTCCCTTTGTTATGTTGAATTATGATAGTGGAAGAATAGAAAACCTACATTTAAAACACCCCAATTTGATCAGCCTTGGGAAGAGAAAAATAAAAACCTTAAAAAGACTCACCTAATTTTCTTTGAGGAACATATGGGAACCATCCCCAGGTGCTGTGTCTATGCATCCTCATGCAAAGTGGGTCTGAGTCGAGCACATATCAATCACAGTGTTTCCTGACCCTGACAAACTGCAATTGCTCTTGAGCTAAACATGCAGCCTGAGCCAGTTGTAGCACCCACAGTTTTGAAGACAACTTTCTGGAGTTGTAGGCTGAACTAGATATCTCCAGAAATCCCTTTCAGCCCAAGTTTCCCTATGACTATGATTCTGGAAGTGACAGTATCTTCAACCATGTCCTCAGCTCCTGTAGGAATTCACTGAAATTACTGTAGATCTGCAGTTCTAAAACCACCAAAGGACTGCTCTGGGTACTGAATTGTAGAACTGCTGAGGACAGGGCACAGTGAAGACATATTAATGTTCTAGGCACACCTTTAATTTCCCAGTGTGTTTTCTAGGGTCCTTCCAGTCCAGGTGGATCCTGGTATTTCCACATTTCTGCATGATTTTCTCTTGACTGGAACCACCAATAGATTTCCTGTAATATTTCTCTCAGGTTTATGTCTTCTTGTCACAGGTCTGGCTAAAAAAAACCATCACAGTAAAGTTTGATGGAGCTAAAATAAGATATCTATGGTTCCTTAGACAGCTTTCAGGTCACTGAGAATTAGCAAAAAACAGTAATCAGGTGGGAATGGCTGCACCTGCAGCCCAATAGATAACACTTTTCAACTTGTAAACAATGTACTAACAAGGCTTAAATTAAAACCACATTCATTCCTGTACTGCCTTTTTTTTTTTCTTCCTTCCTTCCTCTTTATCATTCTTCCATGTTCCCTAAACTGATTATTTGTTTCTTTCTAGGTAGCCTCTGGAAAGGGGACAAGTCTAAAGACTTAAAAGACTAGTAAGATAGTAATCATTGGTTCACATTGTTTCCCTTCCAGCTACTTGCTGTAAGCAAGAACAACAACAACAAAATAAATATACGAGACAGAAGGAAACAGAGCCTGAGGAGAGAACATTCATAGTGTCATTTAGATGAACTATGCAGCTATCTCTCTTGACACACCTATTCCACCAACATGCTTCTTCTCAACCTGGTATTCATTTTCTGTCCTTCTTCATTACATTAGTGATCCTTTTCTCCTCTCCTGCTCTGACTACAGCTTGAACCACTCGCTTATTTTTTGGCTATATTAGCCAGGTTGTTTGTATTGCTGTCCCACAGGTGACCTAGCAGCTCAAACTAATAACACATGTTTCTTTGTCAACATTTTACTCTCCAAGCTTGTTGAAGACATTTTATATGTCCAAATTGCAGTGATTCATTCTGGGGATAATAACACAGAAGTGGAATTAATGCCTTTTGGACCTTTCCTTTCTAGCGAGATTGGACTGGCCTGGATAAATTCTTTTCACGCCTAGCCTATTTTGGTTTTATTTTGTTTCAAACCCCCTGAATTTCATAATCTTTTTTTTTTTTTTTCCCTCCAGACCTCTTAATACATTTTTTTATGATTGTTTCACTCTGTTTGTTCTCAAAGAGCAGGATATGCAAGTTCTGGTTCTAAGTAAAAATAGAATAGATTGAGACATTCTGATATTGTGAAGGTGAGATTGGTTTCATTTACATTGCAGAATGCTTGGGGCATTTATGTGTCTGTAGAGTATCTATCATAGTGAGATTTCCTGACTAGGAATCTAGTGTGTGTCTAAGAATCCTGACACGTGATTGAGACAATGTTCATGATAAAGATAAATTAATTTCAGAAAGAAGGTAGAAATTTTTTAGTCTCCCTCATTTATATTATCATTAAACTTTTAGGAACATTACACCCTGAAATCTTTGACCAATTTTGTTGAAAACAGCCAGTCAAGGCAGACGGGCACATAAATGTCAGATGATCACAAGAACTTTGTGTGTCTTTACAAACAAGGCTAGAGAAGAACTGGCAAAGAATGGTTATTTCTTAACTATGCAATAGTGCAGAGATAGACATGCTGTCAGAGCATATTGCAGGTAAGGCAGAGTAACCCATATTCCTCAGTAAAACACTGACAAAAATTAATTTTTTGTAATCAATATGCACAAGCCTTATGAAGCAGAAATAAACCCTTAAGAAACAGAGATAAAGTTTGATTGTCCTGTAAGACTCCATCCACGTGCAGGAGCAAAACTTTTGGGTCTTACAAATGTTAGTATATGAGAGGATAAAAAAACAATGGAATACAGTAAAATAAAATAAATTTGCCTTTTTTAGCACCTGGAGGATTTATACATGTTTTAATTTCATTCCAGATCCTCACAGAGAGTTAGATGCCCTAGGGCTTTCTTGGGAATTAGATGCTTAAATCCTTGTGAAGTTCTGTGAGGGTGACTTACCCAAGGAGATGCACATAATCTCTACAGGGTTGAGATCTGAATGAGACCATATAAATGTCACTCCATTGCCTTACTCAGATTAATTGTGTAAGGTAAGGTTGTTTTGACTATGTTGTATCACACCTGGCTGTGATTTTGATATTTTTATAGTGTTACTGCTGGACACAAGTATAGGTTTGATTTGGTCTTAACATACAGAAACAAGTTCTAGTCATATTTTATGCAAAAAACAAAACAAAACAAAACAAAAAAAACACAAATAAAAAAAACCCCACCCTCCTAAAAACAACAACAACAACAAAAAAAAGAGAACAAAAAAAAAAAAGCTTGAAATTCAGTTATAAACCATTAACATATCTAGTCTAACTTAAAGGTAATAAAACATAGAAATTAACCAGTGAAGTGAGGTTCTAGTGCTGTAAAAAGGATGCTGGTTTGTTTTGCTGCAGATTACACCAGTAGCTCAGGCTGCTTAATCAACTCCTCTTCCAGATAAGGTCTGTGTGAACATCTCAGTTCAGGTGCTGTGCCTCACTGGCCATTAGCCAGAGCACTGCAGTGTGGCTCCAGACTGGAGCATCCCAAAAGTGGGATGAGCAATCTGCTTGTTGGCTTTACTCTGCCAGCAGTGTGGGTTCAGCTGGCTCCATGCATTGTCTCTGCACACTCTAACAAGCTACCAAAGACAGGCTAGGTATAGCATGAAGAAGAAATGGCTATTTCCTCACAGAGACCAATCATGCATAATTTATTGAAGTTGGCAAATAAGGGGTGAAGACTCAGAAGGCACAAAGGCAGTGGAAAACCAGGCACATTAATATCATTAAAAAATGGGCATAAACTGTCTATAACAGAAATTGGATGAGAGTTTCTGACCTCCAGATGTCCCTTTAAATAGCTGAACAATGTTTGAAACACCTGACTTGTTTTAAGACAATATGGATCCCTTTTCAAAACTACTTTGTCTAAACAGCTTAGTAATTTCCTTCTCCTATATGAGGAACATGACTTGCTTCACAGGGATCATTGTGGGGAAAAATTAATGGATGACTGTGGGATGCTAAAAGAGCTATTAAATACTAGGTAGCCAGAGGGATTTGGCTGTGAATATTGACAATAGCTCAACGTGTAGGATGTAGGATGTCTTGTCTTCAGGCCATCCTGAAGTTTATCCTACTGTATCCTTTCAAATTAGTCAGGTTCCAGCAATGTGTTATATAATGTACATGAGCCAGTGTGTAGTGAAGGGAAAAAGAAATAATAGTTACCACACTCAACAACAGATTCATGGAGGTAAAACGAGCCACAGTATTTGAAATGTCAAAATTGTTAATAGCTTTGCATTTATCTGGTGTTAATTTGCATTTATAATTGAAGCAACAAAGTGTGGAAGGAATAGGTGACATGCTTTCATCAAAGTATCTACTGCAATAATTTCTTGATGATAAAAGAATTTAGAATATGTCTAAGAGATAAAAGAGCCCTTCTGATCAACTGAACCAAGGGTTAACTGTTTCCCCATGTTTATGAGATATATATTTATATGCAAAACCCCAAAGAAGATAGCTTTGATGTACTCTATGCTTTTTCAGGAGGTAGACTTTAACAGCTTGTGTGTATTCTGTCAGTCAAAACACTTGAAATATGTAAGGCAAACTCAAAGCATTAACACTGGGTTTCAGGGATCTCTGCTGGAAGTCAGGGATCTTCTCTTCTCAGTCAGCAAAGCTGTTTCTTCAGGTGTGTGTCAAACAGCCAGAAGGGGAAAAGGGGGGGAACAAAGGAAATGGAAACAAGTATTCTAAACACGTGTAAAGTGATAGAGTTCCAACACACACTGTGATCACAACCCAACCTGCTCATGTACTCCACCATGGTTACCATTCTTACAGGTCCAGCAGATTTCCTATTCTAATCTGAGGAAATAGCTCAATGGCAGAGTAAATTTTCCTAATGTGCTGATTTTTGGTGACAGCTTGCACTGAGGGCATCAGCCATCTCTGACTGCACGCTCTAGAAAGTAGAAATAAAACCAAGTTATCTCACTTGAGCACTTATCCAACATGAAATTTTCATTTCATCAGGCACAGTGTTGGTGCCTTGAATTCTAAGCATTTGGCCTTCTGCTGCTGTAAACTGCTATGTGAGCTCTAAAGCAAAACCAGTGCACATTTTTCGTGTGTCAGTGTTCCTCTTTATTCCCATACCAAGGTAATTCTTGGCGAGGTTGCACAATGGGCTTTTTTGCCTGCATCTGCTGCTTCAGAGCTCAGAGAAGAGAGCTTCAAAATTTGAACTTCAGCACTAGGTCTTGTTTATCTCAACAACAGGGAAGGGGGAGCTACGTGAAAAGAAATTATATATTTTCCTTTTTTTTTTTTAACTTCCTCATATCTTGAGCAGTACTCAGTATATCTGTGTGCCTATGTACAAGCATGAAAGGGTGAACACCTGTTGGCTTGTGACATGTATAAATTAGGCATGTATTTAGTTATCATCTTTATCAGAAAATCCCTTTTATAAGAGTAAATTGCTGTTTACTGCCCAACTCTTCTAGCCTCACAAGAGAGAATCAGAATCTATTTTTTTTCTTTATTATTGCTGTTGTAACTGCAGGTTTATTCATCTCTGAGGTATTGGGAGTACATTATAGACATCATTAAATTTATGGCTCTTGTGTTTAGGAAAAAGAAAGAAATGGTCATACTGCTGACAAGATTATATCAACACCTGAGCATGTAAAAGATTAAAAGGTAAATTAAGATTAGTTTTGCAGTTCCCTTCAAAGTGTGCTACCTATCACCAGCATTTGATGTTTGTCTCAGTTACTCACCAATCATCAAACTTTAGGTATTTTTCCAGAAATGAAATCAGGGTATTAGTATGGATAGACTGATATAAATTTAGACAAATTGCTTCTCTCTTTTGCTCTCTTTCTCCCTTTCTCTCTTTATCTCTTTCTCTCTTTCCCTTTCTCTTTGGTTTATACTTTTGAAAAGAATTGGTAAGTGTGAGGTACTCAAATGCTTTTGGCATTCAATGAAATTTGAGGTTGTTTTTTCTGAATAAATACTCAGAAACTATGACCAAAATGTAAAACTAACCTAAAATGATTCCTGAAGTCTGAAATTTAGCCTATAGGTTCTCCTGGAGAGCTCTCAACTATGCAGTGGCAAATAATATGGGGTAATATCATATTTTCCTCTTAATCAGAAACTGCATTGAGTTGTCTTAGTTGTAATCCATGTTTATAGAATGATGATTGCATTTCCACTTAGTCACTTCATGCACCAATATCAGCAAAATATTAAAGAAGCCAAAGAAACATGTATTTTTTTTTCCTTCTCTCTGTAGCTGTAGAGACAAGTTTGCCAAGAGCCTGAGCTCTACTGCCTTCCTTGTGGTTGAGGGTAGTTATGCAGCAGAAGTATATTCACATGTAAATTTGATTTGTCTCGCTCTTCTAAGGCAAGAGAAGGGCGATTTGACACCTTTGCTTCATGTGCACAGGCTGAGATCTGTGGAAAAGCCTGGCACAGCTCTTATGTCCTTGAGCAGTAAAAGGAGATTTTACCTGCAGACTTGACAGTGTGTGAACTCTAGAATGAGTTTATGCAGAAAGGTGTCCTGTCCCCGTTACACCTGCACTGAACAGCTCCCTTTGGACAACAAGGGACTCACTGGAACCAAAGATTCCTTCCTTGCAAACATGCTCAGAGGAAATATTGAAGGGCCAATAGTTGAACAATGAATAACTTTTCAGCTTTTCTTCACAGCTCATCTCTCCTTCTGTATCATCAGAGTGTCCAAAGAAAGTTTTCATGCTGATCCTTTTGAAAATGTCTGTGAGCTGGGGAAGACCTGTGATTAGCTGCCCAGAGCTTCCTTTGTCATAGCTGCTGGGAATTCCTTTCTATTGTGTTACCAACCAGGAAATTGTGGAGTTTTTTGGTTTTGTTGTTGTCATTTCTGGGATTTTTTTAAATTAAATGTTGCTGCAGTGGCATTTCATGTATGCAGTCTTTCAAAGTTTGCTAGAGCTGGTGGAATGTCTCCATGATGAGCCAGCCTCCCTGTTATCAAACCAGAGCACAGCCTCACAAAGTGAGCCTGGTGCTGTTTCCTTTCCTGTCTCCATTGATTTGTGAATCCATACTCATCAGAAAGTGTGATTTTGTTCTTGTTCCTCACACTTCCCCTGAGCTAACTGTGATTGTTATTGTGTTTTGGATTTGGCTTCAGGTTCCAACTGAGATTTTATATCTTTGATGCAGAGTGTGAATTTAAAAAAAAAAAAAAAAAGAAAAAAAAAAGAGAGGCAGAGAAAAGCTGTTTTATGATGTCTATGAGTCTTGTAGTTTGAGGTGGCTTTCTAGCTTGGTCTACACACATGGCTCTCTGTTCTATCCTGATTTATGTCTTTTAACCCTACAGTAACCATTGCAGTTGTGCACTTCATTTCGTGAGCATGGGTTGAAAGGTGAGTGGATAGGAGAGTTCATCTGCTTTGTAACCAAGCCCATGGGACAGCTCTTCTCTCACTGAGCTGCATGCTGGGACGTACCCTTGGTTCACTTAACCATAATACATCTTCTTGCTTACAGAAAATGAAGAGGAATGAGGGAGAGATGAAGGAAAGATGAAATTCAGGAACAGGAATTTTGGGATTGTTTCCCACAGGCTTCCTCTGCTTGAAACCTCTATTTCTCTACAAATGTGAAAAATATTGTAGAAAAAGTGAAACTCAGGTAAGTGCCAGGCTTACATCTTCCTCAGATGTGGACCTTGAGGAAGTCTCTACATTTGGGGTGGTGAGCTGTTATGGGGGAAGCTAAGGATTGTACAGAATGGGGAATGATCAGACATGGGACCTTAGGAAAACCTTAAGGTTTTTTTTTTTTTATCAGTAAAAAAATTATATTTATACTCTGTATTCTACCTGGAAATACTAGGCTCAATTCAGATCTCTAAGTATGGGATATAAAGAAACCAGAATTTCTTGTCTAGTTTCTTGAGCTGACACAGGATCTTCATTATTCTAGTTTCCTTTAGTCTAAAATTGAAATAATCTATCTTCTAAGAGACAGCATGCTGATGATTTATTTCATATCTCACTCTAAAAATGACATATTATTATGAATCCATCCCTTCCTGCAGCCAGTGTGTGATGATAAGGAATCACTATACCTTTAAAGCAAAGGCAAAACGTGAAATAACAGTTGCTCTTTTGGAATTGATGAGTTAACCTGGATTTTTTTTTTTTTGGTTATCCCAGGCTATCTAGACTGAGGAATTCATAATAAATTGCTACCATTACATTTTTCTAAGGCTTGCTGTTACAGAACTCCTTTGAAAGGTTCATTGTCAAACTTTAGTTTAGGACTATATAACATACTTCAAAACTCCATAACTTCACTGAAGTATTAGCATAAATATGGTGGGTGATAAAAAGAGTTGTTTTTCATTTTTTTTTTTTTGAAAGAATGAGCTCATATCATTATTCATGATTGAGTAAATAGGTTTTTATTCCAGGATACTAACAGCACTATAAATACCCATTTTAAGGCTTAGAATTTCACCTGAGTCCCACTAAAGAAGATGGAAAGGTATATCTTGATGTACATGCTCTTTGGATAATATTTTTTACCAGGGATTACTGTAATTCACCTTTCCTTGTTCTTTTAGGGCAGTATTGTCAAAACTCTCACTGAAGAATTAATTATGAAAGCAGGTGGTGTTTAAGCAAATGCTTGTGCTCTCTTCCCCTCTGGTGAAGTAATGGAGGAACTGTACAAATCACACTGATTGCTGCCTGCCCTGCCCCATATAAAACAGACATTTTCTTATAAAGTCCTTAGAAATCTTTCAAGGGAAAAGTGCTATGCAAGTATTAGGTAGAAGTATTGCTGTTCCTATTTGTTTTAATTTTTCTCTAACGTTGCGTACAGACTTGTGTCTTCTGAACACAAGAACTTGGCTGGACAAAACCACTGCAGAATTTCATCTTATATTGACTGAAAAACAAATGTTTTAAAAAAAAAGGATAATAAGGAGCACTGACACTAAAAAAGACCTGGAACAAATTGCTTAGAAAGGCTGTGAATGTTCCATCATTGAGCATTTAGAAAGAAAGGGCAGACAAACATCCATCACAAAGGAAGACACGTTATTGGGAAGGGGCAGCAGAGTACAGAGAAAGTTGAATTCCTTCCTAAAGGGGGATCTTTTTTAAATTTATTCCAAACATAGCTTGAGGCAAAATAACTGCACGTTAATAACCAGGGCCATTCTTTTCTTCAAGTTTATGTTATTTTTGGTGGTACCAGTTCCAAAATTTGGGAAATATGTGCTGGCAACTGTTCCTGTGGAATAACACGGCATTGCAAAGGGTGGGTCCAGAGTCTGCTCCTAACAGCACTGAGCAGGATCATCAGTCACTGTACAGGGTGTCTGCTCTACTGCTGCTCACCAGGTAGAAGGCAATTACAAAGGATACAGAGAAGAACCCACCAGGGAAAGTCACTCCTCTCATTAGGTTCTTTCATTAGGCTTTGAGAAGACACGTTGTGTGTCTGTGAATCACAGGGATGCACATCACTGAATGTGCAGCAAGCAGGAATATCTGGGTACCTACAGCACTGCCAAATCCCCCAGCCATGCAGCTGGGGCCAGATGGAGCCTCAGTTCCTTCTTTTCCTCATGTTGTGTCCAGCACAGCTAAGTTACCACTGCCACAGGACTTAGCTGTAGCAAAGGAGGACCAGGTGCAGTTGGGTTCCTTGAGAGAGGTAATCTTTAACTTGGTCATTCCTTTTTGTTGGCAGTTGCAAAAATCTGTCTATTCCTTTGTTTTGACTAGACTGTAGGGTGCCCTAGATAATATCTAAAATCTATAAAGAATGTAATATATACACGTGTGTGTCTACATATATATGTGTGTGTGTGTATGCACATACATATATGTGTACATATATTATATACATATGTTGACATATAAAATACAGAAATATAATAATGTGTGTATCAATGTATACCTACTGAAGACACAATAAAGAGATGTATAAGCCAGGCAAGTAATAAATTAAGTTTATGTTGGTTTTGGACAGTGCTTTCCTGGCAGGAAAATTCCTATAGATCATTCTGTCACTGGACTGTGGTTGGGAGTTGGCCGCATCTCTGAAAAAGTCCTCTGCAGAATATTGTCTTCTGCAGATAAAAGTTGAGTGGCTATTTCTGTAAAGGAATTTTGTCTCTCTGAGCACAGTTTCAGGACACAGCTGCATTTACGTGAACCTTGTTATAGCATTTCTTAGATCATACCAGAGAGACTTATGACCTTCATAAAGCCAAGAAGGACAAACATAGCTGCTTTAAAAGCTTTTAGGAACTGATCATTTTTCATGCCCACTTGTCTCTGGCAGTTATAGTAAATTTGCTGTTCTCTGCATGGCTCCAAGATACACTTTGCCTTATTACAGAACCACAACAAAAAATACTGTAGTAATATATGATTCTGGCTTCAAATGCAGTTGTACTGCTTTGGTTCATTTCCATTTCCTTTTAACTTAGTAATATTAGCTAAACACCAGTGGTTCTTCTGCCTCTAAAAGGTGACATCTAGAAGTCCACAGAAGTTTTTTTGTTTGGTTGGTTGGTTTTTTTTGTTTTGTTGTTGTTGTTGTTTTTGTTGTTTTTTTTTTTTAATGTACAGCTTTCTTAGGTCCAGGTGTCCCTAGAAATATTATTTTTGCTATAGTAGTAGGTACTCACCATAATCCAGAATCCTGTTTTGCTCTGCTGTGTGTACTTCCTAAGGAACAAGACCATCCAGTCTCAAACAATGTATGATTTCTATGGTTGTTATTATTATTATTATTATTATTATTATTATTATTACTACTACTACTACTGCTACTACTATTATTTGTTAACTAAGCAGCACAATGATTCCCAACCTTAGGATTTAACAGGCCAGAAGTGAACTGGCAAACAGAATACATTACTGCCAGAGAAAGCAGGAATCCAAAGGATTTACCTGGACCTGCTGATCTGCATGCTATAGAAACAGAAACAATGCTCTTCTGACACCAAATATCTTATTAATGAAATGTAAGACAAGATAAAAGGTGCAGACTTCTTTTTGGAAACAAATGTAGAGTTGTGATAAACTCTCCTGAAAGTTCAACCTCAAGGACAGCTGAGTCTTGCTTGATTTTTCTTATCACTGCTGTGATATAAATAATTAACACTTTGCTAGAAAGTGTCCTTCAGGTAGAAATATACAGTCAATTAAGCTGTCCTTAGTATAGTTATTCTATTTTTTCTATCAGTTTCCAAAACCAGTATTTGTGCTCCTTTTTTTATTAAAGAGAGAATTCACCAGGCAAAAAAAAGCACAAAGTTAACCGTGCAATAATTCCTTGATGTTTGTTTTGAGATGATTTGGCTTGTTTCTGTTTGTTCATGTAGCAGTGGAATATGCTTTTTTCCCAGGTGGCACTTACAAGGGTTTCTGGCATCAAGTCTGCAAGGCAATGTGTGCCCAGGTTTCAAAAAAAATGGCTCAGTTTCTGAATAGAGCTTAATAGCTCAAAATGGAGATTGGAAACATGCAGAATATCGTCCTGTGGGGATTTTTATAGAACTTGGTCAAAGGCAGTAATGTTTGTTTTTATTGATATTAACTAATTAGACAACTTAAAATATCCTCCCTCTGGAATAGAATTTGGTAGAGCACTTAAAAAATCTCAGTTTAGCAGAGGAACAGAAAGAAGGTCATTTACTTTTAATTTTGATAGCAATTATCCTTAAAGTTTTTCTAACCCAGATATATCAACATTAGAAAATAATGCAATATTCTAACAAAGGAACAGGGAAAATTGTGAATACCTCGACTTTTTTTTTTTTTTTCTTTTTAAGGAAAAAAGAAACAACTCACAGGAAAAGCTCAAATTATTTAGGAGACCTGTCTTAGCATAATAAAGGGGGTGAGATGCAGCTAAATCCCACATGTGAAAACAGTCTCTGTGTTCATTTTGCTGTGCTGGTTGTGAGGGACCTGCCCATGGTGGTGGCTTCCTGGGTTGATCAAAGTCCCAAAAGGAAGATGCACCCCTGGAGAGGCATCACTGCAAGAGATTCCTGCCAGCCAAAGATGTAGAAGAACTGACTCAGGCAGTGGAAGTCAAGATCTAGGGAATTTATAAGACTTCTTGAAAGGAAAAAAAAAAAAAAACAGATGCTAAACAAAACAGCCTCGAATGTGCAGGCACTTTTATTTCAGAAACCAAAGCTGAACATTTCTGTGAACTGAGATGCTACAAATACTGCAAGATTCATGATGAATTATTGAGAGATGGTAAGACTGCAATTTTTGGAGTTAAAGGAAATGAGGTCTATGCCATGTGACCCCTCCCTGAAAGCTCATTGTCACTGACACTGTTATATACTTTACTAGACCACAGAGAGCAAAATATCTTGTGGGTTTTTGGTTTTTTGTTCTTTTTTTTCCACAGACCTATTCTGGAGCTCAATAATGATGATTCACAATGTGGTATTAAACATTAATGTTCTTTACAACATCTGGAAAATACTGACTGGAAAATTAGGAGGAGATTAATGTTTCTTCTGATATTTTTATCCTCTTCACGCCTCATCATCATGCCCACTGTACCATGAGATCAACAAGATTAGATATCTTTGAAATATGCTCACCAGCAGAATATGATATTCAGGCTGAGGTAAGAAGATAAGAGCAACTGACCTGCAAGATTAAGGTGACAAATTATATATCCAACAGGACATCTTTGTTCTAAATAATTGAGGTATGAATCCATGATGCACAGTTGTGTTGACTTCTCCTCAGCTGAATTGTGAGTCATAAAAAATATAAACAGTGTTTTGTTTCTGATTGTTCATGGTTCAAGTGAGAGTGAATAACATTGGTCGACACAGAAGATGCAGGGAAAGAAACAAAGAACTTTGAATAAATAAAATTAAAACCATTAATAAATAATGCATCTTTAAATTTCATAGTATATAATAATGTAGCCTATAAAACTTATATCCATGTAGTATATATGTATAAATAATGTATCTTTGGTAGATACTAAATTTATAGATGCCTATTCAATACATCTATGTACATAAAATATATGCATATAATCTATAAAAGCAGAACATTTGCATATAAATATATACATATATATGATATATATATCAATGATAGATAAATAGATAGATAGATACCTAAGATGTAGATATAGATAAAAATGTACATGAAAATCAAAATAACCCATTGTCCATCTTCCTTGAGAAGTGCTTCAAGATGTAATTGGCTCAAAATTCAGAAGGATAGGTTAGACCTTGGGAAGAATCCTAACAATTATGCTCATGGATCATATGGAACAAAATAGCTTATGCTGTCAAAAATGAGCATGAACATCTGCTGGTCATGATATAGATACATTTCATCCTTAAGATTGCCTTTCAGCATCCTGCTAGCCTTATGATACTATATCCTTCCAAACTTTTAAACTCTGAACATCAGTAATGTGTTTAACTGAAGTGATGCAGTCTTGAAAGGACATATTGCTTCTATGGATTTATCTCTTATATATGTATATATATAAAGGGGATATCTAGTGAAGAACATGCTCCTCTGCCCAGCAGAGAGTGAGTTGTTGTAGGGTTTAGCCACATGATATAAAAGAGCACCTAAGCTTAAGTGACAGTGCATTATGAAAGTGAAATTAAAGTTGAAAATGGTCAGCATTTCTGGGAAAAGAGGTGGGGGGGCAGGAAAAAGACAAACAGCCAGGTGTATTTGTGCTAGTGATTAAATGTTCCACTCAACACAGGTTTTAATATGACAATGGGGAAAAGCCTAGATTTCCTTCTTTCTGTCAATTACTCGTTATTTATTGCTCAGAATTTTATGCAAGCACATGGAGGGTAACTAATGCATCTTTTTCTTATGACAGTTTCCAAGATTTTTGAAGGAATATTACAGGACTTTCAGGATAAGATAAAAAGGAAGTGGTTTGAAAAGGGCACCGTTAAATAAATGCATTCTAAAATAAATGTTGAGTAATTCAATCATCAGAATGTATGAAGAGAATAAGCTCCAAAGTGAAACACAGTGACCAAAGAAATTAGTGGAGCCAAGTTGCTAAGCAGAGATAAATAGGGGTCTAATTGGTTTTATACATCTCAATTGAGGTACTTATTCATGTGCAAAAAACTCACAACATTAAAAATAATTTGATTTAGAAATTGTTTTCATGGAAAGCATTTGGTATGAAGCTCCTCTATCAATGTAATATAATGACAGCAGAAGAGAAGATATTTCCAATTAAACACTTGAAAGCTTCATATCCATAAATTAGTTGGTAGGCAATAGAGTTTGTATGAACTGTGACTGAATGGGAAAATATGTTCTCTTCAGAAAAGTCATGCAATTGAATGGCATAAACAGGTTCTCTAAATTTTAGGTCAGTACTTATCTTTGTAGTTAGATGAGAATTATGCTTTCTAATATGTTTAGCTGCTCTCTTGTACTGGAGGATATCAAAGTAGCTTAAAATATTTATAAGATTTAGATTTAGACTCAGAAGCAATCAGAATCACAGAATATGCTGAGTTGAACGGGATCAAAAAAGAGCACTGAGTCCAGCTCCTGGCCCTGTGTGTCCATCCCTCATTAACTTTCTCTTGGGAACTATTTTTTATTGGTCAAAGTTAGTTTGGACTGCCATTACCCAGGACTTTCCAACCTCAGGCAGATAAATAAGATAGTAGCTAGATTATCCAGTATCATGCCCTGGTTTTTTTACTCCTGTTTTGTTCGTACCTAATTCTTGCTGCTCAGTGAGACAAGAGAGGTGAGAGCAATATATTTAATAGCTGACATATTCCAGCTGGTGATGGATGGGAGCTTTGGGCCTGTCCAACTCAAGCTGGAATTTAACATGGATGTCTGACCAGATGGAGTCTTTGGTTGCCAGAGTTTTCAAGGTGACCTCTGCTCTCTTACGCAAGGAGTCTCACCTGGTCAACCTCCTTCAAAAAATTCACAAGGATCAAGGGCACTAGTTCCAACAGTTTTGACCCCATTGACTGAGTCCATGTGGTCCACATTTCTGATGGATAGACATGCCCAAATGAGTAACTACCCTAAGAGTTTAGGACAGATTTCATAATTAATTCAAACTCCAGCTTTGGGCTATATGCTTCTAACCTGGCTGCTTTTATTTGTCATAAAGAATGCTGTGGGCACAAGAGCCCTGTGTTTGTTGTGTCTTTGTGAAGAAAACCACTAAAAAATACATAAATTTTGGCCAGAATACTGAGAAAATCCTTAAAGCAGTAGCTCAGTAATGCATTTTGTGAATCAGCCAAAGGTGAAATCAGACACTGACCTTCTATATTCTTAGAAGGAAACAAGAAACTCATGGGCTCTGCTGTTTGCTGTAATTTAATGAAACATGCATAATTCAATGAAAAGAAAATAATCTTCTGTCTGAAAAGCATAGCTTCAAGACAAAAAGATATGTCACATATATACTGACATCACCAAATTAATTTTGAGTTTTGAAATACTAAGCTCTAATTAAAATTGTATTTCAGTAAATGGAAGGTTGCAATAGTTCAGATTAAAAAAATAATGTAGAAAGGTTTTTTTTCTAAATGGAAACGAGGCCTGTTTCATACCCTTCAAACAAAGTTTTGAAATATGTAATTTTGTTTCTCAAAGCAAGGTTTTGTGTTTTTTAACTGACATTATGGTCCTTGAATATTCTGAACATACATGGAATAATGTTTATCTCCTACATGATTTTCATCAAACTTAATGTCCCAAAAGTCCATTAGTAAGGAAAAAGAATGGAGAAACATTTCTGAAAAACTTGTGCAATGAATGATGAATGACAGCCACTCAGAAAAACAAAGGATTTATTGTTTTTAAAATAAAATTAAGATCATCAGATTACTAGTTTTGCTAAAGAGGGTTGTCATTTAGTACTCAGCCCAGACAAAAGGATATCAAGTTGAAAGTTTTGTGATTGAGGTGGAGATGTGATCTGATTCACCACACCTCACTTTGGAGATTTGGATTCTGAATAGCAGAAATTTTTTCCTCAATTAAAAGAGTAAGTATTTTTTTCGAAATTGAAAGCTGCTTACCCACCTCTGTCCCTGATAGGAAGTATTGAGGATTGGTGACTGAACTACTTCCCTGGGCATCCTGTTCCCATGCTTGAAAACACTCCCAGTGGAGAAATTTTTCCCAATATCCAATCTAAATCTCCCCTGGTGCAACTTGAGGCTGTTTCCTCTTGTCCTATTTCTTTTAATTAGTGAGAAGCAGTGACCCTCACCTGGCTACCATCTCCTTTCATGTGGCTGTACAGAGTGATGAGGTCTCCCCTGAGCCTCCTTTTCTCCAGGCTAAACACCCCCAGCTCCCTCAGCTGCTCCTCACAGGACCTGTGCTCCAGACCCTTCACAGCTCTGCTGCCCTTTGGACATCTTCAGGAATGGAGGTGAAGCCAAAGAGCAAAGAAAACAATCTTCTCTGCTGAAGCACTGAAAACTTGTTCTCAGGAAGCCTAAGGAAGGGAATGTATGTCAACCAGGAAAGAGAGCAGGAAACAAAATACTGGGGAAAAGTTGTCAACCCCCATGGCACAACTGGTGACTCCTCTGCTTTCTGCCAGGTAGCTATTTCAGGGAGGTTTATCATCCTGGTGAGTTATCAAAATGAGTGAGTGAGTTATCAGAAATTATCAGCTTAAGATTAATTTTTTAATTGTTTTTATTACATGTTCCCAGTCAAAGGCAGCAAATGGCAGAGACTGTCCCAAAGCCAATGCAAGAATTTCCACTTTCCATAGGTTAACATTGATCTTTCTCTTCCCTCTCACTTCTGGGCTTCATACTAGAGAAGCAATCAGCAGAAACCCAGCTAATTTGAACACAGAAAGAAATAACTCGGTACTGGAAAATTTTTTAACCTGTCCACCTTTAATTTCCAGCAACAAGGGAGTGTGACCTCCTTGGGGAGCCTGTTCCCTTTGCTTGAGTTAACACAGTAGAGTCAATTTTCCCACTCACGTTTCACACAGAAGGCTATTTCCCAGCTGCCAGAAGTAGATACTTTGCTGCTTTTAAAACTTGAGGAGTTCTGTAATTGCAACATTAAGTTATTCTGTGCACAAAAATCCTTGATCAGTTGCTGCTCACACAACAGATGCCAAACTTTTGGGTTTGTGCTATTTTCTTTCTTTTTCTATTGAAAACTTTACAGAAAACTGAATTTTTCTTCAAGAAAATGAAAACCCCACACCTTTTTTCCTAGTTTGACAGTCCTAGAGGATATTTTTTTTCCCCTGACCATGTTGAAATGATGTGGTTTGGTCTATTGCTTAAAATGAACAGATTTTATGTCGAATGTATTCAACAGGATCAGAGTTATTTTTAACTGCGAAAGTGTTTTATAAGATCTGGAGTTAATACTAAACATGCTGTTTACTAGAGGTAATGCTCACAGCTAGAGAAGTTTACAGCTGAGTTTAGCCCTTCTGTATTGAACAGGGTACATACTTTTAAAAACTTCTCTTGGAATACAAAATAACATTAACATCTGTTTACACATTTGTATATGTATATCTTCCGGTGTGTGTGTGTGTTCTTCTGATCTCTGAAGCTAGCTAAGAAATAAGTAGATAATGTTCTTTAGAAAGTGTGTCTCGCTTTAAAAGTTTTCAAGATAATGAAATAAATGAGCCACTTATAAAACATAATGCACTCTAAATCCATTGACTTTTGAATATATAATATCAAATAATATATAATCTTTCTTGAGGGTATATGTTAATTTTCTTACAAGAACTACAGCCCAACTTCTTAAAGGTATTTTACTTTTTAATTCCCAGGGAAATCAGTGTGGATTAGGGACTTAAATTGGCATTAGACTTTTAAATAATTTTGAGAATCTGGATATAGTCTCTTAGCCACAATGGTATTTATAGCAATTAAGAAAAATAATACTCCAATTATAAGTATAAAGTAGTTTTCATAATTGACTGAAACATATCTGTCAATACACCAAAGGCAGTGCCTCAAATCTGGGAACACTCAGTTGTTCATTGAAATTGTTATATGTGAGAAGCAACAGGACTGAGCCTTGGCTAACACCTGGATACAGGTTGCCCGTAAAAAAATGAAGGAATCTTTCAGTTGCTGTCTGCTGGCTCCTGAGGGATCCAGTGAATGTCACCAATGCTGTCTAGCCACAGATCCTAGCACTGTGTCTTGTCCATGCTGGCAGCTAGATTAGGTCACTTGTCCTAATCCCAGTACAGGCCATCTACTTGTCCCATCTTCCCATAATTTCATTCAAATGCTGCATTCCATTTTGGTTTTGTGTTGTTTTCTAGACCCTTGAAATATTTACTATCTGCTAACAAGTAACAGTTTTCTTCTGCCCCAAAGGTGGCTGCATTCATCTCTGTGGTGACTGAAATCATCCTTGGGCAACATTCACATTCATAAAATGCTCATGGGCACTCAGATGAAGATGATGGATATGGTCTACAGGGAAGAGAGTGTTTCCCTCCTGCCTGACTAACACAGGTGGCTGAATTAAGTCAGCTGGTGCAAGTATACATATAAACACAGAATTATATTTATATAGCTTTATATAGATTATAAAACCACTGCATTCTCACCAGGCCATTGTGAGTTTTTCCCTTTCTGCTAACTTGGTACAACACAGCATTCCCATGCATTTGTTTTAACAATCACTTTCTTTTTTTTTTTTTTTTTATCCAGAAACTGTCCTTTCAATTAGCTGCTGCTAATTAAAAAAAACCTAACAAATATCCAGACTGTTCTGAAAACTGGTGATAGTCTATGCATTAAATGAATAAGGACAAGTAAAAGTTAAGCTCATTAAGGTTTACAGGGGTTAACGAGCAGGAACATTAGTTGAACATTGCTCCGAATTTTAAAGAGAGACTTTGCTGGCATATGAGCTACCACAGAGGCTGGATCTGAAGAGATGTGTGGGGACATGAGCAAAATATCACAGGTGAGGGCAAGAATTTACAGACATCAGCTGCTCCAGACCTGCTGTCATGGAATAGCCAGTATGTTGTGAAAACATAGGCTAGGTTTCCCTTTGGATAAAGAAGGATAAATGGCATTAACTGTGTGCTGCAATGGCTGAGAGCAGTGAGACTTGGAGTAAAAACTATTGCCTGGAGGCCAAGCACAACAGGGCCTCCCACTAGTGCAGAAAATCATAACCATTTCTGTCTGTCAGGAAAGTCAGGAAGCCAAGGCTTTTGGGGAAGACTGTGGCCAGTAGGACCAGGGAAGTGATTCTTCCCATGCACTCAGCACTGGATAGCCTGCACCTTGAGTCCTGTGTCCAGGTCTCAGCCACAGAGTTTAGGAAGGACACTGTGGTGCTGGAGTGAATTCAGACAAGGGCAGCAGAGCTGTGAAGGGTCTGGAGCACAGGTCCTGTGAGGAGCAGCTGAGGGAGCTGGGGGTGTTTAGCCTGGAGAAAAGGAGGCTCAGGGGAGACCTCATCACTCTGTACAGCCACATGAAAGGAGATTGCAGCTAGTGGAGGTAGGGCTCCTCTCCCAGGCAGCCAGGGACAGGATGAGAGGACACAGCCTCAAGCTGCACCAGGGGAGGATTAGGTTGGACATCAGGAAGAATTACTTCACAGGAAGGCTGATTAGACATTGGAATGAGCAGCACAGGGAGGCGGTGGAGTCACCGTCCCTGGAGGTTTAAGGAAAGACTGGACGTGGCACTCAGTGCCATGGTGCGGTTGACCTGGTGGTGTTTGGTCTCAGGTTGGACTCGATGGGCTCAGAGGTATTTTTCAACTTAATTGTTTCTGTCATTCTGTATGCAGAGAGGAATTGGTACAATATACTGAACTCTGTTACTGCAGAATATGTATATATATACATTATATATATATATATATATATATATATATATATATATACATACACACATATACACACACACATAAAAAGCATGTGGTGTTTTATTTAACTGCTGAGTCTGTGCTCCATGCCACATTCTGGCACACTACAACATTCCCAAACAGCTCTCTTAATGTCCAAACTGTCAACTGCAATAATCTCCAGGACAGGTTATTTAAAATAACCAAGCAAGAACCTTAAACCAAACTGAATTAAACAAACCCATTTTCCTATTGTTTCAAACAGACCCAACTAGTTAATGCCTATAAGTTAATAAATGTTTCATAAATTGGGTTCAGCCACACAGATGCTGTGACTGAGCTATCCAATAGAATTTGTATTCTGGAGTAAGGTGGCCACTATTTTTGTAAGGCAGCAGAAGATGCTTGTATAGGCAGGAGGAAGGTAATAAATGTCATTTCAATTCTTCCAAATGTGGATGATAAGGGGTAATATGAGGGTGACTGGGAATAAGAAAACCAAATCTAGGTAGAAGCATAGGTGGAAATGACAATTAGGCAAAAGCCAAATTGAGCCAAACCAGGTCTAACAGTGGCAAGGATATTTTTATTTTTTTTTTTTTTAAATAGAGGATATAATTAGAAAAGACTGAATTCCTCATGTACATACAGAGAATTCACTCTTGAATTAGGCCTTGACAAATGGTGTTTGCTGTTGGCATCCTCTCTGAGAAGTGGCTGGTTGTTTTAAGGTTCTCTGTGAGAAGGGCTTGGCTGATTCTAGATAAAGAAATGGGCCTGCTTTGCATAAAACTACTAAACCACATGTATTAAAGACTTGAACTCTCAGATCTCATGGGAACCTGTGACATTTACCTCAGGTGTTGACCATGCTTTAAGCATATTTGACCACTGCCTGGTAAAAATTCTGCTAGGGGCCCAGTGCATTGATTATTCCAGAGGAAGCTTCCCCTAGTAGTCAGCTGAGAAAGAAAACAAATCCCTGATGACTTGCAAAGGCCTTGGCTTCTTCCTGGTATTTTTAGGTAAGCTGAAGTATGAGGTCTCTGATGCTCAACAGTTTCATTCTGGCTTCCCTGAGACCCAGAACCCTGTATTACAAAATAGGACTAGCTCTTTTAATCTTATCTGACCTTTGCTGCACAGATGTGTTTTTCCAATTCTTCACTCATCATAACTTGTCTGCACTACATTTCTATGTGAGGAAAGCATTAAAAATAATTATAAAGAAAAGTATCCACTGAGTTCTCAGCAGAATGGTTGCATTTGAAATTATTCTTTTGTTTTTCTCATGCCCTGTATTTTAGGATCTTTGAGTAAACAGAAGTCAATTAACTTTCATCTCGCTCTTTTGTGAGCATCTTATTAACCTCCAGTATGTAAGGAAATGTGTCTGAACAAAGATGCAGATTATCAATATTAAAAGGTCATTTTCATTATAAGTAATGAATGGGAGCATAACTGGGGTACTGAGGGATGCTGTGGTAACTATTTTTGTTTGGGGCCTAGGGAATAGAAATCAGCCAGTTTGAGTAGCACAAAAATATTACACAAAGTTCCTTTGAAATGGTGACTTTCAATACAAGGTTAGGGCCTCTACAAGTGGCACCATCTTTGCACAATATTAAACCAATCGTCTGCCCCAGTAGTAGCTGCAAGATGGGACAGCCAGCAAATGCTTAACAAAGGCCAAACCAAATGCCAGAAAATCTAATCTGCCTGCAGAAAGATGCAACTCTTCTGATAAGCCTGGGCCATGACCCAGTCTGTCTTGAATCCTGAACTGGAGAGTTTGTCAGCCACAGCCCAGGCCAGCCCTCCTCTGGCTCATGGTGTAAGGGAGGATTAGCATTTGTTTCCAGGGGCTAAATTGCCACATTGTTAGATTTTGTTCTGGTTTTTGTTTGTTTGGGTTTTTTTTGTTTGTTTGTTTGGGTTTTTGTTGTTGTTTTTTTTGGGGGGGGGGGGGGTTTGTTTTGTTTTGTTTTTTTTTGTTAACAAAACACACGGGATCTTGCATTTGGGCAGGGTGCTGTGGAGGTCTGCCCCTTAACCTCTGGTGGTGACTTGCACTGAGGTCTGTTCCCTTGATGGGAAGATTGGTTCCCGAGTCTGCTATTTGAGGCACTTTTTCCTGAATTGTGATTTATTCTTTTCCTTCATGGGAAATTACATCAATTTGCTACAGATCAGGACCATTACAAGTGCAAAAATCCTCTTTAGAGATTTGTACAGACAGTTTTGCAGATATTTGACTTCTTGAGTAGGGGAAGGTTTTTGCATAAAAAGCTCACCTAAACTGAGGAGTTTGTAACAAAGAATGCAGCGACATGTTTATTTCAAGTCTTAATTTTTTCAGCATGATTTGAAAACCACCCCATCTTCTTGGAAAGTGTCTGGCTTTTTGGGTGAGAATATACAAATGAATGTTCAAATCAAATTTTGCAGACAATGCCTGTAGATATTTTGACTACTGAACAGAGGGTTGAAACTATTTCCAAGTCTATTATAACTGAGGGGAGATGGAAACGTGTAATATTTTGGTCCTCTGAAGAAACCAGACTCTTGATTCATATGTGGGAGCACTGGGTATACAAAACATTCTGAATGTTGCCCCCCAACTAAAGGCCATTGTGAATTGGTAGGTGGTGTCAACACCACAAACGTTCCCTGTGGGGCAGTCCTATCATGTAAGAACAGTTAGTCTTCAGGAATTAGGAATGCATTACCATAGTGACTTCTAAGGCACCTGCCACTGAGGCTCTGAATATTTTAGTGGATGCTCTGAGCTACTTCAGGGTATGAAAGCCTCCAGGTGAGAGAGCTAGGATGATATCTTCAAAGAACTTATTCAGAACTGGGAATATTCGAAGTTGCCTTGAAGATATTTTTAAGTCCTCACTTTTTGTAGTAAGTAGTTATCCTTTGCTTAGGTATCAAATATTTTAGCAAATTTGCTTGAAATTCAACAAAGTTTTGACAGAAAAGAATAAAATATTATTTTCTAAGACTAACCACAAAAAGGGAGGGAAGATAATTAGGAAACAAAAAATGCAAAATAAACAGGGCTTAGTAAAATTGAATAAAATATGTATTTTTAATTAGTTTTGCTGATGAAAATGACAGAGAGTTACAGAGTCAACTAACAAAGGTGTTTTGCTACACTGTCTGTCTTGAGAAAAGTACAATAGTTAGAGAATCTTCGTAGAAAATCATCTCGAAAGCTCTGAGGATTTGGTCATATGATCTAGGAGATCTGGGTTTACTGAATATGTTCTTTCAAGACTTCTCCTGACACGGGTGAAGAAATCAAAGCAGGAAGTTTCGCCAGAAGAAGAACGAACGAGCTCTGGTTCCGTTTGGCTTTGGATGTTGTGACTGAACTATCCGCTCCCTCCTAATGAAATAAATCCAGGGCCGAGCTTTTCCCGGAGCTGGCTCCAGCTGCTGTCTTTCCCCAGGCGCAGAGCAGGAGCTCCCTTTTCCGATCTTACGGGCTCCGTGCTCTCTCGAAGCCCGGAGGAGCCCGAGGCTGCGGACCGCGCTCCCCGGCAGGGCTGGGAGCGGCTCCCGGCTGGAACACCAGTAGATGGCGCTTGGGAATGCGCAATCCGCACCCGCCGGGAAAAGGTCATCTATTCCATCCATTCCTGCCTCCCGCTGATGAAGGATTACAGTTGAGACGCGACTGTCTCAAGGTAAACCATAGCAGTAACACGATGACCTGTAATTTCTTAAAACAGAGAGAAAGGCAGAGCTTTTTTTCTTTTTTTTTTTTTCCTCAATACACCCTGGAAATAATTGACTCACTGCATTTCCCTCCCAATACAGAGATCCTCTGATGGCTCTTAGAGTGATGGCAGCGTTTGTCTTTGGGGTTCAGAAACCTTAGTGGAAGTTTCAGCTGAATAATGGGACTTCCCCTGAAGCTCCCCCCCCTCCTCTGGTGTTTTCTCCCTTTCTGGTTTCTGGTCAAGGCGTCCCCGGCAGGTTCTGCAGGAGAGTTCTACCCAGGACAGGCAGCCTGAACACAAGATGGGTTTTAGAGCATTAAGTTAGGATTACTGATGGTGGTGGGAATCACCGCTGAAGCAGCTGCAGCTGTTCCCTGTGCTTTGAAGGGACCACAGCTGTCCTGGTACCAGGCACCTGGGGTGATGCTGCTGTGAGTGCCAGGGAAGTGCCTGCTACAGGAAATGTTTCCACTTCTCTGTGTTGCCTGCTTTAAGGGAAGGGCAGTAAAATTCTGCTGCCTTTGATGACCTGGTCCCCGCACTTTGTCCAAAGCTCTGCTACCAATTCTGTAGTGCTGAAAGGCTTTTAAGCTAGCTTGGATCTTTTCATTATATTTGTGCACTGCAAGTTAAATGTCCCATAACCAGCTACTCCATTACACAGCAAAGGCTAGGCATTTGTTGTGACTGAACAAATAGCAGAAAAGGTGAAAAATGTCAGGTGTAGGGGGGGTGTGTGTGGAATTTATGCAATTTTTCATAGAAACGACTTACCATTTTCCTAGCAACTTTACCACAAGGGACCTCAGCTCTGTAGATGGAGGCAAACAGCTTTGCTTTAATGTGAGAGAGAAATTCTGCTAGCACTTTGCCAGAGTAATGGGCACAATTATGCAGCTTTGTCCCCTGACAAGGCTGGCATTGCAACGGGCCTCTTTATCCCAAATGAGCAGCTGAATAATATTTTTGACAACTTATTGTGAGGAAAATGCAGAGTGTTTTTGAAAAAGGGCTTGTTTTCCTTTCACATAGTTGCAAACAATTTCACCTTTTCTCCATTGACACATAATACACATCTGAGCACCCCTTTCTAGCCTTATTAATATGGCATATTTCATATCATGTAGAAGATTTTGAATAATTTACCCATGGAAATGTTGACAAAATCTTCGTATTTCTGTGAATTTTACATATGCAAATAAATCACTGCTTTTCCATTAAAATTTATTCTAGAATTCTTATTACCCTGATTTAAATTTGTTTTTTATAAACCTTTCCTTTTCAAGTGGCTTCAGAAACACTAATCCAGAAAACCATGCAGCCAATCTTGGTGACCCAAATCTGAATTTCCATTTTATAATGGCTTACAGCATTGGTTCAAATGTAATTATATCAGTGAGAATTTTTCCATGAATCAAAACCTGGCACAGAGACACTTAGTGTACAAATGTACACATTTGTTTTCTATTCCTTGAAAGAGGCAATATTCCTACTCCTTTCAGTTTGTATTGGAGCAGGTACTAAATATTTTGGCCAAGTTGCACAGTGAGTTAGTTTTAGTGGAACAGAATTCAAATGATTTTACTACACTGTGAATTCTTCCCACATTCATATAATTTAAATCTTGAAGAGAGATCAAATCATTCATTAACCTCCCACAATTAGCCCTAAAATATTTTATGAAATTTAGAGCCTTCTACTTGCAGAGAGGTTAAAAAGGTAAATAGAGAGAGAAGAGTGTGGGTGAGAAAGGGAGGAAATATCTCATTTAGGTCTAGTTGACCCTTGAGCACAGATTAAATGGATGAAGAAGAAAAATGAATAATTGCAAAAATGAGAAAACAGAGAGAATTTGACATCTCTCTGGAGGATGAGGGTGAAAATGCATGCATGTTAGGATGCTTGGCAATTCTTAGCATTCAGAGCAAAGCTGGCTACCATTCAGCAAAATCAGAGCACTGTACAAAACTGCAAAAGTGATAATCTTTCAGAAAACAAATCTGTGGGTAAGATAAGAAATTATCTGGGGAAATTTCTGCTGAGATATTATGATAAGGGTTAGAAGGTAATTCAGTAAGTGTAATCCCATGGAAGGTGTGTAATAATAACAAGGGAATTTAGTTCTGGGAGAAATATCCTAGTTGGGATAACAAACTGCGTCACTATCTATTACTTGGTGGAGAAAAATATAAGCAGCTAATTAATGCTTTGGGGACTTAGGAGGAAGAAAAAACAACAATAAAAAAAAAACCAACAAACCAGAGTTCTCCATCTTCCCTAGGGATAAGGAAATGCAGGAGGTAGAAAATGATTTATTAGTTTTTGTTATTTTATTTCAGCCAGAACTTTGTCAGAGGACTACAAAGCGTAACTCAGCTTTAATCAGTGTAAATTTTGAGCTTGATTCATTTCTGAGTAGCGTTAAATTTCACTGGGTTTATAATCATATAAATGCAGAGCTCTCAAGGTGATCTAGTCCTTAATAGTTACTGGTGAATGTGGCCCAGTCATTGCATTAGTTAACTGTACCATAAGGATGCTAATGAGGGGAAGGGTAAGTCAGTAATTCTTTGCTAGCATAATTCTAATGAACTCTGAAGGAATTTATTGTGCTGTAGCTTGTTTCTTCTGAATAGCATTGTCTGTAATGCAAAATAGCAAAAAGAACTTTCCGTGGGGTGGAGAAAGTTAGGATACATATTTAGCAATAGAGGTTATTTATAGATAGAGAAATAAAAACCACCAAAATACAATACAAATCTGAATATAAGCCATGTAAAAATAACGTTTCGAATATAGGGTCTCTTGAAAAGCAGTTGTTAAGCACTTTTAATGGATGTGAGGTAAAAATGTACAGATACTGCAAGAGAGGTCATGGACTGTTTGACAATTCTGGGTAATGATAGGAAAGCTGCTGGAACAATAGAAATGGGAAAAGTAAGGTCCCTTCTGGCTCAGTCAGAAGATGGTTTTGACCTATTGACGTAACTCAAGAAATTCCTGCTGATCTTCCAGGGAGCAAGGGACTTTGATTCAGGTACTGATGAACTGTTAAAAGGCTCCTGAGCAGCGATGGGGTGGAGTGGGAAGGCAGGGGACAGTTTTGAGTTGAAATACCAGTGTCCTGACATCTCAGATGTAAAGTCTGTAAAAAGCAGTCAGCTTCTCCATTTCACCTGCATGTCAAAAGCTGCAGCTTGTATATGGTCAACATTCACTGGGGAAAACAGCTGTTCACTATTTTTTAACTATGCTGATTACATTTAGCTCAATGCCTCTTTAAACCCGAACTTCTCCCTTATCACTGTGCCTCTGAGAATTCTGTCTTCTGGCAGAAACACTTTGAAATTTTTTTTTTTTTTTTTTTTTTTTTGCCTATGAGGTGCAGATGTTTAGCAGCAAGCCTATTTTTCTTTCTTTGCAAACTTTCCCCCTGAAAATACAAAAGGAAACTTCATCCAGATTTCACGCCGTCCATGAAATCAGAGGGTTATCTGTCAGACTCATGACTTCACTGGATTTTGTGCCCATGTGTGAAAAATATAGATTTGATTAAAATGGGAACTTGTGCTGCAAAGCTCTGCATACTGATGATGTTTTGAAAGGCTGCTGTGCTGTGTTTCAGTTGACAGTCTGCATGCTCTGTGCACATCACACATGGGCACACTTGTTGCAGCTTCACATTGTGTGTGAAGGGGGACTCGGCTTGCAAAGCAGGAAGTCAGCAGCTCTGCATTGACAAGGAAGTTAAGGGTGAAATTTGGTAGCCTACATATTGGCACTTGGTACTATTACAGACATTTTTGGTTACACTGCTTCTTCTTTATCTAGTATTCTGGTATTTCACATGAAGTCCTCCATCATGTCTGCCAATAATGCATTTTTGTTGCATAGTGAAAATGCCATTAGAACTATATTTTAAGGAAGCAAATTGAACATGAACCCCTAAATAAGGTTACTCACCATGAAGCTGAATCCCATCCTTGCCAATCAGTCGTGATGGATTTCAGCCTAATATTCACTGTCCACAAAACTTTTGAAGTAGACAACAGTACCTCACCTTAGAAAGGCGTCAATTTCTATTTAATCATTAGAAGATTCTGTTCCTGTCTTTTTTATCTATGCTCAGTCAGCATTAGCACACTGTCTGTTACCTTCTCTATAGACATAAGTCCTTTCTAATCCTGGCCAGGCTTCCCATTCTCATGGGTCTACATGTGCTGCAGGTTTGTGTTTGGACTCTCAGTGAAGTATTCTGAGTGAGAAAGTAGCAGACAAAATCCATGAGTATGAGAACAAGACTCAAAATGTATGTGAAATGATTTTCTAGCTGTGAAAGTTTTTTTTTCTTTTTTTTTTCACCCATTTATGCATACTGTTAAACCTGTAAAGTAACACTGATAATGACACTACTGCTTTTGCATATTTTGCCTCAGGCTCTCTCGTGGTGCTAAGCATCCAAAAACCCACGAAAGTGAATTATGTTTGTGTGGTTCCTGCCCACTGATCCTGCCCAAATGAATTTAATTAATGCAATATTGGAACTTTAAGCTCTTCTGAACATAGCTGGAAATTCCTCTGCTCCAAATTCTTGTGGTTGATTAATAATATTTTTTGTCTTGGTTCTGGATCTCTTTCCATAGTGCATGCAAGGTAGTTTATGTTCAAAGGCAAGGACAAGCTTGCTGTACCTTTGTCTTTTGGTGATGATAAGTTAGCGCTTCATGGTATTTCTCTAGAAACTTTTTCTTGTACTAGACTATGAAATAAACAGAGACATTCCATAATGGAAGCTCTAGTCTGAAACTACCAGAAGTTAGCGTATTGCATAAGATGGCGAGTATCAGTCCATAAGAAAACATCATGGAGATTTTGACTCCAGAAGCATAAAATCCTTAAAAATATTCACAAGTCTTCTACAAAGATTTTAGAATATTATGAGAGCACTGTCAAATCAAATGCAAATTTAAATCTAATTAATTCCCTACAAGGGTAACAAACCCCTCTGCTGTTTAGTTTACATGAATATGTTGCTAGACTGGGCCTGAAGCATAATCCTCAGCCAGAAAATAGATGTAGGAGATGGCTTCAGATCCAGAAAACACTTCCTTGGTGCTGCATGTAGTGCTGCAGTGAATGTTTCCAATTTCCCATCCTGGTAAGAATTTTCTGTAGGCACTGCCCAGACCCAGGGCTGCCATTGCTGGAGTGAACAGAAGTGCCACAACCCTGGGGAGACCCATTGTCCCTCAAAACAAAACAAAATAAACAAAAAAAAAAAAATAAATGCTGAGCTCAGGAGCCCCCTGAGACTCTGCAGCCCTCCTTCAGTTAGGCTCCCTTTCAAACACAGTTCCCCTAACTACAAAAAGCTGTCTTGCTGCTGGACCTGCCAGCCCAGTGGCAGCAGGAACCTGTTTAGCAGATCTTGTTGTTTCAGAGAGCTGCTGCTCTTCTTTGGAGAGCATTTCCATTTTCTTTTTCATCCCACTCAATGAAAAATCTTCACAAAGCTCTAAAAAACTTTTTCAAAGACAGTTTTTGTAATGAAGTTGCAATTTGATTCTTCTTTGCCTTGAGATGTCTGGTCTTTTCCCTCTAAGATCACCAGATTTTTTTTTGTTTTGTCTCATAATGGAAAGAAATATTAATTATTGTTTTTTATTATTTATTTTAATAGCATCAAAGTGTAACCTCACCAGTAGGCAGCAGCCATGCTAGGATCATGAGAGGCACAGGAAACATAGGGGCTGAAGCAAATTTAAAGGTGACTTTTTGAAAGCACCATAATTATTATATATTGGCCAATTTGTGGCATATTATCTCCTGTAGCTTTTAGTGGATCGTAATACATTCGCTAAATGTCCTCAGTATCCCCATCAAACAAGCAAGTTTCGGTTTAGTCAGGCACACACCGCACGAACCCCGCATGTCACTGAGAGCCAAAGAGATTTGTTTCCCTTCACCTCCTTGTACATGCAGCCAGCAGCTCAGCACTTGAGCTGTGGTCCCAAATGCATGAGCCTTGTGGGTATTTGGTGCCAGTCAACAAGTGGGATTTAGGATATTAAATACCACATGGGATAAGAGCCAAGAAGCAGTGCAAACTTCTTTTGCCTTAGCAAACTCAAGTTCTTCTGCTTTGAAGGAAAGAATTTATTTATTCCAAGGAAATAGTGATCAGGGTTTTTTTTTTTTTTTTTTCAATAGCTGACAAGGGGAAATGTATGCCAGAGTGAGCTTACACACACACACACACACACACACACCCACACACACACATATATATATATATATATTTATATTTATACAGACACACCCCATATATAGGTTCATGTAGGTGTAAGTATTTTATCTGGTGTGTGTATACATATTGGGTGGCTGAGTATATATCTATATATACATATATATATTTGCATGTGCACATATAAAGCAACACTGGTCTTGAGGAATGACTGATTTTCTTTTGTTTTTCACAGCAGTGTCTCAAAGTGATACGTTTGGTTTCAGATCCCAGGACTATCATCTGCCCTAATGGATACATGGAGTCCCTTGGGACTCTCCTTTTATTCTGCAGTTTCTTTAACTTGATGATGTTGAGGAGCCTCTGGATCACATTTTAGGGATCCTACACAATAGTCTGTTCTGGAAAAAAAAAATCCTTTGCTCCTGCAGTAGCTTTCTTATTGCAATATTTACTGAACCCTTGGCAGTGTTGGGGGTGGAAAGAGAACCCCAACATCATTTCTTCCCTGTCACTTTTTAAATGGTCTCCTCCCAGCTGGAGGCAGATTTTTTTTCTTCACAACAGCTTGCGGCCTTTTAGGAGGATGGGGTGAGCTAATAAAAGAAGATTTTTGCTTAACAGTTTGGGGCTGAGGTGCTTCCCCATCCTGGGTACAAGCAGTAATATGAAGCAGAGCTGAAGTCTGTGCCAGGCAGCTCTTTTCTGATGCATGAGCATTTGTAGCAGACTCTTAAATCATACTATTGGTGCCCAGTCAGTGTCCTGGTTTGGAAGGTGGTTTGGGCCCCATCACTGCAGAGGTCTGAAAACATTTTGTTAGAGAAGAGTGCCTAAAGAAATAGTTAAGACAGTCAAACAGGAAAAGGGCTGCTGCACGGCAGGAAGGGATTGAGCTGCTCTTTCCATTGCTTTGGCAATAGGACAAACTGTAATAGGTTTAAACAGAGGCAAAGGCTATTTAATTTAGGCTTTGAGAAAGGAAGAGAAATTATCTCAAGCTAAGAAGAGGTAAATACAGACATCGCCGGCATGGGGGTTATAAAAAAAATATAACTTTGTATGGCTGCTTTTTATGATCACTTGGAGGCCAGCAGGTATAGAAAAATAAGCAGTGACTGCAGCTGCCTAGTACTTACACTGTGGGGAAAAAGCAAAAATGTGCCACAGCTGACTCCAGCAGGGCTCCTGCTTTTCTTTCACAGCAATGTGCACTTAATGGTATTTGCCTGTATACATTAGCCCATGGGCCTTTGGTTGAAGGAAAAAAGCTTTAATGTAAAACACCTGCTACTCATGTGGAAGTTGTGAAAGAGGCTTTTTTTCCTCCTTAATTCTGCCTGATGATAGAAAAGGAAAGCAGGTGGTGAGGAAGAATGATATTTGACCACAACCTACGATGATATCTTGTTCCCTATTCCAGACATTACTAACTAGCCATAAACTGCAATAAATGAAGTTTTATCAGTCTGCCAAATAGATATATGCATTTCCATTACATGAGTGCAATTATTTAATGTAACCTCTGAATAATATCTTTAACTCATCGTGTTCCTATTCAGGAAGAAAGAAGCATAATGCATTGAAAAAAATACCAAAAAACCCCAAACCACCCCAAAATCATGGGAGACACTAAAGCACCCATTTAAGGTGTTAAATAGTTTTTCTCTCTCCACTCAGAAAAATGAAAGTCAATTAACATTGACATTTCCAGACTAAGCCATGCAAACTTAATTCCCAAGGTCTGGATTAAAAATAAAATGGTAGGAGATTATACTATCCTTACAAACCTTTGTAAAGTTACTGCTCCCACTATATTAGCTATGAAGAAAATCTGAAAGATTTATATAGTTCTGGTTTTTTGTATTATTTTTAATATTATTTTTAATTTTTTTTCTGAGTAAAGCAACTCAGTGTGGAATTAATTGTTACTTGAAGTTTTGTCTAAGACAAGTGCTACCTGAGCCCACCTCCTGCAGCCACCAGAGATAAGGGGACACCAACAGCAGGAGGGTTGTGTTGGCAGGATGGCTGTGGTGCCTCCGTGCTGTGTGGCTGGCTGTGGACTGGGATGTCTGGGCTAGGCTGGATCAGCCCCATGAGAAGGGCACTGTGCACCACAGCCTCTGGAGCCACAGCGTAGGTATTGCAAAACTGTCCTGCCACAGAGCTCATCTCCAGGCAGGACTTCAAACCTCTGTGTTAAACTTACCTTCTGGGTGACAGGCTGTCCAGAAATCACAGGGGAAAATAAAACTCACAGAAAATTTCCTAAGATAATGGGACCCACATCTCCCCTGATAATATGAAAATCTTTAGCTGACTGAAACACAGAATATGCAAGAACTAGAAGTTTATGGTGAAAACTGAAGCAGATCTAAGCATGTGAAACTCTTGAAAAAGAGTCCTTCAGTCTGTACTTCCTAGGATGTTGCTGTTTTCTAAGTTAGTGTTTATTGGTTCTCAGTTGATACTATCAAACACTGGGATTTTCAAAGGAGACTAAGAGATTTATGTGTTCAGCTTCCAGGGAAGGGGAAAAAATAATCAGATCAAGCACCTAAAGCCAAGACTGCATCCCTGAGAGCGAGCCACATCCCATTTATCATGCTAGGGACACGTGTGAAGGCAGCAGGGTGTGAGTGTGGTGCCTGTGACAGCCAGAAGTGCAGCTGTTGTGTGATGGAACAAACAAACCCTGGATGTTTCTGCATGGCAGGCTGGGGAGGAGGAATGCTTGTGCACACATCTGTGAGGGTACAGTGCTACAGAGCTGTGACCAGGCACGTTTTCTAACCAAAACCAAGGCATATCTGCAGGCACAACTTTTAGTCAGCCCACCAGCATTAATGAGTTATGTCAGGGATGTGGATGATGACCAGATTTCCTCTGACATTAATTTTTAGCCGTAGCTGAAGTCAAGAAATCAATAGTATCATCCAGTGAGGTATGTTGGCTTAGAGTTAACATGTAGACACCTAAAAATTAATTTTCCCACAACCGGTACTTTTTAATGTTCATTCAGCTAGAAGATAAAAACACAAGAGGAGGCATTTGTCTTCGACACAAAATCATACAAAAAGTCTTTTTTTATTAAATATACATTACTTACAGTTTAAGTCTTCTGTACAACAGTAACCATAGAAAACAAAAGAAGCTAAGGCTAAATTTTTTCAATCCCTTAACAGGGTATTAAGACATGTTACATTGTCTACAAAACTGACTTTGACTGAGGCAACGTCCTGTGGAATTCTCTTTAGAAAACCAGATAGTGAAAGGGGAATAATCTAAATCTCCATTTAGCTTTTTCATTTATTTTTCCTTTGCTAATAAAATTAACAGAGCTCTAAGAGATTTATTTAATACAATCTGAGTTGAATAAAGTAAAGTGAATGATGACGGGCTCACCTGTAGAAAGAACCAATTTTTTATTATTACAAATACTTAATCTCAGCTGCCATTTTACCTTTTCTTTTTTTTTTTTTTTTTTTTTTTTTTTTTTTGGGGTGCCTTTATCCATTAATATCTCATAAAATCATTCTAGTGTTAGTGGGCAGGTCCCTGAGTTGGTTGACAAGACACCACACACAGATCAACCTTCCCCAAACACAAATTTTTGGAAACTCCTGAAGGTGACTTAAGCCACATAATGGGCTTTGTGGAGCTGAAGTTCATTGCCTTATCCCAAATTTTATCCACAGTTCTGCTAGAAAACAACACAATTTCAGTGACTGCAACTCTCATTGACAGCAGTAAGGGAAGACAAACATAAGGTCCTGACTTGGATCTGTGTATGTCAGCCCGAGTTTGCAGGAGATCATCAAAGCAAGAGCAGTATGAGGCTAAATTGATCTGTGATGTACCTGGGTTGACCTAAACAGGATTACAACCATCTCTGAAGCTGTCTCTGTTTCTTTCACAAAGGGGGTTTCAAAGCAGGTCAGGTACAACAATGTTAAGTTTCTCACTATCATTAATATATAATAGTCTGTGTTATATGTTAAATTTGCAAAAATCACCAAGTAGAGATTTTTATGACAAGATGTCTGAATAAAAGAATGTACCTCTTTGTTCTCCTAAACTCCTGAAACTTCAATTCCACTGTGTTGTGAATGGAAAGTGAGGCTGTGACTGGCTGTATCTAAGCTTTACTTAAGAAACAATCCTTCTTCTTTCTTGACAAAATGGGTGCTGCACTGGCAGGAATGACAAAACACATCAGAAAAGGGTGTGTCTAAAGGATGCAAGAAGGAGCTGCAAAGGACATGCAAAAATGAGTAAATAATTTCCCATGCAGAATTCATTCCAAATGGACTCTATTTAGGGCTGTGGGATCGAAATTTGTGAAGAGAGTTATGACTAGCATATCAAAAAGTAAGTGGTGTTTTGATGTGAACAGCAGTCCGTAATTTAGAAAAACGCTGCCACAAGCATCCTAAACAAAGGATTGGAAAGTCTCTAAGCAAACACCATTCTTTGTACCCAACATTTGATTAAATGTTATGATTGAGGGAAACCATTCTCAATTCTCCTTTGGGTTATCCAGGAGAGTTCCAGTTCTAACTGGGGAGATTCGGATCTGGTATCAACCAGAGTTTTGAAATCCACTCCCATGTCTGAAGCACATCTCTGATATTTTACAGATCATCAGAACAACTATGTTTCGGTGGATTAAGTAGAAATTCATTCCATGGCAAAACCCAACCACTGAAAAGTACCTGAAAGCCTCATATCCACCTGATGGTTACCATGCATAGCTTCAAGCAGAAGCCAAGAGCTGTTGCCTCCTTCACTGCCCCATCACAATGGTAGTTTGAATTGTTAATGTCCTCTTTTCCCCTCATCTCTAGGTGAATATATATTTCCATGGTGGAGTGCAGTCTCCCTTCTGGTTGAACACCCAGCTGACATTTTGGTTTCTGTAACTGCCAGGAGAAAAATCATAATCTTAATTTGAATTGTGAAACAAGCTCCTCTCAAGCTCCTAGCAGCAACTTGATAGCTCCACGTGTTAAAGGAAAAGGAGGGATAAAGAAAACAGAGGTGAACTAGATATGGAGTGACATTCTCAACACAAACTGTTGCCTTAATCCTTCCTTAGCTCGGCTTGTAGACTCAGCACATTACAAACAACAAACATTGAGTTTACAAATTACAAGAGTTCACCAGAAAGTGTGCTTTTTTCCCAATTTTTGTTTTTGCCAGAGTAACTTAGTGCAAAAGATCACAAAAATAACTACCAATACACTGAAATATTCAAACTCTCTATATGCATGTCTTGAAATAAACAATCAGAGAGAAAAGCTACTTCAGACCCAAAAGAAGAATGTGTCTAGAAGTTTAATGTACAAAAGTAGCAGGGAGGAGGGGGCCGCCCACACCGAAAGAGGACATGAAGAACTTTAGACTGGGAAAGAAAGTGCAGCAAACTGCAGAGCCCAAGGGAACAAATCATGCTTTGAAGCTGTGATAGCAACCTGTGAAGAAAACCCCCAAAACCTTCAAAGACATGGTGAAACTCTAACTGTAGTCAAGCAAGAAGCCTCCCACCAACCTCTGAAGACTCTGGATAAGACCCTTGCTTTGGCAGGGGTGTAGATATAGCACTTGGCTTGTTTGATAAGTAGGCATTTAAAAAAGAAAAAACTGCATGAAAGCTTTGCAATAGCACTCAGAAGGTCTCAGACTTTGCTCAGGTCTTTTACAAAGTGTTCCTTTCTAAAAAATAAAATGGAAAAGAAACTCCTTCGTGTCCATGAAAAAACAGCAGTGCAGGAGAATACTTGAAACCGGTCTTGTTTAGGGAAAACTTTGTGTAGGTGAAAGCAACAGACAACAATGGCATGAGATGGTCAAAGAGGTCGAGTTCTGCCTCCTCTAGAGTCTTCTAACTTCAAGTGGAGGATGCATGTCAATTGACAGGCTTCCTTACAGAAGGAAGGTTGATTTTGTTCTGAATATGAGATTTGTTTTTTTCAAGGATTCATCTCATTAGGAACTTAGGGGTTCTGAGGAACCAGAACCCCTTAGGGATAGGAACTTACTATAAATTAAAAAGCCAGCAAGTATCAGACATAGCTACTTGGAGCTAACAGATGCCAGGATATGACAGACAGGAGACTTCCTTCCTTCCTGGAGCTGCAGAGATACCCTGGTATCATTTCAAATGGCACCAGGCATGTGGAAAGGCATCTGAGGGGACTGAGTGAGCTCTAGATTCAGAAATTTGTGGACCTGGCTTCATGTATGCTATCTGCCAAAGCCCCCATGTCAGCCAAAAAAATGGATGCTGGATCTAGAACAGACTGAAAGGAGAATTATCCACTTCCCCACCAGTGACTGATCAGATTGTCACTAGCTCAAAGCACTACTTTGAAACTCAATTCTCATGCATTTGGCTACAAGGAGATGTATGAATTTACTAGGCAGAGATGTTTGGTGTAATTTCAGATGCAAGGTGTCCTTCACTGACCACAGCTGTCACCTCAGTACAAAAACAAAGTCACTTGTAATACCCGTGTAGATGTGTCTACTGGATCTTCTAAACTATTGTAAAATTCTGATTCATAGACATATTCTGCTAGAAGTAACTTATCTATTGCCAGGAGATTACCCTATCTCTATAATCAATGGAGAAAAAGAGGCTTTTCTAGTAATTCATTTTATCTTACAGGATGTTTGAGGCATTTGCCCTGTGCTCACCAACCACAGGGCTGGACAGGACTGGGTGACAATTGTAAAACAGGCAAAACCAAAAACAGTAAAACAGTAAAACCAAATGCAAAATGAAACAAATCCAAAAAAATTCAGATAAAAGCAATATCCAAGTGCTTTGTAGGTCTCCATCTTATCTTCAGCAAAATCAATAAGTGACTTCATTAGGAAAAGATTCATAACCCCTCACCATAGTGAAACAATATGATATATTGATTGCTCCTCACCCAATATGTGAAATACTTGATCAGCTAAATTCTAATATAGTCAAAGATCTCATTAAAATAAGGATTTGGATTACACTTTAAAAATTGAGCAATTGATAAATAGGATGATTTAAGTCTAGCTAGATGAGGTTAAAATAAAGACAAGAAAAAGCATCTCATTTTTGTAATCTGGTTATAGTTTTAACTTAAATGTCAGGAGCATCTCATGACTGAACACACTCTGATAATTGCACAGCTCTATATGTCTCATTTTTACAGTCATATTTACCCTGGTGGGAATTCTGGCTTAGCCCATATGAGTTAAAAGTATGTCTTTTATTTGGCTTTTTCATGCAGACCTAACCTAAGTGCTGAATCATGGCAAGAACAAGGAAAAAATAAAAACAGTGTACAAGTTAAAATGTGACTCAAAACACACACACCGTCCTGCGTCTAGTAAGTGAAGAAAATAATAGATAATTAGATAGTTAGATAAAACACTAACTGCCAATTACATAGGTAACTTACTTAGGACCAAAGTTTTATTTCCAAAAGAGAGATGGGACTAAATTTTCAAAGTTATTTAAATGTCTTGTAGTATATTAGAACATTCCAAAGCAAGGCAGACACAGAAATTAATTAGAGTTAAATGCTCATTTTGTTTGGTCACTTAAACATTGATCCACATCCTCAAGAGACTAAATTCCTTGTAAAGCCTATCCTGCACCCAAGTGGCAGCCAAGTTAGTTGGAGTTAGCTTTCTGACATCCAGATTTCCTTTGTTTTCTATAGCCAAGCACTAGAATTCACAGAGTCCTTCTGGGCATCCAGCTCAGAATGCATGACTAAATATCTTTATAAGCATGGTCAAGTCTTTTCTGGAAAACAGGAATTTTCAGTGCCTAAATTAATATCTAAGAGACTTCATAATTTCATAGTCTAAAAATCCCTGCCTAGCAATAACAATTTTCAGAGGTTACATATCATATCACCAAGAGGAAAAGAAAGGGACAGTATCCTTCTACCAGTCCCTTATTTCTTTTATGAAGCTCAACTTGGGGAAGGAAGAAAACCCAAACAGTGCCTCCAAACAACTCTTTGACAGACTCAGGTTTTCCACTGAATGAAATCTGAAAATTTAGGTATAAAAAGTATTATCCCCTGGCTTTACTGAAAAAATATAATCTAGAATGATAGCTAAAAGAAAAAGGAAAAACAACCCATTTAAAAAGAAACATTAAAAAAAAATTTCAGAAATGGTTTTAAATAGATGGTAAAAAAGTTCTAATTTGAATGAAGAAAATTAATTTTAGCTCAAGTAGATTTTTTCAGAACTGTATTTCTTCTCTTTTACAAAAAAAGAAATATTAATTGCCTTAAGGAAATCCAATTATGTCCTCACTAAAGAAAGCATTAGAACAAAACAATTTAAAAACAAAAAGGAGTTCAAGTTTAGAGTACTTCATTTAGAATATTTTAGCTATCTTTTAATGAGAATAATTTTGACATCCTGATTTAGAAGTCCGTACAAATATGTTCATTTTTTCAGCCCTGTAGCATAAAAATCTTCCCATCTCAGTACATCCACAGCTATAGATGCATGTCTCTGTATACTCATGCATACATTCATGTGAAGATCTTTCTTTTTACAGATGCACCTAGCTAAATTTTCAGTGTTTTACCTTCCTGTTCCACTCTTCATAGAGCCATTTAAGCACATTAGCACACCAGAGATGTCTCATACAGAGGCCATTTCAGAAAAGATGACTCAAACATGGGCAGAGGCACCCATGAACTCTCCTATTCCTCCCTTCTGCCATGCCAAACAAAGCAGCTTGATCTGCAGGAAGGAAAGAGAATAGATAATTGCTTTGCCAGGATTTTACTGCCAAAAGCAAAGCAATGTTAAGAGAATCCAGCTACTGAGTCCATCATTCCACCACTCACCACACACTGTCAAGTAATTGTGTCACTCAAACAGCCAGTGTGTGGTGAAATGGCTTCAGCTGACCCTGGCTGAGGAAGAATGGCACCAAACTAGCTTCTATATAAATAGCTTTATAAAATAGCTCAGTGAAGAGTTCTGGTTATAGGGCTGGCCTGATATTCCTCTTCACTTAAGAATGATGTCACTCCGAGACTGCTTTCTCTTCCCTGAACACTCCAAGAGAAGTGGTAAAGAATCACCATATCCAAACAGTCATTTATTTATTTATTCTTCCTTCTCTGCTCTCTCCACTCATTAAAAAAAACTCAAACAAAAAAGTCGAACAAATAAACACAACATACCTTTCCAGTGGACTGCCTTGAAAAACAGCACCTGTTGCATGTGTAAGACCATCTCTAGTTTGCTGTGGATTATTACCTCATACTAGGATTTTTTAATTTTTAATCTATGTAAAAAGGACCACTGTGTGGAAACCCCAGGATGAGTGCACAGGCTGCAGGGCAAAGAAGGAGATTTAGCTGCACAATCAATTGTGTTTAATTAATTCTTATCAAGAGTACTGCAATGAATAAGACTTTTTTCCCCCCTTTAACTTTAGGCTTAATTCTACCACCAGCAAATTCTACATACTTTTTAGAAGCCCTGCAAAGGCAGATGTCACACAGACACAACAGGGCGTTCAAAACCTCACTGGCTGGCACTTCTTCATTTCTTACTTTTTTGTGATTGTAAAGGAGGCTTTTCATCCTTGCACTGTAACCATGCAGCACAAGTAAAATGGGCAAAACTGGATTCTTCAGTAGTGTTCCCAATCAGGAAAGGACAGAAGATTTGAAAATGAAGGAGTGAAGATTAATTTGAAGTAGAGTGTTTGGGATCTCTTTGTTTCCCTAATGTTCTTCCTAGTAAAGAGGATATATGAAATATTACTAATATAATATTATACTGTTTAGATCAGACCTCTCTCTATTTAGCTTTGAAGAAGTTATTCCAATTTCTACAAATAGGAAATACCAATCAATCTTTCATGCAGTTTTGGGAGGTTTTTTGAGGAGTAGGATTTATTTTTCCTTTTCTTTTTAGAAGAGCTGGCAGAAGGTGTGAGTCATGTTAAAGATTCAACAATTTTGGTTTTTTTTCTCATCTATGTTCTTTTTCTTTTCCACAGTGGCAACAGCGTTTAACCTCAGTGTGTGATAATCCTCCATGTGGCATGAACAGGCATATGCTCATTTCTAACATTTCAGACAAATACAGAGCACCTAAGTCCTAGCAGCTTCCTAAACCCCTTGGAGATTCAAGCTATTATTTTCCATGCTTCAGCTAGGGTTATACTAGTGTATGTTGGGTCTACATAGCCAGCCTTATGAGATGGAGGTGAAAAAGGTGCATGGGAATGATATTTATTGTTGATACATATATTGTTGGAAAAGTACTGAGAAGCCTACAAGTTACAGTAAAAGGACAGGAGTTTGGGGGAAGGAGCTTAATGAGGACAGTTTTATTTTCCTTTATGTCATACCAGCTTTTCAACTGGTACAAATTGATTTAACACATTAATTTATTTAAACCAATAAACAATATATCAATTAATAACATTTGAGAAATTGGCTGGTTCTTTATGATTGTTGTAAATGAGCCCGTGAAATAAATCAGGTGTTCTGATCTCATTCTTTCCCTCTATCCTGTCCCAGTATCTGCAGAGCTATGTGTTCAACTACTTTACCTGTACTTTACATAGTCCAGCTCTAGTGTGAAAGCAATGACTTAAAAGGCTCCAGAGGAAAAAAAAAACAACCAAAAACAACCAACAAGTAAATGCAGGGACTTTGAAACATCCAAGAACTGATAGCAGCAACCAGGTGTGCATGTGGATCTTATTTTGTGTAGGATGGGATAACAGGTCTCTTGAGCTGCAGAAGTAAACTGTGATTGCCAGGCTCTTGTGCAGAGAATGAGGCACTGTGACTGTTCTCAGTGTTTCCTGTGCAGGGCGGTCTTTTCCAAATGAAAAAGGAGTAAGCAAAAAATGAGTGTAAAAAAAAATCAAAAAGAAAAAAGGGAGGGAGAAAGGGCTAAAGAAAAGGAGGTTAGGGGAGGAAGAGTAAGAGGAAATTGCATTGTCCATCAGATAAAATATTCCCGTTTGCACTCGCTCACTGTGTTTTGCAAGTCAATGTCAGCTTTAAAGGAGCTCTCAAGGTTTTCTGGGTATTCCTTCTCCTTTTTCTGGCTATTTCGATGTGCTTGTTTGTGTTGATAGAGGAATCTGCTCATGATGGCAATGATGCAAAAGATGATGAATATCACAACTGCTATTACACCTGTAAAGGGGTAAAAAAGGAAGGATAGAAAGAGTGAAAACCAAAACAAAAGCCTCAGTTACCTCAAAAATGCATTACCAATGCACAGCAGCTAGCTGGTATGATAGATCAGTTCATCTCAGTCCATACACAACCATATATCTCTATCAAACCCTCCCTGGTAGTTTCTATTTTGTCACCTTAACAACACTTAAAATAGGGCATGAATTGATATAATTGAACTAATTTCTGTAAAGTTATGCTTCCACTGGAAATAAAGTTAGCGCAGTGTGTTTGCTTTTAAAACACTAGATCTGTATGCTCATACAAATTCCTGCTTTGTCATATCTTCTGTATTATCTCTGGGAATCCTTCATGAGCCTTGTACGCTTTGGTTTATAGCTTCTAGATATTATCAAAGCAGCTCACTACAAGGCATGCTATAAAACAAACAGAAATAAATTGTCTTCTAGGCTGTTACAGGAAAATTAAAACCATACATGAAATTATGAGGACAATATTCCCCAGTATATAAATACTTCCATATAAATGGGTGAGTTCCACTACACCACCAGATTACAAAGAGAGAGCTCGAAATACAAGATATGTGAATACTCTGCAAAGTATTCACCAGGGTGGTATGTAAAAAACTGCTACTTAGCTGGGTCTTAGAACACAGACTCACATGGAATTAGAGAACACCTGGAACCTCTGGAGACCATCTTGCCCAGAACCCCTGCTCAGGCAGGCAGTCAGACAGAGTTTTGTTGTATTTTAGAAGACTCAGGTTCCTGATGATCCATGTGTGACCACAATAATCCATAATGCATAATACTTAGGTAGCTTGACACAGATACATGCTAATAAACAGAGTAGATACTAGACCTACATCAGATTATAAAAAAAAAAAAAACCCTAAGACTATATTCCATGGAGCCCAGACTTAAAGTCTCCTAGATTTTTGCCTTGACAGAATTAATTTTTAACTGTAGTCTTTAAAAATTAAGTTACCTCCAATCACAGCTGAATCACTTCTGACTGCATTGGTGAGAGGCTCTCTTTCATCTGTCTTCCCAAATGGATCTGCAGTTGGTTAAACAAAAGAGAACTTATTTTCTGTATCAACTGCTCATTTTCTCTGTGGCTTAGACAGAAGTGTCCTCTTACTCTCATGAATTCTAATCTGTTTTCAAAAGTTGTGATTTGGGGAACCAGAAGGTTCTGAAAAATAAAGTGAGTTTGCAGAACAATTTTCTTATACAGCTTCAGGCGCAAATTCTATTAAGGGTAATATTTAAAAGGAAACAGAAAGTTTCCCACTAACAGCTGAAAGTGTTTCAGTTCATCAGAAGAATCAGAGAGACATTTCAACTGAACATCCTGCTGGGAGCTTTTCTCAGTCATAGATGCATTGTTATCTTTTTTTTTTTGTTACCTAAGAAATTATATCAGAAAGAAGTCAAAAGAAAGGGATGCTTGCAGATGAGATATAAAATTTTAATTCGATCCCACGAAGAGAAGCAGTCTCTGCTTGGGACAGCTTCTTGGGACAGATGATTTTAGCTCTGTTACAGAAATGCAGTGGTTACATTGGATCCAAAACAGAGAGGGATCAGAAATTAACTCATATTAAATGTTCTTTGATGTTTGAGCTCTCTTGTACTCTGTCTCTAAATGACTCTTGTAGAAACACTAAAACAGCATGTCAGCTACTTTACTCAAATTCAGATCCAAATCTGAGGGGTCAAGGCCTTCCTGATGTCAGTGGAGTTGCAGCAGTGGAATTACTTTTGAGTCCAACATGTTTCAGAAGATGCCATGTTTTCTACTGCTAGCTGAATCCAGCTTTTTTGCACATTCACATTTTTCTTTTCTCTTCAGCTTACCCTTTCCTTTGAAGGGATTCATATTTGTGTGTCTCCCCTTTACAAGTCTCCAGGCTATCATACACAGAATGTGCATAGGGAGAGAGTCAGGGATCACTGTCTCTGCTATGTATTATGCAATGCTCTGTAAAACTCATCTTTCTGATGCTAGAGGTGAAAGCCTCACTGAGAAATTTAGTGTTGCAAGGTTTATTGTAATTGAACAGCCTCACCTTACTAACAGACTCAGCCCCATTTTGGCATGCCATTGCTGAAGAGAACATTTTTTTATTGAAACAAGCAACAATTTCATGTCTGTGCATGAAGACACTCTGAATCATAATGATGGCGGGTTTCTACAATTTAGGTTCTTAAAGGGGACACGTTTTCCTTATTATCTATGTCAATGAGACCAGTCCCAAAGAGTTGCAAAGACACGAACCTCGAAGAGGTTTTGATGCTTTTAAGAATGCAGCTCTTCTTGCAAGTTTTAGGGGTGGAAGAATTTTGGTTCAATCTCATCCATACTGAAAAGATGCAGTCCCTTGACTGAGCTACAGATACAAAAGGGACTTCTGGGGCCCAAGTGAACACCTCCAATACACCCATTACCACATGAATGGTAATCACCAATTACAGATTTGAGCCCTCAGCTTGAAACCTATTGATGAGAGTCCCCTTGCCTGGCTATTGTGTGCACAGAGTGACATTCCCAAGAAAACAGTAGTCATGGCAATGCTTCATCTCATATACTACATTTGTGGGGCTGGAATGGGAATAACAATGTATTTTTACACACAAATATAGAATGCATCATAGAAAAGCTTTGGCTGGAAAGGAAATATGGGGGTTATTTAGCCTAATCTCAGGCCTGTGATCATAATCTCAAAACAGGACAAAATTCAACATTAGATCACAGTTGATAATAATTTTGTACATCATCAATAGATTAATCTCACTTTGTTTTTCAGTATATATTGAATTAGTTATATATATCAAAACTAGTAATTTAGGGGGTTTTTTGGGCTTTCTGTTAATCAAAGAGGAGAAGAACATGCAATTATTTTATACTCTTAGATGGCTGACAAAGATTGATAATGTGACTCACTTGTTTCTTTCCACAAAATAGAAGAGGAGAGCAATCATTATTTCAGACTGAAGATGAGTTAACTTTCTGGATAATGAAAGTTTGGTGAGATATTTTTTACCCCATCCCTCAGCTAAAGCCGGTGAATTCAGTGACAATTAAAAATTTACATCTGTTCTACAACAGTTCTGTACTAGAGAAAAAATTGCAACTGGTGCCAGTGCATGGCACTAGTCAAAAAGAGTAATGAAAAATTATTAACTATGTATGAAAAAGTATGAAATCATATTTCTATATTAAAAATTGTATAAGATGTTATTTGTGCCTAAAAGATTAATAAAGATTTGATACCTAATGCAACCAGCACTCTACTACTTTTTGGTTACCAGAACTTAAGCACTGAGAAGACATCAGAACAAATGTTGAAGAGTTTCATAATGGAGGCCAACAGCCACAAGCCCCAGGAATTATATTTTGCCTGGGAAATAAAATCAGGATACAAGGAGAGGATGGTTTGTTACAGTGCAGCAGATGGCCTGTGATAGCAGAGCCATGCCCAGCGAGAAGACAATAAACTCTGAAGCCAAAGAATAGCAATACTGCGTCTCATCTAAGACCTTAACAGGGCATCCTCCTCCTTTAAGATAAAACTGATGGCATTACAACTTAATTCAGTGAGGTTGGAAGCCCTCCTGAGGTCACAAAGCTACCTAGAAATCATCTAGTCCAAACCCCTACTGAAATCCAAGTCTATTAGAGGAAGTTTTTCAGAGGTGTATCCATTTGGGTTTTGAATATATCCAAGGATGAAGACTTTACAACCTCTCTGGGCCTCATGCCACTCTTCTCACCAGGTCTGTATCCTGTGGGATTCTTCCAAGCAGGTCCATGAGAGGGTCAAAGGTTGCAGTCATGTGTTTCTGCCGTTTTTCCTTCCTCTGAGGATCTTCACCATGTCATAACTGCTACAGCCAAGGCTGTCCTGGCATATCCCTAGCCAGTCAGAACTCATTTGGAAATACCAGGTCCAGCACAATTAGCACAATTGAGACAGAGCTTCACTTTCAGAAGGAAATCTTTTCTGTGTAGTTCCAGACTTATGAAAGTATTTGACATTTTTTACTTTAAATGCTTGAAGACCTGCTCTCAGCTGAAGAGGACAGGCAGCTCAAGACTCCAGCATTCACACAGCTGAATCTCCTCTGTAATTTTCACAGCATTTTAACATTAAGAAAGAAATACGATAGGAAAAGTCCACTGTCTCTATGCCATCAATATGGAGCACAAAATAACAAAATCCTTACATGTGCCTCAGCGAGGAAGAAGGAGATCTGCAGATCTTTGTTAGATATCAAAACCACAGTAAGTCAACTCTCATTTTGTATTTCCTAATCAGAAGAAGTGTGTTCAGGTAACTGTGTGAATGAATTTTATTCCATATCTGTCTGTGAGGAAACTTTTTTGAACACAAGTATTCCTTTCTGAAGGAAACAGCTTCAATTGTTTTCAAGTTACAAATATAGAAAGCTTTTTTCACACACATAAAGAGTTTTCCTAGTGGGCTTTTTTGTTGTATCTGCACATTAGACTATAGACGCAGACATGTACAGCCTCCTTTGAAGTTCTAATTTTCTTCTCAGACACTCAATAATGAGAAATTGGGAAGTGATGAATTGAGATATGAGCACTAAACTTGAAAGTTAATCCTTGACTCTGTTTTCTTTTTATTTCTAAAATGTGTCCTTTCCATGTAGAAATGTAATGCTCAAGTACATCTATAGAAATTATAATTTGTTACAAATTGGAAATTTTTTGAAACAAGATTCCACCGCCCATTGCTTTTACTTTAGCATATAAAGACATGAAGTCTTCAGAACTCACTTGTTCTAAAGATCTTATTCAGGCTTTAATCAAATCCAGTGTGAATAGTGAGACTAGAATGTGAGATAATTCATCACATTGAGAGGAAATCATATTTTAGAGCACAGAGTGGCAAGACAGGCATGAGTTTTTATAATAATTCTACATTTCTGATGCAACAGTGCTTAACCTTAACAATAGACTGCAACTGATTGGATGCTTTAAATATTTAAGTTCAAATGCTACACTCTGCTCTGTGTTCTGCCCTGAAGTTCTGAGCCTCAGGTTTTACTGCTTTCTAAACCCCTTAGAAAAATGAGATCATTGAGGTGACAGATCACAGGGCAAAGAGTTCATATTTTCAGTGTCATTGCCCATTCAGGACTCACAAGACACATTTGTCTGTGCATCAGAGCAGACACCTCAGACAACTGGAGGCACTGAGAAGGAAGTAGGGGGCTGGGGAGGAGCACATGCACACTGGCAGACGCTCTCCAGAGTAATCAGCAGCCTTTTTCCCCATGCAGAATGCTAATAGCATCATTTGTTTTCTGCTGAATATCTTAGGCAGAAGCTGCAGGAAATGGGGATTTGATGCAAGTACAAATGTGAAAGGAATTGTATTATGATCTAAACCATAGTTTTATTAGTTTTCAAAAAGGAGAAAGTAGCATTATAGGTCAAGGGGCAAAAAACAGCCTTTAATTTGTACCCTTTTCTGGTCATTAAGAATTCTGCCACATCCACTGGTGACTAAAGCAGCAACTTGATTGTCCCTGTTCATGGCGACAACATTTCCAGCTGCTCTCAGTTTCCTTCTCTGCATACAAATTCAGGTATGCAAAATACATCAGATTCTCAGAGGACAGCTGCAGGATTGTGAAAGATACACAAACGATTGGGATCATCCTGCTGGTACTGCTCAAGTAGTGCTAGCTCTCTCTAGTCAAAGAGAATGAAGTACAAGAATCCAGTGAAGTCACACGTGTCAAGGGGTTTGTACAAGAGTTTTTGCTCATTTCTGTTATAGTGAGAACAACTTTGAATTGCTATTTGTATGACTTCTATTTCTTTATCACTACTGGGATACAGAATCTGTGTAACATTTATATTGTCCTTTGAGATCTGCAGAACCAGAATTATCTGGAGTGGACAGGAATGATAAATCAGGTGCATAACCAAACTTTCAAAGCTTTCCCACTATATCTTTGGGATTTGTTTGTTCTAGGCAGGCATGTTTTAGGTGATCCAGGAACTTCGTTACCCTCCCCAGTTCCCTCCCAGCAGGTCATACCTGATGAAGAATATATTGTGGTTGCTGTGTTCACGTCAGCTTCCATCACGGATGCACAGCTGGATTGTGTCAAGGAACCTTTGACAGTCACGGGAGCAATGCTGGGATGGCGTAAGGCAGCCTTCAGGGGAGCAATGTGGTTGTACTGAACAGAGGACAGGCAGCCAGTGAAACCATAGACGTTTGCCTTGGAGACTTCAGGGTCCAGGGACAAACTGTCTGCGGTACAACAGAAAAACACTCTGGCAACTGACAGTTTTAGGAAGGCATTAAGAAAATTAATCCTCTTTTGCCTTACCTGCCCCTTTTATATCGATTATCCAATTTTAACTGTTCAGGTTCTCCTTCAATAGCTACAAGTTCTCCCTTGCCTGACCCATGATGTCCCCAAAGTCCTTTCTCTAAAATGCTACTTACCTTGAATTGTCTTGCAAATAAAAGCCTGCGCTGCACTTTTTTCCTCATCAATTTTCTATACTAATGGACAATACCTACCACAGCATATCTAGTAACTATGACAATAACAACAAAAACAACAACAATAATCATACTAGTAATATTAAGTAAAATAGCAACAATAAATACCACAGAATTCTGGGGCTGATACTCTTTAACTTTTTTTTTTCTTTTTTTCTTTTTGCATCTGCTAACAGCATCAGTTGCACACATATGGAGAAAGACCCTGCTCTCTATTTTCTGTCATAAAATGGTTTATGTGGCCTGTCACTGAATAGCTTGCTACCTCAGCTTCCCATTCTTCTTGAAAAGTTTATGATTCAATTTTTGCGAAGCACCTATTCATGTGCTACTACTTTTTTACTATTAGAATTCCTAGGAATCTTCGTAGTTATGAGTCAGGCTATCACTCTACTAGCACCATTTCACTAATAAAATAAAGAATGAAACTACATCTCTTCTTATCAAAATCAAAATTAAAACAAATATCCCTTTGTTACTTTCCAGCATGTAGATAAAATAGCACAAATAACTCATCTGTTGGTATGTGTCCATTTAAATTTCATAAAGAGAAAGTAAGCCAAAGGCAAGTTTTTTATCTAACCATAGAATGATTTGGCTTGGAAGCAACCTTAAAGACCATCTCATTTCAACTCCCTGCTATGGACAGGGACACCTCTTGCTAGACCTCGTTGCTCAAGGCCCCATCCAAGTTGGCCTTGAACACTTCCAGGGATGAGAATCCATAACTTTTTGGGGCAGCCTGTTTCAATGTTCCACCTCCACAGTAAAAATATTAGTTCCAAAAGTTTTAATGTCAAAGATTGTGTGGCAAAGTCAGGAAAGGGCAGTGAAGCCATTTTCTATTTTCTCCAAACTCACATTATTTACTTTCCAGAAATTGAAATTCATGCTCCTCAGAGGTCTCAAATAAGATGCACTTTATATCTAGGTCAATCAAACAAGAAAAAAAGCCTGCTAACAGAAAAAAAAAACAAAACCCAAACCCACAACTTTCTAGCATCTAGAAAGTTTTAGTAATACTTCCAATGACATTGGGAAATAAGGGTTCCTAGCTTTTCAAGTTTGGTTTCAAATCTTCAAAGAATAAGTTGCTAAATTTTAAAATAAAGTCAAATTTTTGCATTATTATTATTAAAATACAATGGTTTTACAAGTGGTCAGGATTTAGAAGTCTTCTCTCAAAGCTGACATTGCTATTTTAATTATATAAATATTTTCATATAAGAAAATATGTAGTAATCTCAAAGCCAGCCCAAATCACACATTATTTTTGTACTCAAGATCTGTGACTGTTATGCCATACACCTAGAGGGAATTAGCTGAGAAAGATTTCTAACTATGTTTGAGCATCTTTGCTGAAGTGTAACACAGAAGAGTGTGGCTGTTTCTCAGCAAAGCAAGGTACAGTATCAGCTTGCTCTCCCAGGAGCCTTACAGGAGAAATGCTCAGTTTGCAGAGCTGTCAGGGGCACAGCCTCTGAGCTGTAAGATGGGAAGGGAAGCAGTGAGGCTTTGCCACTGGAAAACCAGCAATCTTGCAGAAGTTTACATTTGCCCTTCTGAAGGTATGTAGGAATTGACTGCCTTTTGATTTTTAATGAGATTTTGGCTGGAACGTTATAAAACAGACAAAGAATTGCTTCCAAGTTCCTGCAAGAAGGTTTATGTATACTAAAAGACTGATTTACAGTATTTGCCATCTTTGTTGAATTTATAAAACCCTTTGTAAACATTCCTACACTCAGTCCTTATTGTTTTCTTAGCTCTGACACAAAAGGTGAATTTGTTGCTATATTTTATAACCAGGCAATCTCAGTTGCTCTGTTCTACCCGAATGTGCAAAAAATAAAGCCTAAGAAATAATGCGTTCCTCCTTCATGGTACAGTAGTTGGAAAAGCCTAAGATTCAGTACTTTTACAGGCATTTTTAAAAGTTACATTAAGGGCCCATTCCATGAGCCTTTTGTCAAAGTAAGCTTTGCATGAATGAGAACTTGGAGATTTGTTGTTGAAAGACTGAAATTTGGAAAAAAAATAAAAAAAAAGAAAGAAAGAAATCAAAAGAACAAACCAAAACCCCTGAGTCCTGTGGTAAAAATTCTATGTGCACTGATACAGTTTGCTTTATCATACAGCTTTAGGTGTGTGCATACAGCTTGAGGTCTGTGTAGAAAGGAGGGCTTTCACTGTTCTCAACGAGCAAGCTGCACAACTTGGCTGTGAATGACTTGTGCTGCCCTCTGAATTCTTGAAAGGATCATGTAAAACTGTGATTATGACACGTTTAGCTCTATGAAAGGCTTATTAAAGGACACTCTGTCTTTTGAAGGTTTTGCATCACAATAAAATGTTTTTTCAAAAGGTGTTTTCACTGTATGGCACAGTGCACAGTCAGAAAAGCAACTCGGTGAAGTTCTATGGTCTGTGCTGCAACCAAGGTCATAAGAAACTTCAGTGGCCTTCCTCTGACCTGGCAATGCTGAGAATCTTTCCATGCATTTCACTGGTCTGGAAAATCACACAGAATTGCTGCTGATGGCTTGGTTTGATCTGACATTTTAGCATTTCATTTTGGTTCCCAGCATCGGAGAATGAATTATTTTGGCTAATTTCTCCACAGAGAATAAGAAGGTAATATTTTTCAGCTTTTAGTAATTAAAGCGCTCATTCTCCACAAATTACGTTTACCCTACATTTAGGAAGCAATTTTTAAGCTTTATCTGCTGAATTGTGCATAACTTGGCCTGGCTGCTTGTTGGATCCTGTAGTTGATCCCTGGAAGCTCTCTGATATGTCACAGATCAGCAAGCTTTATGTTGGTTTTCCATGTATTTGCAATGGCTTTCCATGATAATGAGGATTAAGTCTAACACCTGGTTGTATTTTTTAAACTTTATGGATTGCACCAACATAACTTATACGCTGATTTATTCCTATTCAGAAAATCAGTCATCCTGTTGCCCTGATGTTTCATTATGCACCTCTGCCACATACAACACACTTGTTCTAAGAGTTTAGATAAAGGAACTTTAAGTCTTCGTATCTCAGTAACAGCAAAATAATTTTCATCATGGACCAAGCATCAGTCTTCCCAGTAATGAAACAGCAAATTGACATAGTAAATGACAACAAGTAGGATACGCAACTGCAACCATAGAGAAATCAGAAGTGTTATTTTTGTGCAGGGAGAGTGGGCAAAATACCCTTTCTAAAGGTATCACTGTGTAAAACAGGACCATAAACATTATTCAACATATTTCTGTTATTTATTTATAAAGAAATATTGTTTTCATTTCACTCAGAAACTTAAACCTCATTTTACCAAGGTGCTGAACAGGACTGGCAAGACTGCTCCCTGGACATTGTCACCAGATTTGAGCCCATGACCTTAAGGTAAAAGGCTCTTGTAGTCTCCACACACTGCACCTGTCTCAGAAGAGCTGACTACAGGGCACTGTGCAGGTACATTGAAAAATGTGCTGCTGTGTCCATCAACGATCTCAGTAAACACTGCTGACACTAATCATTGCGTGAGAAAGAGCAGAAAGTGTGTCTTGGGTTAGACTGTAACCCAGAAATATAATTTTGGAATAATCTAATTTCCTGGTGTGAGTTTGCCACAGAGACAGTGGAGTGAAAAGCACAAAACTTTTTCCTGGTTACAACTGAGGTCAACCAGTTAGACTCTTGCTTAATGAAAGAATAAATTTGAATGGGGGACAGACATCAGACATTCAGTGCCCCACCCAAGCACTTGTGCAAAAGCAAGAAACAGCAAGAGCAAAGTAAAGGCACCTCTTATGAGGCTTCCCAGGAATGAACAGAACGCCCAAACGAGCACAGTGAGCCTGGATTTGTTTTGTTGCAATTGAACACTTTGTGCCGAGTGCAACATCTAGGGATTTTATTTCATTGGGCTTTGCAGAGATAATTTAAGGCATGCATTTATTATTTTTTCTCAAAGACAGCATATCATTGAAAATGAGGCACTTGGAGTTGCAATGGGAAATTTGTTATGTATCATATTTGACATTTGAATCCTAATCTGTCACAACACAACCAGCCCTATGTGATTCTGCACGGGCTGAAAATATAATCTATAAAAAAAAGAAAATATGCAAGAAGATGGAGAGATGATGCACTAAAGAATATATGCTTGTCCCTGAACCAGACAGCTAAAATCAACTCAAGTAGCAAGGATTCAGTCTAAAAATAAAAACTGTGGATCAAAGCAGATGACCTTGGACTCCTATTTAGGCAGAACTGTCATCAAGAAAACAAGTGTTTAAGCATGGTGTTATGATCATAGGGTAAATTATATTGCTGGGGAAGAACTGGGAATAGATCTGGCCTCTTTTTGATGGAACTTGATGGCATTATTAGCTTAGACCGTGGATTGCTTGGACTGCCTGGGGTAGCCAAACTTTGGTAATTTTAGGTGCTTGCCATCTTGGTCCCAAAAGCCTCTCCTCTTTTATCTTATGTAGTAATTTCCATTTTCCTTAATGCTTTACTAGGCTACTAGGGGGAAAACCAATGACTTTTAAAGGTACCCTAAAATTCACCTAGGAGCTCTTTGTTCACAATATGGTCTAAGAAATAGGTATTTAGAATAAGAAGAGTCTGAAGTAAAGAAATGAGCTTTGCAGTGACCAGAGGAGTCCAGTATCCCGTATCCAGTCCAATATCTCTTGCAGACACCGTTTTATTGTTTAAACTGCAAAATGTGATTTGGTGAGCTTAAAAACATGAAGGTCTTTCTATTAAAACAATAAGGGAAAAAAAGAAAAAATGGACTTAAGTATTTTTCATAGAAAGTCTCCAGAAGGAAGTACTTTTTTAAGGCAGCTTTTGTATTTCAGAGTTAATGACAACTTACCCTTTGTGATTTAATTATCCCATTTTCATATATCCCTATACAATATTCTTGGACGAACTGCTCTGTGATCTCTTCAGTGTACAGATTCCATTTTCTCCTCATGAACTTTTAATAAGAAAAGCTATTGCAGAAATCATAAGGATTGTACTGCACCTACATAATGATTTTAATAAAGTTACTTTCCAGATAAACTTTCCTTTAGGTACACTTTTATCAAAACTGAATGACTCAGTGGAAATCTGAGTGTGTTTTAGCTTGGCCTTTACAGATAAAAGATATCATGTTTCTGTGTTAAAATACACAATCATTTATGCTACCAGTCTGGGAAGGTCTGTTAATTGAGCACTTTGAAGACACAAACAAATTAGCTCAATACCAATAGGTTCTAAAGAAATACTTGCAATCTTTTTCTTAAAAATCCTGTTGAATCCTTTCAGTGCTGCCCTTTTACTCTGGAGTCCCTACACAGCTACCATATTAAGTTGCTCAGATGCAAATATACAAACAATGAAATTCACTTCTCTGCATCAGAGATTATTTTTCCCAGGGACAATAATGGTGAAAAATTTAGACATGTTGGGGCACAGTACAAAGTTTTCAAGGATTTATTAAAGTAAACCCGCAAACAAATAAATCATATTTTCCATGGTGATAGCAGCTTTTTGTAGACAACACCTCAATGCATGCAGATGTTTTCTCTGAGATCAGAGAATTACAAAATAATTTGAAAGACACCTCTGAAGGTCATGTAGTTCAATCCCTTGTTCAAAGCAGAGCCAGCCTCACAGTTAGGTCAGAATGTCCATGTGGTTAAATACAGCAGTATGATCTCTGCAAGGAGCACTTAAAGTAAATGAACTGGGACTCTGGTTAAGATTTCACTGAGGCTTTGCCATAAACTGTATGACCCACTTGGGGCCTGAATCCAGTGCTCACTAAAATCCATGGAAAAACTCCCATTGATACTGATGAGCTTTGGATGGGTCCTTTTGTGTCCTGACTCTATATTTGTGAAGTAAAAATGACAACAAACGACAGGATAATAATATTTTTCTATTGCTGTTGGGTACAGAGAGGATGAATTCAACAGACGTCTGCTGGCTACTTGAATGATGCTTCCTTTTACTCCCTTGTCTTCAAAGCCACACTTATATTTAGATTGATCTTTCCAAGGCAGCTATATGGTCCCATTACTGTGTATCTGAAGAGCTCACAGCCTTTAATGCTTTTATCCTCCCAGCACCCCTCTGATGCTGGGCTGTTCTATTATCTATGCTTTACTGATAGAGAAGGGAGATAGTAAAGCTCAGACTGGTTCCAGTGGGAATAAAATGCCTGCTTACCTTTATATCTGCACATAAATGGCTTACCCAAGGTCATTCAAGTAGTCTGTGACAAAGTGAGTGTCCCTATGTTTTGAATTCCAGGTGAAACTCCTCTGCCTTAAACAGAGGGATTTTTCCCCAGAATTCACAGCTGAGTGTAAGGCAACCATTGGAAAAAATAAAGCCAGTTTGAAAAGAAGAAAAAAAAATAGAGTATAAGTACCTAAAGAAAGTGTAATGGGGCTGGGGTGGGAGCCGTAGAAGCAGGGGAAACACTATTATTTTAAAACCTGGTCATTTTATAAAAGTGCATTTCTCAAAATTTCCTGCTGTCACAAGAAAATCTGGTCAGGAAAAAGTTTCAAGCTTTTATGATGTCCTGCTGGAAGACCCCTTTGAGATTTCCCAGTCAGTGGAAAATTAATGGTGGAGTCAAAAAAGAAGGTATAATCATCTGATTAGGCAACCAGGATCAGGCTGTAAGAGCAGAAAAATGAGCAGTGGTGTGACAGGAAAGAAGAGAGACAGATTTTCAGAAGATTATAGCATGGATATGTAGGACATGTAGAACAGAGAGTTTTTTACGTTATTCTCTTTCAGTGGACCCTTACATTTCTTAATGAATGCCTTTAGGTGTGTAATCCCAGTAGCATCCAAACTAAATGCTACAGGAAGCCTATGTCTACTCCAAAGCATCACATACCTCTGGAAGTTTATGCTTTGCTGAGGGCATGAGCAATAAGAAGGAAAATCTTGACAGATACTGTTTTAAGTCATCTGTGTTTATCTGGTGATCCACCATTAAAAGAAGCTATAGTCAATAGTATAAATGATTATTTAATATATTTATGTATGTTCCATATTCCCAAAATGAGAATGTCCAGATCTCCTTTCTGTATGAAAAAACAGTACTCAACACTGTACCAGTAGGAATTTCTAGCTTGGTTTTGTTTTTTCCAGCATGGAATAGTGCGTAACCTGAGTAAGTTTGGAGAAGATACAAAATTGTGAAGAGTGGTTGGTAGATCAGGTGGTTGTGTCACCATTCAGAGGGACGTTGACAAGCTGAAGGAATGAGAAAACAAGAACATTGCATTTCAACAAAGGAAATGCGAAGATCTGCACTTGGGTTAGAAAGAACCCCATCCAGCAGCACTGGTTGGGGCTGAGCAGCTGGAAAGCAGCTTTGCAGAGAAAGACAGCTTCCCAGTGGGAGAAAAACATGGACTTACTGGAGTGAGTTCAGTGAAGGGCTACAAAGGTGATTTAGGGACCAGGGCATCTCTCCTGTGAAGAGAGGATTGACAGAACTGGGACAGGTTATCTTGGAGGGAGAACACTGAGCAAGATCTGTGATTTTGTGAGGGCACAAGGACTCTATCCAGCACAGCTATCCCACTCAGCTGTGGGATAATAGCTGGAAAATTAAGGTATAGAAGAAACAGTTTTTGGAAATTCACTCAAAATATGTAAAATAAACTGTAACTGGGGGTAGACTGCAGTTAAAGTGATTTGCTGGGACGAATTGTGTGATTACCAGTAAAGCAATAATATCTTTCACCACCTGGATGGCCAAGTTTATGGCTTTAGTGTCATTACAAAGCAGGAACTATTGCTATCACTAAAATGAAATCCCAATGAACTTTGGGGTGAGATATAAAAGATGGAGAAAAGTTGGTGGTGCTCAGTGGAACCAAATGCCTGACCTCTGGAGATACACCTGGGCTTTTTGGCTTTGCAACAACTTGCACTTGTGAAGTTAATAATGTTTTTGTGACTAAATCTAGTTTCTCTCCATAATGCTGAGCTGTACCATGTCAGCTTCCTGGCTACATTTTTGAAGGTCTTTGTGCTACCTTCCATCTTTCTGGTTAGTAAATCCTTGCTTTATTGATTTGGTGTCTATAGCTGGAGTTCTAGGTAGAGGTCAGGATGTGTAATGCTCTTTCAGATTTTCATCACTAAAGCTGACTGTTGACAAAATGAGAATTTTAGCTTAGCTCTGAGTAGGGCTGAAAACTGTCAGGTGCCCAAACCTGTTCACAAAGGCTTTGAAGATGGCTGCATTCTGAAAAAAACCCATTATATGTAACTAAAGGGATAATCAGTACTTAATAAAACGAGATGCAGAATGCACTATTGCGTTCACTCTACATAGTTACACTGCACAAGCAGGCACTAGAGGATGTCTACACTGTCTGTCTAGCTGCCAGTCCCACAGGCCTCCTGTGCTAATAATGAAACATAAAATTGCAATGGTGACTCAGGTGTCAGGCTTGATATGGAATTCCAATTTGAGCAAAGGACTGAATTGCCTGTAAAGAAGGAAGTATTTAAAATCTTACTGAGAAAGAACAAGACACTTATATAAAGGAATATGACATACTTGACAATAAAAAAGAACAGTTCTATTTTCCTAATTTCAGGCAGGGCTTTCCTGGTCTTGTAATGGCTTTGTAGTGTGGATGAGGAAAGATCAAGAAGGTCCATGTACAGAACATACAGAATTATGGCCTAAGTGCTATATACAATATTCCTCGCAGAATTCAAATTTAAAAAGACTGGCAGTGCAAAGAAGGTAGAGAGGATGAAGGCTCACTGTGCTGTTCTTATCATTAGAAAACAGAAATGGCTGGAGAGGAGCAAGCTTCAGTCAGCAAAATGGTATCATTAGGCCAAGATGTTGCCCTGTGCAGCCACACAGGCTGTATGAATCACTTCACTGGAGGGAGCAGTTGGAATACTTAATATTGCCATTGGGGCACACAAGTAAAGCTGCCAAAGTTTAGCATTGATGATATAAATAGGAGCACTGCAAAGCTCAGGCCAACTCTCAACAGCAAAACCATCTAAACAAACCCCCAATTCTATCAAAAACCCAACACACAGCACAGCACTGTAACATTCAGGAATCAGGAATATTTTTAGTAGAACCTACCTGTGACCTTGCCCAAAGTGAGTGACTTAATGGCCTTAAAATCAATCTCAGAAAAGTTGTGTTTGAGTTTGAGGACTTGATCAACCTGGAAAAGGTCAATAAAATTATTTCAGTACAACAGCACATGGACACCCCTAGATCTCATTGTACTGCAAACTTCTGGGAATCTTCTCAGCTGCAAATCAGTTAATTCTGCCCCCAAGCGTGATTCAGTTTCTAAAGATAGCAAAGTGAATACTCTTTGATTTTAGCATGAGAAGCTGAAAGGCATACCAGAATAGTCATATAAAGGACTTTGAAGAAACTTCCCCTGCAGAAAAGCTTAAAATGTTTGACCCTGAAATCCCCCTGCTTCCCAAAACCCATGTCTAGTCACTTCAAAATACACTCAAAGGAGGCTATTCTAGAAATGTATTGTGAAGAATTAGTTCTGCACAGAAGAAAACCACAGAGCAGCAGACAATAGAAGACTGGTACTTCAGGAAAATCCTGGATTTTAGCATAACCCTTCTTCTTAAATAATGAGGCCTACCCACGGTAGTTGTGTGATGTTATTTTACCACCCAGAGATGGAAACCATAAAGAAAAAAAAAAAAACCCAAAAAAATCTGTGCTGTGTGTTTTTGTCTTCTCATTCTATTCCTTAAGATGGACTCTGCCACACTTCCCTGCTAAAAGATTTTTTTTTCCCAGATGTAGCCAACCTGTTTTCAATATGGATGGCTATAATTAGCCTTAGAAGAAAAGCAGAAGGACCAGTATGTTGGTCCTCTTCTCCCTGCCTTGGAAAAACAGATGATGCAAGGAAAGAAGGCAGAGGAGCAATTTTGTCCCTCATGAGGTTGTCACACTCAGCATGGCTTGCTTCTAGTTTCTAGGATGGGGCACTGCCATGTACATGGTGGGTGCACCCTGCTTTCTCTCAGCTTCTCCTTTTCTGTGAGAGGATAAGGCAGCTGGGGTCACATTCTCCCTTGGGAAACATACCCTAACCAAACTTAAATTCATCAGCTGTTTTTTTCCCTTCTGCAGCTTTCCCATGGTCTGTACTGAGTGTTTCAGTGGAGACTACAGATCACACAGACATCCCTACATCCCAGACCCACTCCAATGAATGTCTGGCCAAAGGTGTTTCCTAATTCAGATTGTCAGAAGCAAAGGGAGGACCCTTCAATGGAAAACACCACAGTTGGGCAGTCTTTGAATAGGGTCCAAATGGAACTTTGCAGGAAGTTACAGGGCTGTTCTGCTGAATCAGTGTTAAACCTTTGCCTCCTGCTGGTGATCAGGCACTGAGATCAGGGAGTCTGATCCCCAGGACCCACGGAATCACAGAATGGCTTGGTTTGGAAGGGACCTTAAAGATCATCTTGTTCCAACCCTCTTGCTGTGTACAGGGACACCTCCCAGTAGACAAGGCTGTTCAGAGCTCCATCCAACCTGGCCTTGAACACCTCCAGAGATGGCAGTCCACAACTTCTCTGGGCAACCTGTGCCAGTGTTTGTGGCCTGAAGCGTTATTTAACACTCAGCATAAGCCATGGCATACCTGAATGATGAGCTCTCTGCCTTCTCTGTTAATCTTCACATGGTGCAGCTCTCGGTTGGCAAAATTTCCAGAGTCAATGGTGAAAATGAGGAGCCCATCCTTACTCAGCTTGTATCGGACCTGTAAACTTCCTTAAAAGCAGAGCAAAACTGTATGTATAAAACCCGTGTCAGTAATATAGTATCACTCAATAACTTTACACAACAAATAGCTCACATTCTTTTTATTGCTATGGAGTAACAAGGTTAATAAGTCAAGAAGAAGGTCGAAAGAGTTCAAGCTGTAATGAAAAGTGTGAAGAAAATAATGTATTGGAGGAGCTTTCCTTCCTACTGGGTTAACAAACTGCTATGGAGACACATAACTTAATGAGTAACTAAGTATATCAAAGGCAAGTGTGCCTGTCTGCAGGTCAGAATGAGCACTGCCAGGAGCTGATCTACATCATCCTGTGAGGAATCACTTCCAGCAGAGGGCATGCAGGGCTTGCACTGCTCTACTAAACTAATAATGCTGGGTTTTTATCATCCAGATGTAACAGACAACACAGAAGACAGTGACAACTCTAAGAATTATAACTTCATTTCAAACAATTAAAGGCCAGTACTTATATTATCATTTTTGTGTCATAAAGAAGCACCTTTACTTCTAACACATCTGAAGGGTTTAATGTAATTCACATAAAAATGAATGCCAAACATCTCATTCAATCTTGTTCTCAAAAAAATGCATTGTGACTTCCAATAAATAACAGTACCATAGTGAATCAAAATGCACAAGGAAACAATGAATCCAGTATTAATTTTAATCCTTTAACAAATGACTATAGGGAATACGTAGAGATGATATAGACTGATATAGATAGATACAGATGCTATATGGACACATGGAACTACATATGGCATAATCTAAAAGAAAACTATTCTGGTAAAATCTTTTCAAGCACATTTTCCTAGGAATTAAGTAGCAGAGGGAAAAAACAAAATCTGAAATTTTTAAACTCTTTTTATGCATCAGCAAGCAAAATACATGGAACTGTAGTACCATAGAGCTAAAAAGCTTTTCTGGTGCTATTTTTTACTGTCTCCAAAGAGAAAATGAATGCTGACAGCACCCCAACCCTAAGAAATGGTCCTGTATTTATACCCTGCTCTGAAAAGTGTCAGGAATTTTTCCACCTCTACATGTCTCCCAGTGAAGTTGGCAGTCCTTCAAGATGGAATCCCTAGTCTAGTTAAGGTCATTCCCCACCCCCTCTTTTCCTTTGGCAGGGTGTTTTCCTCCTAAGAGCTGTACTTTAAAAAAAAAAAAACGTTTTACAAAATTCAGTGTATCCCAGATGAGCACTGACACTCTCTGGGATTTGTAGGATAGAAAAAAAGTTTCTAAAATCAAGAGAGAATATAAGAATGAATTACTAGGATGAAGGCTTTTTAGCTGATTGAGAGGTCTGCTGGATCAGGAGAAATTTTAAAGTGAAAATAAAAAGAGAGTGATAAAAGGCATTTAAATTCTCACACATAGCTATGGACATTAGAGGGGAATTTGTGAAGACATCAAGGTCAGTAAAAGCTGCTAAATTATTCACTGTGATATTATAGGTCCCAATTCAGCTGCCCCAAATCGTACTACACAGCTCCCAGCCCTCATTGCATAGTGAGGGCAAGGAGGTGCTGTCTATCACCATGACTGTCACACTCAAAGGTCCAAACCTAAATCACAATCACATTATCTGGTACTGGACAGAAGAGGCATCCACAGGGATTAACAGCACAAACATCTTAGAAACACTTTAGAAAAACATGACAAAAGAAGTCCAAGTGCAAGGAAGCTCTTCAGATTTTCTCTAGGCAGTGGGAGAGCTGATAAAAAGTAGCAAGGTTGACTGACCCTGCACACCACAGCCAAGATGACCACGAAGTGTAAGCTGAAACTAATATATGATAGTCTAACACACTGGTTCCAACTAAAAATCATGTCTCAGCAGAAGCACTTTATAGGCTGCCTCTTTCCTTGAGTCTTTGAAAGGGATGTAAAGCAGAAAATGAAACAGGACCTGGGTGTGGTCTGTGATCTTTGTAAATGTGAAAAAAACTTCTCTGCTCTTTTTGAAGGCTATGAACTCACATGTATATAAAATTATAATTGGTACTACTATATGCAGGTGATCAACCTCGACCACCAGCACATCTGTATTCAAAGGGAGCCAGCATGGCATGTAGTCTCTCCAGGCTCTCAGCTGCAGCAAACAGGGATTTACCCATTGACTGTGTCAGGAAAGCACTGATTTTAAACCAGAAACCATCTGTTCTGCTGTTTGGGAGAAAATGGAGGAGGTTCTTGGCATCCATTAAGAATAGGTCTTACTTTCTGAAGTGGTGCAATTTCACCTTAAATCACGTAGAGAGATCGGTCAATGGCATTTTATTTTGTCAAATCGCTTTGAATTCCAGTGGTAACTTTTTTTTTATGGACAGCTGCTCTTCAAAATTATTGAATTTAAATTGGCATCTTGCTGGAGGCCAAATTTGCATTAATATAAACCAGAAGTACACGGGCTCATCTTTTGAGGTGTTTTTGAATTTTCACCTTTGTGGATGACAGCTAATTTTGCTTTGCATTCAATACTAAAACTTCTGTGTTCAGATTACAGAATAATTTTCCTGGCATATTAAATTGACATTTTGTTAGTTGACAAGCAAAATAAATGGATTGTTAATTAGGATTATTATTAAGAATTTTATTTTGTCCTCTGAATTTTGATTATCTGGTCCACTGACTTTCTCCATCATATCAGCCCAGTGTCAGTAACTGCAAAGTGAAATCAGTGCATAAACCAGCTCTATTCTCCCTATTCTCTATTTTGCATCATTTTTGCCTCACAACAGGGGTTCATACTAATCATGGGCAAAGTAATTTCTGTCAGTCTTTTTGTAGTCATGTCTGTCATCCTCTTTTCAGCTCTCCATGTCTGAGCACGCAGACCTGGACTGTCATAATGCTCAAGCACTGCACAACAAATTGTGTTCCTTCTCTGAGGTACGCTGAATTGCTGGAGCAATTGTTATTAAATCAGTAAGGAAGGGAGAGAAGGGAAAAGAAAGATATCCTTCTTTTGGCCTTGGTCTGGAAAATTTTAGTGGGCACATTATCCCAGCAATATTAGGTAAGTGTAGATTCACACATGATTATTGTAGTTATCCATCTCCTTCAGCTTTGAGTTCTGCCTCTGGAGCAGCCTGAGAGGGAGGCAGGCTTAGCTTAACCACAGTTACCGAGCACAGCACGGCTTCTTTTCAGCACTTCCTGAGGAAATAATTCCATGTGGGCTGCCATGCTGCTGGGATGATACCACTGCCAGTGTCAAAGCTGGCTCGCTGCACAGAGCTGTGGTCTTCAGCCTTCAACCTGCAACACTAAAACCCATGATTGCAGGGCTGAATGACATCTCCCTGATGACATCAAACAGCTCAGAGCCATTTTAATGGGATTCCTGGGGGTTTCCTTGTGCAGAGAGAAGTCCTGGGAAACAGAGACCAAAGGGCAGTATTTATGCCATCTCATGCTGGTGACTAAGTCTGAGGTGGCTCTTCTGAAGCAAAGCACTCCCAGGACACTTTCAATGATGATGGAGACCAGCACTTGTACTTGCTAGAGGAACACTAATGATCAGTGTCAGCATAACCAACCTCCAGACAGCTACAGGAACAGCATGGTGCCTTCAAACTTTTTTTTTTTTTTTTTTTTTCCTGAGGATAAGCTGCCATAGCAGCTCTTATGCCTAGTGGTAACAAGGATACAAAACTGGTTAGAGATTTCAAAGTGTTCAGTCTGAAGAACAAAAGAAAAAAAAAAAAAATTCCCAGACTGCACAGTGTGAAGAAATAGTGTGGTCATGGTGTTATGTATTCTATGTCCCAAACCTGTGCTGGTTCAACATGCCAAAAGGAGATCTCCTTTCTTCTGTCTGTGTCTACAGTAGCATCTGAGTGGAATGTCAGAAATAATCTGTTGGCTTTGTGATCTATACCCACCAACTTTACATTCATTCTGGACTGCCAAAGCCTGTATTGAAACTCAAATGGTAATTTTAAAATCATCATACAGAAAAGGGAAAATGTTACAGAGTGTTCTAGCTCAGGAAAAGACTCCCATGTTTGAAAGACCTCACCAGTGCTAGGTATTTGGCAAAAAGGTTAAAACAGCTTTCTAGAAAAGAGAAGTGGATTATCAGGAATTTGGTCTGTAAATCCATAATTTTTAAGTCAAATTTTTGGCACACATGTCAGCAGGACCACAGGTCTTGTGTCATTTCATCTTGAAGGATCAAACAGCAAGGAAGGGAATGGCATCCATTGGAGTCTGAGACTTCTCTGCAGGACCTTTATTTATGGAAACTGGTTTTAAACGAGCCCAAATTGAACCCAACAACTCTTGCCAACTTCAACAGCACTTTTTAATGACTTAAACTGTCTAGAGCAGCTGGTGAGACATCCTGCTCTGCTCAGAGAAGCTGAGGTTAATTCAGGGAGCACATGTGGGTGACACACGTAAAACATACAGATTTATCACCATCATGTAAAATCATTTACACATTTAAACCAGGGCATCTGACAACTCTGATTTGGGGAGAATATGTATGTATGAAATAGTGAAACACTGCATTAGACAAAAGGGCATTGGACTACTCCTGCATGTCTTGGTGCCTCAGAGTCACAAAGTAAACACACACACAGTCACACCCAGTAAAGTGTTTAGGAGTAACAGAAGTTTTTACAGCTGTCTCAAATTGACAGTCACCCTTACTGGACTGCTAGACTTTAACTACACCACCACATGCACCCTCCAGACTCACCCAAGCTATAGCTGAAAGAGAAAATAATTAAGGAAAGCACAGACTAAACAAATGATGGAATATATTAGTGAGGCTACTGATGTTGCAGTTATGAAAAAAAAAAAGTATAAAAAATTTGAACTATTTAGCTCAAAAACCATTTGCAGCTCATGAGGCATAAATGTTTGCTCCTTCCCGATTTCAGAACACCGCATGACATTTTTCAGTCATCTCTACCACAAAATATATCTCTGGGAACTTGCACAGTATCAGTGTAGCAGTGTCCCTTTTCATAGCCTAGATATTTAAAAATGAACCACCATTTTCTTGGTTAGGAGCAGCTGGCTTAGAAACATGTTCCTTAATTAGCAGCTTCTCCCCAGGGATATTTACTCAGTAAATTTACTCTCCACTGGAAGTGCTGCTGGTGATTTTAAGAACAGAGCCCATCTCTTCAGTGTCCAGTGGCATTTAACCAAGAAAGTACTTGCAATTTTTTAGGGGGTGACTCCTGCTATTTGTTTTGCATGAAAAAACAAAGAAGAAAAACTGTTGAACATGTTTGCAGATATCACTACACAGCTATTACACTTTCTTAAACATTACCATTTCATAGGTTTAAAAGAAAAATCAGCCACTCAATTTTTTGCAGTCTCTTCCTATAACAAAAAAAAAACAAACCAACCCCTCCCCCCCCCCCCCAAAAAAAAAAAAAAGAGGAGGTTATTTGAATGTCTCTCACTCAATGCTTGAGACATTCAGGACTCAAAAATCATATTCAGGCCATCCTATATTAAAAAAAAATAAAAGAAGAAAAACAACACTTTCTCTTCACATTTCATTTCTTCAACAGAAAAAAAACCACACACAGCAAAAGAAGCCTATCTGGAGCCCCGTGACCTCAGTTCACTTTACAATCCTGCTAGACAGCTGGACCCAGATTGAGATTGTCACTTAGACATCAATAAATGTAGCTGGTTCCCCTACATGACTGAGAAATGTGTTTAACCTTCAAAGACATCTCATTCCTAACAGCTGCCAGTTGGCTGAACACAGGCTGACCAGCAATTAACATGGAATGGGCAGATGCTTCTTGCTTCAAAGGTAGAAAATACAGCAAAATCTAAAAAATGACCCAGAGGATCACAGTCAGAGAGCTCATGATGCACATACTGAGTGGCCTAAACACAGAGCTTATTCCAGTGGTTTTAAGGGGACCACTTATCTAAACAAAACAGCTCGTGTACATGGTGATGTGGCTGGATCTAAAATGGGAATAGGGCTAACCCATGGATGTGGGAAAATAATAAACACTGTCTCTCCAGTTCAGCTCATGGGTTAGCATACACAGTATGTTTTTTAGCATATGTTTGTTAGCATACACATATGCTTTTATGTACCCTGGAGGCAATGGACAGAGCACTGCCATAGTTTGGGATCTACCAGCTTTGCTGACAAATTGTCCTCCTTCTTTATGCCACAGTTTATCCACTGGTGAAATACACAAAAGTTCAACTGCTGGAAAATGACAGGAAACCTCTAAGGGAGAAGCAGTTTTAAAAACCCATTATTAGTCATTATCATTATCTCCACATTCTTAGGCTTTTCTTTTTGGTGAAGGAAGTGTTTACTGTTCCTTTTACTGTGATGCAACATTAACTATCTTTTTTTTCCCTGAAGGTGATTGAATATAAACATGAAGAAGAGAACTGAGGGTTTCAGTTCCAGTTAAATCTCCCTGAAAGCACCTGCTTTCTGATAGAAGGATTTATTCTAGTAAACTTTAAACCATGCTTTTTCTACAGATTCTCTGAAATTTTAAAACACTTTCACTTTAAGAGCCTTCATTAACAAAGGCTATCACAGAATCATGGAATGGTGTGGGTTGGAAAGGACCCCAGAGATCATCTAGTTCTAATTTCCCTGCCATGGAGAGAGACATGGGAGGGCACACCTCTCATTAGACCAGGTTGCTCAAAGTCCTTTCCAAGCTGGTCCTGTAGACTTCCAGGAAGGGGTATCCAAAACTTCTCTGGGCAACCCATTCCATGTCCTCAGCACCCTCACAGTAAATTTCTTCCTAAAATCAAATCCAAACATACCTTCTTTCAGTTGGAAGCCATCCCTCCTTGCCCCATCACTCCATACCTGGTAACACATCCCTCTCCAGATTTCTTGTGGCTCCCCTCTAAGTACTAGAAAGGCTCAAAGTCTCCTCAAAGCCTTCTCTTATCCAGGCTGAACCCCAGCCCTCTCAGCCTGTCTTCACAGGAAGGGTGCTTCAGCCATCTGATCATTTTTGTAGCCCTCCTCTGAACTCGCTCCAACAGGACCATGTCCTTATGCTGGGACTCCAGAGCTGTCAAGGGAGAATCCCCTCCCTTGACTTGTTGGCCGTGCTGCTTTGGATGCAGGGACCGTGCAGGGTCTGGTTGCCTTTCTAGCTTGTGAGATCGTGCTGCCAGCTCACGTTGAGCTTCTCCTTAACCAATGTTCCCAAGTAGTTTTCCTCAGGGCTGGCCTTAACCCATTCTACATCCAGCCTATATGTGAGCTTGGGATTGGCCACAGTCATACTCAGGACCTTGCACTTAGCCTCGCTGAACTTCATGGTATGAAGCCTCTGTGTCATACTATAGGGCCCAATACTCATATCTTTGCTCAAATCTCCTTTTCTGTCTTCAAACACACACGGGATGCCAATAGTCTCACACTCAGACATTCAGGCCCTGTGGTTTACTCACCTTTGTATGAAGAAGAATCTTGCCAGGCTTCCATCTCCCTCTATGTGTTTTAATTAAGACTCTCAGAGCAGCCAGGATGGCAGGAAGACTTTTTATCCATTACCCAGCGAATGGAATATAAAGTATCATCCTATGAATTTTATTCCAAAAGTTTAATCTTGCTTTGCAAATTATGCAACATTGTTAACGCTGTGTCAACAGTTCTTGGGGGAAAAAAAAGACAGACCTGTTGTTGTGATGCCCTGAGAAAGTCATCCCAGCCTGTCCTCACAGAGATTCTGCCCCATAGTTTCCATTTCTCCTAATATCTTTTAACCATTCTTTTTTTTTTCCATTTTGGCAGTACAGATGCTTGTTCAAGCAAGGACCCGTTTCATGCCAACCTAACGTATAGCCATTATGTTCAGCAATGAGAACACAGAAAGAAGATGGTATGAGCAGGGGAAAAAAAATGAAGCAATTTGAGCACTGCATGATGCCTGAGCAGGAAAGTGAGCAAGAATCTTTTAGACAAAACTAGTGAAAAGTAATCATACAGTTCTTCTAAAACCTCCTTTTCATTCTTAACTTGTAATAAAGGCAGCACAGAATTTTGTGGATTAATGGCTTTCTGAGGTTAATGATGCTTGTTTGTGTTGAGCTCTAGAGGAACTGCCTGACTGGTCAGGAATCTCTGGGAAATTTTCTACTCCTCTAACCAGCAAGTCCATCTAAGGATTGCCTATGTCATGGGCTATGCCAGTCTCTGTGAAGAGAGAAGTCAGATCCTTTAGTGAGTGACCTCCTGATTATGGCAACCTTTCAAGGGAGATATTTGAGTTTAGAACTAGCTGCTACCACTGGGATACCAAGAACTGGTTCCTGTTCTTAAGTCATCTAATGGGAAAAATTAGAGGAAGAATGAATAATTTAGTAAAACTCTGTTTGAAAGAACCATATAATGGTTACATTACCATTGTAATGACTTTTCTCTAGTAAAAAATATGCTTATACATAAAAACTTCCAGTAGTTTACCTTCGAATGCATACTTTTGTGATTTTGCATAGAATCATGGAATGGCTGAGGTTGTAAAGAATCTCTGGAGGACATGCTGTCCATCCCTGTCCCACTAATAAGACCCTTCAAGTCAGCTGCCCAGGGCCATGTCCAGATAGCTTTTGAATACCTCCAAGGATGGAGACTCCACAGTTCTCTAAGCATGATGTGTCTGTACTCAGCCACCCTCACACTAAAAGTCTCATATTCAGATGAAACCTCATGCATTTTGATTTGTGCCCATTGCCTTTTGAGTGGCCTTGCAATGATATCTTCCAGTTCTCTCAGCTGATGTGGCTGCATCCCACCATGGCCCATGGATTTATGTGTGCCCAATTTGCTTAATGCCCATTCCCTGATTTGATCCTCTTTCACCAAGTGTACATCTACCTTGCTCCAGACTCAGTATTTGAAGTATTGCTCTCCCTGTTGTGTACAAACAGATACACTGCTCCCAGACAGCACTTAAATCAGTGGTTCTGCTGGACAACAGTGCTTAGTACACAGGTTAGTCCTGTCCACAACACGGATAATCTTAAAACAAAAACAACTGCAAATTTCCACACATCAATTTGCAAGGTTAAAACTTTCAATAAAAGGAGTTCTGAAATACCCTTATTTCAGAAATACTGAAGAGCATATGTATATATACATGCACATATTTATGGAGCATCTATTCAGACAGGACCCTCTGCTCTTCCTCTCATTCCTTTCAGGACAATTCCAGGGAAATCCAACATAAAAATGACTTATCAGCTGGGAAATGTGAACTAGGAACACAAGTCTTCTGGGAGATAAACACCTCCTGTAAGCAAATGGAAACACAGGTTTTCTTCCCAGCTGATTATCTTCAGCCAGTGGTCTGGAGTTTTATGCCAGACAGCAGTAAGTTCAAAGTCAGTCTGTACATAGCCAGAGCACAGATCAATTACTGAGGCTGTTAAACCTTTCCTGCTCTTCATAATCCGATTACAGTTCCCTTGTTTTCCCTTGTGGGTCTCCAGAACATCTATTGGCCCTCAGTACAGCAAAATAATCTTCATGAGTACAAACATGTCCATGAATTCAGCTAATGAGACAGATCTTTCAGTTCTCTCCTCTTGGAAAGCAGAGACAGAGATCTGCCAGAATCCTTGGCTGAATGTTATGGCAGTTTCTTCTTTCAAGTTAGTTTTGCAGACTTAGAAATTTTAAGTGCCATACGCTAACACAAACATAACATAAAATTGTGTTTGGGTGCCAAATCCACCTCTTTCCTCAAAGACTTTTTAGTACTGGAGTTGAAGTGAAAACTACAATCATTTCTATCTTCTGTGAAATGTGCTTACAGCATGGAAACACCTAAGTGACCAGTGTGATTTCTAACAACAGAAGTTTCTCTCTTTAGATAAATAAGGTGATAGATCGTGCCACCCCAACCCTGCCTACTCATGGTACCAAAACCAGCTTCTCATTTAAGGTAACTGGGAAAATTTCTTTTATATTCATCATCACTGATCAAACTGTCTCTGATCCTTCATTCAGTAAATAACATAAGATTTCAGGGGCCAACTGCAACAGTTGCTTGCAATTATATTTAGCAGACATAGATGCTATCTGCCGCATAATGGCTGTGAACCAGAACTAGACTGGGAACCATCCTCAGTCACTCACAATTGCTTGTCTCCTCCACAAAGCTGTTTCCCACAGTTCCCAACATGATTTTCTTTCCTGCTCCTGATCTGTTAGAAGTAACTATACCTGAACCTTGTCACCATTTCCCACTTCAGCCACATACACTGTGCAGGTTTTTCAATGCCTGATGCAAGTCTGTAGGGCACAAGGTGTCCTCAAAAGAGAAGACAAATGCACAAGCAATAGTGTAGTCAAGAGGCTCTTTCTGAAGCAGTTAATGTCCCAAAACTAAGACAGGAAGGGAAGGAAGCAAAGAAGAACCAGAATAATCAACCCCTGAAATCCACCTGAGTCCTATTTCCCCAGTTTTAGTTTTGACCCATTAAACTTCAGTGTACAGTGTCAACAGGATCAAAAGATTCCTTGCCTTAAAGACTGAACTGGATTTTTTGCATCTCTTTTCCAGTCAGTGAGAAAAGCTTTGCTTGCTAGAGATGCTGCTCAACATACTTGAAGGTAAAAACAATAAGGACAATTTACATGCTTTCATTGGAAAGGCTGTTTCTGACTTAGAGACAGGAGGAGATTACAGGAGACTATGTGTTTGTAAGAAAAAAATCAGTAGCTTCTCACTGACAATATTTTCTTTTTTTTTTTTTTTTTTTTTGAGTGTTAGCTTACCTCTGTTACATATTGTGATTTCTTTTCCTATTTCAAGACTTTATAGGTCAGGGAAGTGGAGCTGATATAAATCCTGCTACTGTATGCTGAGTATCTAAGAATTACTTAAGATGTTTTCATTTGTACTGTTGTTTTTAACTGTGCCTTTTTCTTTGTATTTAATCCTTCCTATGCAAAATCAAAATCTCGCTTCTCCAAAATAAATGGAGAACACAGCTCAGTGTGATGGCAATACATGCTGGAAATTGGAAAAAAAAGAACTCAAATTGTTTAATTTATCATGAGATTAATAATAAATACAGAAATTTTTTCAATCACTCTAACATAGTTTGAGAATCTATCTCTCTTCTTTGATGCTCGATATCTGTTTTTTTTTTTTTTTTAAGTAGATTAGGAATCATATTGTTTCCATGGAGAAAGCCAACAAAACTGAGACTCAAAGACTTGTGAAAACATTTTTCTAGACAATATATTTCATCATAATTATATCGCATTTGATTTTTTGCAGGGGAGTAGGAAAAATGAAGAAAGCATAAATAAAAATATTTGAAAATTCTTTTTTTAAACATTTTTCTTTCCCATCATTTATTACCTTTAGGGAGCAAGGCAAAGATAATATTTCAAAGGTACTGGTAACTTCGTGAAATCATATAATTGCAAAAATGTACAGTGAAAAGCTAGCTTGGGAAAGAAAAAAATATTCTTTTCTTGGTAGTATCTTCCCATGATATAGATAATTTGTGTGGATTGACACACTGAGAAGACTAATTAGAGATATTTACCCATTTTCTGTAGCTTGGTAATGGGCCCTATAATTTGAAATTCCTACAGAAAGAGATACTAAAAATGCCAATCATTACAGTACTGCTATCTCTTGGATGTGGGACCAATGGGACTACATGAGTTTTACATGCACACCCACCTATATATGTGTGCATGGATATGTATAAGTATATGCATATATACACACATCCATCTATATACCATACATAGACATATATATGTAGCAGTAATTTAAAAATCCATGAAAGATTGGAGAGGAAAGGAAGATGCTCTTACATGCATACAATTTTCAAATTACATGTATGATTTCAAGGCATCAGTACTAACTAATGGAGGAAACAATCCCAAAGTCATCTTTAAAGACACCACCTTTTGAAACCTTACCTGAAAGTTCCAGGACATGAAGGTAAGTGACACAGGTAAGAACAAAGTCTGTGGCATGGAATATGTTCTATAGGTGGAAACTACTTCTAGAAGTATTATATATATAAAGATTTATTGAAATCAATTGGTTTTAGGAAATATTTCACACCTGACTGAATTAGACCATAGCTGCCTATGCAAGTTCACTTTCATATAAGCCATTTTAGTATACTCTAACTATGAATAATCCTTGCAACCAGTTTCACTTTTTCAATGTCAAATATTTAACATGAGAAGTCAGAAGTAAGAAAAGCATTCTTCTCATAGTCACTTATATTAACTAATAATTTGCCTAATTATTTTGTAGATAATAGAAAAGAGGAATAACAGAAGCAGTAGCTTCAAAAATAGTTACAAAAGGTGAAATATTATAGTACACGTAGATTGTTCCTACATATTGTTTTAACAAGTGAAAAGGGAGTTGGGATTATGGTAAGGAGTATTACTGCTCACATCCTAAGTGAGAATGCCCATTCCCATTTCTCCAGAAGCCTAACCTTTATTTAACCAATCAGCTATCCAGCAGGGACCTGCTTATGTCCTACTATACACTGTCAGACTCAGCAAGATTCCTTGAAAGTGAGCCAATAAGAAAGGAGGAATCACACTCACTTTTAATGCTACAAAGGACATTGATATTCATAGTCCAGTAACTTTATGGCAAGCATAAACCTCTTGGAGGAAGAAAGAGTAACATATCTGAACAGTATTTTCATTGGAATAATTTCAATTCCAACAAGACAAAAAAAAAAGTGAAAGGACATGAAATTTAACAAATTAGTCCATTTGGGACAAAAGGCAGAGAATATACATGACTGAAATGGCTGTCTTGTAAAAATGTCACAGAAGCATGCACTGAGTAATCCTGAAGGAGACTTTCAGGAGTTAACAAAGGTCAGCTAGTTATTTTAATCATTCTTTGCATATAGTGCTACACTTTATAGTCCATAATTTTGGAGCCTGACTCTCACCAATCCTCTAAAACACTGTTACCACCATATTACAAGTGACTAGAAAGATGTGTAGATCTGAGAAAAACACCACTGTTTGTAGTGCCTGACTGTTCTGTGACCTGCTCCGCGTGATTTCCACATGTACTGAGAGTGTCTGTCTCCATCTAAGTCAAAGCTGAAATATGCAAATGCTGCAGCTGAGAAAATGATAGGTCGTTTTCATTTTCTCAAGCTCTGCTCCTGCTGAGCTGCTACAGGACATCCTCATGTCTTGATCCCAGCCCCTTCCCCAAGCACTATTAGAGACCCCCTCCTAGAGCTCCACAATTATAGGTTGCTTATAGTGTATTCCATCAATAAAAGTCAATTGACTCATGTTTCTAAGGTCATTTCAGACTACTGTGGCAGCAATAAAGGTGATTTAAATGGATATTACATTGTGATTAACTTTAGGGCTATTTCCAATTACCTGAGTGGCATCAAGAGACCTGAGTGTAACTGAGAAGCAGATTCCAAGGTTTTACCTCAGCAGGGGATAACCTCCATCACCCCGGAGCTACACACTAGAATATTCATACATCGGAAAATCACAAACACTTGTCTACAGGAGCAAATTAGACACAGAAATCTGGGACTGGACAGGAGAAGGTTAGGATCACCTCAATAGTCCCATCTCCCTGACAAAGCTTCCCTTGGAGCAGATCCATTCAGGCAGTTACTATTCCAGTTGCCTCTCCCAGGGATTAGGGTGCCAATCCACTATCCCATGCTTATCTCAATGCTACCCACATGTAATAACCAAGAGAGAAACTACTGCAAACTCCATATTGAGAATAAAACCCTTTTTTTTAAATTTTTTATGGTTTCATTTGATGGTACTTGAAAGCTTAGCTATTTTGAAATTTTCAAAGCTTCAGAGTGGTCTGGGTCATTCGGTCAAATCATTCAACCACATTACATTAACTTTCTATTGTTCTGCCATAGGCTACTGAATCACCAATAAGCTTACTCATCACTTTCAGTGCTCCAGTGCCTGATCACTCTTGAAAAATTCAAATTTCCCATTTGTCTAGGATGATGTTTGTCTGAGTGAGTTTTCTGAAAGCACTGCAAGGACTCAGGAGCCACAGATTTACTGAGAAGACAATAGTCTATGCCCCTAAAATCTTTACACAATTTCAAAAAGTACCCACATCAAGTATCTTTAAACAAGAAATAGATTTGTGCCTCATGTTTTGGTCAATTAACTTAGAAAACTTTGACATATTCTGGCTTTGATATTCAAATGACCTTATTCCATTGAAACAATCCAGAGAGGGGCAATATATGTGCCAAGATACAATGCAAAGGACAAAATTATAGTATATTCCTGCATTAAGCACTCTTGTACATACATGGTATTTCTCATTCCCTTATCTTGGTGGCCTAATGGATCTCACTATGGAATAAATAGCAAGGAATTACCATTGTACAGTCTTGCCAAATGGAAGTCAAAGAACATTTTAAGCCCCAACAAGGAGATTACTCAAATACTGAATAGGCAAACGTAGCACTGAATGCTAAATAAAGGGACATAAACAAGCGTGATGGCCATTTCATGAACTGAAGACCATGAAGTTGATAAAGTTGAAGAGAAATGAACTTAAATCAGTGCAGAATTCTATACTTTTCTTCCCCTAAAACCCCACAAACAAACATATAAAACCTTAAGAACTTCAGTTACATAGTCTCCCTTGGGTGGCACATCAAGACCTTACCATTCTTGGAGAGAATCACAGCCAAATATTCATGAAAGTAGGTGTTGATATACAGCAGGAGACTTGGAGTGTGTGCTGTGAGAAAGCTGAATGCAATATTCTCCTTGGACACGACAGCATCCACATAAATGGCAGAGCTTGAGGTGCTGACATTCTTTGTGACAGGATAAGGCTCTTGGAAAGTATAGGTAACAGAAGTGCTGGCTTCAAATAATGCAGACACCTCTGAAAACATATATGAAACAAAGAAATTATTTCAGCTACTGCATTTTCAGATCTCTGAGGCAGGAATGAACAAGAACTAAACACCTCAGAAGTAGAACACAGCAAAACACCCTTGATCCAGCTAAGATCAGCCTTCCTTCACTTATATAAGAGTGTGTCCTTCCTTACAGATTGTTTGCCTGGCACAGAAAAAAAAAAACAGTGTATGGAGACATAAATTCAAATATTTCAGTGCTGGAATCAGAATTCCACAAGATGGAGCAGCCCAAATGTCTGTCAAATAAATATTTGTTCACCATCTTCTGAAAGTGACATGTAAGGTAATATCCTCTGTCTTGCCCCCACAATAGATTTGTTCTTTCCAGTCTCCTTTTTGAAGAAGTTAATTATGAAAGCAACACGTTGACCGAAGACAGCCAGTAAGGGAAGCTGTCTTCGGGACCATCAAATGAAGAGACATCTACCTGTGCATCCTCAGAACTCATGGTTTTCCATTAAGCAACTATGCCAATTTGCACCAGCAGATGATGCAGCCCACTTAGCAAACCTGTTGCATTTGTGAGGTGGGGGACACCCATGGAAATTAGAAATTCACACTGCACCTTGCTGTCACTGAGCAGCGATTTTGCTAGTTGCAAAAAGCATGTTTTCTAAAGTAGTTGTTCCATATTTGCCCTGCTTTTTTTTCTGGGGTTGACAACATCTCTTATGAGCCACCAGAAAGGTTCAGTGAGGAAAAATTCACCAAAGACTGAACCAATGCAAATCAGTTTTCTCCTGAATGCTTCATGCTTATTTTAAAAATTTCTTAACGTTTGGATGGGTTGTCGCGGGAATGGAAAAAAAAAAAAAAAACAGCAGAAAAAGACTACCTCTTTTTGTCACATCAACACTCTAAAACTTTGTAAAGAAAAGCCTTAAGGATTTGTTAAAGTGAGCAAAATAAGATGAGGTTTAAAAAATAAGCAATCTAAACATTCAGGTATGGTAAAACACGTGCTATAAAAAAATTCACCCCTATTTCCTAATATCTGGGGATAGTTACATGTGGATTACAGGAATCATAGTGAGATAGAGTGGTAACCTTTATTAGTACAGATAACACCATGTTCATTTCTGAGGCCAACACAAGTCAACAAAAGGAGGTGTTAGAGCCTGTTTAAGATAAACATTTAACTGAAGAAACAGCTGATAATATAACATCTTGAGATATGGGGGACACCAAGCTGACACTGGTGAAATGGTGCTGTAATTCGGAGTTTTTGCACCAACGACTGAAGTTCTTGGATCAAAGCTTGCTGCCTACCTTCCTTGCAGAAAGGTCCTTCATAGGCTGAGTTGGTACAGTCACAGAAGTAGCCATTATACTTTTCCACACATTTTCCTCCATTATGGCACAAGTTCCCATAACTGCTGCAATGTCCTGGGCATCCAGGTTTAACACCAGGTGTCATTTTAGCTCTTTCCTCGAGGTCAAGTTTCTGTCCATTTAAATGCAGAGATCGAATACATCCCAAAAAGCCTTTCTGTCTGGAAGCTGTTCCTCCTGAGAAAGAGAGAAAAATGGACAGGCACTCATAGGTGAGTCTGCACAGAAATCAAAGCCATGATGTACAATTTGTACATCAGGTACAAATATGAATCCAAATATTTTAAAAAAATATTATATATCAATGCATGCAGTGGCAAAAGATGGACAGCCCTGGAAACTAAAGTTATCTCTCTATTTTTATGAAAGAACTAGGAAGCTGCATGTGACACTTTCTTTTTGTCATTCTTCTCTATTTTGGCTTATCTACTGCCCTGTCTGGCATTGAAACTGCAAATTCATTTAGGAGAAAGATTAGCTTCTTTATCTTATGTCTGCATATCACCAAATACACGAGGAAACCAAACCGAAAATGTTGGGGTTTTGTTGTTTTTTCCTATTTGTTGCCTTAGTACAAACAACACCCTAATCCCAGCAGCAGGAGAGTTACACGTGCTGATGAGCCCAGCTAGCAGGGATGAATCATGTTCAGCACCAGCCCTGATGGCTGAAGGGAATTTATGCATGACTGCCCAGCCTGATGTGTTGCATGTCAACAGTGGTTGTAGGCCTGAAATATGAGTTCAGTTCACAGATGTGTTATTTATTACAATGCTTAAACATAATTGCATTTCTTCCTGAAGACCAGAGCTGTATGCAAGAGGGCAGGTCACTTTCTACAAGCTAACTAGCTTCATATCTGTCAAATGAAACTGCTAACAGTGTTACAGCGAAGGCACTTTTCCATAAGAGGTAATCACTGAGAATGATAATAATGATGATTGTTGAAGTTCTCTATGAAAATATAACCATTTTTCTTATCATATGCTTTTTTTTTTTGGCAGTTGCCAATGTTCTGCTTTTGAAGATACTGCAATTTTGATTGCTGCTAGGAAATCTAATTCTGGTTCAGGAGTTATCAGCATTTGCAGACTTTTAGAAGCTAGCTTTATTGGTGATTCTTCTGCAAAAGTAGTATGAAAAGAAGTTATTATTCTTCTGTAGAAACCGGCTCTCTTTCATAGTGTACGACTTAAGCGATCACATCACTTGATAAGCCCTAGCAGAAGAGCATTTGTTTTTTTCTATAAATTAATTAAAGAAAGACTTCTGCAAACTAAAGAGAATGCAGCAACAGTCTGAAAAGGCCTGGTGTTCTACTACACCATGCCGTCATACTTTTCTGTCTGGAACACTAATAGCAGAAATGCTGGATGTGAACTAAAGTAATTGAACTATCAATAGTATGCATGAGACACATTTATTTCATGCTCATTTTTTGACACCTTTCTCAGAGAAATAAATATTTTTACGTTGCTCTTTAGCCAGCTATTGTTTCAGGTGAGCAGATGTTAGCTTGCTTATTTTAAAGGCCCTCTGACGAGAAGAATCAGACTTTCTGCATTTGCTGCACTGCACACACTAATCCTTTTGTTTGGAGATTTTGTCCCAAAACAAAACATACCATACAGATTTTTCAGTAAACTCCCTGTAAGTAGAAATGGGATTTCTCCCTTTAAGGCTACTGGTTACTCTGTTTCCTTTTGCATTGGATGCCACCACAAATTTTACAAGGATGAATGACAGTTTCATTGCCTCTTCTCTGCACACACACAAATCCCAGCTGTGACATACAAAAAATGATAAAAACTATTGCTAACTGTTCTATGGATGTCTTGTTTATTGTACTACTCGTATTCTTACTGCTCTCCAAAGCACTTTGGAAAGCCATGTAAAGTTTTTCACTCTTCTCCTCTTCTATTTTCTGGAGAATATAGAGCTTAACACAGAGCAGCTATATGATCCTAAATCCACACAGCATTGATTAAATAAATCTACTGCTTATTTTCGACAGTTTTCTTCAATTGACTAGACCTAATCTTTATATACATTCCCACAAAGCAGAGGAAAAACTGAAAACAAACATACAAAACTCTTCCCCAAATTAAGCTTTGCAGAATCTTCCAACTCTAAGCCTGATGGACTATAGACTTTAATAGATGACACCTAAATGTTTTATTCAGGAAAACAGATTTTAGGATAAGCCTAAGGACCATAAACACCAAGGTTAAGGGTGTGCATTGCTGAGTAGAGGTGACAGTCAAATGAGCCATGCTTCTTTTCAGCAAGGTGTTCATACAGCTGAATTTTTATGAGGAGCCTTTGGGAAAGGAAGAGAGTCTGAGAGGAGGGAACAAGAAGCTCACAACTGAGCACTCACAGCATAGCCTAGTGACACAACTGGCTAAACAATTAACATTCTAGCAATGAGTTGAGGATTTGCTTTAAAAAAAAACCCAAATGACTTTTTGTTAGTAGAAACTGGATTAGGGAGGCTGAAAATAAGTATTAAGAGCATTTGTGTAACTGATACAAAGAAAAGGAAAGGGCAGAGAAGTATAGGAATCATAAGCAGGAGCAGGAGAACTTTCTATGCTGTTCCTCGGAAGACCCTGAAGTCGCACTTTTTAGTGTCAAGCTGAAAGATATGAAAAGCACACAGGATACACAAAGAGTTAGGCATTAATTCTGCCTCTTGGCCTCCAGAATATTCCAAGGTGTCTACAAATGCTTTTAAAACCAACAGCACAAAATAAACTTCTTATTTTCCTATCATTCCCTCTCTCTGTCTCCAGAGAAAGTTTCTCAGATGTTGACTTTCTCTGGGTTATGTTAACTTTGGACTGTCTACAACAGACAGAGGAGATTCACCCAAGGATTCATTCTTTGCTTACTTCCCCTCAAGACAAAACCAGGAACCCAAACACTTAGCTTTGCTAATTTCCTAAATGTACCAAGCAAATAGCACAAAAACTTCTGACCAAAGCTTTGTACATCAGATTAATTTCTCAGAATTTTTATTTTGCTTCTCTGATCTTACCAGTCAGAGTTCAAATCCTATCCTCAAACTGGTCTGGGAGGACAGTCTTTCCTTTCCCCATGATGGAGCCTTATGGTCATGCCTTCACCAGTAGGCAAGACAGGGCTTCATGTCAGACTACGCCACGAGATGATGACACAACTACTCCAGGACCACAGACAGTGCTGCACTGTACAAAACCATCTCACTCATACTGAGTGCTGAAAATGACTGTCCATTGAGAGGAATGGTTTTTGCATGCCCCTTCTGAGCAAGTAATTTGCTGAATTAGCTTGTTACTGGACAGTTTGGTGCAGTTGATGTTACTTGGCCTTCACATTTGTTTGGGGTTGGCTCCTTCTACTGCACTTTTTTCAAATTTACAGAAGAAATCTGGCCAGGTGCAAGGATATCTGTGCTCTGACAGGACTATAATACAGTCGGAAGCAGTTAGATACCTAGGAAGCACTAAGAGAAATTGAGAAATGGTTTTCTAACTTCTTTCTAACTGCATTAAAATCCAAGCTTGTTTGAATGTAGTGGCAATGCAAAGTCATTTTTCTCTTCCACTTCACAGACACACAGAGCTATCTCAAAAGCCTGCCACACACAGTCATTAAGGCTGGAAACCCTTAATCACTGTCAGTATGCAGAATGCTGCAGAGACAAATACATTGTGGATTATAGGGGGAGTAGGGAGTAATATTATGTGCTGCTGCTTCTTTCCTTTTTACAATGGCATTTATACTTTTATTTTTCAGATGGGTTAAAACTCTCTCTGCATGGCTGAGGTATTAAATCCGTAGCTTTTTATTATGAGATTCAAATGAGACTTTCAGTAGAGACAAACTATATCACATCTGTGTACTGCTGGACTTCTGCCACCTTTCCCCTGGAGCACCCGGGGAGAAATAGTGCCAGAATCAGGAGGCTGCCCAGGTTTCCAGCCCTTCTGACAGCTCTCTGGAAAACTTAGCAAGTCACAGATAATTTTGGCCTTCAATATGGCAGAGTTAAGGCCTGAAAAAGCACTCCCAAACTCATTTGTTTTTCTGCCCCTTTTGTTCATGGTTCAGTGAAAGTGTGGATGGACAACAGACTGCAACATATTTATTGCACAGTGAGACCTTTTCACCTCTTTTCACCTCATTTCACCTCACCGCTGAAATGAATACCTATATCCTAGAGTTTTTTGTAAACACTCACTACAATCAGAATACAATCAGTTGGAAGTCCCTGCTGGAATTAGCTGTTCCAACATGTTCCTTAAAGCATAGCTACATTCAGAAGAGCTACAGATTCACTTCTCCACTTCTTCACTTCTCCATGCTGTGGCAGGTACAGGGCTTTGTGTTTGTCTTTGCTCACAAGGGCTCCTGTTGGCACATTGCTCTGGTGAGGTCCTAAACTACCATGGATTTTCATGACACAATTCATCAGCCATGTCACTTTAAAACCACCATGAAATTCACACAGGTAACCTGTTTATTTTGCTGAGGCTGAGCAGCAAGCTTACAGGCAGATACTGCTTTTCAGACAAGAGATAGTAAGCAGTTGATATATATGACATATCTAATACATGACCTATGATAAACCCATCATATTTAACCTTTTAGAAAGAAACAACCAAAAAATCACCAAGTGTATTCACTAAATCTCTAATTTTCCTAACTAGAAACAGTATGTTGGCTACATTTCTCTGATGTTTCTAAGGTGTCTGGCAGCCCAAACCTGCTGCCTCCCACAGAACATGTTCTTGGGATCAACGTAGTACTTGAAAAACAACTGATTATCAGCATGCTTCATACCAGAAAACAGAAACCTTATACTGTGACTTTCTTAAGCCTCCCTTCTGTGAGTTCTCCTCTCCAGCAGAGTCTAACAGAGATCATTTTAGGTATAAATCAACAGCTCTGTGGGAAGGACTCCTGACATTGATGGAGCCCTATCTATTTATTAACAGATTAACTATTTACATTCAGAGCCCAGTAATTACTGCACACATACACAATTAAAAGCTCAAATGAATACCCTGAAACCTGCTAAAGTATAAGGGTATGAATATACTTTATTAAAATGCACTGACAAATCAAAGTTTGCTACAGCATTTCAGCTAAGTAAAAAAATCCATGTTAAGGAAGGAATCACAAGTTACTTGAATGGCCCTGCACAAGAACAGTTACATCCCACTCCATCACTGAGCAGATTAGTCAGAAAGAAAGCATTTGAATATACAAAAGAGAGAATTCCCTTCATAATCCATTGTCATATTAACAAATAGAAACTAGTTGCAATCCAGGTTTCTTGTGAGAGGGTAATAAGTAAACAAAATATAAGCAAAGATTTTTCTTTCCTCTTTTAATTTTCCTTTTTCTCCTTTGAAAAATCACTTTCAAATAAAACACCTGTATTTGCATTGACTGTGTTCATACCTCTCTCACTCATGGCCTCTCTAGCCAAATAAGGGTTTTGGTAGGCATGCTTGAAGGAACAGACTTTAAAGACCATACTGTCTTCAGGCTGTGCTCCAGAAAACTTGCACGACAAATTTTTGACTTTTAAAATGTGCCTAAAGAGAGAGGTCACATTTCTTACAGCATTTTACACAGCCAATGCTGCATAAGAAGAAAGGTTATCCACTCTTTGGCAGCAAATACATTTCAAGAGTTTGACCCTGAAAATACCATCGAGTACAGCATGGTTAAACTATGGTTTGTGCTTTGACTGTAAAGAGAGTTGTTTGGGTTTACTTCACGTTGCTGTGCAGGAATAGAAGAAGAGAAAGCAACATCAAGCCACCACATATAAGCTCAATGGTGAGATAAGAGCATACATCACCAAAGTATATGAAATACTGTTATCTACAGGAACCCTTGGACTGTCCCTACCTACAAATAACTGGCTGTTGAGCTGCAGGCGGAAATGTCCCTCAGCAGGGGCCTCCAGGACCTTCTTGGGGAGGCTGTCCACCTGCAGAGAGGTTTGCTTGAGGTTCCTCTCTGCCCGGACATAGTGCCACTGGTTGTCATTCAGGGGTGTGGGAGACTGCACAGTGGCTTCGGTGGGGCCGTTCCCGACATCTATGGAGAAGGTGATCTCCTTGGGGGCTGAAACACATAAACAGATGTGAAGAGGAAGTGAAAGTCTGAATTAAATCGTGGTTTTGACATCAACAAATCTTACATAAATATAGGGTCTATTAACTTTTATGTCAGCAAATAGTACAGGATCGTTTACCTCCCATCTCCTACACAGCAGTTTATACATAAATTTAAGCCTGCAGCCTCACTGTTTGATCTCTGCTGTGATTAGGCTTGGTTGTGGGTACCCATCTTTTCTTGTTATAAAAATCACAGTGCTCTAGAAATGGCACTCTTTTGGAAGTAAAAGTGCCGAATGCTGCACAAAAGTCACACAACAGTCCGAGAAGATTTTGGGCAAACAGTGCTAAGATGGGAGAAAGGACGAAGATCTTTCCAACTAGATCTTTCAAAATGCAAGCACTTAACATAACTTGGCTGCATGTGGTATGAGAGAATCCTACAAGCATTTGTTTGCCTAAATCTGACCCAAGATGCATAGAAAAATAGATGAGTGAAACTACTTAATAGATGATCTTAAATTAAAGCTGTATATCTAACACACATATAGAAATATTAAGGTTCCTAGAAACAGGGCAATAGTTGAAGAACAAAAGTCACATAAGAGAGTCCACCCTTCTCTGCTGGAAGCCTGAAAGGGGCTAGAATTTTTTAGCATTTTTGCTTCTGAATCATTTTCCTCTTCCTAAAATGACAAATGCACCACAGAGACCAAAAACCAGGTCCCCATATCACACAAGCAGAAGATTGTGGAAAATTCCTAAAAGCCTTGTTATTTCACGCCCAAAAAATTGGATAGGTCTGGTTTTGGAAGCTGCGTCTTAGATAGTTAAGATAGGAAATGCTCAATAGGGATAGACAAAGATCTATTCTGAGCCTCTGCATCTGCTAAAAAGTCATTTCCCTTTGAAGCTGCTGCTCCATGGAGCTTCCTTGATAAAAGGCCTTTAGGCTGCAAATTCCATCTGGCACCAAGAAGCATAACAACAAACTACTGATGAGAAGCCTAAGTCTAAAAGATTTTTTCCCAAACTTTTAAATAACTCATTTCTCTATGAGTACAGATATAACACATATCCAGAAGCTTTCACTGAACAATCCTCTTAGTCTACACTATTTGTTGTATTTGATGCCATTTCACATTTTACTTCTGTATCCTTGAGATTAAAATGTATTACCCTGAAGTGCAACCAAATTGAACCTTGACGTGCAATTAACAGTAAATCACACCTCATTACCTTGTGATAATCCACCATGACATTTACCACTGGATTAATGAATCAAAGGGCCTTGGGGCCCTGTTTTATTTAATTTTATTTTGGGGTTATTATAAGCATATTATTAAATTCATAGCACTCAGTTTGTTTTCCCTAAGCTTGACAGAATTTGGAGTACACATGTCATATTTCATGTCAAAGCTGTCGTACTCTTTTGTCACTAATAAATATCTGAAGTCATCACAACAGGAGTGAGGCAAAATCTCACTAATTAAATTCCCTGATATTTTCCTTATACACTGAGTAGCAGTTACACTGCACTCACTTAATAGATTTTGAAGTATTCAAGATCCATTACAACTGTAACTAACTTATTTTGCATTAGTGTCCTGTCCTTCATAAACTCTCACCTTGTAGCTGTACCATACACACTGAGTTCCTCTGAAACACTTGAGCTGCATCAGACTGGGTATGTTAATGACATGGAAATAAAAGTAACCATCAGAACGGTTGCATTAAATTTTTCCACTTTCAACCAAAATTACAGCCTACAGGTGCATCTAACCACTATTTTCCCCTGGAGAGCAAAACCTAAGTATTAGTGCTGAAAAAAAAGAAAAACAAAAAAACCCAACATTTGTTTGTTAAAGAAAGGCAAACCTAGCCATAACAAGATTGTGTGTTGACCAAGTCTATACAGGGAAATTTTCATAGAAGAGGTAGGCAAATCTAGATAAAAGAGTCTTTATGTCTCCCTCTTATCATCTCCAGGCACCTCTAACCATCTAAAGATGGAACAAAATATGTCCTTCCCAGTTCTCTACATCTGTTAAATTGGGCAAAACCATCAAGACTTCTGAGCAGTGAAACTTACAGCTTATTTCAATTCGTATGAAGTCTTTAATCCCAAGGTTTTCCAAGAACACTCCGGACACGGCGGTAGTTTTGAAGAAGAAGGAGATGTCCACACTGACCTCGGCGTGGAGCGTGGGGAAGTGCAGGTAGGAGGCCTCTGTGTTGAAGGAAGCAGCATTCCAGAACTGCCCTGCAAACACAACCCCCTTCTCTATAGTTAATTGGCACAGGACAGCAGCTGCAAGCTGCATGTGGAAAGACACCTTTTATCAGAGAAACAGGGGTTTTTTATAAAAAAAGGACAACAACAACAACACCACCAAAGGAACATTCGGTACCTATGGAAATTGAGAAGAGCTAGTACTCACTGTCTCCATAGCAACGCAAAGGGCCGATTTTCCAAGCAGCCTCAGAATTTGATCTGTTTGTGTCAGTGATCACAATCTGAGTTACAGGCAAATGGTCTTTGAAAGTAAGGAGGCCGGTATCATTTGTCCTGGATTTCAATACACAAACAGAAAGAGACAGATTAACCACAACCCCCCCAGCATTCCTCATGCAAGACAATACTTAAAAGATGCTTAGTTAAAGATCATTTGCAGAATTACCTGGAAGAATTATGACAAGTACACACTGTTTAAGATAAATATGTTCCTATGTATGCTCTATGTTTATATGCAATACTGACCACTGAAGACACCATTTGGATACATGGCACTGGCTGGGATGGGCTGTAAACCTGCTTCAGCTGCCATGCTGACTAATGGGCATTAATGTAAACTGGGCCCTACTGGGTTTCCTCAGCAGGATTTATTTGCTGCAGATCAGGTCTAAGTCCAAGTTTACATTTCTGTCAAGTTATCTGGGGACAGATAATGGTGTTTTACGCTGGCTTTATGCTTTACCCAAGCAGGAAGAGGACAGGTGAAGCCTGATCCAGCATGCTGTTTGGAAGGGGGAGCCAGACAATTACTGATCTAGCTTCAAGATGGCTGGGACATAACTGACCCTGCACACTGCAAAGAACAGCTGCATTGGCAGAGTGGGTTCAGCCCGAGTCGATCCTTTGCATTGCACACCAGTGGACATTTTGGTTCAGCAACTGAAATACTCAAGGTGGATTTGCTGCATTGTCAAACTTCTCATGTTTGTTCAGCTGGGCTTGTTCTTCAGCTGCTACTAATACATGGCTGCTAAAAAGGAAAAGAAAGATTGATTCTTAAAGGAAAATTTGTTTATTTTTATTCTGAGTCAGCTGAACAAGAAGTTGTCCTCAAAATGCAGTGTAATGTTTTGTGGCAGGTCCTTAAGCCAACCGAGTGGCTTTGGCTCTGGCAGGGTGCACATTTGTGCATTCCTCCCAATTAGCTTCATATGAACCCTGACCTCACCAGAGCAGAACTGCCCTTTTGAGATCTCTATCGACTGATAATAGAGAGGTGAGTGCTACTGAATCTCATCCCTACAGTGATGTGTTTTTTCTTCTCCTTTTCTCAAGGTTAAGGTTTGCTGCACATCTGGACACAAAGTGCGGCAGAGCATCCTTCATGGAACCAAATCTCAGTAGTTTTGGAGAAAGGATCTCTACCTCTGCACAGCCCAACAGGGCCTAGACTCAACTCACCTGTCTGTAATCCCAAATTTATACCCACTGCTCTTCCAGGCAGGTGCGACGCAATGCCTCAGCAAAAAGGTATCACTGTTTGAGTGATAACACTGCCAGAGTCTGACATTCCAGGCAGGATCCCAGACCTGCCCATATCCTGCTTGTAATGCCAATTTCCATAAATGTACCTCAGTGTAGTTCCAGATATGGGAACAGACACAGACTTCTAGCAAAGAAATAATAATCAGGACAAACACTGCAGCTGTGCTCTCACACACAGCCTCAAATGTTTGCTTGGCTAAGTGCTCTACTCTGATTAATGTTAGATGAAAATACGAGTATTTTGATCTTTTTCATAAAGGCTGCATACATTGCATTTATTTTTCATTGCTTATAATTGCATGCAGCATAGTTAATTGTCTCATAATGCCAAGGGGAAAGAGAGGTACCCTCTCCAATGCTAACATTTTCTTCTTGCTCCAGTGGGTGTCAGACATGCAAATAATTACAGACAAAGTGCAGCAAGATGAAATTCCCAGGCACGAGGCAGAGTGAGGCCTTCAGTACAGACTCAGGAGGAAAATGATCATGTATGAATCCAAGGTACATGGTCTTGGAATCTCTTCAGAGCAGACTCTCAGGATCACACTCACAGCTTATTGTATCAATATTTAAAAGTTAGCATAAATATTCTTAACAGATTATGAAAACTACTGTAACAAAAGCTAAATTATTTTAGTGTTTCATAGGAAGATAATTAAATAAGGTATTCCAGAGTCAGAGGAAGAAGAGTAGGCAGAATTAATGAAAAAAGGCAGAAAGATGCATAGTAATGGGACATAAAATATTCAATATACACATGAGCAGCTAAGCTGGTATTTTCTTTTTTAAAATATTTTTTTTCAGAAACTGCAAAATATTTAGGGAGGTTTCCTGCAAATTTATTTAAATTTTAAAAAATAGTGCAGTCTTTTTACTAGCTATGATCAGCATTAAAATAAAAATCAGTATCTTTCTACAGTTAGCACTCAAAATATCTACAAAAAACCATGAAATGGTGACATTTTAAAGATATCTATTCCACATCTCTGAAAACTGCATTGCTTATTAGATATTCTGCTGTATTGCATGAAGTTCTTTTATATCAAATTTTATGACTGAATTTTTACTACTTATATGCCAGTGTCACAGTGAACTTTAGTAGCATATCTCAAGTGTGAGAGAGAAATATATTCTAGAATTAATAAAATCTTCACTTCTTTGTTAATGCCTTGAAAACTCAATCAAGCTTCTCTTCAAACTTAAATAGCACATTTTATGCATTTTATTCTCTCACACATGGAAAAAAACCCTCATATAATGATATGTATTTTCACACAGGCAGACATTGAAATAAAACCTATCAGAAAAACATTCTGTCCTTCAGAGAACATGTCAGTGTGAGGAACAACATATCTATTGTTGCAGTTAATTATTATTATTTCATAGTAGGAAACCATGTTTCTGGTGAAAGATCAACACCTAAGTGATTTCAGCTAAGAAAAGCAGAAAAGAGAGTGGAAGACACTGTGAGTGTTTCAAATTCCTGGTATTCCTTAAATTGAACTTATTTCAGACTCCATTTCCTACAAAGCACCACGATTCCTCTTCTCTATGTGCTACACCATGGCAGCCTCTCAAATGCAATGTATTATTCCAGAGAGAGCAGCAAAAGAGCTTTGTGCACCTGTACAATAACTTCCTGGAGGCACTGCTGTGGCACCACAAACTACAAATATACCAGGGTTTGGACAAAACATTTGAAATTTTGCCTGAAGGGGGCTTGGGGATCACTTTTCATGTACTACACTTTTCAAATAAAATTGCTATTTTCTGATAAAAAGCATCTGCACTCTGATGTGCAAATACATTATTTTGTCTTTTAAACAAAAGTAAAACCTTGTTAATTAAGATTTATTAATTTTGTATTTGTTCCCAGAGCTCCTTTTTACTTATATGTATTTTAATTTAGCACTTCACACACTTGAAACCAGATTATATTTGCTTTTCCACAGCTGCTTTTTAGGTTAGTCAAACCCACTATTTATTTCTCTTTAGTGGGTTTCACATGGCAGTCTGTGGCTACTTCCACCAAGCACACCCCTTGTAAGTTAACTCCTGATTTTACAAAAATCAAGGCAGGTTTTATCACTTTCCTGAAAGGAGTCTTCCGATTACAGAAAATGGTATGAATAAATTAATAAAGTTGAGAAGTTGACCTGCTTACCTGACCTAGCACTCAATTTTGCACAGAATCAGATGAAATTTGGAATGTTTTGAGGGTGGAAACAACCCTCAACAAACAGATGTCTTTTTTCTGAGCTCATTGTATAAAGGATAGTGTCAATTTGTCCCTTTCCACAAGCAAAACCCAAACCAAATAAATCCAATAACGCCCTTTAAATTAAATCACTGAAAAAACAATTATTTATGGGTATTAAATACAGTTGGATGTCATTTTTTTATCTGT